>NC_140940.1:112700468-113300468 GCF_014529385.1 Adiantum capillus-veneris | reverse complement strand
AGCTCATTTTGGTTGGGATGTAGATCAATCAGACATTGTTACTGCTTTCTTGAATGGTGACATATTTGAGGAATTTTATGTAACGCAGCCTCACGATTTTGTCAAGCAATGACAAGAGGACCAAGTGTGCAAATGTAACAAGGCTTTGTATGGGTTGAAGCAATCTCCTCGTGCTTGGTATGAGAAAGCTGACACTCATTTGGTCAAACAAGGTTTTCGTAACAGTCCAGCAGAAAGCACTTGTATGTAAAGCGTGAGGGTGATGTACTTCTCATTGTGGTTCTTTATGTAGATGATTTGCTGGTCATTGGACCAAATGAGAGACATATTGCTGAATTTAAGGCTGATTTGAATGCTACTTTCAAGATGAAAGATTTGGGGATGTTGCATCACTACTTGGGCATATAGTTTAAGTAGTGCGATGGTGGTATTGCCTTGTGTCAGAAAAGTTCAATAGAGACATTGCTCTGTAAGTTTGGACTTGAGGATTGCAAACGTATTGCCACATAGAAACAGGTTTGAAATTGAGTCTACATGATGCTGGTGATCTTGCAGATGTCACTCTTTACCAAATTGTTGTTGGATGCCTCATTTATGTATGCAACACGAGGACAAATATTCTGTTTGCAATCTCGCAGGTCAGCAGATTTATGCATAGCCCAGGGTCTAAGCATTGGCAGGCTGTCAAGAGGATTTTTTTGCTACCTTAGTGGCACTTTACATCTTGGATTTTTTAATCCTAAGGGGGGATCATTGCTGCCAAACTTACATGCTTTTTTGGACTCACATTGGGCTGGTTGTTTTGACACACAAGTGACCACAAGTGATTTTTGTTTCATGCTTGGAAGTTCATGTATATCATGGTTGAGCAAGAAGCAACCTATTGTGGCCACTTTGAGTTGTGAGGTTGAGTATAGGACAATCTTCATAGCTACGATTGAGTGTGTATGGCTCAAACGCCTTATGGCTGATTTGGGTGTTGGAGAGGACACTGCCAACACTATCTACACTGACAGTCAGAGCGCATTGGCAGTTGCGAGGAACCCAGTTTTTCATGCTCGCACAAAGCACATTGAGGTCCATTACCACTATGTCAAGGAGCGGCTCTCAGGAGGAGATATTTGATTGGCTTATGTGCCAACAAAGGACAACCTTGCAAATCTTTTCACAAAGGCATTGTCTCGTGAGAAGCTTGAAGCTTTCCGCAAAGCTTTGGGATTACTCCCCTTTGTGGACTGATCATGTCCTCAGGGCATGGCACTTCCCTTTACTCTTGTGCCAGCTGTCGTTCACCACATCACTCCAGGGGGGATTTATTACCATATACATGTGGTAGTGATGTGTGTGAACACAGCCTGGGCTTTTTCCCTCTTTAGGAGGTTTTTTTCCCCGAGCATTGTATATACGCCCATCACTCTAAGGCTATCTATCTTTTCATTGCACACTAAGTGACACACTCTCTATTGTGTGTCTTGAGCTTCCTTCGTATTCTCCAAGATGCAACCCTAATTCCAATACTGCTCATGTTAAAATATCCCCATTTTTTTGTAAAAGATGATAAACAAGATTTTCCTTGGAATGAAACAATGGGTCGCGACTACATGCACACGTATATAGATACATAGAGGGAGAGAGAGAAGAAGAATAAGAAGATAAGCTCTACCTTCAATAAATCTCTCTCTCTCTCTCTCTCTCTCTCTCTCTCTCTCTCTCTCAATGAGAAGAGGCTAATTTATACTACTTAAAAACAACTCTAAGAATTAATACAAATGGTGATGATTCTGAGGGCACTGAAGAAACAACTTGGGACTGTACAACTAGTCACATAGGCAAATTGGAAAAACCAAACCCAAATGTGTGTGTGTGTGTGTGTGTGTGTGTGTGAGAGAGAGAGAGAGAGAGAGAGAGAGAGAGAGTAGGTTACATGTGTCAAAAAAACTTCAAAAAATCCTTCCACAAAAATTCAAATATATCATGCCATAACAAAAATAAATGGATGATCGAGAACACTTGAAGCCTTTGAATTACAAATGCCTTGTATTTGTACAAAAACCGGTTTCGAAAAACTGGAGTAGGCAAGCCAAAGTGAGTCCATTAGGTAAAGGAAAGTTCTGTTGCCTATCACCATCACCAAAACAAACAAACAAGAGTTAGATTTCTCATGGTGGAAGACAGGTGTCATAGAATTTTCCTACTTGTTATCGATGTCCACCTAATAAAATGACTTAGCTAATGCCACACCTGTGTAGGATGCTCCATCTTGAGAGTAGGATAAGAGTGTTGTTCCTTGCACAACTTTTTGTGAGGATCTCAAATTGCATGTGTCTAAGGACCTTTACCCCTTATATACTTGGTGGCCCATGCATTACTCCAAAAGTAGTTTCTTGAACGGTTGGGAAAGGTGGAGTAAGGTAGTGGAGAGATGTATACACACACACACACACACACACACACACACACACACACACACATGAGAAGAATCTAATGTAGAAAAAACCAAGGTCTAAGATCAATGTGACAAGTCAAACTCAAGATTTGTCAGAGAGAGAGAGAGGAGGGGGGGGGGGGGGGGGGGGGGGGGGGGGGGGGGGGGGGGGGGGGGGGGGGGGGAGCATGGTTGTATGTGAAGATCCCCTTTTGCTTTGAGAGAGAGATAAAGAGAGAGTTATATATATATATATGTGTGTGTGTGTGTGTGTGTGTGTGTGTGTGTGTGTGTGTGTGTATATGAACTCATGCATTAGCTTTCTTGGCTAATTGAACAACAAAATATTATGATTGAAATATTATGTGATTTGCAAGTCTGCAAATCCTCATAAATTATACACCATTTACATCAAGGCTATGCATCCTCTCTATAGATCCTACAACAATTAGGCCATGCTACAAGCAAAAAAAATGTATCACCTTTTAAGTGATTTGCGAACCAATGAAAATCATAGAATAACCAACTCAATGAAACAATATAGCAACTTAAAGCAGTCAAATAATTACTTTATGTCAAAAAGGTTATAAGGATAAACACATCGATGTGGGTGGATATTCATTGGATTGTCTTCTTAGAGAGTTTAGATGTCATCTCCTCCATTTATCTATATGAGATGTCCCTATTGATAGTTAGTTATTATAGGTGCCTTATTGTAGCTTTGGGAGATGATCTTAGTTAATAATGAAGCATCCAAAAATATATTTGGCACTACCACATATGCATAGAGAATGTTTGCACTTGTTGCCACCTTGGGGAAGGATGAGGGAGGAGAGTAATACAGACTTATCATGGCTTCTAATTAGTCGCAGCAACACGCGGGTCACATATTAGTGTGAATAGAAAGCTAAAACTTTGAAATAGAAAGCTATTCACCAAGGCAACATTTACTTTGTCTGCACGCTTGAAAATGACTTCAGAGATCAAAACATTAAACAAAATGATCATAGGAGTTTGATCTTGTCATGCAGTCTTCGAGAAAGTCTTTCTATCTAAACGGCAAGTTTCCTCCTCATACAAATACAAACTGGAAGTACTAGTATAAATTTTAAAAAATTTAAAATTTTTGAACTATTTTCAAGTATATTTTATCGGGTTTTTCCCCTTTACCATCCTTTGCAACCGGCTAAACTCAAGTTTCAATCGGCTTAAGCCTAAGCTCAGACACACCTTTCTCGAACACTGATATAGTAAGCTATTGATAAATGATTCTCTCATTTGAGGATTTCAAAAAAAAAAATCACCACTAAATTGTTTAATTATTTTATATATTTATTTAAAAGCATTAAAATATTCTTTTATTTTGATTTTTAATGTGTCTTTTTATTTTACTTCTTTTTTGTTTTATTTTGTTTCAAAATATTGATGTGCAATGTGCACCATTTACCTTATTATTGGCCCCCCTTCATAATATATAAGCCATTTGCGAGTAGCGGGTACCGACTAGTAGCAAATAAAAAAATGGCCTATTAGTGGAGATGACAAGAAGATGCTTGAGGAGATTTAGAGGTAGAGGATTGAGAAGGGGGATGAAAACCATGTGGAGGCTATGCCTCCCAATTTGGGATCTCTCTCTCTCTCTCTCTCTCTCTCTGCGTCGTAGAGCAGAGGTAGGGATGTTTCATAAGGCATAGCCGAAGAGAATCTCTCTCTCTCTCTCTCTCTCTCTCTCTCTCTCTCTCCCTCTCTCTCGTCATAGAGCAGAGGTAGGGACTCTTCATAAAGCATAGGTGAATAGATTCTCTTCTTCTTCTTCTTCTCTTCTCTCTCTCTCTTCTGTCCTCCCTTGATTTAGGCATAGTGGAGATGACATGGGGGGACTTCTCTATAGGTGCAAGTCCATGAATGGTGGGGGAAGCTTAGGTGCAAGATTGCAAGAAAGGCAAATTTGCAAGCTCGTAGGGACGAGTCCAAAGATAGTGAAGGACAACACGCATACGAAAAAAGGTTTTGGTGACAGGAGCACGAGGTGAGGACTAGGCAATGAGGGTAAAGGGAATTTTGAAGGCATCTTTCAATCAGTGTATTTTATTTTAAGCGAGCTAGTAGGAGTCACTTTTTAAAAATAGATGATACAATTTAATATTAAAATACAACAAAAAATCCATATGATTGTAAGCACTTACTTAAACTTACTCTCCCTTGTCACCTTGTTTTTGTAATGACCTCCCAAACCGATGGCAATGGGCTATGCATGTCTAGATGAAATCATGGGAATTCAATCATCAAAGTTCAACATTACTTGTGGTTCAGAGAAGATAGAGGATGAGACTATGTAATTTTATATGGCGGCATTTAGAGTATGGTCTCTCTACTTCATATGGACTGAGAAATGTTGCTATGTTTTATCATCATGTATATTTAAGATACAGCTTATCATGGAATCTAATTAAGAGTAGAAAAAGGTCAAGATAATTCTCATATCATGAGAAATAATTAAAAGTTGTAACACTATTCACGGCAATGTAAACATTGTGTGTGTGTGTGTGTGTGTGATGAGAGAGAGAGAGAGAGAGGGCGTGTGTGTGTGTGTGTGTGTGTGTGTGTGAGAGAGAGAGAGAGAGAGAGAGCTTTCTTTTCCATCTATCTATAAGTGAAATTTATTCAGCTTCAGTCTCTCACATATTTGCAAAAGTACCCTTGCCCTTCAAGGCTTCAAATGTTTAGTGTTTTTCATGGTAATTTAGTGTATTTTTGCAGGGTGACTAACATCAATGTTTGAAAGAAGGGGCAAAATACCTACAAACGCGTAAAATGGCCAACAATTGCCACGCAGTGTTCGGGAAAAGTGTGCCTCAGCTTAGCCTTGAGCCGGTTGCAAAATCAAAGTAGCCGGTTGAGGGGAGGCAAGAAGGAGAAAATTCTACTTAATATACATGGAAAATAGTGTAATTTTGCAAAAATACTGGCTAGTATTGTAAAATTTCCGGTTCAGATTTGTCTTGAAGGGATTTTTGTATGTTTGTGAAAATGATATTTCCCGAACACTCTTGCGAGGTGTAGACACCATGTTTCCTGTTCTATTTGTGGATAGCAATCTAATCAATCAATACGTGCATGTGGATTTCAAAGTTTCGATCTTTTTCAATGCCTTTTCCAATTCCTTACAACTCTAGCAATTATTCTTGTGTGGGCTAGCCTTAGCACGAAAAGGCCAAGCATAGTAAATGAAGAGGGGTCTGATATACGTCATGGGATCTGACCCAAAAGGCAAGCACATGAGGAGTATGCTTCATATTACAACTTTACAAAACTTTTTTTTTTTTTTGGGAAACCTTACCAAAATACCCCTATAATTTGTGGAAATTCCCAAAATACCCCTCAAATTTCAAAAATTCCCAAAATATCCTCGTATCTATTATCGTTGGATTTGTTCAAGATTTTCAAATCTTTATTCCTATTTGACAATTGAGATCCGTTTTTAGAGTGCTCAATTTCTACTTTTAGCATCTTGTATTGATAGACAATCAGTAATCTTATGAAAAGCTACAACTTTTTTTATTTTTAGAAATATATAATCTCACAACAAGCGATATTTTGGGAATTTTGGAAAACTTGAAGGGCATTTTAGGAATTTATGACAAAATGTTGGGGGTATTTTGAGAATTTCCACAAATTAGAGGGTATTTTGGTAATTTTTCCTTTTTTGTGGGGCAATACTCACCCAATTGAATGAGTTGAAATATATGTAAAATAAGTATACCATCCTCAAACAGGCTGGGCAAACCCTAATAGGCAGCGAGGTCTCACTCTCTAGTTAACATCACAATCTCTTTTGTTCAAGACTTGGATCCCCTTCACTCACAAAAGACCTGAAAGATCATGTTTTTTCAAGAACAACTTAATCTTGGGAGGGGAGATATGGAAAAACCAAGCCATCCTAATATGTACACAAATTCTCCACTTTTGCTAGCTCAAACAAGTTTGGAAATCTAGAAGTTGGCGCATATTCAAACACGACATTGGATGGCCAGTCTCAAAGAGATCATCCAAGAAAGCAGGAACGTGATCATCTTCATTGGAAAACACAGGAGTGGTAAGAAGTAATCAAAGCCATCACAACTCTTCTGTCAACCAGCTCTATGAAACTCTCTTCTGTAAGGGGATGTGCCGCTCTGAAACTTGTGTTATGTTGCCTCAAGGTACTTAACGTGCTTGAGCTTAGGGGCCTTGAGGATTATTGTACATTTCTTTCCAGGTTAATATAACACATCCACTCACATTTGTGAGTATTAGTGTGTGACTCGCACGTTGTTACAGCCAAAAAAAGCATAGACATTGGATCTCTCTCTCTCTATCTATCTATCTCTCTCTCTATCTCTCTCTCTCTCTCTCTCTCTCACACACACACACACATATTCATAGATGTGTGTGTGTGTATGCCACAAGTGGAGAAGAAGGTGGATTGTAGTCCTTGTGATCACTCTAGGAAGGTGACAATTCTCTCTCTCTCTCTCTCTCTCATCAAATCTTCAGATAAAGATTTATCGAGTAGATCTTTGATATCTATTCGGATCGATAAAAATTTTCTTCTTTTTCTCCCTCCCTCCTCTCTCTCTCTCTCTCTCTCTCTCTCTCTCTCTCTCTCTCACACACACACACACACACACACACACACAAACACTTTCACATTCAAATTCACATGAAGTTTTGAGGTAGAGACTTGTCAAGTAGATCTTTGAGATCTCTCTCAATGAATAAAAAGAGTAAACTATAATAACCATTGAGTGTGGTAGATTGGTTATCACAATTCCCTCTTAAAAACCAACTCTTAAATTAAATACTCATCAGGTTAGAGAATTGAGGTCTCTTAGTGTGTTCCTATGAGACTAAACCTCTCTCTCTCTCTCTCTCTCTCTCTCTCTCTCACACACACACACACACACACACACACACACACACACACACACACACACACCTCTCTATCTGCCTCCATCAATATTTCTCTTTTGATGGCCTCCAAACAACTTCTCTCTCTCTCTCTCTCTCTCTCTCTCTCTCTCTCTCTCTCTGGGAATTGTAAATGGAAGCGTGCCATAGGAATTGTCTCTACGAAAATATATATGTAATACAACTCTGACAGTTAATCCTTGTTCGTATCTTCTCCCGTAAAGATATGCTTAGTTACATGGCGTTAATCTCTTTATGTGGAAGAGATTATCAAGATAAACAATCCTTCAAGCAATCCATGCCTCTTTATGGAAGAAATCTTCAGCAGTTCTATGTCAAAAAGCAATGTCTTATGTAGCACAAATGCAAGAGCCTCTGCCCATCATTATGTGTCAATGAACCCCTCTTTGCTTTATGTCGAGCCTCCAAATGACCTCTTTCTGCATAGCTTGTGCGAGGTGGCGAGAGAGTGACTGTGGATGCACTGAGTGTCCAATTTTTTAGTGCCTTTCATGTCCTTCTATTTTGGGTCTATTGGAAGCTTGTGTCTGCAAAGAAAAAAAGCAACAAAGTTTAATGTATTTTTAATCGGCTAAAATTGTAAAACTAGCCTACATTGCAAGGTTTCCTTGAAGAAAACCAATAAATTTTACAAGTTTGTGTAAATACCGACAATTCTTCATATTTTAACTTGAAAATTGGAAGAGTTTTATTTGTGCCATTATTTATTGAACTACATTAATTAGGAAAAATAGTAATAGTAGATGAAGCATTTCTTATTGTAGAATTGACTCCCGTTTTTTGAAACAATATGCAATTTCTTTTGGAGGGCTGATAGGTTGTTGGTGAAACTCTCTCTCTCTCTCTCTCTCTCTCTCTCTCTCTCTCTCTCTCTCTCTCTCTCTCTCGCCGGTGTCCCATGCAAGGGTGTAATAGATTTTTAACAGGTGCACGCTTCTCTTCGTGGGGAAAGAGTGACCGTGGATGTACTGAGCATCCAAGTTTCTAGTGCCTCTCATGCCCTTCCATTTTGGGTCTATTAGAGATCCATGTTTGCAAAAAAAGAGCTTAATGTATTTTTAACCCGCTCAAATTGTAAACCCTAGGCTACATGCCAGGCTTGCCTTGAAGAAAATAAATAAAATTTTGCAATTTTAGTGTAAAATTGACAATTCTTCAAATTTTAACCTAGAAAATGAAAGAGTTTTATTTGCACTATTATTTATTTAATTACTTCAATTAGGAAAAATAGTTTAAGTAGATAAGCATTTCTTATTGAGTCCCTTTTTATTGAAACAACATATAATTGTTTTTAGTTGGCTGCTAGGTTGTTGGAGAAAATTTCTCTCTCCTCTCTCCTCTCTCATGTTGGTGCTCCACGTGAGGCTGTAACAATTTTTGGGCAAATGCACCCTCCTTTCGTCACATACAGTCCTTGGGGTAGTGCGAGAGTGATAATGGATGTACTGAGCTTTCAACTCTGCTACATCCATCATGCTCTTGCATTTTGGGGCTATTTGAGGCGCATGTTCACAAAAATCAGGGGTTTAGTGTATTTGTAACTGAATAAATTTACAAGAAAACGAGAAAAATTTTGCAAGTTTTAGTATAGATACAATCAATTGTTCAAATTTTGCCCCAAAAATCAAAAGAGTTTTTAGTGCACACCTGATTTACTTTGAAATTATTTCAATCAAGAAAAAGGATTTGGAACCCTCCTTGAGATCTCTGTCTCTCTCTCTCTCTCTCTCTCTCTCTCTCTCTCTCACACACACACACACACACACACACACGTGTCCTTTCATTTTGAAGCTATTCAAAATCGGTGTTTGATAAAAATTGGGGCTTAGTGTGTTTTTAACGGACTAAAATTATAAAATCCTAGCTAAACTCCAAGTTTGCCTTGAAATAAACGATAAAATTTTACTAAGATACTGGCCTTCAAAACGCAAAGTTGAGTACCCTTCAATTGGCTTTCAAAGGGAAAAGTAAACTTTGCCTTCAAAAGGAAAAGTAGAGTTAACCCCTATTTTTTTCATCTTGTTAGCTTTAAAGTTGAAAAGGTTCACATGCACCAAGCTTAAGAGGAATGAGACATTTTGTATATATAGTATGATTTCTTCTGCATTTTTATGTTGTCCCACATGAGGCACAGGTAGTGTCAACCCGGCTCCGAGACCAATCGAATTTTCCTCTTTGGGTGAAGTTGTAGCATGCAATGTGCACGTCCTCTACGTTAGTAGAATAGCAATGCGTGTAGGTTTCTAGCACAAGGTTTTTTCTCAGCATTGTCCGACGTGTGGAATCATGGAGAACTTAGCATGTGCTATTCTCAAGTCTTCTTCTTCTTTTGAATTGTATGGTTCATGGTCTGTGTTCATATGGGCACAAAGTTCCTTATTGTGATGAGATGGCCCTATGGTGGTACCAATTGTTACCATATACATATGGTAGTGATGTGTGTGGACACACTAGGACCGATGGGGCATTTTTTTCCCTCTTTAGGAGGTTTTTGCCCCCGTGCATTGTATATACGCCCATCACTCTAGGGCTATCTATCTTTCCATTACACACTAAGTAACACACTCTCTATTGTGTGCCTTGAGCTTCCTTCGTCTTCTCCAAGCTGTGTGCATTTCTCTCCAACCCCAATTCCAACCATTGGTATTAGAGCAGGTTGCGTCCTCTCGGGCTTAGTCGCCAGCTGCTCCAGCACACGCCTGCTCACTTTCTTTGATTTCAATGAGCTTTGGCAAGTGTTCGCAAGTCGATAAAAATTTCGGGCTCATTTCGGCCTCTGTTTCCACTATAGGCAGTACTGCACAAGCTATTTTGTCATTTTGTGCAAAATTTCTATGAGTCATTTTCTACATAACTGGTGCCTTACAGTCTTCTACGGTTTGTGCTATATAGCACGTGTTGTTCCCGCTTTGTTTCTCCTCTTTTCGAATAGTTTTCATATCAGGTGCAACATTTACCATGGCTGACAACAACACAGATGTGTTCAAGATGTTTGCTGCAGAGGACAGGTTGCATGGGGACAATTACCCTATGTGGGCTTACATGATGTAACATGTTCTTGTGTGAAAGGGCGTCTAGAATATTGTGCAGGGCATTGATGTACGTCCTGGTTCCAAGGATGCAAGCGATGTTGACGATGTTGCAGGTCTTGCTGCAAAGATTGCTGCTATTAGAGTTGTTTTTCCTACGACAGAACAATATCGTTGGGATGCAAAGGATGCACATGCTCATGCATTGATTGCGTTGTCCGTGAAGTGCACCATTGTTCCTCACATTTGTTCAGCAAAATCTGCAAAACAGACTTGGGATATATTGGCTGGTCTTTATGCAAGTCGCAATGAGGCTAAAATTGCTTGCTGTGTAAAGAGCTAGAGTCGAAGATTATGCATGAGGAAGATGATATGGACACTTTCCTTGCTGGTGTCAAGGATATCAATGAGAACCTTATTTTTGCAGGTGAAGTCATTTCAGACAGTTCCCTTGTGCAGACTGTTCTTGATGCCTTACCAGATTCATACCAGACTCTTCCTAGTACTTGGAGACTGATGGCCGAAGGAAATCCTGAAGTTGTCAAGTTTGATGCATTATGCACATTGCTATTGCAAGAGTCACTTTCCATAGAAAACAGGACTAGGCAGCGTGCAGTTGAACAAGCTTTTATCGCTTCTCAAATAAAGGTGGTAATAACAGCAATGCAGCCACTTCTTATGGTTCTGCTTTGAGTGGCAAAACTTCTGTTCCTAATGCTTTTGCTGGCAGCAATTCGTCTGGAAATTCTGGTGATAAGGGCAAAAAGAAGATGTGTTGCCATTATTGTAAAGCTAATGATCACTTGATCAAGCATTGTCCTAAGTTGAAGGCCAAAGAGGCTAAGAAGAAAGAGGGTGGTTCCACTACAAATGCAGCCAATGTTGAGTCTTCTGTGAAAGGAGACTGTGATGCTGATGTTGATGCAGAATGGGATTTTAGCACAAAGTGCACTTATAATCCTGTTGTCCATGATGCATGCTTGTCAGCTGTTGTTGCAAATTCACATGTGTGGTATTTCGACAGTGGTGCTACGAAGCACATTACCTCACATCGTGAATTGTTCACCTCTCTCGAGTTTGTACCTCATTGGAATTCCGTGACCTGTGCCAACAAGGCCTCTTATCCGATTCAAGGAGTTGGAAAGATTGTGCTTAGTGCTGCAAATGGCAGTTCTTTCACACTTGTTGATGCACTTTATGTACCTGGGATCAAGAAGAATTTTTTGTCTGTATCTGCACTTGCTAGACTTGTACTTGTAGTCAATTTGTGGATAACAGATGTACATTTCATGATCTCAGTTTTGGTGATGAAATTGTTGCATCTGGGCTTTTGTGCCGCGTGGGCTGTACAAGCGCACTTTGTATGACAAGTCTGGAAAAAATTTTGCAAATGCAGTTGAAAATTCAAGGGCTATTTCGGATACAAAACTTTGGCATGCACGTTTTGGTCATCTGAATTTTGTCAATTTGTTGCGTTTGCAGAAATTTGATATGGTTGCCTCTTTGCTGCCTCTTGAAGCACCTGTCAAACATGTTTGTGAAGGCTGTATTTTGGGTGAAATGCAGACTTCTAAGTCTCCAAAGGATGGTTCAGTTAGGGCCACATGCAAGTTGCAGCTTGTGCATAGTGATGTTTGTGGGCCCATGCAAACTCTATCCTTGGGCAATTACCTATACTTCGTGACTTTCATTAATGATTACTGCATGCATACATGGGTATTTCCGCTTAAAGCGAAGTCCAAAGTTTTTATGTTCTTCAAACAATTTCTGGCTATGGCTAAAAATGTATCCAAATGTACTATGGGCACCCTCCGTTCCGATCGAGGGGGGGAGTATATGTCTCATGAATTTAATGCATTTCTGGCTAGTCGTGGGATAAAACATCAATGTACAGTGCCTTATACACATCAACAAAATGGTGTTGCTGAGAGGAAAATTAGATCACTTACGAAAATGGCACGATGTATGGTAAAAAGTCAAGCTTTGCTGCATTCTTTTTGGCTTGAGGCCATCATGTGTGCCACTTATGTACTTAACAGGTGTCCTACGAAAGCTTTGCAGTCTATTACTCCATACAAAGCATGGCATGATAGAAAGCCTTCTATTGAGCAGATCCGTGTTTTTGGGTGTTTGGCATATGCTTTGGTGCCACAAACACAACACAAAAAATTGGATGATAAGGCTGTCAAATGTATTTTTGTTGGTTATAGTGCTGAAAGCAAAGGTTAGAGGTTTTATCATCCGCAAACAAAGCATACTTTGGTTTCACGTGATGTACGTAGTGTTTGTGGAAGATTCTGTTCAGCCCTTGATGTCATGTACTAGAGACAGTAATCTAAACTCACAGGACATTTATGACACTTTGTTGCCTCTTTTTAGTGGTGGAAATACAAATGTAAATTCCAATGAGGAAAATGTACAGCTTGTGGGGGTTTCAAAAAATGTTATAGATCAGCCCATTACTGGTGCAGATGTACATCATGTACTTTATGAGGAAAGGGCTGAAAATGAGCAGGCTAGAGGTATGCCAAAATGGCTGGTGCATACAATGCGTGATAGTAAATTGGATGCACCTTTGTCTAGTCGTACTTGTTCAGGATCTTGCCATGCATCTTATGCATCAGATTGTTATTCTTTTGCTGTGTCTAGCTTACATGATGTTGAGGAACCTCTGTCTTTTGATGAAGCACAAAATTCAGAAAATTGGATGACTGCCATGCAATCAGAATATGATGCACTTATAGAAAATGACACATGGAGTTTATGTGATTTGCCTCCTGGCAAAAAGGCCATTGGTACAAAGTGGGTTTACAAGTTGAAATGCAAGCCGGATGGTGAGATCGATCGCCATAAGGCTCGACTTGCTGCAAAGGGTCATGCACAACAAAAAGACATAGATTATGAAGAGACTTTTGCTCCCACTTGTCGTATGAATACTATGCATTTTCTATGTGCATTGGCAGCTCATTTTGGTTGGGATGTATATCAATCAGACATTGTTACTGCTTTCTTGAATGGTGACATATTTGAGGAAGGTTATGTAACGCAGCCTCGCAGTTTTGTCAAGAAAGGACTAGAGGACAAAGTGTGCAGATGTAAGAAGGCTTTGTATGGGTTGAAGCAATCTCCTCGTGCTTGCATGAGAAAGCTGACACTGATTTGGTCAAACAAGGCTTTTGTAACAGTCCATCGGAAAGCACATTGTATGTAAAGCGTGAGGGTGATGTACTTATTGTGGTTCTTTATGTCGATGATCTGCTGATCACTGGACCAAATGAAAGGCTGATTTGAAGGCTACTTTCAAGATGAAAAATTTGGGCCTGTTGCATCATTACTTGGGTATACAGTTTAAGCAGTGTGATGGTGGTATTGCCTTGTGCCAGAAAAGTTACATAGAGACATTGCTATGTAAGTTTGGACTTGAGTATTGCAAACCTATTGCCACTCCCATGGAAACTGGTTTGAAGTTGAGTCTACATGATGCTGGCGATCCTGCTCATGTCAGTCTTTACCAAACTGATGTTGGCTACCTCATTCAACCGGAGGCCGAAATTCAGTTTGCAGTCTCATAGGTCAGTAGATTTATGTATATCCCACGGTCTAAGCATTGACAGGCTGTCAAGAGGATTTTTTGCTACCTTAGTGGCACTTTACATCTTGGCTTGTTTTATCCCAAGGGGGGATCATTGCCGCCAGACATACATGCTTTTTCAGACTCAGATTGGGCTAGTTGTTTTGACACGTGAGTGTCCACAAGCGGTTTTGTTTCATGCTTGGGAGTTCATGTATATCATGGCTGAGCAAGAAGCAACCTACTGTGGCCACTTCGAGTTGTGAGACTGAGTACAGGGCAATCTTCACAGCTACGGTTGAGTGTGTATGGCTTAGACACCTTATGGCTGATTTGGGTGTTCGACAGTACACTGCCAACAATCAGAGTGCATAGGCAGTTGCAAGGAACCCAGTTTTTCATGCTCACACAAAGCACATTGAGGTGCATTACCACTATGTTAGGGAGAGGCTCTCAGCAGGAGATATCAGCTTGGCTTATGTGCCAACACAGGACAACCTTGCAGATCTTTTCACAAAGGCATTGTCTCATGAGAAGTGAGAAGCTCGAAGCTTTCTGCAAAGCTTTAGGCTTACTCCCTTTTGTGGACTGATCGTGTCCTTAGGGCATGGCACTTCCCTTTACTCTTGTGCCAGCTCTCGTTCACCGCATCACTCCAGGGGGGATTTTTTACCATATACATGTGGTAGTGATGTGTGTGAACACACTAGGACCGCCGGGGCATTTTTCCCTCTTTAGGAGGTTTTTTCCCCCGTGCATTGTATATACGCCCATCACTCTAGAGCTATCTATCTTTCCATTACACACTAAGTAACACACTCTCTATTATGGGCCTTGTGCTTCCTTTGTCTTCTCCAAGCTGTGTGCGTTTCTCTACCCCTAATTCCAACACCAATACATGTATATGGTTATGGGTTAGGCTTCCTTGTAAATAGCCTTGTGAGCTGGTATGGTTGGTTGTGTTTTCTCCTCATGGTAATTTCTTGGCATGAGGCTTATGTACTAGGGGTGGTTTTAATCTATTAACCCTTATGAGTATTGCTATAAATAAATAAAATGATAAAGTATCAAAATAAAAGTCACCCTTCCAGTTTTAGGACTCCAAGTGTATTTGTGTAAAAAGAAAAGGGGAATTTCTTTATGGCATTCAAAAGGAAAAGTAGAGCCACTCTTCAAATCGCCTTCAAGAGGAAAGATAAGAGTCACCCTTCATCAAACAGTGTTGATGCTTCTAAGGCAAACTAGAGCTCAATTCAAGCAAGATTATCCATGGATTGTCCCTGAAAATATCAGCACCAATCCTCCTCTTTTCACCAAAGCATTTTATATATATAGTATGTCGTATATTATTAAGCGCTTGGTTGTGTGTATTCCAGAGCCCCCAAAGGTCCCCAAGCGTGATTGTTTGCAAAATGTAAACAAACATCTTGCTAGTGGAAAATTCCCCAAACCCTTAGATAGGCCTAAAATATGGGATTTAAGGCTTTGTTTGAATGGAGCCCATAATGTTGGCTACCATGTTGTAACCAATTCTGACTTGAGACCTATTGATGATTAAACAGGTAACGATAGTTCTTGCCGTTGATGGTGGGCAATGTGTGGTGCTATTTTAGACTAGATCTTTAAACTTATTTTCAATTGAGTCTTTAAAGTTCTTCAAGTTAGGGTTTTAAATTATTTCAAGTTAGATCTATAAAATCCTTTGAGCTATCTCTTTTTTTTTAAGGTACATACAAACTTTGCTCATTAAAATTTATTGTTTTGCAATTAAGATATGGAAGATATTGCTCCCAATAGAATGCACAGCAGCCTGATGATCCTTTGCTTAATCACGCATTGGCACAAAAAATTTACAAAGAGGAGGAAATACGGGTGGCTCAAGGGGATCTTAGGGATTTGACTGCATCTAAAGAGGATGAATGAAAACTTCAAGGGGAGCCACTGAATTACAAGCAATGCATGCAACTGTGCCCAAATCATTTCGTATGCAATACATTGTTTCAAGTTAGTGGAAATGCTAAGGCATCTTATTCACTAAAAGTTTTAGATTTGAAACAAACTATACTCGCAAGAAATATGCTTTCAAGATTTATCAAAGTATATAGATCGCCACCAAATAATAGTCAAGTGTTTACTTTATACAACAATGCTATTGTTATTATGTATTGTGGCTCAAAGTAGATTGGAATGATCGTCCCACTACAGGAGGCGTTGGCTAAGGACGCCGGATGATTGAGAAGATTCATGCCCAGGAAGCCAATCAAGAAGAACCTCTCGCAAAAGGGGTTACACATATTTTTCGAAGGAAACAATAGCCATTGAGCAACTTGCAACCCAAGGCGTGGATATGGCAAGTCAATAAGAGAGCCTAGCCATGCTGCGTGCTCGTATAGCACAGCTAGAAAGAAAGTTGGCATGGTACAAAGCAAGATATGGACCTGTAATTAAAGAAGAGATAGACAATGCTGGTCCAAGAGATTCATTCGGCAATTCAAAATTCTGCATATTTGATCTTTCGGGAGAGCCAATCCATGATCTAAATTAAATCTGCCAAACAATAATGAGCTTTTTTGGTATCTTAAATCTCAAGATTTGTAACTAAAACCTCTTTTTGATATGTAAATCTCTTTTTGTTGGAACAAATGAACATGTCGGATGTTGTTGCAATTGTGTAAGTTTTATTCTCTCTCCCTCTCTCTCTCTTTGACAATGATAGAAAGAAGACGGAGAGAAAGAGAAACAATGAGAGAGAGAGAGAGAGAGAGAGAGAGAGAGAGAGAGAGAGAGAGATTACAAAATTAATTGTGAATATAGTACAAACTTTATAGCATTTTAGTATCCTCAATCACGGGCACCATGTCATCAATTTCTTCAACATCTGATCATTCCGGATCAATGTCTTCCAAATTCCATTTCATTTCATCATCGGAGTTGAGCTCATTTGCAATTTCTTTGTGTGTTTAAAAGCGTCCAAAGCCCTTTTTCTTCAGTGACACGTGGTGGCTAACTTTGTTGGCTTATTCATAAGTCACATGCTACAAAATACATACACTAAGTCCGCAGCTTGTTTTGGACTTAATCGATTTCATTTTTTAGTATGCATGAAAGGAAATGAAGACAAAATTATTTCACAGCTACCACTTGAGGTGGAAATAAACAATACTCTCACAGCCACATGTTGAAGTTCCACTTTTTCTCCACCATACTCCTTCTACAAAACTGGTGTGCTCATCGTCTTGATAACATCTATATGCCAAGGATCCCCAAACATTCCTTCTCTGCTAGTATAGGCTGTCTTCTATGTGTATGCCACCTATTCATCCACATTGCCTAATAATTGGGCACACACTTTCTTGAAATCAGTAATCACTTCACTGTTTGAAGATTGATCGTGCATCGGGAACTTGGGATCTAAGACGAACCTTGCTCCATGTAAAGGAGTATGCAGCTACTCCCATTGTGTTTAGACAAATGACATCATCATGGATTTCTCCTTTCCTGCATAAGATGTACAATCTTTTAACTTGCGAGAGGCTTCATGCATGTATCAATACACCTGTCCAAATATAAAGGCTTCTTTGTCCACTGATCGTATAAAGTGAATGAAGAGTTCTATGACAATGTCTATATTTCTCCAAAAAACAAGAGATTTTACAAGCTAGTAGCATTTGGAAACAATAGGTTCATACTTGGGATATTTATCAAGCCAAATGTCCCATCTTCTGTCTGTTGCCACTGTTTCAACAAGAGCTACTTTAACCTACTGTAGTGTACAGAGAACGTAATACGTTGTCGCAAAACGGGTCACAGAAAAAAATCTGTAAATCACTAGTGAAATTTTTGGACTCTCAAATGGGCCCTATAAGGACTTTGACTTTCTCCCTCTTGTCCAAAACGGGTGCACGATAACATTTTTACAAATGAAATCGAAACTTGTCGAACCTTTTGGATTTAGAATGTACTCATCGAGATAAATCTAGTCAACCTCAACTTGAGCTATGCAATCTAAACAACACTAAAAGCATGGAGATGAGAATTTCAACTACTTGTGCATGTATAATCGTGCAAGGAGTTTCAATGTAGTTGATTCAAGGCTACGATTTACTGCATTTGTATTGTTGGTGGCATGAACTAAATTTGTAGTAGGCTAGGGTGAATGGAAGCAAGTGGACATTAGTTAGTAGGTCATTTACTGTTCTCTCTCTCTCTCTCTCTCACCACACACACACACACACACACACACACATAAAGGAGAATTGGCACACACAAGCAAGCTTGGGAGCACATGTACGTGTTGATGACATGGTGATGTGCTAGCTCTAAAGGAGAGGATGACTATAAATGAGGTTTAAGTGGCGCTCCAACCAACGTGCAACTACACTGCAATCTTGGGTGATTGCAAGGGAATTGCTTGATGGTGGAAATTGTATGTAAATAAAGGTTGCAAATGATAAAGCATGTGTAGGATCCATGGGATTGATAGGCTGACTTGTGGCCATAGACAACCATAGACACCATCCCATCACATTGAGAAAGTGTCTCATGGATAGACAAGAATAAGGCTCACAATGTTGTGGAGACATCAAAAGATAAGGCGCATGGCACAATGAAGTCATTGCCCAAAGGATAAGGCCCCCAACAAAAGCTCCATACTAGCGTCCTTCAATGCCCATTTAATCATGCTCACTTGAAACTTTTGCTAGTTCTACAACCCAGGCTTGAGCCTTGAAGTCCAAGTACACAACATGTAATATGTGGATGTAGTGAAGGCAATGTGGCCTTCCTTAGCTAGCAAGGGTATTAGACAAGTATTGTAAACATAAAAATGTTGAGCTTTGTGATCCCTCCCTCTCTCTCTCTCTCTCTCTCTCTCTCTCACATAAAGGATGCCTCTTAAATATTTTGCAATGTTTTATTTTATGTTTGAAAAATCATACACTTTTCGAAACCATTGGTAAAACCGAACAAGATTTTTCATAAGCAGGTCGCACGAGGTTGTGCTTATGAATTTTATAGCCCTTTTTTGAAAATGTTGTCCCCTCAAGGAACATGTAGTGCTTGTTGTAAGTTCTACGCTGAGTTATTATAAGATCTCCACTCACAATTGTGAGTATGGGAAAAAGTAACAAAAGAAGACGTTAAGAATGAGCTCAACGTTACATCCACTTTGTATATGCAGTGTATCACTCCAACATGTGTACAACGAAGTAGACCAAGAAGACAAAGTCATGTGGTAGGCACACGAGGAGCTGAATTGAGCTTACACGTGCATGAGAACCTGTTAAGTAATAATTTTTTTCTTGGGAAAACACGTGATAAAATCACAAGGCCTGCTAGGCATGATAAAAATTTCTTTTTGACATGCAATTTTTAAAGCCCCCTTTCATATGCTTTGTGTAATGCAATCAACTTATATGATTTGCCATATATAACGTTAACTTAAAGATATAAATACAAAAAATGCAGGCAATTTTGAGATTGTTTTGATAGGAAAAATAGCCCTTGACAAAAAAAATAGGTGTCAATTTTAGGCCTTGATCTGAGCATAGATCCCACTTTAAAATCACTACATCTCTAAGCTTTAAAAAAAAAATATAAGTACATAAAATTGAATTAAAAAAACACCCTTAAGTTCTACACCCTAAGCTTTAGATCCCTATGCTCTACACCCCACTTTAAAAATTCTACATTTTTAAGATCTAGAGCTTCTTTTACAAATTTAAAACTGTAGATCCCTAAGTTGTAAATCTCACTTTAAAAGCTTTAAAGTTCTAAGTCCTACAACTCTAGCGTCTCGGGGTGACCCTCCCCCTACTTGTGGAACCATGTAACATTTATACTTTCTTTAATTCAAAATTTTACCTTCTAATAAAAAAAACTCTAGGTCCTCATTGGATCATTGGAGACCTTACTTTAAAAGTTCTACATCTTTAAGTTCTAAATTTAACTTTAAAATCTCTAAAAATAAAAATAAAAAATCTTTAAAGGTTAAAACCTTAAATGATAAATTCCTTCCATAAAGTTTTAACTAACAAAAATGACAACTTTGGTCTATTACCTCAAGGGGTGAATCAAATTCTCAAATTGAAAAGGTGGGTAAAAGAACTTCTCATATTTCAAAATGAAAAAAATGAAAAGGTGTCTCTTGAGATTTGTGTGGAGCCTCTAAGGTTTTATCATTTAACATGTAAGGATGTCAACGATTCATGCTTCCAAAGGCATTGCGCAACCCAAAATATTTTCCTTGATATATGAGAGTTCGTTTCATATTTCAAAACTCAAGACATGTCCATCATTAGATTTACACAATTCATTTCAATGAATGTCCACTATCTTATTTCAACCAATCAACATTTTTGATCTATCAAAAAATGCTTAAAAATACAACTCAACCTTTTTCCTATGTTAGTCAGCAAAAAGAGAAGGCAACGCTATAGCCTTGCCCTTTGGGCAGGCCAAAAAGATCATGTTTGGGCTTTGCTGGAAATGCAAAACGAATGGTACTATACTTATCTTGCCTTTCAAACTTACAAATGATGAATACATTGTTGAAGGGATTTTGAAGCAAGGCCTTTGCCTTTAGTAATGGCTTTCTCTAATGTTGTACTTGCCATATAGGCGCACGTGTCCTTTAATGAAGATCAAGCCGTCGAATCAACGATGTGCAACTTACAAGAAGGGCTCAAAATTCAAAAATAGTGTGCATCGTCATATCTGATCCGAGTTTACTTTTTCGCGATTATGTCTACCATATAAGGGTATGTTTCGCCTTGAATGCTATCAAAACCTACGCACCCTTGTGGTTAGAGCATTCGCTTCTCATGGGTAGGTTGTGGGTTTGATTCACTTGGTGGGCGTTGACCGTGGCATTTTTTTATGTCCGTCCACTCGCCTCGAGATTCCTACGCTTAACCGTCAATCCCATATCTCCAACTTCATTAAATACCCCGTTCCACTTAGTGACCAGGATACAAAAGAGCCAAACCACAGAGAAGATGTTCAACCGAAGGAGGCGAAAAGAAGCTGTATACAATCTTTTGACAACTCTAGAGTCATGAACCTTGCTTAACAATTTCTCTCAAAATATCCCTATGATTTAGGGTAGAGAAGCTACATTAGAGACACCAAAGTAGATATAGCTTAGTCTCTACAAATTTAAAACAGATTGTTGCTCAGAGTGGTGTAGGTGAGAGCCTAGGCAATGGTCTATCTCTAATAGAATGTATGGCCCGGATTAGTAGTCATCTAGCAATCTGTGTGATGACAGTAATGAGTTCATTGTATAAAAAAACAAGGTACCATAAGTGTACCTATCAAAGGAGGAGTTTAGAGTTGATCGTGATAGCAAGGATTGATCCCGTCCATTGCCCGATCAGGAATGAAGCATCTACATTTTCTTAACCAATGCACACACTATTCTTGTGCTATAATTGGAGTCAAATTAATTTTTTAATTGGGGATTGGGGTGGGTCTTTGTGCAAGGGCCATCTCTTTATTGGCCCTTTTACCCTAGGTGAAGCAAGAAGAAGCCTTACTTGCATGTTTGGGTTGCAAACCCTAGGGTTCATGAGCTCTATGCATTAGGGGATGGGACCAAGGTGGCAAGAGGCCTTTGCTATAGGGGTGCTCCTAGATGAGGAGGCATGTCTGGGCAACTCCCTTACCTCTGAAGTTCAGTCTTAGGCCCTATATTTTGGAACCCTAGGTGCCTCAAAGGCATCCTGCCCAACACGGGGAACATATGCTTCTAGCAGGCTTGATGGGAGCTAGAGGGCTTTGAACGGAGCTTGTTGGGAATGGGCGTGGGGGTGGGGGTGGCAGTGCTTGGTCTCAGGCACAATTTATTTCGTTCAGGGGATTCCACTCTCCCATCTTCCACTCTTGTATGTGATGCAGTGTGCAATCCAATAGGAACGTCCTACAAGATTTCGGAGAAGGACTGCTAGTTTGCTTCACCGACATCACCTTGCATCTTCCTCGGGGGATTCATCATTTTGTATGCCCCTATATAACGTGCATTCATGGGGTATTTAAAAAACCCCTCTTTTAAGATGTCTAAATGAATAAAATGACCCCTTATTTTATGATTTTTTCCAAAATTGAGTATAAAAAACCCTTATTTAAATGTATCTCTGTAAAATTTCCTTAAATTTTTTCATTAGAAAAACCCTCCTCTTGAACTCACATTATACATTAACGTGATTACATAGTGCACCCCCCGAGGCATCTTTATGGCCTCGCTGCTAGGTCATGTTTCTTATGTGATGGATTGGCTCTATGTGGCTTGTGTTTGGGCAGAGACGGATGATGACTTCACTATTTTTCATTGCTCCTCATTGGGGTGTTGGGGGCCTACATGGATCTTTAGGTGGTTGGGTATGTCTCCTTGTTGATGGTCTACTGATGTCTGGTTTCTGAGAGGGCCTCATTACTTGTTGGTTTTCTCTTCGGAATTATGTTTCCTTGCATTGGCTTGGTGGTCAAGGGGTTCCTGTGGTAGGGCTCTCTCCTTGGTGGCAACCTAAAGCCAATCTCAACTTTATGATCTCCTTTGCTCTGGGTGTCTCTTATAATGATTGAAATCTTAGTTTGAGGGTCTTTTTGGAATTTGGTTGTTGGATGATGCCCTCGGAGCATGGATTTTCGTGTAAATTTTTTGGTTTTTAATATATTTCTCCACTCACAATTATTCGTTTGGCAAAGAAGAAGAAGAAGAAGCTTTGTTTGTGAACCATAAGAGAAATTGTTCTCTAGATTGTAGTGGTGGGCTTGAGAAGAGCAAATCGTTAAAGTTTTGCCAGCATCCACAAGTATAATCAAAAGATCAATCTCTCACTTTTTCAAGGTCTATTTAACTAGCTTAAGAACCTAAACCACAAACAAGGTTATACAAGGTAACATTGAGTTTCCCTTGTGTAGGTGCTAGTGATACGCATAGCCGATCGCCTACATTTTTGTAGTGCTAGCATCTCATGTAACTTTATCAGTAGTAGCTCACCCTTTGCTTCCAAGTGTGTGCTTTGTGGATGTAATGGTAGAGGTGTAGGTTTCACTGTCGAACTACCGAGATCAAGCTGCATAAGATCCATGTTGACCTTCATTTTGGTCAATTGGCTATTCCCCGTTCAGGTTGACTAGTTGCCACGATGGCAAGCACCTTGATATATACCCAAATCAGAAGACGGATTGCTCATCATGTTCTTGGAGTGATTGGTGGTTTTTTTATTTGTCCTAATGTATTTGGCAAGTTGGATGTGGGCTGATCTATGCCGACTCCTCTCTGGCTCAATGGTTGATGTTGTCCTCGATATGCAATGGTGGTCTTTTATTTTTTATTTAGCCTTAGCTCTTGTGTGTGGATAGTGTACCCCTAGTTGCCCTTTGGTATTATGCCAGGTTATGGCTTTCTTGTCATTATGTGGACCCATAGGGTCTAGTTGCGTTTCTTGTATGTCCCCCCATGGCAGAGTCTCCATATGACGTGTAATGTACTATTTCAATTTTGATATACCATTCCTTATGGGAATTGCCAAAATAAAACAAAAGTAAAGAGGGAAAGGGCAATGTTTGTTTATAAAGACATATGTATGTGTGTTTATAAACAGAGATGTGTGCGTGCACACGTGTGCGTGCACACGTGTGCGTGCACACGTGTGCGTGCACACGTGTACGTGCACTTAATTTTTAATTGGGGTAAACTCTCTATTATGGTTGTGACATGTATATTTATATATGTATGTGTATGCATGAGCGTATATATCCCCCCCGCCCCCACCCCCGCCACACAAACACACACACAAAACATACATATACATATATAATTTGAATTTTGATACTTCTATGTTTGTATTTGCTTGCTGGATTTCTAACGACCGATGGTTGTGCTGACTAGCTAATGACTGGATATGCATTGGTTTACTTTGAACCTTTTCTAATCTCTACAATGTGATATTTTTTATATATCTTGATTTAGGACTTCATACCTCCTTTTTGCTCTAGGTTGATGCTTTAGCTCATTCTATGATTAGTGATGGGAATTACTTTAAGATACTTGGAGTAGTTCTAGTGGGTGGGTTGATTCTTTCCAGAATGTCTATGCTTGGACATATGCTTGAAGCATACATTAGGCCTGTTATATTACTAATCTTGGATTATGCATGGCCTTGGTATGATTTGCTCAATTGGTAATTGGCTGCTTCAATGTTTACTAGGCCTAATGTATTTTTAGCTTCAAAGATATGGTTTTGGAATTCTAATACTATAACTTTCTGCCATATATTAAAATTTGGCTTCTTGGTAACCTATATAGAGCTAGCAAGCTTTGCTTGGTGTGATTTGGGATTTAGATACGACTAATGCTTCAATACTAACCCCTTTTTTAAGAAAAACATTTTCTTAATTTGGGTTTTCTAGTTGATTTTGTTATGGCCATTGAATTTTACTATGTTTAGCTGGATCTGCAAAATTTTTCTTTTTGGACTAGGGACATCAGGTTCGACAAACTCATTTTAGGGACATTGATTTCTCCTATGGTCAATTGAATCTGTAGTACTTTTACTTTCTCCTTTTTGGATTAGGGATATCAGGTTCGACAAGCTTCTATGTCGTGGCAATTATTTTGAAATACTTTTTGATTCTGTTTGGCCATTAAATTCTACTATGGACTAGGGATGTCAGGTTTGACAAGCTCATTTTAAGGACATTGATTTCTACTATGGTTAGCTGGATCCGTGGTACTTTTACTTTTTCCTTTTCGGATTAGCGATATCAAGTTCGACAAGCTTGTATGTCTTGGCAATTATTTTGGAATATTTTTTTATTTTGTTTGGCCCTTAAATTCTAATATGATTAGTTGGTTTTGCCAAATTTTTCTTCCTTTTGGACTAGGGACATCAGGCTTTGACAAACTCGTATTAGGGACATTGATTTCCTACTATGGTTAGATGGATGGGTGGTACTTTTACTCTTTCTTTTTTGGGAGAGGAATATCAGGTTCAACAAGCTTGTATGTCCTACCAGTTATTTTGGAATACTTGAGACCTAATGTTACCCTACACTTTGAAATTTTGTATTCAAGTTATGGATAGCTTAAGGATGATTAAACAGGTCTGAACTTTTCTAATAAAGTAAAAGGGTACTGTAAAGCAATGCTTTCAAAATCATGTGGGTACTACTTTGAAAATATAGTTTTGTCTTGGGCACTACAACTTTAAAAGAAGTGGGAATTACTTAAGTATTGTTTATACTTAGTACTATTTAGGACAATAGCTAGTCTAATAATTTTTAAGTTTGACATGGATAACAACTGATAGGTTCTTTGAAGCTTGCCATATGTAGCCAAGTCAAGAAGATCTGTCGACTTGCTTATATGGATACAAATGATAATTCTATTTTGATTGAAAAAGGTTTAGCGTGTTGTAGTCTGACTCTGAAGACCCCTGATGATTCAATGAGGATGACCTCAACAACTCTACTACTTTTGTATAAAATCATTAGAATGATACATTATTCTTATTATGTTTGTACATTAATGAATCAAAGACTGAGTCATTTCTATACAAATCTTTGTTCAACTCTCTAAATCCGTTTGTCTTTTGAACGTTATGTTATTTTGTGTATATGTATCTAGTTTAATATAGAAAAACACACACACACACACACACACACACACACACACACACACACACACACACATGTATCTATATGAATGTCTCTCTCCTCTCTCTTTATAACATCGTACTCTTTCTCTCTCTCTCTCTCTCTCTCTCTCTCTCTCTCAAATACATATGTAGATAGATAGAGGGAGAAAGAGCAATATGAAGAGAGAGAGAGAGAGAGAGAGAGAGAGAGAGAGAGAGAGAGCTTTTAATATTGTCTTCGAAGGTCAAATATGACCTATGGGAACAAAGTTACATGTGATGTAGTATGTGTGCGGTTGATGAGTGATTCTCAATTCTCAAAAATTGTGGTGATGAGAGTCACAATGGAGAGCCCACACTATCGTTTGGAGAGGAGAGTGTGTAGGTCTAAGTCATGGATAAAAATGTTAGGGAAGCAACTTCAAATTTGACCAAAAGCTAAGCACTCTAGTAGCGTGTGGTACTGAGACTCTTTAACTTTTTAGTAGTGAGCATAATGTGCAGAACCGGCTTGACTCTTTTGCAATGTCCCAACACCCTGTCTCGCATCAAAGGGAGTGGGAGCTAAGCCAAATGGTTGTGATAGTGCATATCGTTAACAAGGGCATATGTTCAAACATGTAACAGTGAATACGGTTTCCTCTTTCAACGAAGAACATGGTTTTGTAGTTGGGGACAATATAGGTGGTGTAATGTATGAAGCGTGACCCATTAAATTTCTCCCAAGCTATAATACATTGGCAATGTAAAAAATCTTCATTCACTCGGGAGTCTATCGACACATCATGTAGCAAGTGTAATGTATTTGATCTCCCAAACCACTTTTTTATGTCTGAATCTCTCTCTCTCTCTCTCTCTCTCTCTCTCTCTCTCAAAAACACACACACACATATGTCCTTTCTTTTTGAAGCTATTCAAGATCGGTGTTTGATAAAAATTAGGGTTTAGTGTATTTTTAAGAACTAAAATGATAAAATCCTAGCTAAACTCCAAGTTTTCCTTGAAATAAACCATTAAAATTTTACTAGTGTACATATGAACAATTTCTTAAATTTTGAACCTTTATGGCTATTGGCCTTCAAAAAGCAAAGTTGAGCTACCCTTCAGTTGGCTTTCAAAAGGAAAAGTAAAGTTTATCTTCGAAAGCTTCAAAAGGAAAAGTAGACCCCTATTTTTTTATCTTGTTAGGTTCAGAGTTGAAAAGGTTCACATGCACCTAACTTTTATAGGAATGAGACATTTTGTAAGCTTTTCTTTTAAGTGAACGAATCAGTGACAATTGGATGCACTATGAGAGATCGTGGTGTTTACCGCGGGCCATTACCGCAAAACAAGAGAGAGGAATTCAAAATGAGGAGAGAGAATCGTTTTGATGCATAAGCGGCACTTTACCGCACATATTATCGCGCAAATATCCGCGATTATTGCCGCAAATATTATCGCTAAGACAGGCTGGACCCCCTTCCCCCTCCCTCTCCCACGGGTTTCCATTTAAATCCAATACAACTCCTACACTCTCCAGAATGCTTGCTCACTTCACTTAATCTCTCTTTCACTCTAAAAATTCTATACATAAATCATTGAACTCACAACAAAACCATTACAAATACTATTCATAAGCACATAACGAAACATTTGCAAATTAATCATATACTACACCAAGTGAAAGAATGGAGAGTTTTTTTAATTCTCGTCTTGTATAAGATCTCTACAAGCACTAGGATCCATATTTAGACCAATAGTATTGAAATCAATAAACAAATTTAGAGATTCTTCCTCCTCTCCATCACCTCCTGTAGAATCATCATCGCTTTCTCCCTCTTCCTCCTCCTCAAGATGACTATTTGCAAGGCTTGGCTGACCTTCTTCAACTTCTACTACATCTTCCTCTGCATCTTGTGGTGATGGTATGATGGGATCAATTACTGGCTCAATGTCCGTCTTTGCAAAGATAGATCTACCCCGCGGCGTGACTGGAATGACATACCAAAGTCTTCTTTGAAATATACATGGCACATAAAAGACCTGTACGTCACACATTAAGAATAAGCTGATATACATAACTTAAATTTTTAATTTAAGTTAATTGCACATAGCCTAAATTACCTGCTCGCAACTACTAGGATACACCAAGTTGTCAGTTTTTCCCTGATGGAATTGGGTGGAATCCACCATAATGAGCCCATTTTCATGTCTTTTGACCTCACCCTCAAACCATCGACACTCAAAGAGGATCTTGTGAAAAGATCTAAAATCCACGTTGATTATTCTCTCTATAGTACCACAATATCTGATCTCATCTGTTGTTGTGTCAAAGTTTCCCATCACGCCACAATCATTAGTGGTCCGACGCTCATCTATCTTGCGGGTGCGAAAATGTCAGCCTTCGGACCAAATGTAGTTGAAAATGAGACCCTACAATCACAATGCATAAGAGGTTACATCGCATTTCATTAAGTGATTTGCATACATGCATACATAACATATACACACCCACTTTGCGCAAGCATCCTCGCGCATACTCCCATTCTTTAGGGCTTATTTGTTCTCCTTGTGCTTTGGCATTGGTCATGGCATTATGGATCCACTCTACTTGAATCAAGTCAGGATATTTTGCAAGCTCTTTAGGAAAAGGAGGTTCACGTCTACCTCCATGGGACCTCTTTCATGCATCTCTATCCCTTTCTCTAGCTGCACGGGCTTCCAAGTACATATTGACGCATTTGGTCATGATAGTGGCATTGAGTAAAGAGTAGTTGTTGACTATGGCATAAAACTCTCTATCCATGACCAAGAGTGAGCCTTTTCCACTGGGAATGGTTGAGTGCTTCCTAGGATCCTCTTCTTCACTCCACAGACGAGGCAATGATGGATCCACTGTGATGAGATACTGTGAGACATACACAAATGCCTCTTGCACCACCCAACCTTCTGCCATGCTCGCCTGAAAACATTAGAACCACATATTTTTATTAGTAACTCCATAGCGTTTAAATGCTATCTATATTGTATTTATTTTGCATACCTCCGGTTGTGACCTCAATCTAACAAAATTCTTTAAAGTCTTCAAGAATCTCTCCAAGAAGAACATCCATCTAGAGTGAACCACCCCACAAATGGCAATCTCCTCAACAAGGTGAAGAAATAGGTGTATTTGTCTAACAAGGATTGTACGTGGGAATGCATCCTCAATAGCACAAACTGTCTCTATTGCTAGCTGATGGGCTACTGGTATGGCTTCTACTTCTATCTCCTTGGAGCTCACAAATCTACAGGGCAAACGTTATATAGTAGATGAAAAAAAATTCCAAAGTTCATGCATGCACAACATGATATAGTACTTGAAAAAAACCCATTACCTCACAATCTCACCCACTTTGAATATTGCAGCTTTCACCTTAGTGTCCCCATAACCACTAATAGTTATGGGAAGTACAAACTACAAGCAATAAAACATCTTAGTGAATGTCAACCTATATATAAGGACACATAGACACCACAAATTGTTCTACTCTTACATGAAGGATTTTATGCCAATCATGGGATTTCAATCCATACAATTGAGTGGAGCCACCCTTTTTGGTTTTTGTGAAAGCACCTTTGAGTGATCGCATATATCCCGTTGGAGTTCTGATGGATGCAATAACTTGCTTTGTCCGCTCTTGGTCTGCCTTTGACATTATCCACGGTGCTTTTGGGAGAATCATCTTTCCCCGCTCCCCCATGCGGGGCGTGGCTAAAGGGGGGAGACGTCTAATGGCTCTTAAATCTTCCCTAGTATCCAATGAATCCTTCTTGCCAATTATGTGATCCCATATAGCTTGCCCAACATTTTTGAATACATGCATAGGGTCCAATAAGTGTTGAATTTTCAACGAAGCAAAATAGGGGAGCGACAAGAAGATTGAGTACCTCGACATACCCTTTGGCAACCCATTGGGAGGCGGTGAGGTACCATGATGCTCCTCCCAATGCTTCGCCCAATCAGCCATGTTCCAATGGAACGGCTGTACTCCATTGATAGGGGGAGCATATCTACAATGTGAAGGAGGTAGGAAGCGATGGTTGTTGGGATAGATCACCTTCCCAAGAAGAGGAGGTCTCTCTGTCACAAGGGAAGGGCCACAAGTGGGACACGCACTATGTCCAGATGTTGCCAATCCTGCCAAGAGGTAAACAAACGTTACACATGAGACGATAAACCTAAATCAAAGAGTACAATTAACATGTGCATACTTACCAGATACCTCTCCAAATTCTAGGTAATCATGCATGGTCCACATGAGGATGCACTTGATGACGACATTGCGGTCTCGTGGTGGCCGTGAAATGTCAATGACATCTATGCCTCTCCATAGTTCTTGAAGCTCATCAATAAGAGGCTACAGATATACATCCATGTTTTTTACCTTGTGCTTTCCTGGAATGAGAAGTGATAGTAAAATGTTTCTCTTTTTTGTTGCCTCCCAAGATTGTAGTTTACAACAACCACCGGCCAAGTGCTCCATTAAGTAGAGCGGTGCCCAAATGGATTCACTCCATCAATAGCCAACCCAATCCTCAAGTGACTAGGCTCATCCCTGAACTCTGGCCATGTGTCCTCTATGTGCTTCCACGCTGGTGAGTCAGTTGGAACTCTCATAATACCATCTGTGGAGCGGTTTTTTGCATGCCAACTCAAAAGCTCGCTCGTACCCTTCGATCTAAACATGTGTTGCATGCGAGGGATGAGTGGAAAATGCCTCAAAACTTTACGTGGAATTCTGTTGCTCTGCATTTCTTCTTTGAACTTAGGCTCCCCGCACGATGGACATGTGTCACAATCGGCATGCTCATTACGAAAGAGCACACAATCGTTCACGCAAGCATAAATGCGATCATAATCCATCCCTAATGCAGTCACCACTTCGCGGGCTTTTCGTCTGTTCTCTGGCATGTGATTGCCAGCTGACAGCATCTTTCCTAGCAACCTATCACAAGAAGAAAGTACATTAGAAGCTAATTTATGCACTCCACAAGCATCCTTCACAATCTGTAAACATACCTCAAAAGTGCGTCGACACTAGCATTGCTCCATCCAAACATCGCTTGAAGGTTAAGGACTTCGAGAGAAGCCCTTAAAATGGAGTAAGAGCATCTATCATATAGTGCGGTGTGTGCCGAATCGAGTAGCTCACTCCTCGTTCGCTCGGAAGCTTCTTCGCATGCACTCTGGTTCATGCTCCTCCTCTCATGTAAAGAGATCCTCAACCATTCTATGCAAATGGTCGTCTTCTGCATCCACGTAAGGAGATGGGATGTGGTTACTCGGATAAGAGGGAGCAGCAGTACTTGGCTGATTTGATGTGCTTCCTCCCTCTCTAATGGATTCCTGGCGCATGCGCTCTTCCACCCTCCTTTCCCCTCCTCCACCAACCACACGCCAATGTGGGGTGACGTCAATAGCCGCAACAATTCGCGGATCGTTTTTTTCCATCCGTGCACGCTTGGGAGGATCGTCCCATAGTCCATAATCTTCTACATGGCTCAAGCATATCCCTCGAAGTCGAGCAATGGCGCATTTGTACCGCACGCATGGGCATGGTAATCGCTCGGCCAACCACCGTGATCTATCCGGTTTAGTGGACGGGCCAAAATCATCCCAAGTAACCTACATTAATAAATTACACACACTAATTAAAATCAAATTACCAAAGAATGTTAATAAAATATCAGTAAAAAGTAAAAATTAACCATTTAGGTAAAAATGTCAATTTCAAAGTACTAGAAATACTTTCATTTTATATATATTTTATAAAAAACATAGTACCAATAGATTGTGAGGATCAATAGTAATAATGTCAGAACGTGGCCATCTATTTATTTGGCCCGAATTTGTGCCGCGGTAATATACGCGGTAATGTTTGCGGTAAGAGACGCGGTAATGCTCGCGGTAATAGGAGCGAAAAATCAAATTTGAAATTTTTTAATAAATAGGGGCGCCCGCGTGCTCCGCGAAGTTCAAAGCCCTAAAATTCGAATTTCATCGTCTTCGCCACAGAAGCCGAGAGCGCGAACCTCACAACCTTGAGCTCTACCTCCATCTCTACTCTTCTACTCTCCACCATCTCTACTCTTCCACTCTCCTACCCTCTCCCAACAAGCGCTTCAATTCCATGTAAGTTTTGTTGTTATATTTTTTGATTTTTTCACACGCATACACACACATGCATACACACACACACACACACACGCATACACACATGCATACACTCATACACACGCATGCACACACATGCATACACATGTATACACACACACTAATTACACACACTAATTAGTGCATGTGTTCTTTACACACACTAATTAGTGTAAGTAAAGACACACCAAAACATAAATTTGTTAATTATTAGTTACTTGCAAAATCTAAACTTGTTAGATTTTATTACTTGCATAACCTAATATGTTAAATTTGGGATTGGCCATGCACACACTAATTAGTGTGTGTTAACACACACTAATTAGTGTGTGCATTGAATAATGTGATTGGTCAATGCACACACTAATTAGTGCTCATTAACACACACTAATTAGTGTGCTATTAGTGTGTGCATTGGCCAATGTGATTGGTCAATGCACACACTAATTAGTGTGTTATTAGTGTGTGCATTGGCCAATGGGGTTGGCCAATTCACACACTAATTAGTGTATGATTAGTGTGTGCATTGACCAATGTGATTGGTCAATGTACACACTAATTAGTGTGCTATTAGTGTGTGCATTGGCCAATGTGATTGGTCAATGCACACACTAATTAGTGTGTTATTAGTGTGTGCATTGGCCAATGTGATTGGTCAATGCACACACTAATTAGTGTGTGATTAGTGTGTGCATTGGCCAATGTGATTGGTCAATGCACACACTAATTAGTGCTCATTAACACACACTAATTTGTGTGTGATTAGTGTGTGCATTGACCAATCACATTGGCCAATGTACACACTAATTAGTGTGCTATTAGTGTGTGCATTGGCCAATGTGATTGTTCAATGCACACATTAATTAGTTTTGGATTAGTGTGTGCATTGGTCAATTGGATTGGCCAATACACACATTATTTAGTGTATGTGATTAGTGTGTGCATTGGCCAATGTGATTGGTCAATACACACACTATTTAGTGTGTGATTAGTGTGTGCATTGACCAATGGAATTGGCCAATGCACACACTAATTAGTGTGTGATTAGTCCAATTACACAAGCCAATGCACACACTAATTAGTGTATGTTAACACACACTAATTAGTGTGTGCACAATCTAATGCACACACTAATTAGTGTGTGCACAAGCCAATTACACAAGCCAATGCACACACTAATTAGTGTGTGCACAAGCCGATTACACAAGCCAATGCACACACTAATTAGTGTGTGCACAAGCCGATTACACAAGCCAATTATTCTCGCCAATGCATACACTAATTAGTGTGTGCACAAACTAATGCACACACTAATTAGTGTGTTTGAACACACACTAATTAGTGTGTGCACAATCTAATACATACACTAATTAGTGTATGTTAAAACACACTAATTAGTGTGTGCACAAGCCAATTACACAAGCCAATGCACACACTAATTAGTGTGTGCACAAGCCAATTAAACAAGCCAACAGTGAAACACACACTAATTATGTTAAATTAAACAACAATCAACACAAAAACAGAAACATACCTCCATGATTAAGTCGTAGGTGACGTATTAGGTCCCAATGATCGTCCAAGTGATCACGCAATCGATCACACTAATCATAAACACAATAATCTCTTATTAGTCAATACACACACTAATATCTTATTAGCACTCGAGGCTTTGCAAGACTCTTTTATAGGTTGTAGACACACATTTGATTCTTTCCACATTGGATTCTTTCAACATTGGATACTATAGAGAATCCAATGGTAAAAAATCCAATGTTTGAAAAAAATCAATGTGTAAATTTTTAATCATATATTCAAATTTTAGACCCTAGTTTAATCTTTGTCGTAATAAATGCAGACCATATCTTCTTCTTCCACACCACGCTTTCGCAGCATTGAGGATTTCATGGCAGATGGGATGTCATATCCCGACGCTCTCTCTGCCTATCATTCACAGCCGTCGCCTCAGCAGTCATCATCAGGGTTCGACTGGTTTCGGGACGCTCTAGGTTGGTCCACTGTCGTACCTGTGACCGATCCAGATGTGGAGAGGGCATTGCGTCTTCGGGCTGAGTGGTTAGGTTCACAGCAGACCCTTACATAGCGCTATTCAACGGCGCAGCTAGCAGCTTTTGGATTATCAGAGTTGTCTACTCCGACTGGTGACACTCCATACCTGCAGAGTTTTCCAGCTACAGCTCCAGGTTCAACTTTTCCTTCACAGGGTCCAACGCCTCAGGGTTCGACGCCATTGGGTGCGACGCCACAGGGTCCGACGCCACGGGCGTCCACCTATCAATCACCTATCCCACCTTCTGTCCTAGATTCACGTCGGTGCTCTTCTGGCAGTCAGCATCAGGGCAGCTCGCGCGCTAGCGCCGGTCGATCTCGACGAGGGAGCGAAGCTAGTTGTTGTTTTGGGGGGGGGGGGGGGGGGGGGGGGGGGGGGGGGGGAAGTACTACAGATTCTCCTCCACAGTCACCGCTCCCTGCTCCAGCAGAAGATGAGGACCATGACATGCCTTCACCAGATGCTCGCGGGTTATACTACCAGGTTCATAGAGGAGGTATGGTGGATCTCGGGACAGCACAGGGTAGGAGATTCCGCACACACGTCAACCAATTAATCCACTCCACATATATCAATTGTTTTCTCAAATTTGATCAGCAAGATCCCTACAACCTCACATATATAGAGACAACCATGCACATGCGTTTCCCCAACCCTGAGGGGCAACAATTCTCAAGGCAATGGTTGCAAGAGCATGTCAAAACATTTCTGAAGAACAAAAAATCTAGTGTGAGGAGAGCGGCAAAGAAGACAATGGAGTCTTCAGAGCATAGCTATCGGCCATGAAATGTCCATGATGTGGAGTGGGAGACCGCTATGGGTGAGAAAGAGGACGAAAGGGCAACCGGTGCGAGGATGTATACGCGTCAAGTTGAGGCCCGATCCCATCAGACTCCTACGCATTATGGTTCGGGAGGAAAAACGGCTTGGAGAGACAAATATGTAAGTAAAAATATTAGTTTTATTGTAAAAAATCTAATGTTTTTCATTTAATTAATTGGTTGCTATTTTTTGTCAGTATAACATTACCATGAGTCGCCCGACCAGAGAAGTGCAGAGATATAGAGAGAACCATACCGAGTATCAAACTTGGTGTTGGTTGTTTGAAAATCAAATGATCTCTCGAGCGGAGTTCGAAAATGCGTGCAAAAGTCTGCAACATGTAAGTTTAATCTTATCTAAATAATCAAATTGTTGATTTTATATCAAATATTAAATAACAAAGTGTTAATTGTTTCTTTTTTATGGTTTTGCAGAGTCAAGGAGTTCCACGTGAAATGACGCCAACTCCCCCATGAGCATCGTTTATTTTGTATACGCGGGCCCCGTTTTCCCTATCCCACATGACCATACTCTGTTTTGTACACGCGGTCTTTTTTTTCCCTTTATGTAAATGCAATACCTATCATTTTTTGGCTCAATACCTCCCCCAATTGTAATTCCACTTATGTAAATTAAATTATCAATCTTTTTTTGGCTCAATGTATTGTCCAATTGTGATATTTTGTTGTAATTAATAATAGATTTGTAAAATAACTAAAATAAATAAAAAAATAGATGACCTTTTGGATGGTCCTGCAAAGGACAATCCAAACGGTCATCTGTTTTTTTATAATAAATCCCTTCGCGGTAATGCTCGTGATAAGCCTGACGCGGTAATATGTGCGGGTATAGTTGCAGCAAAGCACGCGGTAATATTTGCGGAAATATTGCCGCATCAATTACCGCTAGACCATTATCGCCAGCTTTGCCACAGTATTTGCCGCGTACGGGAATTTGTATATTTCAAGTTTGTTTGTTTTTTTGCGATAATGTGAGCGATAATACCGCGCATATGTTATAGTGATGCTCCCTTCATCTTTCAAAATTTTAAGCTCCAACATATAGGCTATAGTAGGATTTTTTTTTGCATGCTTATGTTGTCCCACATGAGACACGAGTAGTGTTAATGTGACTTCGAGACCAGCCGACTTTGCCTCTTTGGGTGAAGTTGTAGCATGCAATGTGAAAATCCTCTGGATTAGTAGAAGAGTGATGCGTGTAGGTGCCTAGCACAAGGTTTTTGCTCAACATTGCCCGACGTGTGGAAGTATGGAGAGCTTAGCATGTGCTATTCTCAGATCTTCTTCTCCTTTTTGTTTGTATGATTCATAGTCCGTGTTCATATGGGCACAATGTTTTTCAATGTGATGAGATGGCCCTATGGTGGTACCAATACATGTATATAGTTATGGGTTAAGCTTCCTTGTAAATAGCCTTGTTAGCCGATATGGTTGATTGTGTTTTCTCCTCATGATAATTTCTTGGCATGAGGCATATGTACTAGTGGTGATTTTAATCTATTAACCCTTATGAGTATTTCTATAGATAAATAAAATGATAAACTATCAAAATATAGTCACGACTCTGCATGGATTTGTCTAAAAAGATAATGGGGATTTATTTATGCCATTCAAAAGGAAAAGTAGAACCACTCTTTAAATCGCCTTCAAGAGGAAAGATAGAGTCACCCTTCATTAAACAGTGTTATTGCTTACACGACTCATCTCTCTCTCTCTCTCTCTCTCTCTCTCTCCGATGTCCCACGTGAGAATGTATTAGATTTTAAATAGGTGTGTCCTTCTTCTCTTTGCAAAGCATGTCCTCAAGATGGAGAGGGTGATCCTAGATGTACTAAGCATCCAAGTTTTCTACGTCTGTCATCCCCTTTCATTTTGGGGCTATTCAAAATCAGCATTTGCAAAAGATCGACCAGGTTAAATTATAAAACCCCACATAGATTCCATGCTTACCTTGAAGAAAACAAGGAGAATTTTATAATTTTTAGTATAAACTAGTATGTGACCCGCACGTTATTGCGGCCAAGGAAACAATGCTCATACGGCTATCTTCTCTTCCAAGTGGAACACTCAATACTCTCTTTCTACACGTATAGTCTATCGCATTTATAAAAGTGATGCATGACATGACCTCTTAATAGATGCTGCAAAATATTCTTTGATACCAAGATTGGAAGCTTCTCATAGACATTATTTTTCATGAGGTGCTACCCTTGTTCAACAAACTTAGGAGTGCTCTAATTCTATTGGGTGTGTATGTGTGTGTGTATGTAGAGAGAGAGAGAGAGAGAGAGAGAGAGAGAGAGAGAGAGAGAGAGAGATTCCTCCTTTTGGTCTACCTTGATCTAGCAATGCTACCAAGCTTGATTACAGAGATTAGATAAGTTAGTATGGTGTAAAGAGATGAAAGCTAAGAGAAGTCAATGTAATAATAATTTTGTTTTATATAAATGGAGTGAGTTCTAGAATTGGTTTCAATGATAGGAACGCAATTGGATTCAATGTTTCTGCTCCACTGTCTTACTTGCTTCTATCCTTGTACGTATGTATGGATGTATGTATACATATATATCTATATGTACAAATTGTACACACACACACACACACACACACACACACACACACACACACACACATATATATGCTTGAAGTGAAGATTTGTCACATAAGTCGTGAGGCATTTTGATATGTTCCAATTATGTCTATATGTACACATAGAGCGCGCACGCATACACACACACACGCGCGTCCCAAGGCTTGGGAAACATTTTTTGTGGACTCGTCTTTGGAATCTTTTCACACGTATATAAGCTAACTAACTCTAAATTTGAGGGGGATAATCACACTACAAATCTCATATTATAACTAAAAATTCCATAATTTGAAATGGCTTGAGAACCTTCTTGCCAAAATTCGAGCCGGCCATTTCTCATTTTGGACAGGCTTTGGATAAAGCGAACCTATCTTTTTTCGAGCCCTCACACACACACACACACACATGCACGCACGCACACACACATATATATATGCTTGAAGGAAAGATTTGTCACATAGGTCTTGAGGCATCTTGCTATTGTTCCAATACAGTAACTATGGCATTTATAGTTTATCTGCTCCCCTCGTTCCCTCCCCCCCCCCCCCCCCCCCCCCAAAACCCTCTAGTTGAAGTGATGATCCCAGGTGGACATTTAAAAAGAAGAAGGGCTATGATCTCTCTCTCTCTCTCTCTCTCTCTCTCTCTCTCTCTCTCTCTCTCTACCATCGAATACATCTTTGAGATCTCATTGGATATTCCTACAATATTTTAAATTCTCCTTTTATCAGAATGTGTGTGTACATGTGAGTGTGTGTGTGTATGTGATTCTCCTTTTATCAAAATGTGTGTGTACGTATGTGTGTATGTGTGTGTGTATGTGTGTGTGTGTGTGTGTGTGTGTGAGAGAGAGAGAGAGAGAGAGAGAGAGAAGATGAAACAAAATAACTTTATTCTTACCCATGTTGTGAGATATATCTTTTGAGATTGTTTCGATGGCATTAAAAACTTTTTTTCTTTCTCTCTCTCTCTCTCTCTCTCTCTCTCTCTCTCCATAGATATTCACTTTTGTTGAAGACTTGTTTTGTAAATTTTAAAGTCACTTTAAAGTGTTCCTACACACAAACATTTTGTTATGTCTTCCTCTCTCCTCCCGCGTCATTTGTTGGACTTTGCATTTCAACACATTAAATACAACACTAAAAATTTGTCCTCCCCCCCCCCCCCCCCCCCCCCCCTTTTCTCTCTCTCGTTGATTTTAGATTGCGACCCTCGTTTGCCAAAATTTAAGAAATTTATAGATTTTTAAGCATGGCCCACATGTTAACTCTTAAAAATAAAAAGAACAAAATATCCAAGAATTGGTAAAAAATCCATCAACTAGGAAATCTCTCTACTGATTTGGGGAGTTAATGTGAGGGTTGGTCTTTGTCGAACATTCAATCCATTTTCTACAGGTGAACAAATTTAGCTATCCTTTTAAAAATATACTAATGTCAAAAAATATTATCTTGAAAATTTGAAAAGTGCGTGAGCTCAATGATAAAATCTCTCTCTCTCTCTCTCTCTCTCTCTCTCTCATAAATGTACATGTGTATGCACACATGCAATGTGATGGTCTCTCTCTCTCTCTCTCTATCTCACACACACACACACACACACACACACACACACACACACAAGCAATGCAGTGGTCTCTTCTCTCTCTCTCTCTCTCTCTCTCTCTCTCTCTCTCTCTCTCTCTCTCTCTCTCTCTCTCGCTCGTTCGTGGTCAACAATGTGGATAACGACCCTTGTATTTGTATTTCATGCATGTCCTCAAAGTGAGACAGTCCCAAGTAGATGTTAGGCGAACTTTTTTCTTTTTCTCAAGCTCTTTAAAAAAATACCTACTTTCAAAATTTTCTAAAACATCAATATTGGTTTTGAAAAAAGCCCCTTGAAAAAATAAAACCAAATACATCTTCAAAAATTACATTTCCACTAAAGAAAAAAAATCACTAAAATTCTTCTTTTTTTTTGTTATATCTTCAAAAAGTAAATTAGCATTAAGTAACAAAACCTCCACTAAAGTTATCCCCTTTTTGTTATGTGCAATCAAACTTCAACATTTATTTTATGTAGAATACAAAGTATTTTGACTTTACATTTGAAAAGGGTTAGTTCTTACATTGTGCAAAGGTTGTCATTTCTTACAATCTTACCTTTTACTTTTGCATTTTAGATTAGATGTTTTGTAATGTGTTTTTTGAAATGAACCGGAGAGTGACACGTGGACACCCTCTCCTTCCTTGAAAATTATCAGCTGCATTATAAAGAGTATAGAAATACAATCAAGTGTATAAATTTTGACCCAAAACCAAAAGGGTTTTCAGTGTGAACCTTATTTACTTTGAAATTATTTTGATCAAGAAAAGAGATTTGGTACCCTCTTTGAGACCTCTCTCTCTCTCTCTCTCTGAGAGAGAGAGAGAGACCGTATCACTTAGAGAGGCCCTGACATGCCTATACCAAGTGGACATGTCATCCTTGAATTCGAAAGTAGAGAAGGTCGGCTCAAGCTTCTCCAACAATCACGTCTTCTCAAAGACACCAAGTTTTGGATCGCAGAAGAACTCACCCCGCTACAACTCAAACGCAAAAGTGAAGAGCTCAAGAAGGTACATGAAGCCCTCAAACAAGGCAAATGGGCAGTCTACCGAGGTGGTAAATCCATCATCCAGGAGTTTCGAAACCCCAAATCGGCTCTCCCCACAGCTGATCCCTCTTAGGTTTTTGTCTTTTTCATCTTTCCATCTTTCCAATGGACCCTTAGTCCTTAACTTATATGGATTCAGTGAGATTTGATACAAATGTCACTGTTGTACTGTTTGTTTTTGGTCCCATGGGTCATATCTGACCTCCGTGGACGATAATTCAATCTATCTCTTACACACACAAACTGGGGTTTAGTGTATTTTTAACAAACTACAATTATAAAATCCTAGCTAAACTCCAAGTTTGCCTTGAAATAAACTGATAAAATTTTTCTAGTGTACATATAAACAATTTTTTAAATTTTAAGCTTTTACGATCGTTGGCGTTCAAAAAGCAAAGTGGAGCCACCCTTCAATTGTCTTTCAATAGGAAAAGTAAAGTCTACCTTCAAAAGGAAAAGTAGAGTCGACCCTATTTTTTAAACTTGTTAGGTTGAAAGTTCAAAAGATTGACATGTACCAAGCTTCAAAGGAATGACACTTGGATGCTCCCTTATCATTCAAAATTTAAGTGAACTAATGAGGGACAAATGGATGCTCCCTCCATCTTTCAAAATTTTAAGCTCCGTTATATATAGTATAGAAGTATAGATAGATTGCATAAAAAAACAATTGAAAGGGTCACTATGGCTTTTTAATACAATAAGAAAGTGATAAAATCATTAAATTGAGTTTAACTAGAATTATATGAGGTGAAGCATTATTTTGGAATGTCCCTTTCATTAAGCGATTGAGTTTCCTCCTTGCAAAGAAGCAAACCAAAAATATTAGCAAATTTTTTTAAATTTGCAAGACTTTTAAACTAAGTTCTCACATATTTCATCGATTTTTCTTTCTTTTACCATGGTTTGCTCATTATATATATATATATATATAAAATAAAAATAACTCATTAATATGTGTATGTGTGTGTGCGTGTGTGTGTGTATATATATATATATATATATATATATATTAAAAACAACTCGTTAATATGTGTGTGTGTATAAATATATGTATATATGTATGTATAGAATTTACTAGAGTTATGCGAGGTGAGGCTTCACTTTAACATTCAAAGAATAGAATGGAAGAGAAGTCAAGCCATGTAAGGATCTTAAATGAAAGGTGAAAAAAAAAGATCCATTTAATATTTTGAATTCAAAATAAAATTTTAAGGTAAGTCTAAATCATGAGTATAAACATTGAAAGTATGCCTAGGCTCTAGCTCAATTGTTCTCTACTAGTATGCGACCCGCGCGTTGCTACAGCAAAGTAAACATCGTCTCTATTCTAGGAGTAGAAAGCTCTCTCTCTCTCTCTCTCTATATATATATATATATATATATATATATATATGTGTGTGTGTGTGTGTGTGTGTGTGTGTGTGTGTGTAAATACACACACACACACATATACATGTATGTGTATATATATACACACATATATATGTATATACACACACATATAAATAAATAAACATACATACACACACACACACATATATATCCCCCAAATTTGAGGTCATTGTGTTTGTTTCTACAATATTAAAAATCCCACCCCCTCTTCCTCCTTGAGAAAGTATGCGAGCATGCAAGCACTTGCGTTCAAGAATCAAGACTCATTGGCTATATTTTTTAGGTATCTTGTCTTCTTCTTCTACAGCTTCTTGTCTCTCTCTTTCTGTATGTCATCTCTCTCCTTGTCAAATCTTGTTTGATGGTACTTGTCACTCAATTATTTATTTTCGTGATGTTAAACATTGTGTGTGTGTGTGTGATTTAAGCTATGCAATAGGTTGACTTCTTGCAGTGTTTGGAGAAGGTTTACCTAAGCTTAGGGGTTGAAAGTTTAATTTAACTTGTCTCAAATCGAGTTAATAGGAAGTAAAGAGGGTAAAAATATTCAAAAATACTCTGAAATTGGAGATTTTAGAGATTATTAGTACTTCTAGTGTGCATCTTAATGAAAGAGATATGTGCATTGTAGATACGTCAAAAAATTGAAGGCCATTTTGGCTACAAAATGGCAAGTGCCAAAAAAGTATGGAGGGCTTGAGGGAGAGAGTCCACATGGAGGGGGGGGGGGGGGGGGGGGAGGAACATAACCTAGTCAAGGGAGACACACATGGGGCCACCGCTATTTGTTGATACACTGGGCTGTGAGCGTTTCTCTCGTCAACACTATGCAAGGGTAGAAGGGGAGGGTTACGCATGGAGAAGTTAAGAGTTAGGAAACTTTTCATGTCAATAAATAAGCTATAGAATATTCTGAAACCAGAAAAGCACATATGAGGAGAACCAATGTGTTTAGACAGTATGGCAGAGCCCTTTCCAATTCAAGCCATATGATTAGCTAAGAAGTAACCCTCTAGCCCAAGGTAATGATTTTGAATCCACCCTTATCTTATTTCATCATTCATAGGTGTATCAAGAAAGACATTCAATCAGATTAATCAAACTAGCCAGATTAAAAAGCCCACCCAATCATCTATCCCAAGCCAAAATAAATCCAGAAGAACCATAAAAACTCAGCAGCACATTAGTATAAACAACTAGGAACCAGGAAATCCTGCAGTTGGCATCACCCAAAAGGGTTAGAAAAACCTCAACTTAGAATCACTGTTCCTATCATATTCAAAGTCTCCACATAATGAGCCATAATAATTTTACCAAGACTCGCTGCATACTATCCATCTTTTAATAATTATCATTCTGATGTATGAATACAGTATGTTTAGAAAATATGGCAAAGTCCTTTGCCGTTTAATACAGATAATCAATTAAGAAGTAACCCTCAATCACAAGGTATTGATCTTAAATCCACTCTTACCTCATGTCATCATTATCAAGAGTATCAAGGAAAGACATTCAGTTGGATCAATTAAACCAACCAGTTAAAGTATTCACCCAATCATATATCCCTTCCGAAATTCTAAATTTCTTGAATCAAATGTCAAATCTAGAAGAAAACCCCAAGCCCAAGTCAACAAGTTGGTCAATTGCAAGTTTTTAGGGAAAATTTGAGCTCTAGAGGCAGTCCACCTCCAATTTTTCAACTAGTATGTCATTAAGGGAACTTAGGTATAGCATCAAATTGCAGTAAAAAGCTTTCCAAACTTATACAAAGTTCTAGGTATTGTAATAGATCAACAAGGTGGAGAAATTATTGACCCCTAATTATCTATGATCCAACTTATACTAGAATTAAGAGTTTAACTACAAGGAAGACCCTTCCCCAAAATCCATCATATCATCATAGAGTGAAGCCCTCCATTATCATCATGCAATAGAACTTCAACCATGCTTACTTTCTTAGTAGACAAAAAAGGAAAAAAATACCAAAACCAAGTCTAAGTGAGGGTAAGGTAACCCTTACCTTAATAGTAGCAAGAGTTGATGAAAGTTGGCCTCCACTTCCAAAGCAAAAGTCAGAGGTGATTGAGGTATCATAGGTGTGGGATTTCCAATCTAAGACCCTATAATACTCCAGTAGGTATAGTCCTGCAAAAATTAGGCTAGAAAGCTCAAGAAAATACACAAAAACTTGCTCAATGTAAGCAAGAGTGACAGGACATGTTGAAGGCATCATGCAAAGCCTACAATAGGTAGTAGCACAGTAGGAAAGGTAGACATTGACATACCTTCAATAAGAGAAGGAAAAATATTTGTAGCACCATCAATAAGGCAAGCCATAGCCAGTGTAGCATAATTTGAGAAGAGCATCTCTAGGACGTTGAGCTCGTCTTCTGATCAGAGGGGGAAAAAGGCAGTCAATACACTGAGGAAGCTGTGAAATCCATACTTAGAGAGGAAAAGAGGACATATCCAAGTGGTGTAACCTCAGGAAAAGGGGGGAGCGTGCTACATCAAGAAGTGGATTCAAAAAACGAAGTCATGATACTTGTAGGTCAAAAAAGTTTGGGCCAAATCAAAGTGGCCACACTCCTAAGTATTAAATGTGAAAACCCACCAAGCGAAGGGTCACTCCCACAGGGTGGCTATCAACCAAAAAATGAGCCCCAAAGGGTGAAGTGCCAGGAAGAGACTAATAGTAGTATTCAACCACAAGGATATATCACAATCAGCTCCAATAAGTCATAGCAAGATACAGATTCACGCATAGAGGTCAGTGCAAGGCAAACACTTATGGAAATTATCTATTCTTAAATCCATTGAGGAGATTACAGGTTAAGAACCATGGTGAACACCCAAAAGACACTATATTAGCTCCATTATGCATATCAGAAGCAAGAGCTACCCATTGATGAAAGTTCACAGTAGCAGTCCATGGTATTCAGCCTCAAGACAATAAAACCATGAGCTACATCAATAGCTAGGTGTACATGTGTGTGTGTGTGTGTAGATGGAGTAATCATAGCTAGATGAAGTGACACCGTGTGTGTGTGTGTGTATGTGTGTGTGGCTGGATGAAGCAATCATATCTAGATGAAGTGAAAAAGTGTGTGTGTGTGTGTGTACACACACCTAGCGATATATATCCATGTGTATACACCGTGCATGCACTTTGACTTTTATAAGAATTACAAGGCTAATGATAAAATCAATATGCCTACCTAGTGGCTCTACTTAGATTATGATCAATGGAAAAAATCTCCACACACACACACACACATGCACAGTTCAATGCTTAGTTAAAGCAAGGATTCCCACTTTCCTCCTTTTGTTTGCTATCGGTTCTCATCCGCTAGTTACAATTCTGGAAGACAATGCTGCAATAGGGGAGATCCAAGGCATGTCCTTGCTAGCAGTGAGACCGACTCCTAGCCAAGCTTTTTGCAGATGACTCCCTTCTCTTTCTTAAAGCTTTCCCCTAGGTTGTTCAAAGGCTCTGGATATTGTGAAAATGTTTGCCTGAGCGTCATGGTCAAAGTGAAATATTGAAAAATCTAGGTTGATTTCACATTCAAAAAATGATTCTTTCAATTCATCTTTGTGGAACGAAGAGACACTTACAAAGGGTATGATTTTTAGACACCGTGGTGCTCCATTGGGGGCTGAGGTATGGGTCTTGTACAAGGTTAGGAACAAGATGCAAAGATGGGAGTATGTGATGCTCTTTCTCTTAAGTAGGGTAAAAGTGATCAAGTTTTATATTCTCCCTTAAACATCCTTCAATAGACCCATTCTAAAGCTAGCCAAGTGCCATTGGAAAGAGTTCCTGAAACTAGTGAGAAGATTCCTCTAGAAAAATAACACCAAAGATATGGCACCTTAGCAGTGGGCATGGTGGGATGCTATCGTGAGACCGGTGGAGCAAGGAGGGATTGGGATTTGCAACCCGGTTATCCATGTAGAGGTCTAGTGTGCCAAGTTTTTTATGGCAATCTCTGAACAGAACTATACATGGACTATTATGATAAGGGTCATGAATGGGAAGGCTAAACTGCTCTCCTAGGGTGGCCAGTGGAAAGGCCTAGAAATGTACGACAAGCTGATTGCCTATAGGTGGACTAGCCTTAAGCTAGGAGGAACATCAGGCAAGTTGGTATGGAAGTGCAATAGAGTAGTGAAGGCATTAGAGTGGGAAGAGCTAACTAGATACTTCCTAAAATCCATCTTGCACTGGTCCCCTTGGTTCTCTAAAGCTAGCAACATGCCATTGAACCCTCTTTAGAGGGACACAACCAAAAATATGAACAATAAAGGTCTAAGGCATCTGGTTCATTTCTGGGATAGATTTAGTAGGAGTTGGAAAGGTATTGATCAACTGGTTTCTTAGTTCAATCTAAGTGGAACAGAAAGACTTATGGCGATTAGAGTTCTAGAAGGACTAGAAAACTCTTGTATGCCATTAAATGAATTGGATTTTGTGTGGAAAGCCTAGCGATGGCCGAAGAACATACAATTTGGGAGACCAAAAACCAAGGATGTTTATCTTTCTCTTATGCTCTTGAGTGATTGGTTCTCCCTCTTCAACAAGAAATGGGGAAAGCAGTAGCTGAAGGCAAGATGGGATGCAATAATGAATAACATATGGTCTCCACAATGTCCCATGGCAATGAGGTTCTTTATATGGAAATTTATATGGGGGCTTTGTCGACAAAATTGAAAAGTCATGCTAAAGGGATTAGCTTAGATAGATGCATTGGGGCTGCAAAATGGCTTGCACAATGAAAACATCACTCATATGTTCAAGGATTGCTCAACTATTAGTGCCCTAGCAGGAAAAATGTGCAAGTGGGCTCAAAGGACATGGAGGATAGGTTTCTTTAAGGACAACCTGTTTCTTAGAGGGATGAGGTTCAAGAGATAGGCGCTTTTGGTATGCACTCAAATCGTGAGGTTCTGCTACTTTAAGGAAATATAGAATGGCAAGAACCATAGGGTGTTTATGAATGATCATTTACTACTAGCTTTAAGGAGATAATACTTGAAAGCAAGGAATTGATTGTCTCCACCACAAGTAAAAGGAAGGACTCATATGATTGGTATTGGGCCATTAATGCCGCTCTAACAAGATAAAGCTGACCTACTGTGAGGTAGTGGGTTGTTGCTTTGGGAAGCCCGGTTGTTGTCCTATGTAATATGAGGGCCCTTACAGCTCGACACGAGCTTGAGATATATTTGTACATTATTTTGATGAATATAATACATACACTCACTATTGTGAGTTTGGGAAAAAAAAGGATTGCAACTACACATGTGATCCTAGGGTTTGCGGGCCACCCTGCTCCTACTTGCGGCAACCTGCAAGGTTGCAAAGAACGGATTCTCAAGGAGGTTTTATGGCAAGGCTATATTGTGGAGCTTGGTGTGATCTATGGCATGCCTACAAGTTGTGAAGAGTGGGCTCCTTTGGGGTGAGGAACAAGGCTGCTTCCTCTATTTGTCAAGTGTCTCCCCTTGTCATCCCCTTCTTTTTGGGAGTAAGGGGAAGGTTGTCGCTCTCCTCTCTCCTGAGGAGGTGAATCAAAAACCAATTCTATTGCACGGTCTTGTGGGCCCTTCTCTCCCGCAGCTGGTAGTTGATGGTAGGTCTGGTGGCAGCAAGGGCATTTTTTTGGGGGGATTTGCTTCCCATTTAAAGCTTGCTCTTTCTTGACGCATTTTTTTATTTGGTTCCATGGTTGATCTCCAACATGCACGGGTCATCATGGCAGCATGATGGCGTTCGAGGTCATTGGGTTGTTGTTGGGCTTTGCATTGTTGATTGAAACCATCTTTGAGGTGATGGAGCAATCTGGCTTGCCCCTTATGCAAATCTATCGACTTCTACAGTTCTACGAAGGCGCCTAGCAAGATCAAGGTGGCAATACACCTAGCATGGTGGCACTCGTCGAGCAGATATCTCCTGTAGTATTTTCTATTGATTTTTGGAATGTCTTTGTCTTGTTTTGTTGGGGATGGTTTTGTATTGGGTTATACCTCCTTGGACCGTTTTGACTATGGCTTGTGTCGAGCATGACACTAATGTAGTATTTTTCTTTAATCATTTTCAGAAACCCCCATAGGCTGTACATTTGCCTCATTGGAACTTACATTCGTATTTCCACCACTGAAAAGAGGCAACAAAGTATCGTAAATGTCCCGTGAGCTTACATTACTGTCTCTAGTACAAGACAGCAAGGGCTGAACAGAATCTTCCACAAACACTACATCCCGAGAAACCAGAATACGTTTTGTTTGCGGATGATACAACCTGTAATCTTTGCTTTCAGCACTATAACCAACCAAAATACATTTGACAGCCTTATCATCCAATTTTCTGCGGTGCACTTGTGGCACCAAAGCATATGCCAAACAGCCAAAAACACGCATGTGCTCAATAGAAGGCTTTCTATCATGCCATGATTCATATCGAGTTATAGACTGCAAATCTCTCGTAGGACACCTGTTAAGTACATAAGTGGCACACATGATGGCCTCAAGCCAAAAAGAATACGGTAAAGCTTGACTTTTGACCATACATCGTGCCATTTTCGTCCGTGACCTGTTTTTCCTCTCAGCAACACCATTTCGCTGAGGTGTATAAGGCACTGTACATTGGTGTTTTATCCCACGACTAGCCAGAAATGCATTAAATTCATGAGACATATACTCCCCCCCTCGATCGGAACGGAGGGTGCCCATAATACATTTCGAGACATTTTCAGCCATAGCCAGAAATTGTTTGAAGCACATAAAAACTTCGGACTTCACTTTAAGCAGAAATACCCATGCATGCCTGGAGTAATCATCAATGAAAGTCACGAAGTACAGGTATTTGCCCAAGGACGGAGTTTGCATGGGCCCACAAACATCACTATGCACAAGCTGCAACCTGCATGTGGCCCGAACTGAACAATCCTTTGGAAACTTAGAACACTGTATCTTACCCAAAATACAGCCTTCACAAACATGTTTGACAGGCGCTTCAAGAGACGGCAAAGAAGCAGCACAACTGTCGAAATACCACACATGTGAATCTACAGCAACAACTGACAAGCATGCATCATGGACAACAGGATTGTAAGTGCACTCTGCGCTAAAAGCCCATTCTGCATCAACATCAGCAACACAGTCTCCTTTCACAGAAGACTCAACAATGGCTGCATTTGTAGTGGAGCCAGCATTTGGAGTGGAACCACCCTCTTTCTTCTTAGCCTCTTTGACCTTCAACCTAGGACACGACTTGATCAAGTGATCATTGGCTTTACAATAATGGCAACGCATCTTCTTTTTTCCCTTATCACCAGAATTGCCAGACGAAGTGCTACCAGCAGAAGCATTAGGAACAGAATTTTTTCCATTCGCAAAAGAATGATAAGAAGTGGCTGCATTACTATTACCACCCTTTCTTTGAGAAGCAATAAAAGCCTATTCAACTGCACGTTGCCTAGTTCTGTTTTTTCTGGAAAGTGACTCTTGCAACAGCAATGTGCATAATGCATCAAACTTGACAACTTTTGGATTTCCTTGGGTCATAAGTCTCCAAGTATTAGCAAAAGTCTGGTAAGAATCTGGTAAGGCATCAAGAACAGTCTGCACAAGGGAACTGTCTGAAATAACTTCACCTGCAGAAATAAGTTGCTCATTGATATCCTTGACACTATCAAGGAAAGTGTCCATATCATCTTCCTCATGCATAATCTTCGACTCCAGCTCTTTACGCAGCAAAGCAATTTTAGCCTCATTGCGGCTTGCATAAAGACCTTCTAGAATATCCCAAGCCTATTTTGCAGATTTTGCTGAGCGGATGTGAGGAACAATGGTGCGCTTCACAGACAACGCAATCAATGCATGAGCCTGCGCATCCTTAACATCCCAACGAGCTTGTTCTGCCGTAGGCAAAACAACTCTAACAGCTGCAATCCTTGCAGCAAGACCTGCAACATCGCCTACATCCTCAGAACTAGGACATACATCAATGCCCTCCACAATGTTCTAGACACCCTTTGACACAAGAACATGTTGCATCATATAAGCCCACATAGAGTAGTTGTCCCCATCCAACCTGTTCTCGGCAGCAAACATCTTGAACACATCTGTGTTGTTGTTGTCAGCCATGGTAAATGCTGCACCTGATGTGACAACTGCCCGAAAATAGGAGAAACGGAGCGGGAACAACCTGTGCTATATAGCACAAACCGTAGAAGACTATAAGACACCTGTTATGCAGAAAATGGCACTGACAGAAATTCCGCACAAAATGACGAAATAGCCTGTGCAGTACTGCCTATAGTGGAAACGGAGGCCGAAATGAGCCCAAATCAAAATTCTGAGCAGACCAAGCTCTTCGATCTCTCCCAAAATATTTGTTGACCTGCGAATGCTTGCCAAAGCTCACTGAAATCGGAGAAAGTGAGCAGGCGTGTGCTGGAGCAACTGGCGACTAAGCCCGGGAGGACGTGACTTGCTCTGATACCAATTGTTGGAATTAGGGTGTCAGAGAAACACACACAGCTTGGAGAAGACGAAGGAAATTCAAGGCACACAATAGAGAGTGTGTTACTTAGTGTGCAATGGAAAGATAGATAGCCCTAGAGTGATGGGCGTATATACAATGCACGGGGGAAAAACCCTCCTAAAGAGGGAAAAAATGCCCCGGCGGTCCTAGTGTGTTCACACACATCACTACCACATGTATATGGTAACAAGGACCCAATCCACTTTTCTTTCAAACGCTCTAGGCCCATTTGTTAACCCAAATGGAAGGCAACAAAATTAGAAACAACCCCATGGAGTGATAAAGTAGTCTTTTTCCGGTCTTCAAAAGCAAGGATAAAAAGAAAATATCGTAAATAAGCATCGCATACACTGTATCTTTCAAAGCCATCCATTGCATCTAAAATTTGATCAATGAAAGGTAAAGGGTAAGGATCTTTCTTGGTCACTGCATTTAATGGCTTATACTCAACAAAAACTCTCCAACACCCATCTTTCTTTGGAATGACCACTACAGGGCTCACCCATTCAACATTCTCAACTGGCACAATGAGCCCTGCCTCCAAAAGTTTATCCACTTCTTCTTTTAAAGCATTCATTTGCTCCTACCTATCCTTCTTACTTTCTCTCTTATTGTCTTTGCCCCTTCAACTAGTTCGATCTTCACAGGATCTTCAACAAAACCCCTTATTTCTTGATATGAAGTGATGAAAAGATCTGGAAACCTGTCCAGCATTGTTAGGTACTCCCTTCTTTCTTTGTGTGTCAAATTAGTACTACTCAACATATTTTGAATCAACTCTTTCTTCACTGGAAATTCTATTTAGGCTACATCAACTCTTCAAGTTGCTCTAAACGGCTTGAAGCATTTATATTCTTTGTAATTTGCAACATTTTACCCACTTGTCTTTTCTCCTCATCCAACAACAAGAATGATACTTCACCCTCTCACTGGAACTGGAAACAGTGCTACTTTCAGAATCTTTAAAACTGTCTTCATTGGTAACTTCGGATTCATCATTTTAACTCACATCTTCTAGTGCCAAAGGTTGCTTGGTGGTCATTTCAAACACCCTCTTTTCACCCTTCCTACGATACAGATAGATTGTGCCCCAATCTTTCACAACACCAACAACTCTCAACCAAGGTTGTCCTAAAATGAGAGGAAAATCTCCCAGGCCAGCTGGCATATCAAACACCCTATTTTCACCCTTCCTACCATACACACAGATTGTGCCAAAGGCTGCTTGGTAGTCATATCAAACACCCTCTTTTCACCCTTCCTACCATACACACATATTGTGACCTTGCCCCAATCTTGCACAGCACCAACAAATCTCAACCAAGGTCATCCCAAAATGAGAGGAAAAGGTTTCTTGGTAGTCATATCAAACACCCTCTTTTCACCCTTCCTACCATACACATAGATTGTGCCCTTGCCCCAATCTTGCACATCACCAACAACTCTCAACCAAGGTCATCCCAAAATGAGAGGAAAATCTCCCAAGCCAGCTGGCATAACATGAAAGTTTACTATAACTTTACGTTAAAGACTTCAAATTCCAATTTCTTAATCATCCTCAAACACTTCACTTTTGCATGGTTTTCTAGTTGAATCCTAAACCCACAGCTCCCGCATGTAATGAGGCCCAGTCTCTCGACACATGACTGTGTGATCACACAAAATTGAGCACCTCCATCAATGTAGGCCTCTCCCATGCCCACACCTTTGTGCCAAGCGTTCACCATTAGAAAAATGTTGGGTAACTCTCCCACAACCAATACTCTAACTTGTCCATGCTTTGGCTCTTTCTCTGGATTCAATAATTACTTCCACTACCTCTTAATTTTGAGCACCATATTCTTCAATTTTCCAAAAGTACAATCTATTTTCCTCCCAATCATGTCTTCCTTTAAACTATAAGTTGTTTGGCCTTCTCCCAAAGGCAAATTTTCTACTTCAAACCATCTACGAGGTATTCTCTTCCTCTTCGCTTTTGCATCTTCACCCTCTTTCTCTTTCCTTTTCTTTTTGTTGGGATCTCGAGAGGCATAGCCTTCCCTCTCCCTTTTTCCCACGAGCATCATATCTGCTTCTTTCTTTTCAACCCGCACAATACCAACATGACCACGAGACATTGAGGCCTCATTTTTTTGTTCAGTACCTTGATCTCCCCATATATCCAATACATAATCACTAGCCCTAATAGATTTGGGAAGTGAAAACATATCACCTCCCATCCTTATTGGCTTTGAACATTAAGTGCTGACCTACATTAGCATTAGGCTGAGTTTCACATGCCTGGGCCATTCCTCTACCACAACCATGACCACGACCACCTCAAAGAAAACTGAGCCGCAATTCTTGCATCATGGTCATCATATCTTTCATATTTCGTTGTAACTATTCAGTGTTAGCAACCTTCTGAATAGGATAGGCTCTAGCCTCTACCTAATTTCCCTCTTTTTGGCCACCATTACCTTGCACAGGGACTTCTTTCCCATACTCATTGAGTCTTTGAGCCTTCTATTCTTTTTCCCTGGAGACAGTGACTACTTCCTCAAAGGTAGCGGGCGTTTTTAGCTCAACTTTGAACTTCAAGATTTCTTTTAAGTTTGCCACAAAACGGTCCTTCTTTAACATGGCTAGAGGGATTTCATTTCCCAAGCTCGGGCCCATTTATCCCATAAATGGGTGAATTTCATGAAAAAATCATCAATACTTTGATTAACCTTTTGAGTGTATCCCTGAATTTCATGCCAAACTTCATAAGGTACTTCAATGGATCTCTACTATGCCATAAAATCTTGCTTCACATGATTGTAGTCCAAAACCACCCCTAGAGTTTGTGCGTGCACCAGCTCTTCATAATATTGTAACCAAACTCTTGCCTCATCCTGTAAACTGTATTGCAGCAGCCGCAACAATATAGCTTGATCTAGTATATTTTGCAGTAAGCAATTGACTTCCAATTTTTCAATAAAATCTTGTGCATTCTCATTAGGCAATCCATGAAACTGTGGAAACTCATCCTCCATGTTCGATTGCCACAAAAACACTTACATGTGACATCAAAAGTTCAAGGGATGTCGATGGATCACTCCAGTACCTAATCCACCTCAGATCTGCTCAATAACCGAGACCCCAATGCTTGGATTTACAAAACCTCATGAACCGCGAAAGGCTGCAATCCAGTTACACAATCGTCTCAAGGGTTATCAACAATTTTCACATACATAGGCGGTTGTCTATAAGGACCCACATCCCCTTTACCTTCTCTACTTGCAGCATAGACATGTTTCACAAAAATTGGAGCATAAGAGCACTTGCTCCTCCTTGAGGGCACCAAAATGACGTTAGCGTGCAAACAACAAGGAAAACAAGTGCCTCTATAGACTTGCATGAATCACACCATTGGAAGGAAGAACTATTACACCACCGAAAACACCTATGATAAACACATGTAGAGATTTGTAAAAATACCTTCAAGCATGAAACACACTCAAAATTAGAAGAAACTTAGGACGTCATGATGAAGCTCATCTCATAAAGATGTCCGTAGAGTATCTATAGGCAAAAAACAGATGAAAGATGAAAGAGTTATGGCCACTCGAAACCGGGGGTGTACTCTTTCTTGCTAAAAAATGAGCTCTTTAGAAGTTGTTCAGGTATTGCAGCTATTAAAATTGGGGTCTTTACAAAAAAATTCTCTCTCTTCTCAGCCGACAAGGCTCTCTTTGTAGGCCTCTTTTAATTGGTTCATTTTTTGCCGTTTTTGGGTGGAAAATGAGGTGTCGATGAGCTTTTGACCAAGGGAATGGGGTGGGGGAAAGTGTCCAGGGACCAAAAATTGAAGCCAAGCGCATGTCCAGATGAGTGGAAACCCAAAAAATGCACCCCTTCTCCCCTACGAAGCCCACGAGCCCCTCCATAGACCTCCATAGCCAAGCCTTGAGAGCTCCTCTCACCTTGATACACCCATAATGGGCTCCCAATGTGCCCTATATGCCCTCCACTCACCCCTTTTCCCTTCCCATTAGGGAAAATTTGGACTCTCAAAGGGGGCCCTATAAGGAGGTTTGACTTTGCCTATAAGGAGGCTTGACTTTGCCTCTCTTGTCCAAAGTGGGCAAACCGGTGAAGTACATAAACACTTTGTCAAAACCTTATCAACCAACATATCATTGGAAAGATCTTAGAAAGTATGTTCTAAATCCCCAAACTTCGACAAATTTGGAGGTTAGAAGTTATGGCCTCCCCACTGAAGCTGAAATGTGGGGAGAGATTCCCTTTATAAGACGGAGTTGTCACATCAAAAAATGAAATCTTCTAGAATATAAGAATCTGATGGCATGCTATATATCAATGGATAGATCTTGATGAGTACATTTTAAATCCAGAAGGTCCTACAAGTTATGATTTCATTTGTAAAAATTTTACTGTGCGCCCGTTTTGGACAAGAGGGAGAAAGTAAAAGTCCCTATAGGGCCCATTTGAGTGTCCAAAATCTCCCTAATGCTATGTGGGATAATTCCCATGCCACATGGCAACTTCCTCTCCAATCCTCTCAACTCCCTCATGCCCAATTAATTTCCAGTTTCTCCCCCAAGTAGGAGAACTTCTCGGACAACCTTCCCCAAAGCATGACTTGTTGCTCCGGTCACCTAATGACACACCGTAACACACATCTTGGAGCCCATTATCTCGACTACTTCTAGAAATCTTAAATCTCATCATTTCCAGTTTCAATCATCAAGATGGCCCAATTTCCTTTGTCGCATGGAGCTGCAATCAATTTCTAAGTCGAGACTGCCCACTTTGGACGCACATAGCTCATGATGTACAAGTCAGATTCACAAGCTATAAAGCACGACCGAAAATACTTATTGAAAACCATGGTTTGGAGACTTGAACAAGCCAGAACCTCAGCACCCATGTTCAAAAAAACTAAACCTTTGTACATGAATTTTTACATGGACATTTCCAAGACTTGTAGGGCTATGTATACATATATACATGAGGCCAGTGGGCAAGCTTTTTGGGATGATCTAATGACTTTACGCTCATCAAAAAAATCCTGACACAACCAAGCATCAAGCTCCATTTTTGCTAAGGGATCAACACCGCCAACAAGCAATAGCTATGATACAACGTGTGAGGGTGTGTGTGCGCAGGTGCGTGCATGCGTAGTGTGGTGCGGTGCAGTGCGTGCAGGGAAGGGGAGAAGCACCAGAGGGTGGATGCAACAACCTCAAGAATTAGAGTGAGTGAGGAGCTCCTTATTCATATGTATATAATAAATAAGGGTACGTACACATGATGGGCAAGCGATCAGACACCGAACGTCTGGCCCAGGCTAAAGGTGTAGCGCCTTTACCCCAACAAGTAGTATATGGAGATTCTTTGCCCCATACCTCCCATGATTAAGGTGAGAGTTGGAAATTATTCTAAGTATAATGGGATCATAGTTTCTTTAAAAAGTCCAATTCCCATGCAATCTTCAATTTTTTATACAACATGTACTAGTTGGTTGTAGCAAAGCTGATTTCTCTCAGGCCAACACGCATTCTTACTCTTTATATCTATCAATGATGAAAGATGAGACAATTGTTCCTATTCTTTGTTGAGCATTGACATCACCTTTTTTGTTTGTTTTTCATTTTGCAATAGTCTAGTGAAATTGGCGCATAAGCCACTCCTCAAAAGGTTGTCACATGTACAAAATCTTCTATGGGTAGAAGGTACGAAAGGGTATACCTACCTAATGATGGCCTAAGGGAAGGGAAAGAATTACATGCTCATGACAATTATCTGACCATGTAATATTGTTGGAGCATTCCATTTTCTACAAAGGACTCATATGCTTGTAGACTGTATACTTAAAATTCTTTGTCCAAAAAACTGTCTAGAAGCAAAGGCCATGTATGCCCATATTCAAGAGTTGATTGATCTGGTATGTGAATTTGTTCAAAATGTATCTATCTTGGCCTCTTTTTTATGTGAGCATGTTTGTAGAAATTTTAATGGTCCCCACTTTTTGTAAAGGATGCCACTCAAAAGTGAAAAACGTGCTATCACCGATATATACTTTCACCCAAAAAATAGACTTTTCACAGTGGAACATACTCCATACTAGGTCTACTTTGCGTTCATCATTCATTAATTAGTTCCATAGATTCTCTTGATACCATGGATACATGCTTTCACACAGACAATAGATACAATTTTCATAGTGGAACATACTCCCTACTATCGAGTCTACTTTGCATTGATTCATTAATCAGTTGCATAGATTCTCTTGATAACTTGAGTCATATCCTCAATAAATGTAATGGAACACTATAACAACATCGATGAGGAGCATGCAATGGAAGCAGAGTAGTTGGGCATGGAAGCCTTCAAAGAAGCACCATAGCTTCATAGGTATGAGGACGGGGGACTGGAACCTACAACTCTCCTCCCAACCTCACTATATATAGACTCATAACCTGCTAAAAATATAGTACCCCTTGATCGCATATCCATTCTTGCCCTTGGCCTGCCCAATCTTACCCTAGGCATGACATTACTCTCCCTTGGAGAAGTGTTTTTGTCCTCAAAAACAAAAATGGTGATATCTTCATAAGAAGACTATTGTTTTCTGCAATGGAATCCTTCATGGATCTAGCAGTCCATTTGACTAGAACAAGACTCGATAGGAGGTTCAATGAATTGAAATCAAGAAGAGCATCTTGATTTTCCACATTGTTGTCCCTTTGTAAGTGTCTCTTGTAATTGGCTCATATCAAACATAGCATAAAGACTCCATTTAGAACTCACTTGAGTATCTAAACAAGTAATCACAAATAAGATGTATCTATAAGAGTACCTCTTTTCACTTTCCATGAAAGTAATTGACTGACATAACTCATCAGCAAGGTATAAGTGCTTGGATTAATAGCATTCTTCAACAATAAACAACCCCACCATAAGAGGTGTTCAAGATTGAGAAATCGATTTAAATATAAATAGGCTAAACTTAGTCGCCAACATGTTTTGCCTCATGATAAGCAAACTCCAACTAGAGAGATAACCTTTACAATCAGATTTCTTATTGCTATTGTACGTGCTTAGCATATCCTTTAGCACAAAAGTAAAAATTGTAATTTGTCTATTCTCTTTGGATGATTGGCAATACTAATATGTGTATCTCCACCATATACAGTTAGTCCTCCAAAATGACTTGAAAACAAGGATCCCAATTCCTTTTATTACTATTGATTAATCAACAATGTTCGGAACAACCATCTTGCCTAACTTTAGTGAGTTGATCTAAAAGCATCCAAACCGAGATACGACCTCTACTGATGATTGGTAGATCTATAATTAATCTCATAAGAAACTGCATATATAGTGATGGGAGCAAAGCGAACCCCTAACCCTGACGGCCTCTAATACGCCGGGGGCTGAATGGCGCACCTCGAGCCTGTCACACGGTCAAGCAAACAGGGGCCACCACCTAGCTTTGAGCGGCTAGGATGCAAATCACGATGATGTGAACACCGCAAACTTACACACGGAGAGACGGAGAGAGAGAGAGAGAGAGAGAGAGAGAGAGAGAGAGAGAGAGAGAGAGAGAGAGAGAGAGAGAGAGAGAGAGAGAGAGAGAGAGAGAGAGAGAGATGTTTGCAAATGATGAAAACCCTCGGGGGTGTGAGGGAGAATTATTTCTGTAGTATTTACAATGGCATGCTGTGGTGGTAGAGAGGTAGGGAGAGGAGGTGGTGCAACCTACTTGGTGCGCTCTCGAAGACGACTCAATGATTGTGAAGCTTTCTACCAAGAGCGTGTATACGTGTTTGCATCGACCATTGGATTGGAGAGATGGGTGTGGCTCCCTTTGCATGGTGCAATTCCCAAGGCAAACCCAACACACAAGCCCCCTCCCCGTGATGGTGATAGCGTCAACTCTTCCCACTACACTCTACCAAGTGCTGACTTCTCATGGACTGCCCCCCCCCCCCCGATAGTGACCTCTCAGTGCCAATTTATAAATGTTGGCTGCTTGGATTATGGTAATCTCGATGTGATTAGGGTAAGCTTAATTGGGGAGACAAAGAAAGTGGTGGGCCCGGTGTGGTTGACCCTTGCTTTGTTTGGGAGGTTATTAAAAGATGAGAATCTCTAGGTGGGCCTTTGTGGCCATCACCTAGAGAGAGGAAATTTACAAAGTGGGATTTTTTACAACGTCTTGGTGAAAACTAAAGAAATGATGAAAATAACCTATAAATTACTGAAATTGGCGTCGTGGTTGCGTGTTGCCAGCAAATGGTGTGTTGCCGATGCGTCGGTGTAGAGCGTACTTCTTTTTGGGGTCGGTCGGGGCATGCCTTCGGCGCATTTCCTCTTTTTGTTGTTGGCGGGGCGGAATTTGGGTCCTCCTTTTTTTGTTGATCACGATGGAGTGGAGTCCTTTGGTTTTTCTTGTGTATTATCATGTGTGTGCGTTTATGCGTGTGTGTGTGTGTACGTATTGGTACATGAGGGCGGATGTGTGTGTGTATGTGTGAGTGCGCAAGCGTGCGTGTATGTGTGTGTATTTGTATATGTATGTGTGTGCGTGCAAGCGTGCGTGGGAACGGGGGGATTAATATTATTATGTATATAATATATATTATATATTTTTTATTTTTTTTATTTTCCTGTTGGTTGGCGGCCGGCTGCCTACAGGCTACGCGAGGCATATGGGGGGGGGGGGGGGGAGATGGGGTCAGAGAGAGGGTGTGGGTGTGTGCGGTGTGTGTGTGTAGAGAGAGAGAGAGAGAGAGAGAGAGAGAGAGAGAGAGAAAGAGAGAGAGAGAGAGGGAGAGATTAATGGCCTGCGCCTTCGGGCTGAGAGAAGGAGAGAGAGAGAGAGAGAGGGTTTACTGCGGCGTGAGCACCAGAGAGTGAGAGAGATGGGGTGAGGGAGAGGATGAGCCAAGGCTGGAGGTGTGTGTGTATAGAGGGTGTATGGTGTGTGTATCTAGAGAGAGAGAGAGAGAGAGAGAGAGAGAGAGAGAGATGTTGAGATGTCAAGCTCTACACCTTGAGCTGACATCCACTACGGGTCTTGGTCGCTTACGGCATTTACTCACTGGCGCGTTAGGTGACCGACACGGAGGATCTCCGCCAGTGATTCTACAGCTGGACTACACTTATAGTGCCAGCCTAGTACACTTCTAGCGAGTTCACACTTAGTGACCGCATGTACATATGTGCTACTTTTCAGCTTTAGCACTTAGTCATTTTGTACTCTCTTTTCTGTGAAAAAGAAGAAGAAGCTTTCCATCTCTGTGTGCTTTGTGCTTGTCTTGTGTAGCTCTCTTGCATCCTCATTCTTTGCATCCTCGTTGAGTGTAGAAAGCGTTACAGGTACCACGATAGCAGGTTCACCAGATTGCAGCTATTTTGTCTTAGTGCTTCAAGATGTCTGACAGTTTCAGTCAGATTGTTACTGAGAAGCTTGAGAAAAATAACTACCCTGCATGGAAGTTCAAAATAACCAATTTCCTAAAAGGAAAAGGTTTTTGGGACTATGTAGAAGGAGACAATGAAAAGGAACCAGAGATTCCCGAGGCAAATGCTACAGCAGAACAAAGGAAAGCTTTGAGGGACTGGCAACAAGGCCAGAGCAAAGTGATGTATTGGCTTTCTATGAGCATCACAGATGGCATGATGGGCTATCTACAGGATGCTGAAACCCTCTCCATTGCATGGAGAAACTTAGGCAGAGTGTTCGAGGTGAACACCAAGGCTAGGAAGCTTCAACTAAAGTCGGAGCTAAATCAGGTTAAGAGGAACAACCTCTCAATCAATGATTATGCCTTGAAGATCAAGAGTATCATTGAGGCTCTTGGATCTATTAAAGTCTCAGTGGAAGACGATGACATTGTCCGTGCATGCTTGGATGGTCTAGGAGATGAGTATGTACATTTTACGTCTTCCATGAATACAAGAGACGACATCCCCGTGTTCCAAGATTTGATTTCTATGCTTATTCTTGAGGAGAAGAACCTTGACACATCTTCTTCTCATGGCAGAAATAATTCTGATTAGGCCTTCTATTCTAACTCCAACAGAGGTAGAGGTAGAGGTAGAGGTCATGGTCGAGGCCCAAGGGGTTGCAGGGGCCAATTTTTGGAAGGTCAATCAAATCAAAACAATACAGGTGGCAGGGGAAACCAGTCTCAAGGCAGGGGGAGTCAAAGAGGTCGTGGTGCAGGATCAAGCAGGCAACAACATACTCCAGATAGCAGAGAATGTTGGACTTGTGGTGAAAGAGGTCACATGTCACGTGACTGTCCAAAGGGAAAAGCAAGTGGAAAGAGAGAACAGGGCAACTATGCATCTACTAGCAGAGATGCAAATGACAGCAAAAACGAGCGCATGTTTGTTATGCAGCATGTAATGAATACAATGACTGCAGAGAATTCCACCCAAGATGATGTTTGGTATGTGGATTCAGGTGCCTCTAATCACATGACGTCTCGTGGAGAGTGGTTTAGAGATATGCGCAAACCAGATGTGTCAGGCTATGTGCAGACAGGAGATGACACAGCTCACCCCATTGCTCATGTAGGGGACATACCTCTAAATACGAAGAGTGGCAAATCAAAGTACTTAGCAGATATACTTCATGTCCCAAACATTACAAAGAGTCTTGTTTCTGTTGGACAAATGGTTGAGCAGGGTTTGCAAGTTTGCTTCAATCCAAATGGCTATTATGTAGAAGATTTCCAGAATGGCTGTAAGCTGATCACAGAGGGCAAATGTGTGGGCATAATGTTTACGCTGAATGTAGACATGCCTGAGGTAAAAGCTGCATTATTTGCACAGGGCACAGGTGTTGTGGCTGATGTTGACATTTGGCACAAACGCATTGGCCATGTCAATGAGCAGAGATTGCGCAGCATGCAATCAAAACAGATTGTAAAAGGTTTGCCCAAATTCAAGGTGGATGGTATGCATAAAGTGTGTGCAGCATGCCAGTTTTGAAAACAGTCAAAGGGCTCATTTCCACATGAGCGCAATGTATGTAAAAAGCCACTTGAGGTGGTGCACACAGATGTTTGGAGTCCAACCGATACTGCAAGTATACATGGTTGCAGGTATTATGTCTCTTTCATTGATGACCATACAAGGAAAGTATGGGTCTACTTCATGCGTAACAAAAGTGAAGTGTTTGGTCACTTTCAAGACTTCAAAGTCATGATTGAGAAGGAGACAGATATGCAAATCAAGACATTGAGGTCAGATGGAGGGGGAGAGTACTTCTCCAATGATTTTTCATATTTTTTGTGAATGCATGGTATATACAGGCAGTTTACATGCAGATATACTCCACAACAGAATGGGGTCGCAGAAAGGAAAAACAGGCACATTGTAGAGGTTGCACGTGCATTGATGAATGAGAAGAACATGCCTCATCATTTCTGGGCTGAAGCCGTAAATACAGCTGTGTACATTATGAACAAGACACCTACAGCTGCGGTGCATGATGTAACACCTGAGGAAAATTTTACAGATACAAAGCCTGATTTGGCACACTTGAAAGTGTTTGGCTGCATAGCTTATGTGCATGTACCAGATGAGTTGCGTAGGAAATTGGATCCTAAAGCAGAGAAATGTATTCTTGTGGGATATTCCCTTGAACAAAAGGGGTACATGTGCTACAATCCTACTACACGAGAATTACAAGTGAGCAGAGATGTAGTCTTTGATGAGATGAGCAGTTGGTACAGTAATGCACATGGCACTATTGGGGCTGATGTAAAAGATGATGTGGTTGTACAAAATGTGAGGCCACAGTCACAGGTTTTGAGTGGACCACAAGAGTCCTCTTCTCGTGGCTCTGTTGAGAAACCATGGAATGGTAGACTACGTACGCAGGTTACTCCACCAATAGGTACAGGGAATGTATCACGAAAAGGAAAGGAAAAGGTTGATGAACCTCCCTTTATGGCTGATGCATCATCAGGTTTTTCACATGTAGACATGGATTAAGATGGTTCTGAACAAACTCTTGATGAGGAATTTGGAATTTCGAATGTCAGGACATCTGGTGTAAGGAAAGTACAAGAAGATGCTAGAGGGAAAAGGAGTGACCCAGGACCGCGCAGATCTAATAGAGTCAGAAATCCAGTTCAGAAATTGACTTATGATGGGTATCTAGCGCATCACCAAGCCTACATGGCTAAGGTGATACAGGATGTGGAGCCCACATGTTTTGAGGATGCAGTTGGAAATGTGCATTGGGATGATGCAATGAATGAAGAGATGGCTGCATTGGAAGCAAACGACACATGGGAGTTGGTGCCATTGCCAAATGGCAAGAAAGCTATTGGCTGTAAATGGGTGTATAAAACCAAGCATAAGGCTGATGATAACATTGAGCGTCACAAGGCAAGGCTGGTCGCAAAGGGTTATGCACAGACGTATGGCACAAACTATGAGAAGACCTTTGCTCCAGTGGCAAAGATGACGACTGTGAGAGCTGCCATAGCAGTGGCTGCATCTAGAGGATGGATTATGCATCAAATGGATGTAAAGAATGCCTTCTTGAATGGTGAGTTGCAAGAGGAAGTGTATATGGATCAGCCACCTGGTTATGTCGATCCAGGTTACCCAGATTATGTATGCAGACTTCTCAAAGCTTTGTATGGTTTGAAGCAGGGCTCTAGAGCATGGTATGACAGGATTGCCAAGTATCTTGTCAGTATTGGTTTTAGGAGAGCTCATGCTGATCATTCACTCTATGTACGTGAGAGTGATGTGGGGATTGTGGTCATTACCATATATGTAGATGACCTTATTATTGTTGGTGACAATGCTATGGAGATTGACCATGTGAAGGGTCTTCTCAAACAGGAGTTTGAAATGAAAGATTTAGGCGAGTTGCGCTACTTTCTTGGCATTGAGGTGATCAGGACTCCAGAGGGTGTATGGCTATCATAGAGACAGTATGCTTTGGACATGTTGTCAAAGTATGGTATGGCTGATTGTAAGCCAATTTCTATTCCGTTGGATGTGAATGCAAAGCTGAGTGCAGAGAAGGGTGATGTTGTTGAGGATGTCAACATGTACAGGAAGATTGTGGGTAGTCTAATCTACTTGACTATCACGAGGCCAGACTTGAGCTACACAGTAGGCTTGGAGAGTCAGTTCATGCAGCTTCCAAGGAAGCCACATTTGGATGGAGTACGACGCACACTTAGGTATGTGCAAGGTACTCTTGACTACGCATTGTTCTATGCATCAGATGCACCATTAGCATTGTATGGGTATACAGATGCAGATTGGGAAGGTAGCATTGTTGATAGGAGATCTACGAGTGGCTTCATGTACTCTTTTGGGAGTGTTGCTGTTACTTGGAGCAACAAAAAGCAGCCTACGGTTGCTTTATCGAGCACAGAGGCCGAGTACAGAGGTGCAGCCGTTGCGGCGTGCGAGGTAGCTTGGCTACGCACATTACTTGAGGACTTGGGAGTGCAGGTGGACCAGCAGATTTTCATCCATTGTGAAAACCTCAGCAGCATGCAGTTGGCTAGGAACCCAGTGTTCCATGCCAGGACCAAACACATAGAGGTCCATTACCACTACGTTCGAGAGCGAGTGTTGGCGGGCGACATCGACTTGGTCTACATCAGCACAGAGGAGCAGATAGAGGATATCTTTACCAAGGCCCTCGGAGCTGAGAGGCTTCGACGTTTCCGGACTATGCTTGGACTCTGCGACATGCAGAGCTCGAGGGGGAGTGTTGAGATGTCGAGCTCTACACCTTGAGCTCACATCCACTACGGGTCTTGGCCGCTTACGGCATTTACTCACGAGCGCGTTAGGTGACCGACATGGAGGATCTCTGCCAGTGATTCTACAGCTGGACTACACTTATAGTGCCAGCCTAGTACACTTCTAGTGAGTTCACACTTAGTGACCGCATGTACATATGTGCTACTTTTCAGCTTTAGCACTTAGTCATTTTGTACTCTCTTTTCTGTGAAGAAGAAGAAGAAGCTTTCCATCTCTATGTGCTTTGTGCTTGTCTTGTGTAGATATATTGCATCCTCATTCTTTACAACAGAGAGAGAGAGAGAGAGAGAGAGAGAGAGAGAGAGAGAGAGAGAGAGAGAGAGAGAGAGAGAGAGAGAGAGAGAGAGAGAGTTTTCTTCGGCCTGATTGCCCAAGAGTGAGAGAGATGGGGTGAGGGAGAGAGAGGGATAGGGTGAGGTGGTGGGAGGAGGTGAGGGTGTATAAGGGAGGGAGTGTGTGTGGATAATAGAGAGAGAGAGAGAGAGAGAGAGAGAGAGAGAGAGAGAGAGAGAGAGTATTGCGCCTTCACATGCTGGCTGAGAGTGAGAAAGAGAGTGTGAGGGAGAGAGAGGGATAGGGTGAGGTCCGCGCCTCGTGAGCCGCCGGACAAGAGAGCGAGGGAGGGGGGGGGGATTTTGCAATGGAGTGGGGTAAGGGGGGGGGTATGTGGAGAGAGAGGGGGGTGGGATATCACCCCTTCCCCGTTTGGTGGCTCAAGGACGAGAGGAGGGGGTGAGAGTCAATGGGGTGAGGAGAGAGGGAGAATATTAGCGGGCCAAGGGGGGGGGGGGCGGGGAATGAGGCCGAGGATGAGGTGAGCGGGTAGGGAAGAGAGGGGGAGAATATTATTCGGACTATTGGCTGGCATGGGGTGTGTGTGTGTGTGGATAAGAATACGGGAGAGCGGGAGGTCACATGCGGCCACGGGCTCGGTGTAGCGGAAGCGCGAGATAGAAAGCGAGAGAACTTGGGGGTGGGTGCTCGAGGCTTGCGTCTGGCCGAGGGTGGCCAGTAAGGGGGTGTGTGGGTGAGAGAGAGAGGATAGTGTGATCGGCCATTGGTAGGCTATGAGGAGATAGGAAGAGAGGATTGGCCAGACCGCCTGCGGGCATGCAATGAACAGCGCTGGGCCATTTCCTAAGCCTCTCTATGGTGTCGCTAAGGCTCCGGCACAGGAAAAATAAGCTTTTTTTTTTCCTTTGATTTTCAAAATCTGCCATCATTAGCCCTCCCCTTTTGGCTAGAGGCATTCATGTCTCTAGCCCTGACTCTGATTCTTCTTCAGCTGAGCTATAGGAGCCGATATGGAGTTGCCTTCAGAACTAGCCATTCCATTTGGCCATTGGTGAGAATCATGGGATATTCATGAATCTGCAACAGGTCCAGTTGATATCCTGTTCCTTGGAATAGTGTTAGCTGATTAAATGGTAAGCCCATGGCTTCCAGATCTTTGTGCCAGTGTCCTCCTGGATCCCAAGTGAAAAATAGGATCATTATCTATAGTGACCGAACAATAAAAATTGCATGCCAAATAGGACCAAATTTGTAACCACTAGTAGCGAGAGGGGAAATGAGCATCTTGGCTCCTGCAAAGACGGAACTGAAAATTATGATTCCCAAGAGTGTACCAAGAATCCACCCTATATGGCCGCCTTGTTGGTGTGGTGAGCTCAAGTTGTCTTCATAATCCTGCTTACTGCCATGACTGAAAAAAACTGCAAGCATATCATGCTTCTTTTGGGTGTGCTCAAACATGTCAGCTTCCTTTACTGATGCTAATAGCAAGCCACCTACCTTGCGGCTTAAATACAAGCGTAAACCACTTACCTTTCTCCAAAGAGAGGATGGACTATTTGTAAAAGATTGTACCAAATTGGGAATGAGGTCTTCATTCTTGCATTCTATCAGCCTTTTGTCTATCCATGGCTCCTTAGCTCTTATCTCCATGCTGATCTTATCTCTATATGTTATAGACGCTAGCCATAGCCATAGGTCTAATGCATCCCATGCAAACACAATGTTGTGTTGTGGAAGAGTTTGGAACATCCTTAAAAGGTTGGCAAGATATTGATAATCAAACTTACTCTGAACACCCTCACATAAACTGGAGGCATTACCCATCTCCAAGTTTATAACACCCTTCAGTAGACTAGAGGCATTACCCATCTCTAGGTCTATAACACTACACAATAAAGTCTTGTTCGGTTGCCAAGCCTCTGGAGCAATATCCAACTCCAAACCTTCAGTCATACCTACCTCTTCGTTATGGTCCTCTAGTGAAACTGCCTTGATGCAAGATTCCTTTAGCTTGCTACATTGTCCTGGGTCCATGCTGGTGCACCGGCTTCCGTTTTCAAAGCCCTCCCCTTTGCTTGATATGTTGTACATCTTCTGCAAAGCCTTGCTAGCAGGCTGGTCTTCCTCTTCTCTTGTATCTTTCATCCACTTTGCATTCCTCTTACTCCGACGAGGCCTAATCAACACTTTACACCTTCTTACCCTTACTGCCCAATGCTGTCGATTGATTGCTTTGGTGCCTATTTCATCCAAGGTTAAAGATGTACTCACATTTGTAACACAATTTTCTTGACTTACCTCCCCCACCTGGGTAGCATCTTTTGATTCTTTAACCTCTTGTTCCACTGCTTCAGTTCTTTGAATAGTCTTCTTACTTGATCCTTCTTCTGTTACACTCAACTTGACCTCTTCTGCAAGACCAATGATACTTGTTGTGCGGGTACCAATTGGTGGTGGGCGTAGGATGATTGTAAGTGGTGATTGCGGCGGTGGTTGCATTGGTGACTAGCGTTGAATTGGTGTGGCTAGTTGTGGTTGCACCACTGGTGGTGGGATTTGAACATGTGGGATTGGTTGCCTGGGTGGCAGTGGTCTTGCTCTTGGTGGAGAGATCTGATTCTGTCTCCCTCCTAAAGTGAAATTCTGCCTCCTTAGATGTGGGCAGTAGTACATTCCATGGCCATCTTCCCCGCAGTTATAACAGTGGTACTCTTGGTTCTAACTTCGTTGTCCTCTTTGTTGTTCTGGATTCCTGACAGGTGCATGCCCTTGCTGCACCAGATGCACAAATAAACTCTCTAGTTGGGTGGTGATGCGACTCAGCAGGTCTTGCTGCTCTTTGGATGCCTCTTGCGGCTGGACTCTATCATTGGCTATTGCAGTCACTGGGGTTGGTTGGGCTGAGCTTGTTTCCTCTGACTCGTTAACTATTGCTTGCATGCGCAGCTTCTTGTCTTTAAGGCGGGCTACTTCGACTGCCAACTCATATGTTGCAGGAAACCTTCCCTTCACCTTCTCTCTAAGCGGCAACCATAGACCAGCAATGAAACGGTCCTTCTTTAGGAAATTAGGCGCTCCTTCGCCTTCCTCCAGTAAGGAAACCCATCTCTCCCATAAGTCCACAAATTTGGACTCGTAGGTGGCATACTCCAGCAGACTCCCTGCTTTAATTTTGTCAATAGATGCCATAGCTTCTCGGAGGTTGTGCCTCCACCAAACCTCTTTATAAAAGCAACCCTTAACACATCCCATGGATTCTTGGTAGCCTGGGGCAATGCATTATACCAAGACTTGGCCTCTACTTTCATCAGTAGAGGAAAAATTCTAAGTCGTGAAGCATCGTCATCTTTGTTGGAGACGACACAAGCAATGTCAAAATCAACCAAAAAGTCAGTAGTGAGATCCTCTCCCTTCTTTCCATTGAACGTGAGGAAAGAAACACTTGCCATGGTAGTGACTCAGGAAATTACAAACCTTTTTATTTATTTATTTTTACATTAACAACAATAGCGGCTCATAGCGGCTTTTTATAGGGGTGGGTGGATAGGTTAAAACAGGATAAAGATAGAAACATTAAAGGAATGATGGTAATCTAATATGGGGAGAATGATAGGGTTCGGGGAATTGAGGATTTCTCCTAGTACCGCCGCACCGATTAGGTATATGATCTTCTGTTGGTAGAAGACTTTCCTATCTACATAGATATTCACATGCATATGCTTCAGGAATCTGAACGGGAATGCCATTACTCTTACCGTGCCAATGTTGATGAGTTGGCACATCCACAAGAGGTCATCTCCTTTCATGGGCTCTACCTTTCCTTCGTTGCTTAGCACGTACGGGGTGATGGCGACGCGTCTGACCACTCCCAGCCTCTTGGCTAAAAGCAATTGCAGGGAATTTCCGTAGTCGGTGTGTTGCATGAATTCTACTCCATTTAGTTGCAACTCATCCCCGGCCCACTGGGTTTCACCCGTGGTGGAAAGCTTGTTCAGGATAAGTTGTACAGGGAGAGGAGGAAGATCCTCCACTCGCTTTCCAAAACAGCGAGAGCAGTAACCGAACCACTCTTCCCTAGGACATGGGAATCTTCTTACCACTTCTTCTTTAGGATTGTCAAAGTGGATAGCACTCGCATGCGTCATGAAAATCGGTAGGCGACCTTCTGCCGCTTAGCTTCGGATGACTTCCTCTTTGGCAAGCTCGGCACAACCCGGATTTCTGAGCTTGAAGCACTTGCTTGGCCAACTGCTTCTCCCTTCGGGGTCATGTGTTTCTAGACTGGCTTATCTTCCCCTTACCTTTGGCTCGAGCAACCCCTTTAGGCCACTTTGGAGTTATAACTTTGACTACATTTTCTTTAGGGAAAAGAGGCCTCACCGTGTTCTTCCCTTCCTTGATGTGAATGACATCTTCGCGATGAATGTCGATGTAGACAATTTTAGTCCTTTCGCTGGCACTCATTGACAATGTGTCTTGGTTGACAACAGTGATGGCACTTCACCGACCTCCCACCTGATGCTCTCAATTTATGGTTAGAACGAGCAACACGAGATGGAGAATTTACCTCTTGAATACTGAAGACACTGTAGCCTGGCAATAGCACTTCAATGAAGGCGGCTAGTGCCTCCTTCGTCTCCTCTTCTTCCGTCCTCCAGTTAGAAAACTCCTTCAGCCATTCGTCCATGATTGATAGTGGGCGTCACTTTTAGCATTGTAAACTGAAGGGTCTTAGAAAGCCTCCTTAGTGGGGGCACCAAATGACGGGAGCAAAGCGAACCCCGAACCCCGACGGCCTCTAAAATTCCGGGGGCTGAATGGCGCGCCTCGAGCCTGTTTCACGCTAAAGCGAACAGGGGGCACCACCTAGCTTTGAGCGGCTAGGACGCAAACCACGATGATGTGAACACCGCAAACTTACACACGGAGAGGGAGAGAGAGAGAGAGAGAGAGAGAGAGAGAGAGAGAGAGAGAGAGAGAGAGAGAGAGAGAGAGAGAGAGAAAGAGAGAGAGAGACAGAGAGAGAGAGAGCTAGAGAGAGAGAGAGATAGATGTTTGCAAATGATGAAAACCCTCGGGGGTGTGAGGGAGAATTATTTTCTGCAGTAATTACAAATGGCATGCCGTGTTGGTAGAGAGGTAGGGAGAGGAGGTGGTGCAACCTACTTGGTGCGCTCTCTAAGACGACTCAATGATTGTGAAGCTTTTTGCCAAGAGCGTGTATATGTGTGTGCATCGACCATTGGAGTGGAGCGATGGGCGTGGCTCCCTTTGCATGGTGCAATTCCCAAGGCAAGCCCAACACACAACCCCCTCCCCATGATGGTGATAGCGTCAACTCTTCCCACTACATTCTACCAAGTCCTGACTTCTCATGAACTGTCCCCCCCCGATAGTGACCTCTCAGTGCCAATTTATAGGTGTTGGTTGCTTGGATTATGGTAATCCCGGTGTGATTAGGGTAAGCTTAATCGAGGAGACAAAGAAAGTGGTGGGCCCGGTGTGGTTGACCCTTGCTTTGTTTTGGGAGGTTATTAAAAGATGAGAATCTCTAGGTGGGGCTCTGTGACCATCACCTAGAGAGAGGAAATTTACAAAGTGGGATTTTTTACAATGGCTTGGTGAAAACTAAAGAAATGATAAAATAACCTATAAATTACTGAAATTGGCATCGTGGTTGCGTGTTGCTGACAAATGGTGTGTTGCCAGTGCGTCTGTGTAGAGCGTACTTATTTTCGGGGTCCGCCGGGGCATGCCTTCGACGCATTTTCTCTTTTTGTTGTTGGCGGCGCGGGATTTGGGTCCTCCTTCTTTTGTTGATCACGATGGCGTGGAGTCCTTTGGTTTTTCTTGTGTATTATCATGTGTGTGCGTTCATGCGTGTGTGTGTACGTATTGGTGCATGAGGGCGGATGTGTGTGTGTATATGTGAGTGCGCAAGCGTGCGTGTATTTGTATATGTATGTGTGTGCGTGCAAGCATTCATGGGAACACGGGGCTTAATATTATTATGTATATAATATTATATATATATATATATATATATTATTTTCCTATTGGTTGGCGGCCGGCTGCCTGCAGGCTACGCGAGGCGGATGGGGGGGGGGGGGGGGGGGGGGGAGATGGGGTCAGAGAGAGGGTGTGGGTGTGTGCGGTGTGTGTGTGTGTGTGGTGTGTGTGTGTGTAGAGAGAGATAGATAGATAGAGAGAGAGAGAGAGAGAGAGAGAGAGAGAGAGAGAGAGAGAGAGAGAGAGAGAGAGAGAGAGAGAGAGAGAGGGTTTACTGCGGCCTGAGCGCCAGAGAGTGAGAGAGATGGGGTGAGGGAGAGGATGCGGCGGGCTGGAGGTGTGTGTGTATAGAGGGTGTGTGGTGTGTGCATCTAGAGAGAGAGAGAGAGAGAGAGAGAGAGAGAGAGAGAGAGAGAGAGAGAGAGAGAGAGAGAGAGAGAGAGAGAGAGAGAGTTTTTCTGCAGCCTGAGCGCCCGAGAGTGAGAGAGATGGGTGAGGGAGAGAGAGGGATAGGGTGAGGTGGTCGGAGGAGGTGAGGGTGGATAAGGGAGGGTGTGTGTGTGGATAATAGAGAGAGAGTATTGCGCCTTCACAGGCTGGCTGAGATCAAGAGAGAGAGTGTGAGGGAGAGAGAGGGATAGGGTGAGGTGCGCGCCTCCTAGGCCGCCGGACAAGAGAACGAGGGGGGGGGGGGGGGGGGATTTTGCAATGGACTGGGGTAAGGGGGGGGTATGTGGAGAGAGAGGGGGGTGGGATATCACCCCTTCCCTGTTTGGTGGCTCAAGGATGGGAGGAGGGGGGGAGAATCAAAGGGGTGGGGAGAGAGGGAGAATATTAGCGAGCCAAGGGGAGGGGGATGAGGCCGAGGATGAGGTGAGCGGGTGGGGAAGAGAGGGGGAGAATATTATTCGGACTATTGGCTTGCATGGGGTGTGTGTGTGTGTGTGTGTGTGTGTGGATAAGAATACGAGAGAGCGGGAGGTCACATGCGACCACGGGCTCGGTGTAATGGAAGCGAGAGAGAGAAAGCGAGAGAAGGGGTGGGTGGGTGCTCGAGGCTTGCGCCTGGCCGAGGGTGGCCAGTAAGGGGGTGTGTGAGTGAGAGAGAGAGAGAGAGAGAGAGAGAGAGAGAGAGAGAGAGAGAGAGAGAGAGAGAGAGAGAGAGAGAGAGAGAGAGGATATTAGAGAGAGAGGATAGTGTGATCGGCCATTGGTAGGCTATGAGGGAGATAGGAAGAGAGGATTGGTCGGACCGCCTGCGGGCATGCAATGAACAGCGTCGGGCCATTGCCTAAGCCTCTCAATGGTATCGCTAAGGCTCCGGCACAGGAAAAATAAACTTTTTTTTTCCTTTGATTTTCAAAATCGGCCATCAATAGCACAAAATTCTTTAGAAGCTACTAATGTCATGAATGTGCATTTTGCTCCAACTTAGCCTTTTCCTAACACTAGGACCCATAACACCTAGTGTACATGCATTTAGTAAACACAAATCTGAACCTGCATATCCATAACCGTACTTGCTAATGCTTATGGCTAATGTTATGCTCACGGCTCACAGAGAAAGAACTAAATACTTTCCATGTGAAACCATGCTAACATATTTGGACCATAATAGAATGTGGAAATTCATCACATCTAGGTACCAAATGAACAAAACGTAGCTTTGATGCATGTGTAAACAACCATCCGTTAGAGTTGTTTAACTATACTGGTAACCTTAATAAGTCATACTTGGTATCCGAAAATTTTTGGCCACTAAAATCGGTCTTGAAACAATGTATGCAAAATAGTAACATATGGGACCAACACCTAACCACTCTGTCATGACAGATAATGGAAATAAGGGACGTCGATGTCAGTGCATTAGGGAAAATTTGGACTCTCAAATGGGCCCTATAAAGAGGTTTGACTTTTCCTATCTTGTCCAAAGTGGGCAACCCGGTGAAGAATATAAACGCTTTGTCAAAACCCTATCACCCAGTATATCATTGGAAAGATATTAGAAAGAAGGTTCTAAATCCCCAAACTCCAACAAATTTTAAGCCTCCCCACTGAAGGTGAAATGTGGGGAGAGATTCCATTTAAAAGACGGAGTTGTCAACACAAAAAGTGGAATCTTCTAGAATATAAAGAATCTAATGGCATGCTATATATCAGTGGATAGATCTCCATGAGTACCTTCTAAATCCAAAAGGTTTGACAAATTTTAATTTCATCTGTAAAATTTTTAATGTGTGCCCGTTTTGGACAAGAGAGAGAAAGTCAAAATCCTTATAGGGACCCTTTGAGAGTCCAAATTTTTCATAATCCAAGAGATTCATACTCTCCACATGTGAAACATGTCTCATATAAGGATGTCCAAGAAAATGACATGCATCAAGTACAAGTACTGGTTATACTTGTGTCTAGAGATAATAGTAAACATGTAGTGACATGAGTGAGAGGGATCCTCATAAAAATTGCTCCACACTTGGCTAAATTGAACTCCATGAGTTCCTAGACCATGTTGCTCCTCTTGTGACAACATGTGGAAAACAAAACCCTACCATGTAGGTCCATAACTACATAATGTAGAAATGTATGAGGGATACTAAGGCCCAAAATTATTTTCTCCTCATGACCTTGTCATGTCTCTGAAGAGAAAAATAGATGAAAGCATTTAGGATTATCACATCATACTTTAAAAAATCAATCAGATGATATTAAAAAATGAAATAATACCAAATATTAAGTGTACCTGGAGCTTGAACATAGTGTTCACTTACACGTAGACAAATGTACATGATCAAATCTCCTACCTGAAAAGGCTTAGTAACACTAATTGAAAGATTAGTGAAAATCAAGTAGTACAATGATGATAACCCTAGGTGTTGCCCTTGCTTCCAAGCCTCTTGGGTAAAATTTGTAATGTCAGACCCCTTGGTGAGACTCAGTATAAAAACTGCTCAAACTAGTAGCCAACAGTGACCAGCACAATATACCATATCTAATATTGATTGGAGTCAACTTGGGAAGTTGAACTTTTTCACTATCCCTTGGCAGATTGCTACCTTCTTTCCTTGAAATTATAACTGTGATGAGATCAAACTATGACCCTCAACAGCTATGGAGTGATTGTATATTAGATGTCTCATACCCCTAAAATTACACTCCTAGAGACACAACTAGTGATGAAACTAAGCATAGATCGTATGGAAGTTGGAATCTTATTCACAACTAGATCTTGAAGGAATTGTATCTCTCCATGAATAGAATATAAAAATTTTCAACACCTAAAACAAAGTAGTCATACTAAAGTTTCTTGGGTGTTCAAAAAACAGATCGCCTACTTTGAGGCTCTCTTAGTCTATTCATGTTTTCTCATGAATTTTTTTCATGATAGCAAGGCCATGTCTATATTGATAGCATCTTATACACAAATATCACAAGCAGATATACTAGCCTCAACTCTTTTTGAACAGAGTAGTCAATGCTATAGAGGAAGCATAAACCATGCTTTAGTGAAATGAGTCCATAATACTATCATGCCATGCATATCAGAAAAATAGTGTGACAAGACCTTGGCTTCTATGTGAGTAGATGCCATACGTGCCTTACACAATGTGTACTAACATGGATACATCATAGTTGGTCATTGAAAATCATAAACTGTGAGCTTATATCCTCTTATTGAAAAACTTGTTCTCCATTATCCTTGATCCTAAGTCAATGGATAGTATTGTGGCATAGAACAACAACCTTGCTTTATAGTGATTTTGTTAAAGCGCTTTCTTTGCATAGTAGAGGAATGTTTTTCAAATGAAAAATTAAGGATAGAGATACAAGTAGAACTTGAAATTTTCTATCTTTGTACAATGCACAATTTGAACTTATCTTGCACACGTTTGTTTTCCATACCAACTTGACAAGCAAGGTTTCTTTGGTCAAGCAAAGTTTGGCAACTAGATGAAGTTTGACTCCCTACACTTTTTGAGCTATCTCTTTCATTATTGGGCAATCTCACGATTATCAATAACTTTATATATCAGATTGGCAAGGTCAATTCTCTTTTGCTTTTACATGAGCACCTATTAAATATGAGTACTTAAGATGCATTTTGTCTCATCTATTTGATGAATTTATGTGAAGCAAAGTGTCACTCTAGGGAATAGTCCATGTGAGCTTCCAAAGTTTGGACTATGCTCTTAGCATATGAACTTCGGGAAACTTGGCAACCTATCTCCCACATGTGCTAGAATAATCAATTTAGATGGCTATGAGACAGCTACCAGTACAATGACAAAAAATGTGGAGTGAAATTTGCTCTCAAACGAGCAACTCCTTCTGAATTTCACTATCACGAGCCATGGAGGGGTGACAATGTTAACAAATTTCAACAACTTTTTGTTTTTTAGTTTTTACCTTTGAATTGGACATGAATTTTTGGCTTTGTAAAGTAAATTTTTTAACAATTTTAATGAAAATCAAGGCTTCCATTTAGTGCCAAAGTACTACCCATTGATTTAGGATCAGGGATCATGGCACACAAATTTGGAAAATCTGCAGCATAACAGGACATAAGCTCATAGTTATGTTGGCAACAACAAACTATGATGTATCCATGCCATTATAAATTGTGCAAGGAACATATGCTACCGGCTCAAACAATTGAGACCATCAGTAATGCCAAGGCATTATCACACTATGTTTTGATATGCATGCATGGCATGCCAGTATGGTGGACTCATTCCACTAAATCATAGTTTGCTTCCGCTATAACATGAGCTGCTCTGTTCTGGAAGAGTTGAGGCTAGTGTATTTTCTTCTGGTCATTGTATATGACTACAGCAATGTGCAGTTTTTGTGCACAAGGTGTCGTCAATACAGAAGACAATTTCTATGGATAGCAAATATGTGTGGAAGTGCTATCAAGTAAATAATTCATGGAACACCATGAATAGATTAACATAGCTTCTAAGAAGATGATCTCTTGTTTGGGGTGTTGAGAATGTTTCTCTTTTGTTCATAGAGAGAGATGAGTCCTTCAAGCTCCAATTGTGAATAAGTTCTCAGCTTTGAGATGATCGATGTTCAATTTCAGCATTGATTGCGTTGGAGAAGGGAAAAGGGGGACACACCGAGCACACAACACAATGCCTCACAATAGCCTAGGGTATACACAACGCCCCATTCCACTAGAGTTCACCTTCAAAACTCAACACTACCCGAAAACAAACCACCGCTTTCACACAACCATACGCACATACGCCTTGCAATGCACCAGACAGACTCAATCACTCCACTTCACTCAATTCACGGCCTTCCACACTCATACAACCTCTCTCTATCTCTCTTTGCACGACAAACCTCGGGGGGCACACATGCCCGGAAGCACACGCACACAAGCAGAGAAGAGAAGGGGGAAGGGGGAATGATGCCCAGAAACAGTAGGGAATAGTCTTCTAGCATAGGCAATATCATGTACAACCAACACACCGCCGGCATGAACCTTGGCAACCAAAAACAATGGCTCAAAGGCCTTGGCAAAACACCTCATGCAAAAAAGCTCACATTGGCCAAAGACCCTGGTCCAAAAGACCCTCAAAAATGAACATAAATCTCCTTTTATAGGGGTGTGCCTAGGAATCCCAAAAAAGAAAAATGGGAACCCCTTCCATGTCGTGCACTTCATTTGTAGTTCCTTTTAGCATTTGATTGCATTGCCAACACTTGGCCTAGTTTAGTTTTGGAAAGCAACCCATGGTGTGCACATTTGTCCTTTGCACCTTCCACTTTGGCCGACCCGATTTCCATTTGAGCTTCTCTTGCATTGGCTTGCTCTTCTCCCCCTTGTCGGCACCTCCTTTGCAGCGGGACCCCTCCCCTACCAAGGCAATAGCGATGGCTCTATTGGGGGGGTAACAACCCTTTACCTCAAAAAATGTGGCCCTTGGCGGGCACGGGCACCGCCCCTTATCTACTGCCACGTCATCACCAAATCCAACCGCCATGTGGCCGCCCGCGGGCGCGCCATCTCCTTCCACCACCGGCCCACGCCAAAACCACCAACAAACACCGCCGCAGCAGCGCCCAGCGCTAGCCCGCGATAGCCACGCTCAAGGGGAGCTCCCCTCCACCACTTGGATACCATTTGAATTCCATGCCCTGGATGATATAGTGCGGCCTCCGGGTTCTACACTGCGCATGTGTGTTTTTCAGCGCTGCCACGTGTGAGCTCCATAGGCCCCAAGGCTTTTGAACTTCAGAAAACCCCTTTAGTTTTTTTTTTGGCCTGCCTTTGTTTGGCTCCCACTTTCTGCTCCAATCTCATATTGCTGAGCCGCAAAGCCCTTCTGAAACTCCATCTTCCCGGCTACAATCACACCCTCTGTCTCTACATTTTGACTCTTCGACATCCTCGAACCAAGGCTTTCAAAAAGTGAAAAAATCATCTGCAGTCCAATTGGGTCAAAGGCACCCCAACTTCCGACTACCATATCTTCTTGCTCCGGACCCCGTTTGGCATGCAGTCACTTCCTCTTAGGTCCGTATGATGTACAACCTGCTCCAGAACTTCGTCGAGGCTCACAAGATTCCAGATGGCACATTCTCCAATGCGTTCAAGTGGGCTCAGACCCGCCCCCGGAAAAACTTCAAATGATCATATCTTGCAAACCAGGGCTCCGATCTGCAATCGGAAAAGACGGGTAGGCTCCATGAATTGAGCTCTACACATCAATACCCCAAGTTCCACTTGGATCACCTGTACCCAGCTGCCCTGTCCGATAAGAATCTGCAAACCATTAAAGCTTTAACCTTCAATAACTTGGGTTCCGTAGCTCGGTCTGATGAGCCGTCTGGACCTGATCCTTCCACACTTCAAGCTCTTCATTCCTAGACCCAAAGGCTGCAATTTTCATCTCCTTCACCTGCTACCCCAATTAGCCCCTTATGGAGCCTTCCCTGGCCTATAAGCCGCATCATGCATACACTTCCGCTGCTACCTGCCATCCCATGATTTTCCTACCTGCTTCAGTCCTTTGCCATGCTTCTGCTTGCATGTACACATCTGTCCATGCCACCTTCTAGAGTCGACACACTTTGGCTGCACCATCATTGCCCACCTCCCTGTTGAGAATTTATGCTCAACCACACAAGAGCTTTCTTTCACTATAAACTGCAAGACCTGGCACACAATATGAGAAAACTAAAAACCCATAAGTACACTGTTTTATTGCACCCTGTTTGCCAAACCTTCAAGTGGGTTTCCCCACCCCCTGCATCACATAGCTTCCACCTTGATCAAACACCTTGCTCTGTTCACTTTCATCCATTTGCAGCAATCTCCAATAGTGCCCTACCCAAGCACCTAGACCACCATGTGTGTAGGCTGCCCATAGCCTATCTTTTTCACTCCATGCATTCCTTTGCAACCTGGCTACACCATACCAAGCAGCACCAAGCATATCATCATAAAAAAAACATGTACCTGACGCCAAGCTACAACACATGTTTGACCCTCCCTCCCAACCAAATAAAGTGGAGGCCTCGAGCATAGAACTCTGTACCTACTGAACGAGCCTCCATAGAGCTGTATCTACCATCTTTTTCATCAACCATAGCTTACATACCTTCAATGGAAGCAATGCCACTACTTGAGATTCTCCTTTCTCCACCATTGGATATGTCTGCTGCATCGGAATCACCTCCGTCTCTAGCATCACAACCTCCTCTTCGGCCACACACTCAATTCCAGCATCATCGAGGCCTTCCTTGTCAACCGGCCCTTCAAGGTCGATCAACATTACCGCTTGGTCAGCTTCAATTACCTGCTCTTTAAGCACCTCTTCTACCGCTGCATCATGCTCTTATAAGGAAAAGAGAAACTCGTTCTCTATCGCATCCATCTCAAGTTCCTCCATAGACACAACCGCTTTATCTCTCTTGGAAAAATCCTGCACATGTTGCACCACCATGGCACATTCCACCGCTACTTTCATCAGCACAACCATTAGCATGGCACCACATACCACCTTCACCTGCATTCCATCATCTGTCGGCCTAGACCGCACCTTTTGGCTTTCATCAAGTATCTCGGCTTGCTCGGTTCCCTGCTCTTCTTGCACATGGGCTATTACCATATCATCAAACATATAAGAGGGCAGCTTTACCTTTACCAGTTCGGGTTCATCAGATTCTGTCTCTTCGTCATAGGATGTGGACTCATGCGCTCTATCCTCCTCGCTTGTCTCCCAGAAAATCGAGCTTGTATCATCATCGGCATCGGCATCATATACCTACTCTGTATCAGCATCTGCATCCACTTGCTGCTCCATAAAATCTTGATCATCTTCACCACTTTGCAAACTTTATTAATCAGCTTCTGAACCCTTGGTATCTGCATCTCGATTGCACTCTGCTACCTTTTCATGCAAACTTTCAACAAGACCATGTTTTACCTCTTCAATCCGTACCGGAACCTCCACATCTGCTACCACTTTTGCATCTTGGTTCACCTCGACATGAAGCTTCTCCTCGTTGACAAGCTCTTCCACCCTCGACACATGCACATCACAAACTGGAAACCTCCAAGGAACATAACCAATAGTAAGTCTTACCTCCACAAGCCTTGCATTTTGCACAACTGGAATCACCTTTGGTTGGACCCAAGAGCACTCTTCTACCTTTGCAACAACAGGCATATAATCTGCTGGCTATAACATTCCCAACTCCAACTTCCGCTTCACATTTCTGCTCTATATCTTTGCCAAATAGACCATGTCTTTGCACCATTTTCGACCTTTTCTCTAATCCTCGGATGCAAGCACTCTAACAGCTTTGACAGCTTCAAAGATTGACTGCTTTTGACCCTAGTAGCAATCTCTAACTTGTTCCAACATGCTTCAAACTGCTCAATGAAAATAGAGAAATCTTTACTTACATCCTGGCATACCGCCTTCAGCTTTGCACCGGCTTTTTCTGCCGTAATCACCTCTCAAAACCGCTCCAAAAACTGACTCTGCAACCTTTGCCATGATTCTCGATCACTGCTCTCTAAGCCGTCGAACCACACATTGGCTCGTCCTCGCATCAACAACGGCACCGTATGTAACCTTTTTGCATCCCTCGACATACGCATCGAGAGCAACCATAATTCGAAATCAGCTAACCAATCTTCGGGATCTTGGAGCCCGTAAATATGGGGCCAAAACCTAGCTCCACCATCTCTGTCAGATGCAACCTTGACCATCAAACATCTCGACCATCAGCCAACTGCTTCGTTGGCAAAAAAACACCACTTAGAACCTCAAATTGGAGCATCAGACAACTCCTCACTGGGGGCACTAGAAGATCGAGAGGGGGAAAGGAGGACACACCCAGCACACAACACAATGCCTCACTATAGCCCAGGGTATACACAGCGCTTCACTCCACTAGAGTTCACCTTCAAAACTCAACACTACCCGCAAACAAACCACCGCTTTCACACAACCATACGCACATACGCCTTGCAATGCACCAGATAGACTCAATCACTCCGCTTCACTCAATTCACGGCCTTCCACACTCATACAACCTCTCTCTATCTCTCTTTGCACGACAAACCTCGGGGGGTACACACGCCTACACACGGCCGGAACACACACACACAAGCAGAGAAGAGAAGGGGGAAGGGGGAATGACGCCCAGAAACAATAGGGAATAGTCTTCTAGCATAGGCAATATCATGTACAACCAACACACCGCCGGCATAAACCTCGGGAAAAACAATGGCTCAAAGGCCTTGGCAAAACAACTCATGCAAAAAAGCTCACGCAAAAAATCTCACATTGGCCAAAGACCTTGGTCCAAAAGACCCTCAAAAATTAACATAAATCTCCTTTTATAGGGGTGTGACTAGGAATCCCAAAAAAGAAAAATGGAAACCCCTTCCATGTGGTGCACTTCATGTGGAGTTCCTTTTAACATTTGATTGCATTGCCAACACTTGGCCTATTTTATTTTTGGAAGGCAACCCATGGTGTGCACATTTGTCATTTGCACCTTCCACTTTGGCCGGCCAGATTTCCATTTGGGCTTCTCTTGCCTTGGCTTGCTCTTCTCCCCCTTGTCGGCACCTCCTTTGCAGCGGGACCCCTCCCCTACCAAGGCAATAGTGATGTCGCTATTGGGGGGGGGTAACAACCCTTTACCTCAAAAGATGTGGCCCTTGGCGGGCACGGGCACCATCCCTTATCTGTTGCCACATCATCACCAAAGCCAACCGCCATGTGGCCGCTCGCGGGCGCGCCATCTCCTTGCACTGTCGGCCCACGCCAAAACCACCAACAAACACCGCCACAACAGTGACCAACGCTAGCCCGCCATAGCCACGCTAAAGGGGAGCTCCCCTCCACCGCTTGGATACCATTTAGGCTGAAAAAATACATAGCTTCTTGGTTTCAACATAAAAGGTCATTTGTAGTTGTTAAATTGCACTAGAATAGCCCCAATGCCATGAGGGAACCATTGTAAAACCAAAATTATGATCTTATTTAGCACGTGCTAGGGATGCCACTGCTGAAAACCTAAGTATTCTTATGAGGATATCACCACTTTGTTTTTTAGGAGGAAAATGCTTCTCCAAGGGGAGAGTAATGTCATGCCTAGGGTAAGACCGAGCAGGCCAAGGTCCAGAATAGACACATGGTCAAGGGGTGCTATATTCTAGTAGGCTATGAGTCTATATCTAGCAAGGTTGTGTGGAGAGTTTCAGGGTCCAGCTCCCTCTGGTCTTAGACAACAAATATAAAAAAATTGAACTAGAGAGAAAGATGTATGTCGGCTTCTTGAATTTCAATAATTAGTCGACCCTGCAGAACAGCTTTTTCACCTTCGTCGAGAAAAAGTATACTAAAAAGAGATTTTTCTCACAAGCCACAAGGCTTGCCTTAAGTGGTCTTACTGCAATGGAATGACGTACCAATGGAATCTCTATGAGGAATATCCAGAAGCTTGGCTAATTGTCCTCACCTTCGAATGACACAACTCAAAATGAGTGTATCTTAGCTTTGGATACTACCACCAGTGTTAAAAGGCAATGCCCAATCAATCTAGAGAACTGAATCAAATGCAAAAATTGGAACTCTATTTTGAACATACTTATTGACATAGAAAGACCCTCGGTACTGCTCCCTTGAAGAGAAGATCTTTGATTTGTTTGGCCATCCTACATCCAAGAAAACCGCACTCCCATACTCATTGGTGGTTACTACAGGTTACGAAAATTGAACCAAGATTTAATTTTCTTCTAGGAATTTCCATGCCGAGATGCCTTTGAACACATCTCCATCAAGTGATGAGAAACACATCAAGCATTGAGTCTTGCTTGGCGCTCGATAGTAAATCCTGAAGCTTTCTACAAACCAACCGATTTCATCTGTTTTGCAGTTTGCATGACTTGCATGCTTTTGCCTTAGTCCTTGCATGCGGTCCTGAGAACCTACATCCTTCTTGCTTGGTCGGCCACTTCCTTGCTTGAAGTTGTAACCTTAAGAAAGGGAACATACAATTTCTGTAATTTTTGCAACATGACTGCTACTGAAGACATCGTCACAAAATCTCAATGCAAAGATTACAAAACCTGAGGGCCTTTCCCTTCTTGATGAGTTCATGGTTGGGAATATCAACAAGACACATGGAACCAGTCCCTTGGCCAAGGCGAAAACATTATGGTGGCCCTTGAGTTCATACTCAAGGGCACCTCAACTCAATGATAGCAAGTTGCAAACCTGCACCTAGAGGATGAAGAAGCATGAATGCTCTAAAGAGGTCTTTTGGCCACCACGGTCCCTCAGCAAGACTTGTCCTACAATCCATCGCACACCCAACAAGCCCATGCACGCACGATATTGTGAAGATCAATATCTAGCTTCTCTTTTCTTTAAGCAACCGTACTCGCGTGCTTGTCGACACACCCTCCTCTGTCTTCTCCACCATGGCCAAGCAGTTTTGTCCACGCCGGAGTACTTGAGACTTCTTCCTTCTCTCCACCACTTGCTGCAACGAGCCCAAGAGAGGTAGAGGCCTTGATAAGAGCAAGAGAGATAGATTTACAACGAGAGAGAATACATTCAAACTCCAAGCTTTTCCCCCTTCCTGCATGGTTGTCTGCCCCATGAGCTCTGATACCAATATGAGGACGGGGGACTTGAACCTACAACTCTCCACCCAACCTCGCTATATATAGACTCATAGCTTGCTAAAAATATAGCACCCCTTGACTACATGTTCGTCCTGGCCCTTGGCCTGCCCAGTCTTACCCTAGGCATGTTCTACAGGAAGAACCACCCCCCCCCCCCCCCCCCCTCTCTCTTTGCGCATTGCACATGCCATGTCCGCCTATGTCTCTCCACTTGTTGCACATCCACTCAAACAGGACATCTTTGTCTCCCTCACGTCTTCTTTGGCATTCTCCCTCTCTTTACGGATCTGTGTTGAGACACCCCATCTCTCGCCCTTGCTCCCTTGTGATTATCTGTGTGCACCCAACAAAAAATCGCTCCCCCTTTTACTTGGGGTTCCAAAAAAATCTCTCTCTCACCTCTATCTCTCTCCTCGACGTGCCTTCCCCCTTTTTTTGCTTTACTTTTCCAAAGGGTATCTTTTGAGATACCCTCTAACAAAGCCCGAACTCAAAAGTGACCACACCTTTTGAGCAAGGTGAAATCACAACGTGCATGGACGGTGATGTAGACCTACTGGGTTTGGAAAGCAGGAGAATGTGCGTATTACAAAGGCAATCTGGCCGAGCAACCCGCAAGAGTTGAACGGAGGAAGTTTAAGAGGGGAATCTCACCAGATAGTGCTAAGCGAGAACTACCGAGTTAAATTTATCCTTAGGGAAAGCTTAACCTCATCAGTTGAGCTATCCTTAGGAATTGAAAGACGATCTTAGCCTCATTAACTGAAAGACCTTGGAAAAGTTGTAGACATTAGGGAGTAAATAGCAAAGTAGAGCACGACATTTTGGATCTGTTTCTTTTATGGGAATCTAGAAAGATGCAGCTGGGTTAAGAGAAGCAAAATGGGTTAGAGGGGTTTTGTATGTAATATACGCTGGCAGCAAGCTTGCAAGATGGTGGGAAGGTCATACGTCACGTGCAGATGGCGTCAAGGTTGGGTGCAGCGACGAGGGCAAGGTGGCCAGCACTTGTCTTCGCGCTTGTGGACGTGCGCCATGTTGGCATTGGAATTTGGGCTCCATTATGATATGGTTGGTTGCTCACTCTTGGCTTCCCTTTTTGCTCACTGATACTCATATTGCTTAGGCTGTTTTGCGCTTGGCCTCAACCGGCATTTTTGAAATGGAAAACGGCACGATATTAAGCTGAGACACATTTTTCCCGAACACTGTTCAGATACATAAGCTATAATTATAGTTTATAGTTTTGTGCCTTTGTTAAATTGTTATATGGTGAATAGTGCTGGAGTCTGGTTTTATAGTAGTGGTGTACTTGCCTTTTGTCAACAAGATAATCCCACAAGCTATTCCAATAGACCTTGTCAAATCGTGCTGCTGAGCAGCTTGCGTGTTTCCTGCTTCTCCCACAAGTGGCAATTGGAAGTGCTTGCACCCACACACACGCTAAGCTGTTTTTGTACTCAATTCTCGAGCCAATTTCAACGCCTCTCTCTCTCTCTCTCTCTCTCTCTCTCTCTCTCGCAAGTGTATGCCATTTCCCTCTTGAATAACAGTCTTGAGTTCAACTCTCCTCGTCGGCTAGATCTTTAAGGTCTCTTGTGATAGTTTCCTACGACATTAAAACTCTCTTCTTCTCTCTCTCTCTTAGGCTACACACATGCAATGCACGGTGGTCGTTTCCTGTGCAAAAGTGCAGGAGGCCCACCAGTGTCCCACCACGCCCCTGCGCTCAGTAACCGGCGCTCTCATCGGCACCATCGGAATGTCATGGCGGAAGCCTAAACGGTCATCCCCAGTCGAGAGTCATTTCGTGCAAAGGAGAAGCGTGATGGCTGCGACACCTAACAACATGACAAAAGACGTTGACTCTGCAACCAAGGGCAATCGGCGCTCTCGCATGTGCGCAAACTCCCGATAGATAATCAACGTTCACACTCAATCGGCTTGCCGCCGACACCACGGCATGTGCGCAAGCTCCCTCTCTCTCTCTCTCTCTCTCAACACGCAGGTCAAGCACACAAGAATTCCGTCAAAGCAAAGTTCCAAGGAACTCCCTCTCATCCACTCCTTTCACTAGGCCCAGCCGCTTATTCGGCCCCAACCAAACAATCACTTGCATGTCCTTGCATTGACAGCTCCACACTTCTCTTTTTGAATCTTAAGGCTCGTCATTCATTGCGTAGTATAATAGTACATGGGCATTCCTCAATGTGGAACTAACTTTTTGTTATCAAATGAGACTTTTGGTAACATAAGAGAGATAAGGCAATGGTCACGCGAGGCTTAGTTATCAGTTATTTGAACAGATAACTAAGCCTCATTCTTGGTCACACGCAAAAAGAAGCATTAAATGACTTACTAAGCTTACCCTTTGTAGCTATGCTGAATTTGGCATAGTTGTGAAGTTGAAGGCATAGTTGGGAGGATAAATGAATAACTAAGCATCGCGCGACCATGCAAAAGGCTTAGTTTTTCATTAAATGCTTTGTCTATGCATAGTTGGCATAGTTATCAATAACTGATAACTAAGCCTCGCGTGACCATGCCCTAATATAGAATCACATCACATGCGGGACACTGGAATTTATAAGTCGATGCTCTTCTAGGCTTCTTGAATCCTAAAGCTTAAGATTGTGCCCATGTGCAGGGACACTATTGTGCGGTCCCCAACCAACCAATATGAAGTACTGGGTATCTTTGATAAATCTCTAACTATGTTTTCATATATCGAGAGAGAACTAGTGGACATTATCATTGTTACACTTGTAATTTTAGGCATGAGCCACTAGTAAAAGGTTAATTCTTCTCGCAAATCGAAAACCATGTGAAGACCATAACTTTTTAGTTGATGTCCTACTTTGTACACTCTACACAAACGCCATAGGGTCGTGAGTGAGTCTTAGCGCCCCATATCCTCAAAGCCAAAAGCATTGTCTATTGAACTTCACTGTTCTGTACATGCATAATTGTGGCTTTTATACTTAAACAAGAGGAGAAAGTGGGTGTTTGTGTTTATGTTTTCTTCCTTGAGAAGTGATTATGTACATATCCTATGAATAGATAATTGAGTTGTTTGAAAGTACACTCGTGTGCGATACACGGTGCGGTGCATGCAGAGAAGGGGAGAAGTAGCAATGTGTTGTGTGGGTAAAGCAACCTCTATAATGAGGACCCCCTTATTCAATGTATATCTACATGAATATGGAAGTGTATAGATAATTGAGTTGTCTGAAAGTACGCTCGTGTGTAGATGCGTATGTGTGCGGTATAGTGTGGTGTGCACAGAAGGGGCCCGAAGCATGAATGTGTTGTGTGGGTAACCTCTTGAACGAGGAGCCCCTTATTCATTGTATATCTACATGAATAAGGAAGTGTATATACACACCGTGGGTGGTGTCCAGCCTCGGGAAAAGGCGCAGTGTCTTTGTCCCAACAACCTCCCACATAAAGGTGATGCGCTAATAAGTGAGTGCTACTAGCTAAACTACTACTATGTATAAAGAAACTGGTGAGAGACTCTCTCAAACTATACCCATTGGCTCGCTCACTTCATATACATGCAGTCGTATCGGCTCAAGTGATAGGTAAGCGTGCGTATCCATGCTAGAGTTTGCATTTAAATCTCTCAATTGACTTTGTATGGTTTACAAAGCTTCCACGATGCATCATGCTAATGTCATACACCATACGATTGAACGCTACTTCATATGTTTGAAATAACGGCGGTGTAATGTTTCCTGTCTGACCACAATGCCAACATCGCAAGCATAGACAAAATGGCGTGAAAACCTAGAGGAAATCTCACCATGAATCGTGCAAAAATGGTAGCAAAGTGTGGGGGATCACTCGACCACTACACAATCATGAAACCCATGACCAATCGCATCAAAATCAATGCTCACATATGCAAAAAACAGCTCCACAATTTGCAATCCGCTAAAACTTGTGAAACCTATGACTATCCTCGAGGGGGGGGGGGGGGGGGGGAGGGGTGGTGGTGGTGGTGGTCAGTATGTATACATTGTGTATATCGCGTGCATTCAAGAACTATTTTTAAAACTCCTTATTTGTGAAATGTTGACAAATAAAATACACCCTTTTTTATTTAATCTGTAATTTTTTTTCCCAATTCCATTTTATGGTACCCCTCTTTATGCAAAAATGTAAAGAAAAGATGAAATTTAATAACCCTTCTGCTGCACTCACGTGATAGTCACATAATTATTAAGTGACCCCCTCTGAGTGACTGCCTGTAATTTGTAGCCACACAAGCATATGCAAGTGACAAAGAACTTGTCAAAGTGGGAGTCAGACTTGACCACTAAGCCATTAGAAAGTAAATTGAAGATATGAATAAAACATTGCGAGAATTTGGGAAAAATATGACAGAGTTTTTCCTGAAAACAAAGTAAAAACTCAAAATTTTCACCAAAATTGTATAGAGCATGAACAAACACTTAGTTTCTCAATATACATATCCAAAAATGGTATACATGATGTTGAGAGAGAGAGAGAGATAGATAGATAGATAGATAGAGAGAGAGAGAGAGAGAGGCGCTTGAGCTTTGGCAAACACACACACACACACACACAAAGATGGAGGCAAGAAATTGTTCTTCTTCTTCTTCACTAACTCAAAATAAGAGGTCTACAAAACATAAGGGAAAATACAAAACAAAAGGGGACTAGTACAACAATCTAGTGTAGACTAATAGTGAGTGAGGTGAATGGATAAGTGTCTTATCACTCTAGTAGGTAGACGAAATCAGTGTAGTACAGTTATAGTATCACTAGCGGAGATATGTGTATCCACCAAAGTGTGCCATTGATGATAACTATGGGTGGTAATTATCTTGATATGTCAACACTCTCCCTAAAGATCAATGCCAGCTCCTATATGCCAAGAATCAATCCAAATTTTCGTAGTTATTGGCTCTAAGGACCGTCTAGTAGTGCGCCTCAATGTGCTTTGTCCCAGCATGGAACACTAGGTTTCATTCCAATTCTATGCTACTGAGGTTGTCACAATGGATGACAATCGGCCTCTATATCCTTACTCCAAAGTCTTAAAGTAGCAATCCCAGCCATGCTATCTCACATGCCGCCATTGTAGCACCCCTATACTCTACCTCTATAGTCAAAAGAGAAACTGTAGGCTGCTTCTTGCTGATCCATGTGATAGCAGCACTCCCAACTGAACACATGAATGTGTTGGTAGACATGCGATCATATGTACTACCAATCCAATACTCATAGGTGTGGCCATAGAACTACAACACCACATCAGCCCTATAAAAGAGTGCACAATCCAAAGTAGCACTCACATAGAGCAAACTTGTGCCTCACCGCATCTAAGTGTGGTTTCCTTGGAGACTACATAAACTAATTCACCATCCAACTATGTAGCTCAAGTCTGAATGTGAGATAGTCAAGTGTATCAAACTACCCACAATCTTCTTGTCCATGGTATCATTCTCAAGTACTTGACTGATATCATTCCCCAACTTCAAATTCTAATCTAAGGGCATTGGAATTGGTTTAGAATCAGCCATACCATACTTTTTCAACATTTCCAATGCATAATGTCTTTGTGACAGCCATACACTCTCTTCTGTGCGAATATTTCAATGTCCAAGAAATACCACAAGTTTTGCATAAGTAGAGCCTCTACGCAATCTACTTTAGCCACATTATCACCTCCAACAACCAAATCATCTACATAGATGCATATCACCACAAATCTTGTCTCATACTTTTTCACACACAATGAATGATCTACATCAAACATTTCAAAGCCCAATGAAATGAGAAATTCTACAATCCTCTCATACAAAGCTCTAGGTGCTTGCTTCAGCCCATACAATGCTTTCATTAACTTTCATATAAGATTAAGTAGCCTCATATTTGCATAACCTTGTGGCTGATCCATATACACAACTTCTTCCAAGTCTTCATTCAAAGGGCATTCTTTACATCCATTTACTTCAACACCCAATTTAACATGTGAACCGGCGCAATAAACACATAAACAATAGCCATTTTCACTACAAGAGTGAATGTCTTCTCATAGTCAATCCTATAATTTTGTGCAAAACCTTTTTCCATACAAGCATGTGGCCTTGTGCCTGCTCACACTACCATCAAGATTATGCTTTATTTTGTAGACCTATTTACATCTAATTGCTTTCTTTCCCTTCGGTAATGGCACAAACTCCAATGTTCCATTTGCATCCAGGGTAGCCATCTCTTCATCCATAGCTTGCCACCATTTTCCATCTTTAACAGCATCCTCAAAACATGTTGGTTCTACCTCTCTCCTCGGACCTCTGTAATATTTTCCATATACTCACAATGATGAACCACATAGCTATCATAATTCAATCTTTGCATGAGATTTCTTACTCTTCCTGACCTGCATGGTCTAGAATCACTTCCAGGTGTCTTGTTCCCTGTTTGCATCCTTCTTGCACCTAGCGTCTTCATAGAGGGTATGCCAAAAGGCTCATCTGAACTCTGCTTAGATCCAGGGCTATTGCGATCATCATGAACACCACTTAAATTTGACAACTTTGGGACTACATCAACTTTTCCCTTCTCTTTCCTTGATACGTTTGAAGAGTTAGCAAGACTCACTCTTTTACACAACTTGCCATTCCATGGATTCTCACCATGACTTGCAGTAGACGACCCTTGCAGACCACTCAAGACTTGTAACTGCAGAGTTGTATTATTTGTAGCTACATTATCTCTTACATCAGCCTCCAATCATCTTTTACATCAACATACCAACATGCCATTTCATAAAAAACAACATCCTTGCTCAACCTCGCTTTACTCGTGATAGGAATGTAGCATTTATACCCTTTTTTCTCAAGGGAATATCGCACATTTTTCTATTTTCAAATCAAGATTCCTTCTTAGCTCATCTGGCACATGCACATAATCAATACATTCAAACACTTCAAAATATGATACATCTGGTTTTTCACCACTAAATTTCTCTTCTGGTGTCATATCATGTACTACAACAATACTATTCCTATTCATAATGTAAACACTTGTAGTAATAGCCTCAACCCAATAATAATGAGGTATGTTCTTCTCATTCATCAACACTCTAGCAACTTTTGCAATGTGCTTGTTATTCTACTCGACAACACCATTTTGCTGTGGAGTATACCTGCATGAAAACTACCTCTGAATTCTATGCTTTTCCAAAAAACCATCAAACACATTGGAGAAGTATTCTCCCCCTCCATCTAACTCGGGCACTTTACATGCTTCCAAACCTGTTTTTCAACCATAACTTTGAAATTTTGAAAGTGCATAAGCACCTCACTTTTTTGCTTCATGAAATAGACCCATACTTTTCATTCAATGAAACTCACATAGTATCTGTGTCCACTCATAGATGCAGTCTTTTTCGGACATTGTACTATGTATGCACTATATTCAATGCATTCTTGCTTACATTCTTATCATGAGGAAAGGATGTCTTGGTTTTTAAATTGACAAGCTTCATAAACTTTATGTTTTTCAACAACTTCAAATATTGGAAAACCTATAACCATCTCTCTAGTTTGCATCATTTGCAGCCTCCACAAATTTACATGGCCAATATATTTGTGTCAAATATCAATGTCTAGAACAACACTTGTAGCTCATGAAAACATGGCAGCATCATTCACCTCAGGCACATTTACATCCAATTAAAGTAAACATTCTACCCACTTTCTTTTCTTGTGCAACGAGCATTTCCTCAATAGATACCAAATTCTTTGTTATGTCGGGTACATGCAATGCATCATCCCAATACTTTACTTTACCATCTATCATAGATAATGGCACATTTTCTGTATGCATAATGGAATGCGCAGTATCATCCCAATCTCTACATAACCAGGACTTTGTAAAGTCTGTATTTTCTTGAACCACTCACCATGACAAGTCATGAGATTTGATGCACCCAAATCCACATGTGAGACATTAGCACTGGATTTTTCCACATTTTTATACATAGTGTTTAGCATGTGCTATACCGCAAATAGCCTCTCAGGCTCATCTACATTCCTGCTAGCGATTGGATTATTGTTTGGATTCCTCCTCTCTGGACAGTCACGTTCAAAATGACTACGTCTTCCACAACCACAACATACTACATTTTCCGTGCTAACCTACATTATTGTGTGCGTATTTCCACAACCTCTTAGAATCCCCCTACCTCGAAAGTTTCTTGGACAGCCTGTTTTTTGACCCTGATTGTTATTCTAGTGAATTGTGCTTGGTGGTTGCCTCTTCCTCGGCCTCGTCCATGACCTATAACATGTCCTTGACCTCTTGCTCTATTTGTTGAAAATGACCTATTCAAAATTGTTTCTACCCTGCGTAGAAGAATCTCCCTCAAGTTCATTGTCTCCACAGCTAGTAAGGACATCAAATCTATAAATGAGGGAATGTTTTCTCGATGATGGATACAAATTTTAAACTGTTTGTATTCTAGGCCTAAACCTCGTAGACACACTTCTACTTTATCATCATCATCGACTGTAACACCAATCAATGCAAGTGATTCACACATATTTTTTATCTTTAATGAATAGTGATTGATGGATAGGTTTTTGTTCCTTATAGTATCAGCTCAATCTTGAATTGCAGCTTCCTTGCCTTTGTGTTGGTCACATCCAATGATAGTAAGTTGTCCCAAGCCTCCTAAGGTGTATGAGCATCTTGTATGTGCACCTAGATATAGTGTCTTGTGCACTCATAGAAAGCTAGTACATGACCTTCCAAGCTCCCCGGTTCTAATTTTTAAACGTCTAAGCACTCACACCTTCCTCTGGAAATGGTGGTTTTGTCTCATGATCTCCATCACTTAGGGGGCTCACTTAATAATTTTGTGACTATCATGTGAGTGTAGTAGAAGAGGATATTACATTTTTTTTTCTCACATTTTCACATACAAAAGGGTACCATAAAATGGAATTGGAAAACAAATTTTCAGATTAAGTAGAAAAATGGTGTATTTTATTTTTTCAAAATTCACAAATAAGGAGTGTTAAAAATAGTTCTTGAACGCACGTGATATACACAATTTATACATAGTGACCCCCCGGAGCTCCATCAATATAGTCCCAATAAACTTTACCCATGAGGAAACTGGTCATTATGAAATTCAAAGCATGGAAGTTGTTCTTGTCGAGCTTCTCATTGACAATTTGGCTAAGCCGATCATTGTTGGACGACATGTTTCCAGCCGTTCACCAAGTCTCTAAGCAGCCTACTAAAAAATAGTTAGTTATTAAACATACACTTGTTTCACTGTGCCAAATAGTATCTGTGCACATTGAAACTAAATCAAATCTTTTTGCACCACCAATATGCACAATGAAACCGAATCAAATCTTTTTGCACCACCAATATCTAGATTTTCATATTTGAGATTGGGGAGACCTAATGCTTGATTAAAAAACTTGGATTGCAGGGCTTATTTACAAGATAGGGCTTCATTACAAAACATAGCTAGATAAGAAGACAAGAACTAAAAGAGGACTTACGTCACAAAAGCTTCACAATGGGTGTTGAGGGGCTTGCAGCCCAAGAGCTCTATTTATACTAAAGTCTAAGGGAGTTAAGGATTCTCTAGGTTCTTTCTTCTAGAAATTTATAGACTCTTCAAGATGTCTCTAAACCTTCTAGATTCTTCTTCTCTACTGGGACCTTTTAGAACTAGATCTTTGAGAACCTTAAGGATCCTTCTAGATTATTCTACCTTGCCGCCTCTCTTTTGTTGTTCACCTTCACCACATTTAATTGAGAAGCAGAAAACTTTGACGTAAGAAAGCCCTTAGGATTCTTGTCTTGAAGCAACTCAAAGACATTAACTAGATTGATGGGAAAATCTTGATGATTTGGAGGGTTATCCTTGTGGTGTAAGTTGCTTCTCGCCAATGTTTTTACTCTCTTGCACTTGATCACAGAGACTTGTTTCCAACCCTCGTCCATCGACCTGGGGGTCGTGGGCACGACAATGTTTTCATGCGGCTTGATGGGCGGTTTAATCACAGGGAATGCAACGAATTGAGAACTTGGTGAGGCTTAGTTGTGTCCTTGGTTCACCAAACAAATGCTTTTGGGGAGTGTCCTTGTGAGTGCCTATCTTACCTGACTTGAGCACTTCATTATCCTTGTTGCTTCCACCTTCTCCTTGCTTTGCAGCTTCAACTTCCATGCTTTTTATCATAGATTCTTTGAGTGAGGTTTGTGCATGTTTAGCTTTATCCTCTTTGTCTTCCTTAGCATCATTCAGATGGCAGTCTTTAGCAAAATGGCCAAACCCATTGTACTTAAAACATGCTCCAAAAAAAGTAACAAATCTAAGAGGGATTGCTTTCAACCTTGCACCTACATTGATCACTATGCTTTCTGGAGGAGGTTTATGTATATCCCAGTAAATGCACACTTTATTTTCCATCTTCCCCAACCTCCTGTGCACTGGTACAAACGAAGGAATATCCAAGGTGCTTGCAAGGTCTCCGAGGTTATCCCATAACCAAATTGGCAAGTTGATGAAATCAAAACATACGTGACACAAATCCTTGAAGGCCTCTAGGGATTCAAAAGCCTTGATCACATCGAGGTCATTGAACCTAACAGTGTAGAACCCTTTGGTCAGATATTGGACATAATCAATCATTCTACCATCATTGAGCACCATTCAACTAGAAATGCATTTAATGAGCTCTATCTGAGAGGGTACTCTGCCCATAAAGACAAAAACCAGAGACGAGCCGGCCACCACCGCCAGCTGCTTTTTGATCAGCATCGATGTGAATGATATCGTGCACACATTATCCATTTCAACCACCTACAATAAAATTTCTTCAAGGCTTGGAAGGTTGTTTCCCCAACTGTAGGCCGGACCTGGTGAGATTCTCCTCTCCTTGCCCCTCCAACAAATCTCTTGAGGTGAATATCTTGTTGAGCTCTGTCACACAGAACAAGCATTCACTATTTTCATACTACTCCTTCCCTAGCCCCTTCCCCCCTCTTGCAACCGCATGGCGTACCCACTTTTGTGACATGTCAATTGTGCCCTCCACCTTTCATCTCGCCACTTGCCACAGTACCCCCCCCCCCCCCCCCCCCCCTCCCTCTCGCGTCCCACCTTGTCGTTGGCCTCCTCCCTCCTTGCACCTCTCTTTCCCTTTTCCACACTCCCTTTCTCCCTAGCCCACCGCCTGCCCCCCTCCTTTCTTTTCATTTCCCATTCATTCAAACCTCTTGTGAGAATATCATTATATTTTAGTACTAAAAACCATGTGCCATCCTATTTGCTCTACTCTTCTCCCATTAGGTGGAATCTCCATAGATTTCACGGTCATTTAAACCATCCACTGAAAGATCAAAGATTTGTTCAAAGGTATCGAGCCTACAATGTCAACATTTGCAAAAGTCATTCGGGTTTGACTAGCCAAGCCCATGTCTTCGAGCGTCTCTCTTGCGATGTCATACCGTTAAAAAAACAACAATTTTCTGTCATCTCTTGTCCTGTGGGCCATCTTTGTGCCCTCCTGTTTGCCACCTCCACTCGCCAAATGTCATCGTCTCCCTGCACGACTCCAATATTCACTTTGTATTTAAGGTCTTTGATCACAAAGGGGAATCTCCCTTGATTCCTTGCAAACAAACTTTTTCACCCTCTACTTGTGGCTGGGTCATTTCTTTTGTAAAGATAGCATCATGTTGCATTTCTTTTGTAAGGATAGGATAGTGTTTCATTTCTGTAGAACAAAGATTGCTAACCTTTCTTGCTTATACATATTCGGCCGATTGTGGTTAAGTAGGCAGTTACTATAGTGGAGGCAATTTGATAGGTAAAGAACCTATCACTGCTATTGTGTTTGGACAAACGAGCTAATGTATACATTGTAAGTGCAACCGAGACAAGCTAATATTGTCCACGTCTTTTACTCCATCATAGTAGTTGTCTTGATAGTTTCTCTTGGAGCATAGGGTATATGATAACCTTATTTCAACTGTACATTCGATGTAGATACTTATTTGTCTAGCTCCATGGGGTGTAACGTTTTGTAGTGTTAAAGGACACATCTCACCTTGGAAGTATTCAAATCTGACAATTGAGCTAGCTATAATGAGGAAGTCCTATATTAATTCCCTTTAAAAAAGAATTCTTAGAAACAATGCTCACAAATGTCAACTTGTAGTGGACATCTTCTAGTTGCCAAATGACAAGTGTCAAATTTATAATTTATTGGGACCTAATCTTCAAGGTCCAGTAATGAGCCAACCACAAATTACCACCAAATACAAGGGGTGTGCATGTTTTGACCTTCAAATGAAGGCCTAAAAAATGGTTCAGGCAAGGCGTAGAAATGCTCTCAAATGAAATGATGACTCTTAGTACATGGTAATCTCAAAAGATATGGATCAGATCCTAATGATACAATACGTTACTTCTACTCCTCTTTGTATGTAATATTATTTTAGGGAGTTGTGGATGGAAAACGGGAGTTACGACAACAACGCAAAGAGTAGAATTGTGGGGAGACTATAATTTTCCCCACAAGAAGTGAAACAACTGGTTAGTTTGAAAACTAGGATCACGCTCAAAGAAAGGTTCGCTTGGAAAGGTGTCGATGAAATGAGTCATTGTGTGCGTAGGACACAATGACCTCAAAGCTCAAGACGTGATCGATGAGAGAGAGAGAGAGAGAGAGAGACCACTTATCTCATTCATCTATATATTCTTATCAGGAGGCTAGCTGCCTGCAAGCGAAGCGTTGCTAAAAAAATAGACGCAAGCAGCCCAAATCAAGCAGTCTTTTATACTATTGTTTTCCATGGAGAATGCTGGTAGCAGCAGCATAGCACTTGCAAGCAGTAGTGAGCAGCAGATGAGAGCTACAGGCAAGCCAAACAATGGCCAACATATTCATCCACCTCCCAAAAAACATGGCCAGTACATGCCTGGCCACCCAAGGGGCCACATCACACGCAGCCTCCTCTTCTCTTGCGCCTGCGTTATATGCGTCCCCAAATGAGCCACTTAAGTTCCCCACCAACACCTTTCTTGTAATTTCCCCCGTTTTTTACATAAGCCACTGAGTTGATTAGGTTTTCTACCTAATGTATGGTCACACGTCCTGCAACAGTTAATTGTTTGCACATGACTTTACTAGTTTTTATGTAACTCTGCGCGCCAATTCCAGCATAGATTGCACCAATTATATCTAAGCCATAGATTTTGGCATAGTTGCACTGGTTATATCCAACTAAATCACATCCTAAATCCTCTCTGACTTGTAGAGCGAAGGCAAAGCTCATTTTGTACAAGCCAAGTTAGACCATGGTGTATAGGTCCAAGTTTGATACTGCATGTATTTACTCCTTCAAGCTAAGACACATTCACCCAGCATCAATTTTCTTACTAAATTTTCAAGGCATGTTTACTCTCCCCAGTCCCACCATGTGGAAATATGCAGGGACTATACCATATAGTTAGGTTTCCTAGTATTCCAGTGGGAGATTTAGATGCCAATATCCGAGTGTGTTCTCTTTCTTGTTATGCCCATGTTTATCCAATCCTTAATGTTTTTGTTGAAGAACATCATGCATTTGATCAAGAATGTACCCATGACCAACAATCACATGGAGGATCTACGGGGCAGAGTGTTCTCAAAGCTCGGGGATTCCACTATGTAAAAATTGCATATAGCATGTGCAAACAAGAGGTATTTAAACAATCTCTTGCCCATATATTTACCAGTATTATATGTACCTCTTATGTACTCTTTTTTGTAAAATAAAAACTAACCCTTATGTATGAAAATTTTCACTTTCTCAATTAAAAAACCTTTTACGTAAGTACATTTTTTTATAAATGTACCTTTTTATAAATCCCTTATATGGTTCGCATGTGCTATCTTACATATTTCCTAGTGGACGCCCCGGATCTTAGGGCAAGAGCTCTGTTAGAATTCCACTGCGACTCTAGATTTTATATACCAACATCCAAGCGAGTTCCCTTTCTTGTTATGCCCATGTTTATCCAATCCTCAATGTTTTTGTTGAAGAACATCATGCCATTGATCAAGCATGTACCCATGACCAACAACCACATGGAGGATCTACGGGGTAGAGCGTTCGCATAGCAAGAGCTAAAAGAAATAGCCGTCAATAAATCCCATTTGTAACTATCATCTATTATTGCAGCTTCTATCCACTTTTACTAATTTCTTACACCATGTTTAACCATGTTTCCAAAAAAAACTTGACCTCTAATGTAGTTTTGACTATCTTTAATATTGAATAGTCTTGGTTATATTCCAAGCTTTTCTTGAAAAAATCCCAAGAAAAACTCAACATTTTAGTGTATAAATTGGCGACATCATCAACTTTTTGACAAAAAGATTGGGAAAACTCTGATTCTGTTCTTTTCCTCACTTGCTGGGAAATTGAACAATTTTTCGGTGCACATTAGCTAATCTTGTTTACACTCTTTTCCTTTTGTTGCTAGATTCTATACTCTTGCCAAAAGTATCAATCTTGTGGGATTCTCTATACAAAATGTTGGTAAGCCATACCATGTTTTCACCTTCCCTAAGCTCGATAATGCATCAGTTTATGTAAGAAACTTTTCTGGACATCCCAACTTTTCAACAATGAAACTTTAGTGTTTTTTGATATAATTGAAGCTCACCCTCGAGCCTGAAAATGAAACACTAGAGAGGCCTTCATAGCCCTCAAAAGTTGCGGACAACCAAAAAAAGAAAAAGTTGCAAAATAATCCTGGTGAAATTTCACCTTCCATAGGCAGGGCTAAGGCAAACTATAGGTTGCAATTACAAGCCTTTGAATAAACTCACCTAAAATGATTTTTAGCCATAGCTCATGGTCTTGGAATTTTGGGTCTTCTTGATCATATTAAACTTTTGAGTTTGATTTCTATGAGAAACCTCTAAGGGGAGCGACTCTTATCGATATACTTCTCTAAGGCTCGTGGAGAGAGTGACAGGTGTCGTCTCCTCCTACCCTCCCTTCTTACGCTACTGTGCTATAGCACATCCATGATGTGAAATGATGTGTATGATCTCATTTAGCACAGATTTAGATGCATGGGACCAAGTGCCACACAGTTCTTGATATATATATATATATTTCTACGCAGTAGCCGTTACATGAACATATCTTACTAGGGAGTTGGAGCCCTCGATAGAGTGCCGTATATGCTAAATGCTTCTAGAATATGTATAATACATATTTAGAATATGGAAAGTGTGTTTGGATTGTTGCAGTGTACATACATCACCTACAAGTTCTATGCAAACAAAAATTGCCAAAAATAGCAGCTGAAGAGCGACGTCGTAAAATTGCATGGAAAGTGACCCAAAATGGAATATTGACAAAAAATGATGAATATCTATGCTTTTTATTCTTATGCAAGTGGTCCCAAAAACTTATGATTTTTTCTGACTCCGTTTGGGATTTTTTACATCAAAATTGGCCTTTTTTGGGTCAAAAATGAAAATGACATAGTATTCGTCCAAAGTGGAAAAATGGTCAAAATATTGACACATCAGCTGTCGTGGGAAATAGAAAGAGAGGTCTTATTTTTAGTGAGAAAACCTACAATTTTCCATTACTATGAAATTCCCTTCATGGTTGTTCAATCTATGTGTAGTGCAGCCCCGTCTTTTCGTAATCTTGTATTTGAGCTTGTGAGGGAGTGAATTAGGGTTTTCCTTTATCAAAATGGTGTGTGGAATTCTATTTAAAATCTCTTAATTGTCTACAAAATCAGAAAATGGTTGCCCCGTGAGGGTGGAACCTTGTGTATTCCTTTCAACTGGTTGAAGTTGTGACTATGTAATTGGGGGTGAGGCTACTTGATTCAATGGAAGAGGTTTGGGCTTTGAGTGGGATTTGTGCTTGTATGAGAGTTGAAGTTTCATGGTTGAAAAATTTAGTGTTTTTAATTTATATTTTTAAATAAAATTGGATGTGAATTGGTGATCCTTTCATCACGAACACGCTTCCAAAAACAAGTAGATTCCAAGCACGATAGGATACAAGGTTTGTGACTGCTTTGTCACAGACGCTGGGGAGGGGGATGGGAAACACACCCAGTGCATTAAAAAGAAATCCTCTATAGCTCAAGGCATACACATCACCCGTGCCCACTTGAAAAGCACCTCCAAACAACACAATCTCCAAGACCACACGTGCACACTTGGTCACATAGACTCATCCGAGCCCACACAGAGCATAACAAAACCCACACCGATAAAAAATGTACCAACGCTCGCGCCCTTTGCACACAACACCACACACAATCTCTCCCTGTTTGACCACACATTTTCAGGGGGGCAACGATGTCGGCACACACCTGAATCCACTCACAGTAGAGCAGCGAAGAAGGGGAAGGGGAACCTGGCATGATGAGATCGCATGGTTCAAAATGGGGGGACTTTTTGCATTCAACAACAAAAATCTAATACAACTATGGTTGCATACCAATGCATAAAAAATCACACGCATGGGCGAGCTCTCTCTAGCTCCTCGCACCAAGATTTCCATGGCCACTCTCTCTCTCTCTCTCTCTCTCTCTCTCTCTCTCTCTCTCTCTCTCTCTCTCTCTCTCTCTTCGCTCGACGTGCAAGAGAAAAGCCCCTCAATTTAGAAAAAAGTCCCGTTTTTGGAGAGGACACATCATTTTTAGCAAGTCTTGATCGTTCACTTTTGAACCCAACTTGGCATTTTTCCACATTTTACCCACTTGGTGGGTCCAGCTTTACTTTTACCTCTTACTCTCTCTCACTTTCACATAACCTGATAAAATTGAAGCAATTGTTGCTATCTTCACCAACTTTAAGGAAGGTCAACTATGAGTGTGGAAGACCAGTGATTGTGACAGTGGACAACAGGGCTAGAAGGGACAATAGTATAAGACAATGAAGAAGAGCAAAGGTAGGTGGTGAGGTTTGGGGCCAAGGTTCTAAGCTCCTTGCCAAAGAGCATATTCACAGATAAAAAGGGAGTTATGGGGAGTGGTTACAATATTAAAATGTGACAAAGAGTACTTGATTTGAGGATCTGTAGTTGTGGAGAGTGATTTCTTACCACTTTTAGGGATGATTGCAAGTTATTCTACACTCCTGACTGCTTAGGTGGATTTCTTTGAAAATTTTTGCACTTTTTTCGATAAAACCAAGGGATTCACTTCTTTTCAAACACCCTTCCATGTGCTAATAGAGATTCCATAGAGAGATTCCATAGGCACTTCCATATATACACATACCTTGACCAAAACCCATCCAAATTAAGCTTAATTAAAAAACCAAAAATTTCTTTTAAAAAATCTTAAAATTGATGGAAAACTTGGGGAAAACCTTGCTCTTCTTCATATGTACAAACAAGGAATAGTAGCGCATAGTCTACCCTCCCCTAGTTGCACCACAAGAAACTGCACACAACATAGATTTTATATCTCAAACTAGGATAACGAAAGGTCAATATGGAGAGCTAAGCACCTAGTTTTATGAGCCCATTTAGGAGATTGATATACTCTCAACTCACCACGCCAAGCTCTTGCAAGGCAAGAGAGGGGCATCCCTACATCAAATTCCCCACCCCTCACCACAACAACATCATTGAGATTTTCTCTTCACAACTACAAACACCTCTTCACTCACAATAACAAGCTGATAACAGTTTAGTTTTTATTCATATTTTGAACACTAGTTCTGTAATTGGACATTTAAGTATCTTGGTTTTTTAGCAACTTGTCATAATTATTTGGTAAAGCTAGAAACAAGATTTATAGGTCATGTTCATGGCTTAGGTTAGTTATGAGGTGAAATACATAGCAAAATTTTCAATTTTGCCAAAATTAATATCATATAGATCATGGTGATAAGTTTTGAGATGAAAAAGTCATTAAAATTTAATGCAATTTTAACAAAATTTTCTTAAATTGAATATAACTTCTCATCAAAATGAGATTTTTTATAGATTTCAAGGTTTATGTATAGGCAAAAACTTACTATAACAAAAACTCAAGCTTCATAACTTAGTTCTTTGACCAACTTTTTATTGACAAAAAAACCAAAACTTGAAATTGCGGAGAAAGAGTAAAATTTTGGTCTTTCAGAGCCTCTTTCATTACATAATGAGGTTTTTGGGGAAAAACTTATGGTCTATAATGTATCTATAGGCCAAAACCCATCAACTAAGCATTTTTCAAGGTTTCAAACTCACAAGCACACAAAATGTCGCTTTCATAACCATCAAAATAGTATTACCTTAAGTAATGCAGTGGTAGATCTAGTATAGATTCTGCATAAGACAATGTAAACTTAGATGAACTAGATGTTTTATTTGGCTCTTAATTGAATTAAAAAATGTTGCATGTTTGACCAACACGAATTTCTATATTTAATTTTAATCACAAATAGTTTTTTTCCACATGAGAGTTGCAAAAATGTCAAGCACATATGTAAGTAGCTACGGAGGGTTATTGCATGCACCCCGCTCATTTTTCCTTAGACTAGGGTACGAGTTGTAGTGAAACATCAACTCTTGTTTTGCGCAAGTGGTTTTTATCAGTGTAGTTACTATTGAGATTGTGTACAAAAGTAGGAGATTATGATTTTCATGAGTACTTTAGCTAGCATTTTGTACGTTTGCAAAAGCATTTCTTGAGTTTTCCTCTAGATTTTATATATCATTTTATTTAAATTCGTGAAAAAAGGACACTAAAACATCCTTTCGGGTACCGAACTAGTGTTAAAGCACTTACTCTTTGAGGTCTTGACACTTCTATCTATCAAACATCAAAACTATGTACCTCACACAATTGTCCCGCGTGTGTAGAGGCAATTGACACACACTTCATTTGTACACTTTGTAAAAGAATGTTGATTTACATCCAAGGGTCTCAAAAGAATAAAAGAACACTTCTAAAAGTCTTGGGTGCGGGTCACATATTGCCCTCCCAGCAAGCATGGATCACTTTTAAGTGTTACATATAGATTTCTTGCTTCATCACATGATTCTTGTGATGTAAGGCTTGAGCATGATCCCATTCACCCTTGCCTTATTCATCTTTCCATCTAAGTACTTGAGCTAGTAGCTTCCATTATCGAATACCTCATGCACCATAAAAGGACCTTCCCACTTTGCCTTGAACTTTGTTTGAAATGTGTTGTCCAAAGTATTATTCTACCTCATGACCAACATGCACTTTCAGAGTCCTTTTTCCTTTATATTTTCATTGAATACATAAGATCTTCTCCAAGTCCTCATAGTACCTATTAGCACTCTCCCTATCCAAAAGAGGCTATGCATGGATGCCAGTCTCTCCTTCACATGCTCCTTCCCAACCAAACTATGCTTCAAAATGAACACGAAAGAAGGAAGAATCACATTAACTAGCACAGCACATTCTTTGCCATAAAACAAATGGAATGGAGTAAAACTCGTGGATGATTTCTTACTCACTCTACACACCCACAATGCCCTCTCCAAACACATTTCCCAATTCTTTGGATGATATTCCACAAGCTTGAACAAAATCTTTGCAAAACTCCATTGAACGCCTCTACCAATCCATTGCAGTGTAGATGATAAGGAGTAGCATACATGTGTTTGATCTCAAATTTTTTCTCCGCCAACTGTGTGAGAAAATCATTTCTAAACTCTTCTCCTTGATTGATTTTACTAGCTCCAATGGCACTCCAAATCTACAACATATGAAATCAAGGATAAAGTTGCATATATCTTTGCTTGTAGCTCCTCTACTAGCCTTTGATTCTAGCAATCTTGTCATGTAATCCACTGCACTAAGTATGTGGTGTTTCTCTTTTCTAGTTCGTAGAAGAGGACTAATTACATTTACACTCCATGTTTCAAAAGATCCATAGCGTACAATATGCCTCATAGGCTTAGCAATCAGATTTGTCTTTGATACATTTGACGCACATGATAGCTCTTACACCAATTCACTACATTCCTGTTTATACTTGGCCACATAAGGTTGAGCATTCAATACTTATTTTTCCTTTGGGCTCGTGTAATGCTCTCTTTGTGGCTGAAATCTGGGTGTCAAAAGGCATAGATTTTGGGTAACAAGATTCAGATTTTGATAATGCTTTGATGCATTGTAGTGGGCTGAAAACTCACCTTTGGTGCGAGCTAGTTTGTGACCACTTTGAACCCAGGATTTTGGTTTCATCTTTTCATGTTTGTGCTGCACACTTGAAAGGGAAGATTGTGTGACATTGGGACTCCATTTGTTCAATGAAATGGATGTACAAATTGTGTGGTTTGAGGACTATTAAACACAAAAAAAATTACACATGCACATGAGAAAATTATAGACTTTGTGATGCGTCATAATAACTAATATCTGATTCTCCTAAATGATTTTCTCATGTTAAAATGATAATTTAATATGGGAAAGTACCAGGGGAGAAAAAGCTAGAATATTGGTTAAGCAGGCAGACCACGACCACAGTAGGGATCCAAAGGAGGGAATATAGGGATCCAAAGGGGGGGCCATCTGCAAAAGACCAATGTGCAATGATAGGCTTAAAAGACCTTAAGTTTCAGCCCGTTAAAACTATAATGGTAACCTAACAGGACATAAAAGTGTCCTTTTAGGGTTTTGGGAAAAAATTCCAAAACCAAAGTAGATCCACTCATTTTGAAAAATCCTTTCATGAACTTATAGTTCAATAACTACTACATATGGAAAAAAATGAGAAACTTGTAATTTTTCTCATCCCTTGGTCACTACAAGCCTCCAAATTTGATGGACCAGTGCATTTTGCCCAAAACAGCAATTTCTTACGGTTGATTGCATATAAATAAGAGTGGGGATTTTTGTAGGACATGAGATAAAATGCCCCGTTAACTTCAATGGGCTGGTGACCAAAACATATGGTTGCTTTTACCTCACTTTTTTTTTTGGGAAAAAAAAATAGGTTAAAAAAAGTTGCATTTTTGCCATTCTGCGGACCTATCATCAAAGTTTCTATAGTCACGCTCAATATAGATACTATATACATGTTTTCTTAGTTCCCTTTGGGCCTTTGGATTCAAAAGGAGCCATGGAGCATGTCAAAAGGATAATGGATTGCTTACAATTGGAACCTTGGGGGTAATGATAAAGTGCTAAATACAACAAACATGAAAAAACTGGGTTTAGCATTATGACCTCTAGAAACCCATAGAAACTACTCAATATCTAGCCAAGTTTGTAGTCTATGATTAGATATGGTTACTACCTACAAAATACACACAATTGGCCTAAGAAACTAGCAATATTGAGAAAGTTATACTTGCTACTCTAAAATGTATCGTATTCTTCAGCAATAAAAAAAACTCAACCATCATCATATACTATGCTCTATAGCATATTAGGTCCCCCAAAACTCAAGGAAGATTAGATTTATGTTATACATTACACTTACACAATCAAAATTGAATCTGGATATTAAGAAAGCCACCAAAAAAATCTTAAAAGTGCTAATTTTGGCCAAAAAACAGGATTATACAATTCTTGTAAATTGGTCATAACTTTCAATTTTAACACTTAGCTCTCCCTACAAGCATCAAAACATGTTGAGAACTATGAAGGCCTAACCTCTAGCCATCTAAACCTCACAAACATGAAGTTTAGAGTAGTATAGTTGCCAAAATTTGAAAAAAAAACAAAAACAGGACCCGTTTTTTCACACAGTTTAGGTTCAAAAATGTTGTGCAAGAGTAAGGTTAATGGTGAGATCAATACTCCAAAAAAAATGCTAAGTTTTCTTCAGCTCATAAGGCAACTTTGTGGATATATAGCACCTAGAAATTCAGTTTCATACTCTTCAAATAATTCAAGCAAAATGGTCACTTAATAGGACACAAAAGTGTCCAAGGACATAAAAGTGTCCTGTTACCATTCTAGTGTTAAGACTTCCAAAATGCTAAGGTTCCAAAATTCAAAGGTTGTGTCCAAAGTTCAAACTCTAGAGAAATTGGATGCTTTGTGTGTGTGCCAAAAGTCTTCTCAAGTCCTACATAGAAGGGGGCGAGCCCAAGAAGTAGGCGATGAGAGAGAAACTCACACACACACACACACACACACACACACACACACACACACACACACACACACACACACACACACACACACACACACACACACACACACACAAGCTACCTTTATACAAAGGGAATGAGGGACGCATGGCAGCTCCCTAGCCCAGATGCCCACAAGGTGTGTTCAAATCCTATTGGATGGCTTTGGAGGTGGACCAAGGAGAACTAGGCTAGAGTAAATCTAGTTTAATTTAAAAACACTTAATAAAAGAACCAATAAGAATTAATCTCTGTAGAAGACTATTGGACAGCCTCCCAAGGGGTCCAATGGGCATTCAATAGTCCAATGGCTTGCCTGATTCCTATTGGCCAGGAGACAAAGGGGTCCAATGAGAGTTTACTTGCATTTATTAATTACCTAAATCTCTCACAAAAGGGTAAAGGGGGACCCATGTCAGAAGGCTATCACTTGTGCTGCTTAATTTCCATTGGCTAAGCCTGGGGAGGTTCAATAGGGTGTGAGCATGAGTAAATAGCAAGAGGGGTCGACCAAGAGAGAGAGGGGGCTGATTTTCTAAATGCATTGTTGCATACATATTCACACTAGTCTATGTGTGGACTAAGAAGACTCTCTCTCTCTCTCTCTCCTACTCAAGCTTTAATGGAAAGCTTATTACCTACTCCAAGCTTGTGAGAAGGGAGGCCTACACCAACAACTCTTAGCTTTGTGATGCAAATCCAACCAAGAGCCAAGATTCAATGCATGCTCATCTCCTCTACCATGCTAATTATTAAGCTAAGCTATGCTAATATGAGTGATTATGTGAGGAAATGTACATCTTTCTCATAAAAATACTCCTTCTTCCTCTCAATCTACTCTTATACCCCGCTATCTCTCACCATCTTCGAAGGTGTGTGAGGTCTTGGGTCCGAGACCGTGAGGGAACTTATGTTGTGTTTGATAAGTGTTTGGCTTAGTGCATGAAGTTTGCATCTTCATTGCACTAGCTAGTATTGAAGGAACACAAAGAATTGTATTGTAAAATGTCTCTCTTGATGGGAGAAACCATAATACAAATCCTTTTGGAGGGGGGACCGGCTCCATGTAAATCCGGTCCTCAATTTTTGTCAATAGTTTAACTTCTCTCTCTTTTTAAGTATTGTTCATGCTATCTAACTAGGTGTTATACTTTTTGTTGCTCTCTCCACCCAAGCACTCTTGTTATTCTCATTAGGAATCTATTCTAATGAAATGCTCACTATGTTCATGCTATTTTCAGCTACACACAAGTTACTAGGCCATTAAATGTTACATTGGTATCAGAGCACATGGTTTCTCTTTTCTTGCTCAAGAAGGGAGGTCCTCAAGCTAGCTATAAATTGGGACTTTTCAATCTTGTAGTGTGCCTGCCTTTGTGAAGATAACGGGGAATCACCATTGAGAGCTATGGTATTATTAGTGGAGTCCTACGGGGCCTACGGCTTACTCACTATTGAGCTACTAGAAGCTTGACAAGATCCGGTGCTGTGTGTTGAACGACCCTTTCTTCTATTCCTTGCAATTTAATGGTATTTGAGCCACGGGTACAGTAGCTTGAGTGCTTTTTCTAAAGGGGTAAAGAGGAGTTGCAACTAGGGCTTGAAGTGCCAAATTACACCTAAAAAGTTTACACCTAAAAGTTGTTAGAATGGCTGACAATAGTAAAGAGAGTGAATTATTGTTGATAAGTTTGATATTGCTAATGAGGAGGCTACTAATGATGCCCCTATGCTTGCTAGCTACCTTGTTTCTAGGCTTCAACAAGCCATGGGAAATCCATTCTTCCGAAGTGAAGTGCAACAGTGGCAGCTTCGTGCTCATGGGATTCTCCAAGCTCCTCACCATGACGAGAGAGCACCTAGGAACCCTCCTTGTGAGACTTCCAAACGAGGCCTCTGTCTGATTTGGTAAGAAGGAGAGGATCCATACAAAGGGCTCAAAAATTTGCTTCTTGATTGTAAGGTCTCCACTTGCCCTAGAAGAGGGTCACCTATGTAAAATTTTAAGTCTCAATTATCAGTTTGCAAAAGATGCTATTTTTAGCAGGTTTAAGTGATCAGATGTCATTTTTTAGTTGTGATCCTTGTAGAACTTTTAATTTTGGACAAATTCAATTTTTGTGAAAAATTTCCAAAAATAGAAAGTTTTCGATTCCCAACATGGTCTAGGATCGACAGGCTCGTCAAACTGTGCACCGACCTGGATTTCCTTAAAAATAGGGTCCGGATGCCGGAAGATGCTATTTATGGCAGGTAGTCGTATTTGTTACCTGCAGGTCTGTCTCGAGTTACCCAGTTTCAGTATTGAATTTGGGGTAGTATAGTGAGAGGCGGAAGTGAAAAATAGACCCGGTGGCCTCTACACCAAGACTATGCACAATGGACTCATCATGGGGGATACACAATAGGGGCACCACCTAGCAAGATATGCGGTTAGGACACATACATATACACAATGAAGCATGCCATGGAAAACAATTTCAAGATCCACGCCCAAATGTGGAATGGGGTGGTCGGAGAATAAGGTGAGAGGAGTGGTGAATGAGTGAGAATGGGCTTGCTACTCGTGCATGTTAGTAAGGAAGATAATGAGGTAGGGGAAACTTGCGAGTATGCTCACTTATCATACAAGAGGTGGCGAATCTGCACACCTCAAGATGGAAGTAGCAAGATGATAGGAATATGAGAGGGAGAGAGAGAGTGTGTGTGTATGGTGGCGAATCCGCACACCTTTACATAAGCAGAAAAAAAAGGCAAGGAACAAGCATATACCATACTCACAATGAGATGTATCCAAAGAGACACAAAGTATGGCACCAAGATGGAGTGTGTTGATTTCTTGCAAAAGATGAATACAATAGGTAGCGTATGGCAGGAAAATGAGAAGGGGACAAGATCGTAGGAGGCATAATGGAAAGATGGGAGTTGATGGCGAGGAATATCATGAGTGTGTCCACCCTTCTTCTTCTTGAAATTGTGCCTTCAACCCTTAATTACAAGTGGTGTGGAGGTGTGGTGCTCATTTTTTGTGCATGGTGATGGTGATGATGATGGTGTTGTGATTATGTGATTAGGGTTCATGCTACAAGCATGTAGCACAAGAGTGTGTATGGATAGGTTTGTGTGTGTGTGTGTGTTTTTTCTTTTAAGTGAGCTCTCATGGCCTCCTTATATAGGGAAGGAGGGGAGGATTTAGCAATATTTCTATTTGAGGTGAGTGTCCCACTTTGGTGACTAGGAAAATGGGGTGCATGTGACTGTGGCTCCCATCTTGTCTCCTCATTATTTAAAATACCAGAGTCAATAGAGAGAGAAGAAGAGAGAATGTGGGTAGGATGTAGAGGATAGGAGATATTTACAATAGTCTAGCTTTGGCTAGACATAAGCTTATTAGGGGGAGAAGAGAGAGGTAAGAAATTTACAAGAGAGATTGTCAAAGGTGGATAGTTGTTGATGAGGATGGATCCTCCAAAAATGGTGATAGAATCACTCTAGACTTGCCAAGACCTCATTAAAAGAGCCTTGTCTCTTGTAATGATGCCTGAAGACTTGTAGAACCATAGCCATTCTAGAGGGAAGAAAATTGGGGATGGCCTGTGTCACCATTACACGAGAAAACTGGGGTCTACTACAAAAATCATAGCTCCGCGTTCATAACTCCAAAAATTCTGAAAAAATTTGAGCTAAAAGTTGAGATCACGAGCTACATCTTTCATGTTGAACGCTCCTTCAGATTCGGGGTTCTTCTTTACTTAAAAAATTCAGCCAAATAATGTATTACTTGTGGCTGCAAAAGTCTTTTGGTGGTCCCCTTTGAGTGGACTTCTCTCTTGCCTTCAAGTGTAAGCTCCTTCATGTGTATGAAAACATGACCTAGAGTTTTTAAAAGATTGGAAATCATTTAGATGGAGGTATTATTGAAATTTGAAAGTGGGGTTGAGGTTTGAAAATGAAAACTAGTGAATAAAATATTTGGTAGGGTGGAATAATATACATACATGAAAAATATATTAGAAAACATTAAAATATATAATGTAATTTAGAATATATATATTTAATATTTAAGGTCAAAAGAGAGATCAACAAAGAAATCTTACTTATTTATGCTACATCGTGATTGATTAGCATAAGTCTTATTTATTTAATAAAGGCTAAAACTTTTGTGAAAAAGGGAAGAAAAAATCAAAAGTAACTTATATAATAGGAAATATTTTGGTAAAAGGGAAAAGATATATGGGGGGGTTCCCATGCATGGAAAAGCTTGCCTTATTAGCGCTCCCTTGAAGGCTAGAGGTATTCATGCCTCTAGCGTTGTACTTGATTCTTCTTCAATTGAGGTGGAGGAGTCTCCCTCCTCGGGGATTTCCATCATAGGTGTTTGATCAAATCTCAAAAAGTATTGCTTCAACCTCCATCCATTGACACGTGTTTTGTGGAGCCTACCATCTGCATCCATCAATCGGTAACTGCCATTGGCGTAGCGCTTTCTAATGACAAATGGCCCCTCCCATCTGGGTGAAAATTTTTTATCCTTCCTAGTGTCAAACCTGTTATCATACCGTAGGACCACCATACCTTTCTTGAGACCATTTACCCTAAGTCCCTTGTTGAAGGTAAGTCGACGTTGCTCTGCCTGTGCTGCATAATAGTTGATAGTATCTTCTATGTCTAGTTGAAGCCTCTCTAGATCAAGAATGTGGTTGTGGAGATGAGCATTAGGACGTTCCACCTGCACAGCTAGCACCCTGAGACTAGCCAATTGTACTTCAATGGGTAAAATGGCTTCCTTACCAAACACCAAGTGATATGGTGTGAACCCAAGGGATGTGCGAAATGAAGTGCGATAAGCCCAAAGTGCAGCCGTAAGATGCTTGTCCCAATCACTTTTGTGATTGTTTACATGTTTAGTGATGATCTTGCAGATCATACCATTTACCTTTTCCACCAAACCATTGCATTGTGGGTAGTAGGGAGTTGAGTGTCGTCGTGAGATACCTAACTTCTCCATTAGCCCGCCTACAAGGTCTCCTCTAAAACCTGGTCCCCTGTCAGAAATTATTTCAAGAGGAGTGCCAAAACTGCAACAAATGTTTTCAAATACGAACTTAGCCACTTCCTTAGCTGTAATCCAGGTGGTGGCAACTGCTTCAGCCCACCTGGTCATGTAGTCTACACCCATGATGATATAAAATTTACCTGATTGGCTCCTTGGCAAAGGCCCAATAGCATCAATTCCCCATTTCTCGAATGGTCCATATGAGATTATAGGAGTCTGTGGCTCATATGTGAGCCTCCTATCCCCTGCCTTTTGACATTCCTTGCATGTTTTACACCAATGATGCACATCCCTATGTAGACTAGGCCATACAAACCCGGCTTGTAGAATCTTTCTACTAGTGATGTCAAGTGCAAAGTGTCCTCCGCAAACACCATCATGGCAACTTGAAATGATTTCAGTGATCTCTCTAGAGAGAGGTACACGCCTAAGAATTTGATCCTTACCCTTGCAGTAGAGGCCGTCATTGATAAGGCGGTATTTTGTTGCCTTGCGCACAAGCCACTGCTTTTGGCCCTTAGTAAGATCCTTAGGACACTCTCCTGTGTCCAAGAAACTCATGATGTCAAGCATAGAATCGCTACCTTGGAAGAGAGGAAGCTTCAACTTGATAGCACCCACCACTGAAACATCTTGCAACTTCTCTCTAGCTAGAGCATCTGCTTCTTGATTTTCTGCTCGAGGGACATGATTTAATTGTACAACTTGAAATTTCCCTAAAAGTTCCTTGACTTTGCGCAAATGGCCTAGCAAGCTATGATTTTTACAAGCCCAAGTTCCTTGTATTTGTTTTATTAAAAGCATGGCATCACCAAATACATTTAACCGTTGAATGCCCTGTGTCACACACCACTCTAACCCAAGAGTTAAGGCTGCATATTCTACCTCATTGTTAGAGTGAGAATCCAAGAGATTCCCAATGGAGAAAACTTTATCCCCATGCTCATTGAAGATGACAATGCCCGCTACAGCTTTGTCCACTTTCCTCTTGTAGGCTCCATCAAAGAAAAGAGAGTGAGCCTCCTCTACCTTAGGGACTTCCAGTACGGGTGTAATATCTTGATCATTTGGCTTTATCTTTAGCTTCTTTTCATAGTGGCGATGAGTGAGAATACCTCCTAGACTGGCCCTTGTGGAGTTCTCCACTTGCATTGTGTAGTCAAACTCTTGTAGCCTTGTGAGCCATTTGGAAATCCTAGAAGAAACATCCATGTGCTGCATTACATAAGGAAATACTTCTTCCATTGTTAAGATTATGAATGGTCTAGACAATAAATAAGAGCGAAATTTGGTGGTAGCAAACATTAATGCAAGCACCATGTGCTCCACTGCCGTGTATCCCTTTTCTGATGGGGTCATCATTCGACTAGAGAAGTAGATAGGACGCATGAAAGAAGTTTGAGGATCCTTTTGCATCAATACAGCCCCAAGTGTGTCATTGCCAACACTAGGGTTTACATAAAATGGCTCGTCCCACTTTGGAGGTGCTATGGTGGGAAGTGAAGCTAGAATTTGTTTTACCTCATTGAATTGTTGTTCATTTTCTTCACTCCAAGTGAAGATCTCTTGATGGGTAACTTGTTGTAAAGGGAGAACCACTTGGGAGAGCAAGTGAATGAACCTACTCAAATACCTCACCTTTTGAAGAAAAGAGACCAATTGCTTTGTTGTGGTGGGAGAGGTCAAAGCCACCAAGGCTTGAACCTTGCTTGGGTCAGCTTCAATGCCGTTGGCCGAGATCACATGGCCAAGAAGAGTAACCTTGCTTTCACCAATGTGGCATTTCTCCACATTGAGTTGGCCACCCAAAGCTCGTAGCCTAGCTAGACCTTCATAAACTTTCTCCAAATGAAGAGAGCGAGAGCTATAGATAAAAAATTCATCAATAAAAATACGGATTGATTTTCCAAAGAATGGCTGAAAAACAAATGTTACATATCGCTGAAAAGTGGCTGGAGCATTAGTGAGACCAAAAGGCATAACTCTGTAAGCAAAACATCCCCATGGTGTGATAAAGGTTGTCTTCTTTTGATCTTCTTCAGCGATGCTAATTTGGAAGTAGCCTGAGTAGCCATCACATACCGTGTAGCGCTCATGTCCTGCTACCTCATTGAGAATTTTTTCTTGAAAAGGAAGAGGAAAATGGTCCCTCTTTGTGGCTGCATTAAGAGGCTTGTAATCAACACAAACCCTCCACTTACCATTCTTCTTTGGTGTGACTACCACTGGAGAAACCCACTCTGAGTCTTCAACAGTATAGATAAAACCGGCTTCTAGCAATTTCCTCACCTCTTTGAGCAGGGCGTCTTGTTGAATTACTCCTAGCTGCCTGAGCTTCTGCACTACAGGTTTACTTCCCTCCTTGAGCTTAATGTGATGTTGAACTACTGTGATGTCAGTGATTTTATCATATTCATCAATGAACAATGTGGTAAAATTACTTAGCATCAAAATATAATCTTCACGCTCCTTCCCACACAACTCACTAGAGAGCATTTGATGTAGCTTACGTGCTTCTACCAGAGGTTGTATACCTGGTGTCTCCCCTTGGTTTGATGATGAGAAATCAGGTTGCTCCATCTTCTTAGGGTCCTTGAGAATGATCCCCATCACCTCAATTCTACTGTCACTTTCTTCACTCACTGTTGACTCCTCCTCTGAAGTGGTTGAAGAGTCACCACTAGAAAACTCATCCATAGAGGTTTCTAGATCCATGTCGCATTGCCGACCTTTATTCATGTCGTAAAGTATTGGCCTCCATTTTGCATCCTTCATCTGGATTATGCCGGTGTCCCAGTCCTGCTTAGCTCTCATAGCCATAAGCCAAGGCCTCCCTAGAATGATAGGATAGCCCTCCCCTTTGTGTGGCATGACAAAGATGTCCACATCTACCTCCGTGTTGAATGCCTTTATCCTAACTGCATTTATGATACCAACACATTGAACTTTTAAATTATTTGCCATTTTGGCTCGGCATGGTGCCGGCCGACTCACCTCTAAGCCCAAACGGTGCATCATTTTTTCACTCATGACGCATATTTGTGCGCCACCATCGATGTAGATATTGGAGATGTGTTGCCCTTTGATGTAAGCATCCATCACTTGTAGTATGTCATCTAGATTCCTCCCAGAGATAGCCCCAGCTATCTTTGGCTTTGGTCGTATTGTGCTAACCATCTTTGTCCATTGTCTCCTCACCCTAGGTGCTAGGTGGAGTAATTGGAGCCAGGTGATTTTTGGGCCTTGCACAGAAACATCTTGAACCAAATCATATGGTTTAGAACATTCACCCAAAGAGAAATCTACAATGTCAATTTTACGTCGTGACTTGGACGGCTTTTTGCTAGATTCCTTTCCTTTACCTTCAAGACTGATGACGCTTACTGTTTGATTGCCAACTAGTGGTGGGGGTAAGGGTGGAATGAGAGGTTGTGGTGGTGGTAGTGGTTGTGGTTAAATGGGTGGTTGTAGGATTTGCATGGGTGGTGCTTGTTGTGGTGCCCTCGGTGGTGGTGGTCTTGCTCTCAGTGATGAAACCTGGTTTTGCCTGGCTCCTCTGTTGAAATTCTGCCTCCTTGGGTGTGGACAGTAGTACATGCCAAGACCATCCTCCCCACAATTGTGGCAGTGGTATTCTTGGTTTTGCCTTCGTTGTCCTCTTCCTTGCTCTTGGTTGCGATTGTGTGCATGCCCTTGTTGTATCAAATGGACTGAGAGATTCTCAAGTTGATTGATGATTCGATTGAGCAGGTCTTGCTGATCTTCAATTGGTTCTTGTGGTTGAATCCTCTGGGCGGCTGTTGTAGGTGGTGCTAGAGGTGGTCGGGTCCTAACGGCTTCCTCTTCGTCGATATTCCTGGCTTGTAGACGCAACTTCTTGTCTTTAAGGCGGGCCACTTCAAGTGCTAGCTCATACGTAGCAGGAAACCTTCCCTTCACCTTCTCTTTAAGAGTTGGCCATAACCCAGCCACAAACCGATCCTTCTTTAGAAAATCAGGTGCCCGCTCATCCTCTCTTAGCGATGCAACCCATCGCCCCCATAAATCTACAAACTTTGACTCATATGATGCGTATTTCAGCATACTGCCTTGCTTCAACTCTGTCAACAATTGCCATAGCTTCTCTAATGTTGTGCCCTCTCCAAAACGCTTGACAAAGACTACTCTTAATAAGTCCCACCGTTCCTTGGTTGCTTGTGCCAAGGCATTGTACCATGATCTTGCCTCCACCTTCATTAGAAGTGGGAAGATGCGCAAGCGCGAAGCATCATCATCTCTCGCAGAGATGACACATGCTATTTCCAAGTTGTCTAGAAAGTCGGCAACATCCTCACCCACCTTACCAGTAAAGGTTGGAAATGCTACACTTGCCATTGTGAGAGTGAGAAAATTAACTCGACTTAGAAATATTTTTTTATTTTTTTTATAAATAGAGATTCAATACATGGGTGTTCCGTAGATGGAAAACATACTATACAAGGATGAAAATAACTACTTCAAAAGACACTTCATGATTAATCATAGGGAGGATAAAGGGTAGAGAAGAGGTGTTTATCTCTTGCAGTCGTTATCTACCAAACATGGTTGTAATGATCTGCTAATAAAACATCTTGCGATCCAAGATTACTTTGATTGATTGAATTCGTTGTGGTGCATAAGTTTGGTTCCTTGCAAAAGGTTGATGCGCTGGGTCCATCACATGATAATTCGGAAAGGCTCTCTCCTTCGTGGTGGAAGGTTATAGTCGGAGGTGTAGAGCTCTTGGTAGTCGAGGTCAAATTTAAAGTACTAGAGGACAACGTTGTCTTCGTCTTCTAGCTCTAGGACTGTCCCTCTAGCAAGCTCTTGGAAAAGCTTGAACTCTCTCTCTTTGAGCAACTTCACTTTCCTGCAAGATAGAGTGCCATCTAGTGTATACACAGGTGTGATGAGGTAGGTGGTGAGTCTTGCCACTTGTATTAATCCAAGTTGGATGGATACATAGCAAGCTGTAAAGTCGTCATCATAGCCTTGATTCACAAGCAATACCCCTTGAAGGTGGAGGGTCTTGTCTTTCCGCCAAGCAAAACCTGTGTCAAAGACCTTGTCGATGACAAGCTCTGCCACTTCACTCCGTAGACGACGTAGAATCCATGCTGTTGTTTCTAGTTCTTGGCTCATGAGATGAGAGTGAGGTATAGAAAGACTTTGGAGGATTTACCCTTTTGTTTTGGAGACGGGGTGATTGTCGGCGCTGGAAAACCCTTGAATGTTTTGGTGCAAGGGAGAGGGAAGGACCACGCGTTCGTAGTAGCTTCCTCAAGTTGTGAAGGCTTGTTGTGGATGTAGGTGGACTAGGTGGCAAAGATGGGGACGTAGATGTAGAGAAGCCTGGTGCTACTTGAAAGCCTACCATTGTGAGAACACCTGTGCGGATATCGAGGGAGAAAATGATGGCCTTTTCTTCACTTTGGGTTGCACTCATGTCGAAGGTGCGGTTTTTGGCTACAATGTGAGCATGATGCAGCTTGTGCCTTGCTTTTACGCTTACGGGGATGATGAGAAATGTAAACAATCTGAGTAGGGAAAGAGGGTCTTACCACTTCTTCTATGCTAACAATACAACACCCTGGCAACAGTGTCTTGATGACTTGTGTCAAACCTGCTTGAAGCTCCTCCTCTTCAGTGGTCCAATTAGAGAAATCAAGAAGCCACTCGCCCATGAAGAGAAGTAAACATGTCAGCCTTGTAAACTGAAGGTTTCAAGAGCCCTCCTCCGTGGGGGCACCAAATGAGAGGCGGAAGTGAAAAATAGACCCGGTGGCCTCTACACCAAGACTATGCACAATGGCCTCATCATGGGGGATACACAATAGGGGCACCACCTAGCAAGATATACGGTTAGGACGCATACATATACACAATGAAGCATGCCATGGAAAAAAATTTCAAGATCCACGCCCAAATGTGGAATGGGGTGGTCGGAGAATAAGGTGAGAGGAGTGGTGAATGAGTGAGAATGGGCTTGCTACTCGTGCATGTTAGTAAGGAAGATAATGAGGTAGGGGAAACTTGCGAGTATGCTCACTTATCATACAAGAGGTGGCGAATCTGCACACCTCAAGATGGAAGTAGTAAGATGATAGGAATATGAGAGGGAGAGAGAGAGTGTGTGTGTATGGTGGCGAATCCGCACACCTTTACATAAGCAGAAAAAAAAGGCAAGGAACAAGCATATTACATACTCACAATGAGATGTATCCAAAGAGACACAAAGTATGGCACCAAGATGGAGTGTGTTTATTGCTTGCAAAAGATGAATACAATAGGTAGCGTATGGCAGGAAAATGAGAAGGGGACAAGATCGTAGGAGGCATAATGGAGAGATGGGAGTTGATGGCGAGGAATATCATGAGTGTGTCCACCCTTCTTCTTCTTGAAATTGTGACTTCAACCCTTAATTACAAGTGGTGTGGAGGTGTGGTGCTCATTTTTTGTGCATGGTGATGGTGATGATGATGGTGTTGTGATTATGTGATTAGGGTTCATGCTACAAGAATGTAGCACAAGAGTGTGTATGGATAGGTGTGTGTGTGTTTTCTTTTAAGTGAGCTCTCATGGCCTCCTTATATAGGGAAGGAGGGGAGGATTTAGCAATATTTCTATTTGAGGTGAGTGTCCCACTTTGGTGACTAGGAAAATGGGGTGCATGTGACTGTGGCTCCCATCTTGTCTCCTCATTATTTAAAATACCAGAGTCAATAGAGAGAGAAGAAGAGAGAATGTGGGTAGGATGTAGAGGATAGGAGATATTTACAATAGTCTAGCTTTGGCTAGACATAAGCTTATTAGGGGGAGAAGAGAGAGGTAAGAAATTTACAAGAGAGATTGTCAAAGGTGGATAGTTGTTGATGAGGATGGATCCTCCAAAAATGGTGATAGAATCACTCTAGACTTGCCAAGACCTCATTAAAAGAGCCTTGTCTCTTGTAATGATGCCTGAAGACTTGTAGAACCATAGCCATTCTAGAGGGAAGAAAATTGGGGATGGCCTGTGTCACCATTACACGAGAAAACTGGGGTCCACTACGAAAATCATAGCTCCGCGTTCATAACTCTAAAAATTCTGAAGAAATTTGAGCTAAAAGTTGAGATCACGAGCTACATCTTTCATGTTGAACGCTCCTTCAGATTCGGGGTTCTTCTTTACTTAAAAAATTCAGCCAAATAATGTATTATTTGTGACTGCAAAAGTCTTTTGGTGGTCCCCTTTGAGTGGACTTCTCTCTTGCCTTCAAGTGTAAGCTCCTTCATATGTATGAAAACATGACCTAGAGTTTTGAAAAGATTGGAAATCATTTAGATGGAGGTATTATTGAAATTTAAAAGTGGGGTTGAGGTTTGAAAATGAAAACTAGTGAATAAAATATTTGGTAGGGTGGAATAATATACATACATGAAAAATATATTAGAAAATACTAAAATATATAATGTAATTTAGAATATATATATTTAATATGTAAGGTCAAAAGAGAGATCAACAAAGAAAGCTTACTTATTTATGCTACATCGTGATTGATTAGCATAAGTCTTATTTATTTAATAAAGGTTAAAACTTTTGTGAAAAAGGGAAGAAAAAATCAAAAGTAACTTATATAATAGGAAATATTTTGGTAAAAAGGCAAAGATATATGGGGGGGTTCCCATGCATGGAAAAGCTTGCCTCAATAGATCAAGTTAGCATAAGGTTAGCATTTCCTAAGGTATGTGTATGGCATGTATGAGGATGTGCATGGATGGGTATGCATGGGCATGTAACCCCATCATGTATGGCCATGGGTCATGTGTATAGGTAGCCTTGTTCCAAGTGTTGGGTCAAGTATGGGAGTGTGGAATGGAGGCTAAGTATGGATTAGAGAGGTGTATCACTCAATTAGGTAAAAAGCGGACACCTCTAGGGGTTAGTGAGAAGGTTGTGACACCTCTACTTCTTCTTTTGGCAAGAGGGGGCAGGCAAGGGAGGTATGGTCATGCCTTGGCCATCAAGAAACCCCAGAAGCCTTTATAAGGATTATTCCCACCCAAATTTACACACAATCCCCAAGTCTCATAAGAAAGTGCTGCTACCGGAGCTTCCATTGGAGGAGCTTACCTACATCAATTAGCACACACAAGGAGGTTTAATTGAGGTGAGCAATTCAATTTATATTACTCTAGTTGATCCATAGCATCTTTTCTCTAGAGGATTCCTATGTCAAGCTTAATTATGCTAGTTGGCTATAGCATTAAATAATCTATTGTCTATTATATGTGGGGTATTGTCAATGGTTTCCATCCATTGATTTTATTTCCACTGTTGGGTTAAGGAGCACCTTGGTTCTTAAAGATAGTTAGTTTTCCTTTAATTAAGCATGAGTTTATACATATAATCATCATTCCTAGTTATGCATGTTGTGTTGTAAAGCTCTTCACCTATGATTCTCTAAGATATGGTGAGATTTTTTTTTGTACACCCAAATTGAGGATTAATCAAGGAATTAGACCCTTGATTTGTCCATTAAATTAGGACATGATTATGAGACTTCTTGCATACAAAACAAGATGTACAACTAGGGTATTGTGTTGCATTAGCAAATTGTGTATGATGTGTGGAAGTTAATCATCTATTATATTGGGTATTAGCATGGTTATAATCTACCATTGTATGTTACGATGATGCATTTAGCTAGTACATTAGTCTTGATTTCATGTTGCATACGAGGGGAGTTTGGTTATGATAATCTAAGGATGAGTTTATGAGTAAATAAGCCATATTCATCTCATTGCATCGATGAGTTAGTTTGCATACTTGCAGTTGTGAAGGCATGTCATTTAATCTAGCATTATGTGTAAGAATAAGGTTATTCCTTGTCAAGTTTTCTCATTGGTTGCTATGGGAATTACGCCTAGTCTCTTGTTTCTCCGAAAGAACTAATCCTAGTAGAGTGATATGGCCCCCAAGATAACCTGGTTTGGTGGTGCTAATGACCGCGAGGCGGGAACTACAACATGGTGAACAACCGCAAAGCACCGATGAGAGAAGAAAATCCGGACATCTCACAAGGCATCGAGGAGGAAATTCATGAGGTTGGATGTATTTAATGTTTGTATTTTTACATAAACATTGCATTACGATAACTTAGGAATGTTTAAAATCCCCAAACTATGTTGGAAATCCAACTGAGACAACGGTAGTGGTATTTTTTAAAGATTTTATTTAAGTTGGAGTTGAAGTAAATAGGAAAGAATTGCTTTATGGAAAGACTGCTTGGAAGTAGGAAAGAATGGTTGGTAGGAAAAACTATCTCAAACAAGTTTCATTCATTATTTCAATGTCGATTTAGTATGAATCCCCTACTGATCACAGAGCGGTAGCTCACAAAGTTATCGCAGGAGCTAAATCCATGACTTGCTTTCTATGCAGTGGATTCATGATTTTTACCCGAAGAGTTACTCCATGAATTGGGTGAAATCATGGACTGGTTGTATGGGCGTCCAGATGACAACGGGTGGAGTTAACACTCGGCTGGAGGTCCTCACGACTCCAAGACATTGGAATTTTTAATGAAGTATTGTTTGTTGAGTATTTTCCTAGGACAGATATGTTTTGGTGCTGATTTGACAATGTTTGAAGGGCTGTCTTAACGAGCTTGTGTCGAGGAAATATAAAAAAGAACCCTAAGTGTTAAAAACCAATGTGTTAGTAACTAGGCCACACAAAGACTCTGTGTAAGTGCGGCGTGGAAAGTGGGGGCTTGGCTTAGGTTGCCAAAGCCTACAAGATGGGTGGTCGCGATTAGTCGAGAACTCTCTGCGCTGCACAATAGAGTACGTCATTAGATAGCTCATTACGCCAGAGCGGAAGGAACTCGATGTACGTGCCTCTGAAAATTATGGGAAAAAAGGCATTGAGGCTACTTCCCCTCTTGGAAGATGAGAATATGACCGATAGTACGAAATCACGCTTCCCTTCTAGGGCGAAGCTAGACTCTTTTTCACTAGTGGCTTGGACTCAACTCACTAAGTGACGAAAGACCATTCACTGGTCTTCTTTTTCTTCTTAACCAATTTTTGTTTGTTTCCGCATAGGATCTAGCGACCGTCAGGTGTCCTGCAGTTCCATCATGGTGAGACGGGGAGGGGACTTCACAACTGGTATCAGAGCTTAGGTTAGTTTGGAAAAATTTCGTACTGTCTGAAAATTTTAAAAACAAGAAAAATTGGTTAGCTAATCCAAGGCTTATGCGTCGATATTTCAGGAAGATCGTGTGGTTGAGTATCGCAAGTTCCAAGTCTTCGAGCTTATATATACGAGTGCATGTCGTTCTCCAAACTATCTTTTCCGACGGAGCATGATGGAGCTATTGATGAAGGCTCACACTCCTCATTCAACTCGGATAGATAAAGGCTGGGATCTCAAATGGAGCAATGAAGGCGAGACTTATTACATTAATGCTTGGAAGCTGGGATGTCTTACCATGGATTTAAAGAAACTACGCTGGGCAGAGGAACTGAGAGTGATTCAATTGTACTATTTCTTGGGTACAAACTTAAGTATCAGTGTTCCCACTTATCCAGGAGGCACGGTATCGGGGGATATATGTTTGCTACGTGAGATGGGCAGGCACCGGGTCTTTGGCTGTGGGAGGTGTGAAAGAGAGAGAACAAGAACAACATATGTAACTGAATCTGGAAATCACCGCAATCATCAATTAATTGAATATTACTTTGAGTACAACTTAGTCCTTAGTCAAGGTGGGCTGTTAACAGCACCGTCACTTGGATCATCTGCTAACTAGGACTTTAAGCTCCCGTTTACAGGATTAACCGGGCCGTTAACGACATCGAACTTAACAAAATGTTAAATCACATTCTAGCTGATGACGATTATGGAAATTTCCTCATGCCGCTTTATTTGCTTCAAATACCTCGCGAATTCTACAAGCTTCAATTCACTTCGATGCCTTAGTTTTCATGCTTCAATTACCAACAATTATTCCGCAGCTTTCTGCTCCTTATGCTTTGCACTGGCTTAATTGCCGCTCACAGGCTTTAACTTCCTCCTGCTCTTCAATTGCTCCGATTTCCTTAACCCTTACTGGGCCTGCCTTGTGCTTTCCTTCTGCTTCTTTAATTAGGTCGATTCCTTTTCAACTCGAATCCCTTTGCTTCTGCTCCCTTCTCTTATACTTGCTCAATCTCTGCTTATGTAGGCTTAAAGCTTATGCTTGCTTGTTAGTTCTACTCGCCTCGTCGTGCTCTAGAATTCCCAATTTTCCTTCATGCTCAGCTTGCTCAAGCTTCTAGTTCGAGCTTGACAGGGAGCGATAGATTGTTTTCTTTCCTTTACTAACCGAGTACGAGAGAGAGATAGCTTGGTGATATTGTCTTCCTCCCGGATGCTTTGCTTTCTTGGGCTCTTTGCTCTCTCAAGCATGAGAGAAAGAGAATCTTGATTGTACAAGGACGAGAGAGAGATTGAGCCTCTCTTGCTTACGAGAGAGAGCGATAGACCCGCTCTTGCCATCCAGCTTTTCTCTTCGTCCTCCTGCTTGCCAACCTAAGCACTTTCCTCCTACTCGTTTCAGCCACAAAAGCCCTCCCTTCTTGCTCTCGTTGCTTGGCTTCTTCTCATGCAAAAGCCCGATAGAGAGAGAGAGCACGCCGTCTCTCCAAGCTTCGAAAGAGAGAGAGAGAGAGCACACCTCGTCTCCCCCACTTCGAGAGAGAGAGCTAGCTATGCTCGAGGTTCCTTCCTTCTCTCCCTTCGTTCTCGTCTTGCCTTCTATATCTCTTTTCGTTGATGCCCCCCTTATAATAGCCCTCCTTAGTTTTTGCCCCACCATGCAGTCACGGTGCTGTGACTCACGTGGCATGGGAGCAACTTCCATGACGTGGCAAGTCCGAAACTGACAAGCGTGAAATCCGGCACTGGTGGTGCCGCATTTAGGCATTGTGGCACAGCGAGCAATTTTCTCTCCTGCTTCGTCCTCATTCAAGCCCTCTGGCGCTCAGCGAGAGCTCATTTCCTCCCTATTGCGCTCGTCTCTGTTAAGTCTGGAGCCTGATTTACCCTTGTAATTTTCAGTGGTAAAAGCGCACATTTAAAAGGCCCCCATTATGAGGAGAAGCCATCGTGCGTGAAGAAAAATCACTCGCCGGAAACCAAAATTTTCACGGCCAAAAATCAGGGGCAACTTTAGGGGCCTGAGGGACGGAAGCCCCTGAGACTTTTTTTTTCCCTCGTCAGAATACTCCTTTTCGCCGGAATATTATGGCCGGACGGCGCGGCCGGAAAGTGGTCGGAAAACAACTGTCGATTGGTCGGTGGGCTGGTACTCAATGGCCGGTGGCCGGTGGCCGAATTCAAAAGCGGACTTGTCTTCTGAAGAGCGGTCACACATGGGCGGATTGGAGGGTAGGATTTGGACTTATCTACACAAGGGCGGCTACACATGGCTGCCTCTCATGAGAGAGGGCAGCCCTTTTGGCCTATAAAAGGAGGCCATTTCTACACACATTTCATAGTGTGAAGTTGATGCAACAAGGTGACTGTGAGGTGGTGAGAGTGAAGCAAGGCGGGAGCTCCATTAAGGGTATAATCCCTTTGTAAACTACTTCTTGTTTTGAAGTACTAAAGCCATTGAGTGGCTGCTTTCTCGTGGACGTCACCCACATTGGGTGAACCATGTATATCGTGTGTACTCTCTCTCTCTCTCTACTCTATAATCTTTTGTGTGTGAAATCTATCTCTCTCCATTAAGTATTCTACTCAAATATCTATTTAGCTACGTCTTATTTCCTAACAACTGGTATGAGAGCAAGGTTTGCTCGTAGCTAAGTTATCTCAAGGAAAGGAATCCTTGAATTGAGTGGGAGTTATGGCGGAGGAAGGGAAGCTCAAGATTGAGAAGTTCAACGGCAAAAACTACCAACATTGGAAGATGCAGATTGAAGACTATCTCTACCACAAGGACCTCTATTTGCTGATGGGGGCTTTTCACAAGCCAAGCTCCCATACCCCTCTTCTCTCATCCCCACCCCATGAAAACCCCTCTTATGGAGGGAGTGATAAAAGGCATTGGAAAAAGTAAGAAAAAAAATAAAGTATGATTATGTAAATATATAAGAAAGGTAAAATAGGCCACCTCATGCCTGCGGGGTAGCCCATCCCCACCTTGCCTCCTTTTTCTTCACTGTTGCCCCGCCGGGTGTCCCTTCTCCTCTCCTCCACTCAAAAGGTCAACCCCCTCTCTCTTCCCCTTGTCCTTTCTCCTTTCTCTCTCCCCTCAAGCTACCCCACCTCTCACCAATAATGCATTATAACTCACCAACAATGCACCCTAACTCACATGCAACTTACCCTATCTTCCAAAAATAGTATACCCCACCCCCTCTTTCTCTCTCCTATCATATCCCATGACCCAAATACCCCCCTCTCTCTCTAAAGGGCGCCATGTCTCTTGTCTTGTAGCTAAATAACCTCCCCCACACTCACACACACTCAGTTTCACTGAAAAAGGTGCCCACAGACCCATCCCCACCCGTGTGGTTACCTGATTTTTCTTGTGTTCACACACATCTGCACACAGATTCACCTCTGAACACACTCTCCTCTCTCCCCTCTTGTAATTACTTTATTCTCCATGTCACCTCTCACTTTTTTCATCAACCCATCTCTTTCTCTCTTAGTCTCTCTCTCATGAGACTGTTGTTCTGGCACATATACACACAGCCAGACAAGTGGGCCCCACAGTCACATGGCCTATGTAGATAATGATTTCTTCATTTCTAAATTCTAGAATTCCTCCCCCCTCCTCCCCTATATAAAGAGGGGTCACCATCACACTAAATACACACACAACATCACCAAAGAACACACTATGCACTGTGTGTGCCTAGTGCACACACATACACCCACACCATCACCATCACCGCAATCACCATGCTTGTCTTGAGCATGACCTCTACACCCTTGGCTATGGAAGATGAAGGGCAACTAAATGAAGGATGATGGCCATAATCCTCGTGCGAGTCTTCGCAATCAACTCCCACCTATCCGCCATGTGCTCTACCACTCTCTCCCTTCTCATTCCCCTACCCTATGCTCCCCATTTCATCGCCTAATTCTCTAAATAAAGCTTGAGGTTTTGTGAGTATGTTTTCTTGCAATGTTTTGCCCATGTGAGGTGTGCGGAATCGCCACCTAGTCTTGTGTTTGGAGTGAGCTTGTGTATGTGTGAAGGGTGTGCGGATTCGCCATCCTTTTGTGGTGCCTAAGTACTAAGCCGCTATACCCCCTCCCTCACTCTCTCTCTCTCTCTCTCTCTCTCTCTCTCTCTGTCACTTGATCTCATTCCCTTTCCTCTTCATCATTACTCCCAAGAATCCATCTCTCTTGGATGAAAAATTTGTTATGGTGGTGTGTTGTTTGCGTCCTAGCCGCTGAAGCTAGGTGGTGCCCCTGTTTGCTTTAGCATGATAGGCTCGAGGCGCGCCATTCCGTCCCCGGTGATTTAGAGGCCGTCGGGGTTCGGGGTTCGCTTTGCTCCCGTCATTTGGTGCCCCCACTGAGGATCTTTTCATGAAACCCTTCAGTTTACAAGACTGAAACCCCTAAACTATTGTGAATGGATGAATGGCTAGCAGGATTTGCTAATTGGACGACAGAAGAAGAAGAGCTCCAAGCACAACTAGACGAACTCCACATCTCCATCGAAGCTCGAGTGCCAGGCGTAACGGTAATCGATTTGCAGTGGGAGAGTCAACCAACACGCCAAACCCAGTGGATATACATAGGCCAAGTGCCAAGAAGAAGAAGGAGAAGGTCGAAACCACGTCCGCAACCTACAACCAACCCACAACAACAAAATGGAAGGAGCCTTACACAATAGAGAATCAACACTATTCTACTTTGAGAATCGGGTAACTCAAGTCACCGAGGTAATTATCACAGTCAGTTTTCAAGTCGCACCTGATGCTGCAGCACAGATAACGGAAGCATTGGCTCACACTCTCACTAGAGAAACTAGGGATCTACTGAGTTTGTTTTAGGAAAGAACACCACCCTCTCCCACAAGCTTGGACAGTGACTAAGCACCTCTAAGCTTCACATGAATCAATACAACCTACCTCAAGACAGATCACACATACCAACACGTGTACGCTCAATCAAGGTAATACTGGATTTGAAGGCTCACTACGAGCACGTCATTGACACCATGCTGGGTGGGGAGCGATTTTTTGAGGTTCTGGCATCAGATCAACCATTTGTCTTACCTTTGGTACAAGGCAATGTACCGTTTGAAGTTTTAATCTATGTCCTAGTATAAGAGGGTATACACGCCTCCTTGTAAAGAAGAAAAAAACTTTTGCAAGTTAAGCAGTGTGTCTTTCTAGCTCTCTCTCTCTCAGTAATCATGGTAAGTGTAGCATTTCCAACATTTAAAGGAAAGAAGGGGAAGGACTTGGTAACATACTTCCTAGATGACTTTGAAGTAGCATGTGTAGTGAGCAACAAAGATACGGATGAATCCCGGGTTAGAATATTTAAGCATCTCATGAAGCTAGAAGCTAGATCATGGTACAATGCACTTCCACAAGCAACCAAGGATGACTGGGAACCCTTAAAAACCGCTTTTAAGAGGCGCTTTGGGGGAGGTACCACTTCAGAAAAGTTGTGGGACAAGTTGAGAGACTTGAAGCAGAAGGGTCTTTTAGAATATGCCACCTATGAGTCCAAATTTGTGGATTTGTGGGAACGGTGGGTTGAGTCACTGGCAAGGGGGAAAGCTGCACCCGATTTCCTAAAAAAAGATCGGTTCACGCATGGCTTATGGCCGCTTCTCAAGGAGAAGGTGAAAGGTAGATTACCGGCTACGTACGAGTTAGCCGTTGAGATTGCTCGCCTTAAGGACAAGAAGCTACAAATGAAAGCCAAAGAAACCGAGTCAACAGAAGCAGGAACATTGCGTCGACCAGCAACTATGACAACCACCATACCACCACCACCGGCTCTTGGGGTAAGAGATGACCAACAAGATATGTTGGCCCTTATTACTGACCAACTGCAAAATTTGTCTGTCCACTTAATACAGCAAGGGAGGAGTCAAGAAAGAGATCAAGACCCTGGAAGATCATGACGACAAAACAGGGAGTATCATTGCTACAACTGCGGAGAAGACGGTCACGGTATGTACCACTGTCCCAAACCACGACAAAACTATAATAAAGGAGGTAGGAGGAACCAATTGTCACCCCCTAGAGAAAGAACACCCCCATCCCGAGCACCACCCCCACCAACACAAATTCTACGTCCACCCCAGACACCACTACAAGCATCCATCCCACCTCTTCCACCAGCCCCACCACCTGATCGCCCTGTAAACATCATAAGGCTAGAAGAGAAAGGAAAAGCCGTAGTAGTGGATCCACCCAGAGCAAAGGAGAGGGACAAGGGTAAGGAGAAGGTAACCTTTTTAGAACCACTTGAAGCCATGACTGTGAAAAGAGCTAGGAGAGAGAAAGCTACACAATCAGATGATGAGAGAAGCATGAGAGGAGAAACTAGCAAGAGGCCATCCAGGCCACGACGGAAATTGGGCATCACCGACTTCCAGCTAGGGGAAAGTTCAAAGCCCTATGATCTAACATTGGATGTGGCAGAGCAAGGACCGAAGATTACATGGCCACAACTGCTATATCTTGTACCTAAAGTAAGGCGACAATGGTCTAAAATGGTAAGTACAAGACGCTCCAAAACAAAGGTAGCCGGAACAATTTCGGGATGCAACATGGATGACATCCTTCCAATTGTCGACGTAAACATAAAAGGAAAGAGGGTTGGAAACACCTACATTGATGGAGGTGCACAAATCTGTGTAATGAGCGAAGCTATGATGCTTCGATTAGGGCTCGAGGTTGACAGGCCTTCTCCATGCAAGGCAAAGATGGCAAACAACGCAAAAGTAAAGTGTGTGGGTGTGGTAAGTGCCGTGAAAATCAAAGCTTTCAACACTAAGGTAGAGGTAGATGTTTTTGTAATGCCTACTAAGGGGGAGGGCTATCCACTAATTTTGGGAAGGCCATGGTTGATGGCCATGAAGGCAAAACAAGACTGGGGTACTGGCCTTCTACGCATGACCGGTAAGAAAGGGGAGAAAATCTACTACGACATGAGGATTGGCAAGCAGAAGCAAATGAATCTGGAAACATTGGCAGATGAAACCACTAGCGAATCTTCCAGTTCTGAGGAGGAGACCACATCCACCGACGAAAGTGACAGTTCCATTGATGTGATGGGTATCATTATGAAGGATCCACAAAGGGTAAGCACAACTGGTGATCCATCACCAAAAGGGCAACCCAATGAAGAGGAGAGCAAATCACCTGGCCTAGGAGGAAGTAGGTTGAAGGGTATGTTGTCTACGGAATTAACACTTGAGGAGAAAGATAGTTTTTTGCAAATGTTGATGGGATTTCCTAACCTGTTCATTGACAACTATGAAAGAATCACAGGCATTACAGTGGTGGAACATCATATTAAGCTGAAGGAAGGGGTAAAACCAGTTGTACAAAAGCTACAACGACTGGGGGTCATACAAGAAAAGGCACTCCTGGCCGAGGTAAGGAAACTGCTGGAGGCGGGATTCATCTATCCTGTAGAAAACTCAGAATGGGTGTCACCCGTAGTGGTGAAGCCTAAAAAGAATGGTAAGTGGAGGGTCTGTGTTGACTACAAACCACTAAATGCAGCTACAAAGAGAGACCACTTTCCTCTCCCTTTCTTGGATGAAATTCTGAATGAAGTAGCGGGTTTTGAATGCTATACCGTCTGTGATGGTTATTCTGGATACTTTCAAATACGCATAGCCTTGGAAGATCAGCTAAAAACCACTTTTATCACGCCATGGGGTTGTTTTGCATATAAGGTTATGCCATTTGGTCTCACAAATGCACCTGCCACATTCCAAAGATATGTCACATATGTTTTTCAACCGTTCTTTGGAACATCCATAAGAGTGTTCATTGATGATTTTTGTATATATAGCTCCCGTATTTCACATTTAGAAATGGTAACTGAAGGTTTGGCCAGGTTGCAGAGCCTAGGTGGGCAATTAAATGTGGATAAATGTCACATTGGGGAGAGTAAAGTCATTCTACTAGGCCATGAAATTTCAGCAAGAGGTATCAACGCCGATCCAAGTAAGGTGTCCGCACTCATAGCCCTACCTTCACCAACGACCGCACGTCAACTGGTCTCTTTTCTACAGAAGGTGAGGTACTTAAGTAGATTCATACATCTACTATCACAACTTGTTCTACCACTGCAACAACTCACTCAAAGATCAACTTTCACTTGGGACGAGGAAAGCGAACATCACTACAACAAGGTAAAGGAGGTCTTAGCCACTCTGCCAACTATCTCACCACCTAAGTGGGATGAAAAATTCTATGTCACCTCAAGTGTTGGTGATGACTCATTGGGGGCTGTGCTACTCCAAAAGGATACGACGACATCTTTCATGAGGCCAATCTACTTCTCTAGTCGAATGATGACAGCAGGAGAGAAAGGTTTCACCCATGTGGAACACTTAGTCCTAGCTCTTAGATTTGCAACTACAAAGTTTAGGTCATATTTGCTGCCTAAGAAATTTGTGATTCTAACCATGGATGAAATATTTCCCTATGTTGTACAACACATGGATGTGTCTGCTAGAATTACTAAATGACTAGTTCGTCTGCAAGAGTTTGACTACACGGTATAGGTAGAAAGCACGACAAGGGCAAGTTTGGGGGGACTCATGACCTACCAAGTCTTTGAAGGGAAGGAGAAGCAATCTAAGGAAGGAGAAGTCTGATTACCTCCAGTACCACCGATGGTAGAAGGAGCATACTCTCTCTACTTTGATGGAGCCTACAAGCGAGCGTCCGACAAAGCAGCTGCAGGCATAGTGGTCTTTGATGACAAAGGGACAAAGGTATTTTCGTTGGGCCAATTGTTAGATTCACATTCTAACAATGAAGCTGAGTATGCAGCACTAACCAAGGGTCTACAATGGTGCGTCTCACAAGGTGTACAACGCCTTAATGTATTTGGGGATGCTCTACTTCTGGTAAGGCAAGTAAATGGAGCATGGACATGCAAGAATCCTAGTTTAAGGACTCACTTAAGTGGTGTAAAAACCTTGTTGGGTAAGTTTGAAGAAGTTCAAATACACCATATCCCAAGGGCTCAAAACCAAGAAGCAGATGCCCTAGCAAGTGAAAGACTACAGGAAGTGGTGGTTGGAGCAATAAAACTAAAGCTCCCTCTATTTCAAGGCAGTGATGCCTTGCCTGACATCATGCATTTTTTGGAAACAGGGAATGCCCATCAGATTTAACAAAGGGACAGAAGCAATGGCTGACGTGGAAGGCCACAAGGTATCGAATCATCAATGATGGTTTGTACTGTAAGGGTAAGGACCAAATACTCAGGAAGGTCCCTCTCTCTCACGAAATCACGGGAGTAATTGCTAGCTGTCACGACGGGGATTGTGGTGGTCACTTTGCCCTAGACATAACAAGTAGGAAAATCTTGCAGGCAGGCTTCATATGGCCTAGCCTCAACCGTGATGTACACCATTGGTGCAAAACGTGTAAGTTGTGTCAAAAGGCCGGCACTAGGTCACTTATGCATGAACCACAGACACCTATTCTCTCATATGGCCCATTTGAAAAATGGGGTATCGATGCCATTGGGCCATTACCTAGGGCCAACTCAGGAAAATTCTACATTATCATGGGGGTCGACTACATGACTAGATGGGGAGAGGCTACAGCCACCACTTGAATCACAGCGGTAGAGGTAGCTAAATTTATCTACGAGCACATATGCTGTAGGTTTGGCACACCTTTAGAGATCATCTCTGATAGAGGGCCAGGTTTCAGAGTAGACTTGGTAGGAGAATTAATGCAGAAATTGGGCATTACAAGGAGGCACTCTTCACCATATTACCCTCAATGTAATGGCCTAGTTGAAAAGGTAAATGGAATGGTTTCTAAAATTATTACCAAGCAGGTAAACAATCATCCCGGAGACTGGGATAAGTATCTACTACCAGCTTTATGGGCCTACAGAACTTCATTTCGTACATCCTTGGGATTCACACCGTATCATCTAGTATTTGGTAAGGAAGCAATCTTGCCCATTGAAGTGCAACTACAAAGTTTCAGAGTAATGGCAAGCCAACTTCAACAACCCAACATGCATTTGAGAGATCACATCATCAACTTGGAAAGACTACAGCTGGACAGAGAAGAAGCAATAAATTATTATGCAGCACAAGCAGAGCATAGACGGCTTAGCTTTAACGAGCATCTCCGGGAAAAAGAATTGAAGAAAGGAATGTTGGTGCTCCGCTACGACAATCGCTTCGACACGCGCAAGGATAAGAAACTCCTGCTCCGATTGGAAGGCCCTTTCATCATCAGGAAAAAGTATGCCAATGGAAGCTACCAGCTTATGGAGGCTGATGGAAAACTTCATAAAACCAGGGTAAATGGTTGGCAACTTAAACCTTATTTTATTCGATTTGACCAGGCTCCACCAATTGACATTCCAGATGAGGACACACCATCAGCCGCCACCTCCGACGATAATGATCAAACAGATGAGCTAGAGACATGAATGCCTCTAGCCAAAAGAAGAGGGCTAATGATGGGGGCTTTTCACAAGCCAAGCTCCCATACCCCTCTTCTCTCGTCCCCACCCCATGAAAACCCCTCTTATGGAGGGAGTGATAAAAGGCATTGGAAAAAGTAAAAAAAAAAAAAGTATGATTATGTAAATATATAAGAAAGGTAAAATAGGCCACCTCATGCCTGCGGGGTAGCCCATCCCCACCTTGCCTCCTTTTTTCTCATTGTTGCCCCGCCGGGTGTCCCTTTTTCTCTCCTCCACTCAAAAGGTCAACCCCCTCTCTCTTCCCCTTGTCCTTTCTCCTTTCTCTCTCCCCTCAAGCTACCCCACCTCTCACCAATAATGCATTATAACTCACCAATAATGCACCCTAACTCACATGCAACTTACCCTATCTTCCAAAAATACTATACCCCACCCCCTCTTTCTCTCTCCTATCATATCCCATGACCCAAATACCCCCCCCTCTCTCTAAAGGGTGCCATGTCTCTTGTCTTGTAGCTAAATAACCTCCCCCACACTCACACACACTCAGTTTCACTGAAAAAGGTGCCCACAGACCCATCCCCACCCGGTGGTTACCTGATTTTTCTTGTGTTCACACACATCTGCACACAGATTCACCTCTGAACACACTCTCCTCTCTCCCCTCTTTTAATTACTTTATTCTCCATGTCACCTCTCACTTTTCTCATCAACCCATCTCTCTCTCTTAGTCTCTCTCTCATGAGACTGCTGTTCTGGCACATATACACACAGCCAGACGAGTGGGGCCCATAGTCACATGGCCTATGTAGATAATGATTTCTTCATTTCTAAATTCTAGAATTCCTCCCCCCTCCTCCCCTATATAAAGAGGGGTCACCATCACACTAAATATACACACAACATCACCAAAGAACACACTATGCACTGTGTGTGCCTAGTGCACACACACACACCCACACCATCACCATCACCGCAATCACCATGCTTGTCTTGAGCATGACCTCTACACCCTTGGCTATGGAAAATGAACGGCAACTAAATGAAGGATGATGGCCATAATCCTCGTACGAGTCTTCGCCATTAACTCCCACCTATCCGCCATGTGCTCTACCACTCTCTCCCTTCTCATTCCCCTACCCTATGCTCCCCATTTCATCGCCTAATTCTCTAAATAAAGCTTGAGGTTTTGTGATTATGTTTTCTTGAAATGTTTTGCCCATGTGAGGTGTGCGGAATCGCCACCTAGTCTTGTGTTTGGAGTGAGCTTGTGTATGTGTGAAGGGTGTGCGGATTCGCCATCCTTTTGTGGTGCCTAAGAACTAAGCCGCTATACCCCCTCCCTCACTCTCTCTCTCTCTCTCTCTCTCTCTCTCTCTCACTTGATCTCATTCCCTTTCCTCTTCATCATTACTCCCAAGCATCCATCTCTCTTGGATGAAAACTTTGTTATGGTGGTGTGTTGTTTGCGTCCTAGCCGCTGAAGCTAGGTGGTGCCCCTGTTTGCTTTACCATGACATGCTTGAGGCGCGCCATTCGGTCCCCGGTGTTTTAGAGGCCGTCAGGGTTCGGGGTTCGCTTTGCTCCCGTCATTGCCACTAGGCGGTCTTGCAAAGAAGCCCACAACGATGGTAGATGAAGCATGGATTGTCCTTGATCGAAAGGCACTGGGAACAATCCGGTTAAGCTTGGCGTGAACGGTGGCCTTCAATGTTTCGGAGATGAAGACCATGGAGGACTTGATGAAGTCACTTGACGACTTGTACGAGAAACCATCAGCATCCAATAAGGTATTTCTTATGAAGCGCTTGTTCAATCTAAAGATAATAGATAATGGTTCAGTTGCAGAACACCTAAATGACTTTAACACAAACATAAGTCAACTTCGATCAGTGAAAATAAATTTTGATGATGAAGTGCGAGCTCTCCTTATACTATCATCTCTACCGAATAGTTGGGACAGCCTTGTGATGGCTGTAAGTAATTCTATATCTGGTACAAATACTCTTAAGTTTGATGATATTGTGGGTGTTCTCCTAAGCGAGGAAATGCGAAGGAGAATCACCGGAGAGTCATCAAGTGCTGCACTGTCAGTAGAAACAAGAGGAAGGCCTAAGAAGAGGTTCAAAAACCAAAAGGGTCGTGATGGATCAAGACAAAGCAAGTCACACACAAAGTCAGTTCTTGAATGTTGGAACTGTGGCAAGAAGGGCCACGTCAAGAAGGATTGCTGGTCCAAGAAGAAGAAGGAGATAGAGTCTCAAGACAACAAGCCAACATCGGAGGCCAATGTGGCAGGTAAAGTAGAGCAAGATGCTCTAATTCTTTCATTAGACAATGTATCTGATTCATGGATACTAGATTCCGGGGCTTCATTCCATGCGACACCACACAAGCAACATTTCCAAGACTACACCAAAGGTAATTTTGGGTATGTATACTTGGGAGATGATGAAGCTTGTGAGATTGTCGGCAAAGGTATAGTTTCTGTCAAAACTACTAACGGAAATGAATGGAAGCTTAAAGATGTTAGGCATGTTCCTTCTCTTCGCAAAAATTTGATCTCTACAGGATAATTGGACGATGAAGGTCACAACATTGCATTCGGAAACAAACGGTGGAAGATCTCAAAGGGATCTTTGGTGGTTGCCAAGGGAGAAAAGGTCGGTACACTTTACTTGTGTACGGTTAGTACGCAACCTTCAGCTTGTGCAGCAACTATAGAAGTTGATAGTGCGGTGTGGCACTACCGACTTGGGTATATGAGTGCCAAAGGAATGCAAATCCTTCAAACAAAGAAGCTTCTACCAGGTTTGAAAGAAGTGGACTTAGAGTTCTGTGAAGACTGTGTTTATGGTAAACAAAAGAGGGTAAAATTTCAAAATTAGGAAATGAAAGAAAAAATAAAAAACTTGAGTTGGTTCATTCTGATGTTTGGGGTCCTATAAGTACACCATCACTTGGTGGCTGATTGTAGTATGTACTATGTAACATTCATAGACGATGCGACTAGAAAAACATGGGTTTATGTCATGAAGAATAAATCCGATGTATTTTCCATATTTCAAAGATGGAAAGCCTTTGTGGAGAATGAAACAGGTACCAAGGTTAAATGCCTCAGATCCGACAATGGAGGTGAATATTGCAGCCAAGCTTTTGAAAGCTTTTGTGCTAGCAATGGCATTCGGAGGCAAAGGACAACCCCAAGGACACCTCAACAAAATGGGATTTTGCAAAGGATGAACATGACAATCATGGAGCGAGCACGAAGCATGCGGCTACATGCAGGCCTACCGCTTGAGCTTTGGGCGGAAGCTGTAAGTACGTCTGTGTACTTAATCAATCGTTCACCCTCAACGGCATTGGATGGGGGAGTTCCAAAAGAGGCATGGAAGGGTAAACCGGTGAATTATGCATTTCTCAAACTTTTTGGGTGTGAGGCTTTCATGCACATAGATAGAAGCCTAAGATCAAAGCTAGATGCAAAGTCCAAAAAGTGTTTCTTCATTGGCTATGGAGAAGGTGACTTTGGGTATCGCCTGTGGAATCCTGAAGATGGTAAAATCTTAAGGAGTAGGGATGTAATTTTTAACGAACAAAATATGTACAAAGATTACTTGGAAAGAAAACAAACAAAAGAAACAAGTGGTGAGTACATGGAGCTTGAGGACGATGAAGACTCAAGGACTGCAAACGGTGAAAATGTGCAACAACGTCAACCAAATGAGGAGCCTTAACCTATTCCCCGAAGATCTACAAGAGCAAGTAGACCTCCAGAAAGGTTTGTTCCTTCCTTCAACCATCTCTTGATCTCAGATTCTGGAGAGCCGGAATCATACGAAGAAGCTATGCAACATGAATCCAAAGACGAATGGACGAAGAGCATGCAAATGGAGATGGACTCACTACATCGCAACCAAACATGGGATTCGGTTGAGTTGGCTAAAGGTAAGCGGGCACTTCAAAACAAATGGGTGTACAAGGTGAAGGAAGAAGAAGGTGGGAAGAAGAGGTACAAGTCTAGGCTTGTGGTAAAAGGGTTCTATCAAAAGAAAGGTATTGACTTCAATGAAATATTTTCTCCTGTTGTAAAAATGAACTCAATTAGGCTTGTCTTAAGCCTTGTGGCTGCTCATGATCTAAATCTCGAGAAAATGGATGTAAATATGGAATTCCCTCACGGTGACTTAGAGGAGGAAATCTATATGCTTCAACCAAAGGGGTATGAAGTAAAAGGTAAAGAGAAAATGGTTTGCAGATTAAAGAAGAGCTTGTGTGGTTTAAAGCAAGCATCAAGACAATGGTACTTGAAGTTTGATCGATGGATGTTGGATCATGGATTCACAAGATGCAACTCGGATCACTGCGTCTACACGAAGAATTTGGGAGATGGGAAATTCATCATCCTAATGTTGTATGTTGATGACATGTTGATTGCAAGTGCTAACATGCAGGACATCAAAGACCTAAAAGAGGAGCTATCTAAATCTTTTTCAATGAAAGATTTAGGTGCTGCAAAGAGGATGCTTGGTATGAAAATATCAAGGGATAGGACGAAGAAGACAATAAAGCTATCTCAAGAAGATTACATCAAGAAGGTACTAGAAAGGTTTGCAATGCAAAATGAAAAACCACTTTCTACACCTTTGGCTGGTCACTTTAAACTAACAAAGGATATGTGTCCAAAGACACAAGAGGAGATAGCCTATATTTCTAAAGTTCCATATGCTGCAGCGGTAGGTTCTCTAATGTATGTTATGGTGTAGACAAGGCCAGACAGGGTGTTATGAGTAGGCTCATGGACAACCCAGGTGAAGAGCATTGGCAAGATGTGAAGTGGATACTTAGGTATCTAAAAGGGACAACAACAAATGCGTTGTATTTTGGAGGAACTGATATTTTTCTAGAAGGGTATGCTGATGCAGATATGGCAGGTGACAAAGATACTCGAAGGAGCACTACTGGCTATGTGTTCACAGTTGGAGGCACAACAGTAAGCTGGGCTTCAAAGCTGCAGAAAGTGGTTTCACTTTCTACCACGGAAGCAGAGTATGTAGCAATGACGGAGGCAAGCAAAGAAATTCTGTGGCTTCACAGATTCTTAGAAGAGCTTGGATTCAAACAAGACAATTGTGTCTTGTACAGTGATAGCCAAAGCGCTATCAATCTTGCGAAGAACTCAGCCTTTCATTCAAGGACAAAGCACATTGAGGTGAGATATCACTTCATACGCACTCTTTTGGAAGAGGGATAGCTAAAGCTAGGAAAGGTGCATACAAGTGAAAATCCTACAGACATGTTTACAAAGGTGGTCAACAAGGAGAAGTTGAGCTTTTTCAAATCTTCAATGGGCATTCAAGGATAAGAAGCCAGAATGGAAAGCAGTCACAGGTTTGGTTTGGAGATCAGTCTCCAAGTGGGAGATTGTTAAGTATGGAGCCTAATTTACCCTTGTAATTTTCTGTGGTAAAAGCGCACATTTGTAAGGCCCCCATTTTGAGGAGAAGCCATCGTGCGTGAAGGAAAATCACTCGGAGGAAACCAAAATTCACGGCCAAAAATCAGGGGCAACTTTAGGGGCCTCGGGGACGGAAGCCCCCGAGACTTTTTTTCCCCCTCGTCGGAATATTATGGCCGGACGGCGCGGTCAGAAAGTGGTCGGAAAACAACCGTCGGTTGGCCGGTGGCCAGTAGTCAATGGACGGTGGATGGTGGTCGGAAGTAAATGGCCGGTGGCCGATGGCCGAATTCAAAAGCGGACTTGTCTTCTCAAGGGCGGCCACACATGGGCGGATTGGAGGGTCGGATTTGGACTTATCTACATAAGGGCGGCTACACATGGCTGCCTCTCATGAGAGAGGGCAGCCCTTTTGGCCTATAAAAGGAGGCCATTTCTACACACATTTTATAGTGTAAAGTTGATGCAACAAGGTGAGTGTGAGGTGGTGAGAGTGAAGCAAGGCAGGAGCTCCATTAAGGGTATAATCCCTTTGTAAACTACTTCTTGTTTTGAAGTACTAAAGCCATTGAGTGGCTGCTTTCCCGTGGACATAACCCAGATTGGGTGAACCACGTATATCGTGTGTACTCTCTCTCTCTCTACTCTATAATCTTCTGTTTGTGAAATCTATCTCTCTCCATTAAGTAATCTACTCAAATATCTATTTAGCTACGTCTTATTTCCTAGCAGTCTCGCTGTCTCTCGCCACACTCCATGCTTTTTCTTTCCTTTGCTTTTCACACACCCTTAAGGGTTTAATTGGTGGGCGACCATCCTATATCTTCGGGCGGCCATAGTGCCAATTATTTATTAGGCGGCCTCCAGCCCTTGGGCGGCCTTTGCTTGGTTGTCTTTGGACACCATTGAAGGGCATTACATTTGGCATACCTATCGGCCGAAGCATTACCAAGCACAACTCCTTTCGCAGTCCTTGACTAACAATATCTTCATGAATTTCGATCCCCACATCATTTTGCATGGTGATGCTTGCCTTCAAGATATAAGCGTACGCGATTGCATTTGTCCAGCTTCCTGGCCCTGCCTCTGTTGGAGTTATCCCGTAATCATTGCATTCCAAGAGATGAAATTCCGAACACGAAGCTCTTCAAGCATTTTTTTGTACTTTATGAGACCTACACCACATTTGACTTACATGTAGACTATCATAGTACACTGCTGCTGACAATATACCCTACTATCAATTCACTGCAGAAGATAACATTTCGGACAACATTCTCATCGCGCACTTACTCTGTTGCATTTCAAAATCCGGTCGAGAGCCAAAATCTCCCATATGGCACCCCGTCCGAGCCGACCTGACTGATACGGAGCCGGCCCCCGGTGAATCTTCATCGGCCAATATCTTGGCGACCGAGACGTCGATCATCACTGATCTGAAAAGATTGACGCGCTCCACAAAGTTAGCACTTCAGGCCCGTGCATTCATTATATTTCTGTCACCTCAGCTGCAGTTGCCCAATCCAGTATGGATCTGCAATCGACTCAAACTTCAAACTGCCATAACTTCTTCACTGTAGCTCCAATCGACAAGCCGTAAAGGCAGGACGGTAGAGCACTTCAAGCACTGCAATTGTGGATCATAAAGTCATGTATGTGCTCACTTCAAGCATACTCCTTTTTAGCATCATTAAGGCATGAGTTGGACCTTTTAAGCCGCATCTGGCATACATTAATCATTAAACTTGATCTGTTATCAAGCCCTGATCATTGCTCACTTAATGTGTAGGCTTCAAAGAAGCTTAGATTACATTTCTCTGCTCTTTTTCCTTTCATGGAAGCGAAACTGCACGACATCCACCCCGTCTGAACCTGCACAACCTCCGATCTGTGCCAATAGCACTTCAATCTGCATCTGCTATGGGTACCCTATGCTCTTTCCCATCATTAGACTCACGTAACTAGTAAACATATGAAAAATAAAATAAGGCTTATACCCTATCATCAATGTTTTAGCTTAATCATTAGGTAGCTGTCCATCAAAAATCTCTGAACTGTATCTGCCGTATCTTCAAAGCATTTAATTATGAAAAACCAGTTTAATACCCCTCCAGACTCAAGTGCTCCAGTTAATGATGCACACGGATTGACCATTAAGCTCTCTTTAAGGAACCCTGTCAAGCTCAAGTATGCCTTACTCTGTCTGCACACAGAATGGCCGTCAAGTTCTTTACCTCAAGTTCTGGTAGCAGAACCAACTCAAAAGATGTAAAGATACTTCAGCAATTGTTCAAAGAAGTCAATCGGAAGCCAGCCATGTAATCTTATTGAATGCCTAACCAAAACTCTCCTGACTCAGCATAAATCTAGACAACTTGTACCATGCAACCTGCTACAACAGATAACTGGTACTCTTCAAATTTGGAACTTGCACTTCAGTAGCCCCCGAGATCAAACGAAAACCCGATCATTTGTCCCACTGTGAGCATTCCTTTAAAAGAAGTGCACCATCCTCCAGGATCATAGGGAAAGTACAAGAATTTCCACTCAATAAAGCATAAATATAAATTAGCCCACAAATCTTTATACAAACCGCTTGGATCATATGACATATAAGTCAATTGCCTAGGATCATGCATATATCTATCACCTCCTGGGTCAAAATCTAGCTCAAAATCCCCTACATCATAAGGTAACATCAGATTCCATATAGCATCAGATACTGCCATATCCCCTGTGCAATTGTCTCATCCAATTGTCGATCATCAATCATAGGTAAAAGCATTGGCAGTTCACCTTCACTCTCACTAGTATTAGAATCCCAATCATGCATATTTGAATACATCAAGTCTCTGGAAAAACTTTCTTTATTAGGCTCAAAAGATGCATCAGAAAACAATTCTCTATCTTGTAGAGGCTTAAAATCAAGTAGAGCATCATCCAACAGTTGCATAAGTTCATCATCAGCTGCATCTGAACAAACTTGCTCATGCATGATTATAGATTGATTGGTATCCTTAGCATCTGTATTTGAGAACCCTTCCAAAGCTTCATCCAATAAGAACATAAGATCTAGGTCCACCACTTGAGAAGGTTCCTCAATCATGTACACCCTAGGTTGTTGCAATAAACGAGCATTTTCACATATGACATGCATACTAAACGCATCTGCAGTAAACTGCTCTTCAAGTCTTTCACCCTCAACCAGATATCTTTGCACTTCTATAGCACAAAGTTCTGCATGCACATTAAAAATTTCATCTACTGCCCTGTCTGTATCATCGGCACAATGAAACCAATCATATTTAACAACAAGAGATTGCACTTCACTATGCACCCCCTCTGAATCAGCATCATCAAGTTCATGATCATTATGCCATAGTGTGAGCCCTGTGTCACAAATTCTCGATAGAGAAGAAGTTTGCTCCCTCTCTAAATCACCATCAACAAATTCAGGACCAATATGCCAAATCGGTAGCTCAAGGTCATAGAAACTTTTCAAAGAAGGAGTCTACACCCCCTCTGATTCATTATCATCACATTCAAGACCAATTTCCCACTTCTGTAGTTGTGCTTCACAAAAACTTGTCAATGAAGGAGTTCGACCCCCTCTGAATCAAGCACATACTCTTGCTTAGCCAAGTCCTCAAAATCTGGTACATCCAAATTCGGCAAATCTGGTATACCACAAACCATGGTCTTGCTGCTTTCAACAATAGCCCTGCTTTGACCTATGACATCTGTATCATCAATCAACTCTTTGGCAAAACCTGTACCAGTATCTTCAATCACCTCTATGGTAGAATTTTCACCAGAAAAATTTTGCTCTAATTCTGGTTCAATAGCAAAAGTATCAGTTGTAATTGAATCTTCTTGCATGTCTACTTGAATTTGGTTGCACTCATTTACCTGCAAAATTTCTTCTTGAGCTTTAGCCACTTCACTATTTTAATCCCCTGATTTCTTTTCTTCATGTACTGCATGCATAGTCTCTTTGCAAAATTCATTCTGTGTATCCCAAAGATGTAAAGCCTCACCCTCAAAGACTTCTACTTCATGCACAACATCTGCAAAACCCAACTTTGCATACACAGCTTGAACTATGTCTTCATCATTAGCCTGTAAGAAGGTAGCATCCTGCACAATAAACCCATCAATCACAGCTTCTAACTTTGATCGTATTTGTCCTCGAATATCTACGTAGTCTGGTAGACTTGAACTGTGTTCTTGATAGTTTTCATACTTCTCATAACGTACTTGCACAATAGCTTCTTTGAAATACTCCCAGTCATCGTTGCAAGCTTTGGTAACTTCTTGAATCTACTCCTTCACATCTGAACTCACTAACTGCTCAAAAGATTTGATCATCAATTCTTCTGGTATCACTCTTACCTTGGTCTCCACTTCATAGCACTCAAGGTAGCCCTCTGGATCGTATCCATCAAAGAGTCTTCTCTCGTCGTATACTGCATCTAAAGCTGCATGCAAAGCTTCATCCATTTGAATTTTCTTCTTTATGGTCTCCATTTCAAGCAGAGATCCTTGAACCAATTGAGGCATCTTCAAAAAATCTGGAATTGTTGACTTATCATCAAAACCATTCGCACTTAACTCTGCAATCATCTTCATCATCTGCTCTAAATTCTCCATCTTTACCTCCCATCGCGGCTCGTTTCACGTCGGGTTCACCAAAGATGTCAGGGGATATGTGTTCCCTAAGTGAGTCGGGCAGGAGTTGGGCCTTTGGTTGTGGGAGGTGTGAAAGAGAGAGAACAAGAACAACAGATGTAACTGAATCTAGAAATCACCGCAATCATCAATTAATTGCATATTACTTTGAGTACTACTTAGTCCTTAGCGAAGGCGGGCTGTTAACAGCACCGTCACTTGGATCATCTTCTAACTAGGAGTTTAAGATCCCGTTTCCAGGATTAACCGGGCCGTTAACAACATCGGACTTAACAAAATGTTAAATCAAATTCTAGTTGATGACGATTATGGAAATTTCCTCATGGCGCTTTATCTGCTTCAAATACCTCGCAGATTCTGCAAGCTTCAATTCACTTCGATGCCTTAGTTTTCATGCTTCAATTACCAACAATTATTCCGTAGCTTTCTGCTCCTTATGCTTTGCACTGGCTTAATTGCCGCACACAGGCTTTAACTTCCTCATGCTCTTCAATTGCTCCGATTTCCTTAACCCTTGCTGGGCTTGCCTCGTGCTTTCCTTCTGCTTCTTTAATTAGGTCGATTCCTTTTCAACTCGAATCCCTTTTCTTATGCTCCCTTGTATTATACTTGCTCAATCTCGACTTATGTAGGCTTAAAGCTTATGCTTGCTTCTTAGTTCTGCTCGCCTCATCGTGCTCTAGACTTCCCAATTTTCCTTCATGCTCAGCTTGCTCAAGCTTCTAGTTCAAGCTTGAGAGGGAGGGATACGTTGTTTCCTTTCCTTTACTAACCGAGTACGAGAGAGAGATAGCTTGGTGATCTTGTCTTCCTCCCGAATGCTTTGCTTTCTTGGGCTCTTTGCTCTCTCAAGCACGAGAGAAAGAGCATCTTGATTGTATGAGGACAAGAGAGAGATCGAGCCGTCTCTCCTTCTCATGCAAAAGCCCGAGAGAGAGAGAGAGCACGCCGTCTCTCCAAGATTTGAGAGAGAGAGAGAGAGAGAGAGCACACCTCATCTCCCCCACTTCGAGAGAGAGAGCTTGCTATGCTCGAGGTTCCTCCCTTCTCTCCCTTCGTTCTCGTCTTGTCTTCTATATCTCTTTTCGTTGATGCCCCCCTTATAATAGCCCTCCTTAGTTTTGCCCCACCACGCAGTCACAGCGCCATGACTGACGTGGCATGGGAGAGACTTCCATGACGTGGCAAGTCCAAAACCGACCAGCGCGAAATCCGCCACTCGTGGTGCCGCATTTATGCACTGTGGCACGGGGAGCAATTTTCTCTCCTGCTTCGTCCTCATTCGAGCCCTCTGCTGCTCAGCGCGAGCTCATTTCCTCCATGTTGCACTCGTCTCGCTGTCTCTCGTCACACGCCATGCTTTTTCTTTCCTTTGATTTTCACACACCCTTAAGGGTTTAATTGGCGGGCGACCATCCTATATCTTCGGGCGGCCATAGTGCCTATTATTTATTGGGTGGCCTCCAGGCCTTGGGTGGCCACTAGCCCTTGGGCAGCCTTTGCTTGGTTGTCTTTGGACACCATTGAAGGGCATCACATTTGGCATACCTATCGGCCGAAGCATTGCCAAGCACAACTCCTTTCAGCAGTCCTTGACTAACAATATCTTCATGAATTTTGATGCCCGCATCATTTTGCATGGTGATGCTTGCCTTCAAGATATAAGGGTACGTGATTGCATTTGTCTAGCTTCCTGGCCTTGCCTCTGTTGGAGTTATCCCGCAATCATTGCATTCGAAGAGAGACGAAGCTCTTCAAGCATTTTTTTGTACTTTATGAGACGTACACCACATTTGACTTACATGTAGACTATCATAGTACTGCTGCTGACAATATACCCTACTATCAATGCACTACATGAGATAACATTTCAAACAAGATTCTCGTCGAGCACTTACTCTGTTGCATTTCGAAATCCGATCGAGAGCCAAAATTTCCCAGATGGTACCCCGTCCGAGCCGAACGGACTAATACAGAGCTAGCCCCCGGTGAATCTTCATCGGCCAATATCTAGGCGACCAAGACTCCGATCACTGATCTCAAAAGACCGACGCGCTCCACAAAGTTAGCACTTCAGGCCCGTGCATTCATTATATTTCTATCACCTCAACTGCAGTTGCCCAATCCGGTACGGATCTGCAATCGACTCAAACTTCAAACTGCCATAACTTCTTCACTGTAGCTCCAATCGACGAGCCGTAAAGACAAGCCGGTAGAGCACTTCAAGCACTGCAATTGTGGATCATAAACCCATATATGTGCTCACTTCAAGCATACTCCTTTTTAGCATCATTAAGGCATGAGTTGGCCCTTTTAAGCCGCATCTGGCATACATTAATCATTAAACTTGACCTGTTATCAAGCCCTGATCATCACTGCTCACTTAATGTGTAGGCTTCAAAGAAGCTTAGCTTACATTTCTCTGCTCTTTTTCCTTTCATGGAAGCGGAACTGCACAACAACGGGGAAACCCCTGAACGAATGGGTATGGGATAAAGTGGTGGAGATAATACCATATCAAAGAATCAGAACTTTTTCTTAGAATACCCCTAAGAATTTGGATCTTGTAATTTACTTTCCGATTTCCAATGAGTATAAGAAGTATTATACCAATTAGTTAGAAGATTGTAAAAATGTGACTACAAACACCCATCTTTTGTATCACCATATTCCAAGTCATCCAGCTATGCAGATTCTTTAGAGGCTGCAAAAATTTACAATAAGTTAGGATGAGATACCCTAAGCCTCTTTTGTAAGGCCATCCTTGTAAATATTCACTTTGTGAATAAAGAATCCAGTCTTTTGAATTGAGTATCTTGATCTTGTGTCTATTTTGAAGTTGAATCTTAGCCGTGTGATAAGTCTTTAAATTTGTCAGTCTATCGATCTTATGAGTCATGTAGGTATCTGCTTCTGCTCTTTATACCGCGGTTCAGGAGAAAAAACTTATTCTCAAGCAAGCGCAACCCCCCAACTTCAAAGGTGAAGGGGTTAACGTGGAACAAGATGCAAAGGTGTTGATAAAAGCCATGGAGGATTATTTTGAAGCTGCAAGAACTCATCCGCAGAATCAAACTATGCTTGCCATGTTCCAACTTACCGGAGATGCCAAAATATGGTGGAAACAACATTGCAGAGACTCCGACATTGTTGGATCTTCTCAGCCATGGGAAGAGATTAAGACTGCAATGACCAAACGCTACTTACCACCAGCTCATAGGGCCATCAAAATGAGCAAGTTTTTCTCACTCAAGCAGCTATCCTTGACTGTAGAAGGATATTACTCCAAGTTTGTGACTCTGAAGAGATATGCGCCGAAGATGACCTTGGAACAACAAGTGGCTAGGTTCGGTCAAGGCCTCATTGAACCATTGAACAGTAGTTTGGAAGCTCTTAGACTAACAACATTGCAAGATGCTTTGTTAAGAGCTAAGCCGTTAGCTATGGAAATCATGAAAGTTGCTCAAGGCAGAAGAAATTACTTAGCGAAGAGGGCCAAACCAAATAATTGGGATAACAAATCGGCAAACCTTGCTTATCAGGATCGTCCTGTGGTAGCTACTTCAACCGCTATCGAATTTCCCAATGTGCGATGTTATGATTTCCAAGAGTACGACCATTTATAGGAACAGATGTCCCAAGAAGACTCGTGCATCCAGTGCAAATGCAGTACCTCTCAATGCCAACGGAAGAGGTCAATCGAACAATCATGGAGCACGAGGAAGAGGAGGTGGAGGACGAGGACATGGTGCAGTTGCTAGGGCTAATGCTGCAGTTGGACAACCAACTGTAGGTGATGAAGCAGATGAAAGGGTAGTGCTGCATGCTGCCATAGATAATCCTCATGCTTGTCAATAGTTCGCTGTAATTCAAGCTCCTGGAATGCGCCAAGGTGATAAAGTTGAATTCCTCATAGACTGTGGAAGTACGCATTCATTTCTATCTCCTAGATGCATGAGAAAGTTAAAGCTAAACCAGTATCCTGCGAATAGACTAGTAGTAGAACTAGCTAATGGGAAGGAAGTGTTATCTCAACATTCCGCAGGCTTGATAGATTTTGAATTAGGGGGTTATGCTACTTCTGCGCAATTCCGTACCTTACCTTTAGGAATTTATGACGGAATTTTAGGAATGGACTCATTGAAAACGAACCAATCCCACATTCATTGTCCTCAGGGAAACATTATGCTCACAGATAACCTTGGGAATGAAGTTCTAGTTCAAGGGAAAAATAGAATACCCAAGGCTCATTTAGTTCAAGCCAGTAGACTTCTAAAGGGACTTAAGAAGGGACAACAGATTTATGTTGTGAAGCTTAACAAGGTGGGTCAATCAGATTCAAACTTTCACCTAGAATGGTTGAAGGAATATCCCGATGTTTTCCCAGAAGACTTGACCAATCTGTCACCATATCATGAAGTAGACCATGAGATAGAACTATGCCAGGATGTGAACCTGTTTCTAAGAGACCATACAAAATTTTGTTACCCAAAGCTATAGAACTTAAAGAACAACTTAGGCAACTGATTGAACAAGGGTTCATTACTTCTCCTTGGGGTGCACTAGTTATTTTTCAAAAGAAGAAGGATGTATATTTGCGGCTATGCATAGATTATCGTGGACTTAACCAAGTGACTGTCAAGAACAAGTATCCGATTCTGAGAATTGATGAATTGTTGGATAGACTCCATGGATCCAGGATCTTTTCAAAGATTGATCTTCGGTCAGGATATTATCAGATTAGAATCAAAGAATCAGACATACCAAAGACAACTTTTAATATTAGGTATGGGCATTATGAATTCACAGTTACGTCCTTTGGTCTTACTAATGCACCTGCAAGCTTCAATCGACTAATGTAGGATATCTATAGACCTTACTTGGATAACTTTTGTGCTCGTATTTTTTGATGATATTTTGGTTTACTCTAAAGACGAATCAGAGCATGAAGGACATGTCAGGAAAGTGTTGGAAATTCTACGTCAGCATCAGCTTTATGCTAAGGAAAGTAAGTGTACTTTCTGTACCCCCCAAGTTAGTTATTTAGGTTTTATTATATCTGTTGATGGAATTTCAGTAGATCCCAAGAAGATCAAGGATATAGTGGATTGGCCTCAACCTTCTTCTGTCACTGAAGTCAAAGGATTTCTTGGAATTTTAGGGTGGTGCAGGATTTTTGTCAAAGATTATGCTCTTATTACAGCACCTTTGACAGGACTTCTGAAGAAAGGAATGCGAATTGATTGGAAAGCAGAACATGAAGCTAGTTTTGCTGAGTTAAAAAGATATTTGGTGTCTTCTCCTATTCTAAAGCTTCCAGATTTCAGTAAGGATTTTGAAGTTGTGACCAACGCCAACAGTCTTGCCTTAGGAGGAGTTTTTACTCAAGAAGGGAGACCAATAGCTTTTACCTCTCGCAAGCTCAGAGACCATGAGAAGAGCTATCCGACTCACGATCTAGATCTTCTTGCTCTCATCCATGCAATGAAGCTATGGAGACATTATCTTTTGAGTCGCTGTCGTACAGCTGTGCTGCCATGAAGAGAAAAAGACTAGAGAAATGCAAGCTAAGCTTCTTTGAAGCCTACACATTTAGTGAGTAGTGATCAGGGCTTGATAAGAGGTCAAGTTTAATGATTAATGTATGCTAGATGCGGCTTAAAAGGGCCAACTAATGCCTTAATGATGCCAAAAATGGAATATGATTGAAGTGAGAATAGATGCGATATTATGGTCTAGAACTGTAGACTTGCTTGAAGTGCTCTACTGGCCTGTCTTTACGGCTCGTCGATTGGAGCTACGGTGAAGAAGTTATGGCAGTTTAAAGTTCAAGTCGATTGCAGATCCATATCGCATTGGGCAACTGCACCTAAGGTGACAAAGATGAAATGAATGCACGGGCCTGACGTGCTCACTTTGTGGAGCGCGTCGGTCTTTTCAGATCAGCGATCGGATTTACGGTTGCGAAGATATTGGCCGTTAAAGATTCACCGGGGATCGGTTCCGTACTAGTCCGATCTGCTCGATGGGTGTGCCATCTCGGAATTTTGCAGCCTCAGCACGGTTTGTATGTTTATGCAGTTTGAGAAGTCTAAAGGGATTTATGGCTTGGCAAGCAGAGTCCGGTGTCAGTTGTCGGCATTGATGAGATGGGTAATTTTGGCATTATTTGAGATGCTGATATGGGTAGTAAAATTCACGATGATATTGTCAGTTCAGGGCTAATGAGAGCCTTGACGAGGATGGATGGTGTGTATACCCAATATGGTGCCTTTATAAAAGCACAAAAAGTTTGCTGAGCTCTTTGTCCGGAATGTCATCTCCTAGAGCATGTTGATTGCGGGATTTACCCCAAGGTGAGAGAATCCCTGATGAGATTGTTGGACGGGGCTTCTGGAGAAAGTTGTGGAGCTTGGTGATGCTTTAGTCGAAGTGTAAGCCAAATAGGGTGACCTTGAGGGAACCGGCCGTCCACTTATGGCCGCCCACTTAGTGAATTAAAAGGGGCCACCCTATATGTTTTAAAAGAAGTGTGAAGCCAACAGGAAAAGAGGAATGGCGTCGAGGAGGCAGCGAGCAACTGCTGCGCAAGGGGAGGGCACGGTCATGGAGGCCAGAGGACAGCTCCAACGAGCGTGATGAAGAAATGGGGGTTGCTCAGGAGGGGATTGCTAAGATTTTCGGCCCAGCTTCCACGACATTTGGTGTTGTCGGATGCCCGGGCTGCCACATCATCAAGGACCCGTTTTTGCGCTCCCTAGCACAGACGGTGCCGTCCTCTCTAAGGGAGGAAAAAAGGCTATTAATAGGTTTATTTTTTTTTGGCATGAGGGCAGGCCATTACATGCGAGGAGCTTGAGGAGGAAGCAAGCAAGGCGAGAAGAAGCAAGGGAGGGAGAAGAGCTTGAGGCAAGCAAACGAGAAAATCTTGGTTAAGGCAAGCAAGCAAGGCGAGCAACCTCAGGTGAAGAAAGCCATCTCTCTCTCTCTTGTCCTCGGCTCGTGCTCAGCATGAAAAAGGGAGAATCTTTCTCTTGTTCTAATCCTCGCCAAGCAAAGCTCCCTCTCTCTTGCTCTCATCATCAGCTAACAAAACGAGCAAATCTTGGAGGGAGGAGGAGGTGAAGAAAATCACTAAGGAAAGGCTCTCTCTCTCTCGAGAAAGAGAAGCAAAAAGCAAGAAGGATAGGAGAAAAATGAGGGCAAGAAGAAGTAGGGTAACGAAGGACTCCAAGCAAAGCAAAGGGGGGCAAGGCATGACGAAGGAAGAGGAGAGAAGGCAAGGGAACTAGAGAGCTTGGCTCTCACTCTCTTCGCTCTTGTCGTGGGCTAGCAATCAAGCAAATCTTGCTCTCTCTCGCTCTCATCCTCGGCTAACAAAGGAGGAAGGGAGAAGAGGGACGCGGAAAAAAAGGAGAACAAAGAGGCAAGCTTGGGCAAGGAGCTTAAGCAAGAATCTTGAAGCTTGAGCAAGCTGAGGCAAGAGGACATTCCAAGCAAGGTCGAGATTAAAGAAGCAACCAGGGTCAAAGCAATCAAAGGAGAGAAGCTCGAGTCGAGGTCAAGGAGGGAAATCTCTCTCTCTCTCTCTCTCTCTCTCTCTCTCTCTCTCTCTCTCTCTCTCTCTCTCTCTCTCTCTCTCTCTCTCTCTCTCTCTCTCTCTCTTCTGAGCTTGGACAAGAGAATCTCTCATTCTTGAGCTAAAGAAGGGGCAAGAAGGGATTTGAAGACAGTAATTGAAGACATATCAAGCAGTAGAACAACCGATCTAAGAAAACCAGCACAGAAGGATTTTGTTCGTCTCACCGGCAACTTAAATTAGCTATTTCTTTTTTATGAATCGTGGAGCCGTTAACGGCGCGGGTAATTGTAACGGGAGTCTAAACTCCTTGATTTCAGTGAACCTAAGTGTCGGTGTTGTTAACAGCCCTACTGGGCTATTGCCAGCAGAATGTACTCAGAGCTTAAATTGATTACTTGAAGGTTACGGTGATTGACTCAAAAATGGGCCTTGTAAGAATTGTGATGTGGCATAGCTTTGAAAAAGTGGGGATCGGTAAATTTTTTGCAAATAAGATCCAAACTTGTTGGAGGTTGGATATTTAGAATCTACTCTTCAAATGCTATCTATTGATATATAGCATGCATGTATCGGACATTGCCTTCATGTAGATCTAGAAAAAGGTGATTTTAGATTACCGTAACGGTAACAAAACCTGGCTGATTGAAAAAAATGGCATAACTTTCATAGAAGTCATCCAAACTTTTCGGACCTTGGCTCTTTAGAATCCATTTTTCAAGAACTTTCCAATGATAGGTCATATCATGGGGTTCTAAGCAATATTTAGAGGGGTCTACCGGGTTGCTTTCTTTTGTACAACTTTGATGATGTGGAACTCTTAAAAGGCCCAAAAATGAGTTCAAAATTTTCCTAATGTCACCTGTTGTTCTTGTTCTCTTGACACCTCCCACAGCGAGAGGCCCGGCGCCCCAGCTCATGTTTCGAACACATATCCCCCGACATCTTTTGGATATGTGTTCACCAAAGATGTCGGGGGATATCCGTTCGAAACATGAGCCGGGCAGGCATCGGGCCTCTCACTGTGGGAGGTGTCAAGAGAAAAAGAACAACAGGTGAAAAAGGATTTGTCAATCACCGTAACCTTCAATTAATCAATTTAAGCTCTGAGTACATTCTGCTGCAATAGCCAAGTCGGGCTATTAACAACACCGACACTTACGTTCACTAAAATCAAGGAGTTTAGGCTCCTTTTACAATTACTCGGGCCGTTAACGGCTCCGCAATTCATAAAAAAGAAATAACTAATTTAAGTTACCTGTGACGAACAAAATCCTTATGTGCTGGTTTTCTTAGATCGGTTGTTCTACTGCTTGATATGTCTTCAATTACTGTCTTCAAATCCCTTCTTGCCCCTTCTTTAGCTCAAGAACGAGAGATTCTCTTGTCCAAGCTCGAAAGAGAGAGAGAGAGAGATATTTCCCTCCTTGACCTCGACTCGAGCTTCTCGCCTTTGGTTGCTTCTTTAATCTCGACCTTGCTTGGAATGTCCTCTTGCCTCGGCTTGCTCAAGCTTCGATAGTTTCTTGCTCAAGCTCCTTGCCCAAGCTTGCCTCTTTGTTCTCCTTTTTTTCCGCTTCCCTCTTCTCCCTTTCTCCTTTGTTAGCCGAGGATGAAAGTGAGAGAGAGCAAGATTTGCTTGTTTTCTAGCCCACGACAAGGGCGAAGAGAGTGAGAGCCAAGCTCTCTAGTTCCCTTGCCTTCTCTCCTCTTCCTTTGTCACGCCCTGCCCCCCTTTGCTTCGGTTGGAGTCCTTCGTTACCCTACTTCTTCTTGCCCTCGTTTTCTCCTATCCTTCTTGCTTTTTGCTTCTCTTGAGAGAGAGAGAGAGAGAGAGAGAGAGAGAGAGAGAGAGAGAGCCTTTCCTTAGTGCTTTTCTTCACCTCCTCCTCCCTCCAAGCTTTGCTCGTTTTGCTAGCTGATGATGAGAGCAAGAGAGAGGGAGCTTTGCTTGTCGAGGATTAGAACAAGAGAAAGCTTCTCCCTTTTTCATGCTGAGGACGAGCCGAGGACAAGAGAGAGAGAGATAGATTTCTTCACCTGAGGTTTCTCGCCTTGCTTGCTTGCCTTAACCAAGCTTTTCTGGTTTGCTTGCCTCAAGCTCTTCTCCCTCGCTTGCTTCTTCTCGCCTTGCTTGCTTCCTCCTCAAGCTCCTCGCATGTAATGGCTTGCCCTCATGCCAAAAAAAAATAAACCTATTAATAGCCTTTTTGCCTCCCTTAGCAACGACGGCGCCGTCGTTGCTAGGGAGTGCAAAAATGGGTCCTTGATTACGTGGCACCCGGGGCATCCGACAACACCAAATGTTGTGGAGGCTGGGCCAAAAATCTTCGCAATCGCCTCCTGAGCAACCACCGTTTCTTCATCGTGCTCGTTCAAGCTGTCTTGTGGCCTCCATGACCGTGCCCTCCCCTTGCGCAGCAGTTGCTCGCTGCCTGCTTGATGCCATTGCTCTTTTCCTATTGGCTTTACACTTCTTTTAAAACATATACAGTAGCCCCTTTTAATTCACCAAGTGGGCGGCCATAAGTGGGCGGTCGGTTTCCTCAAGGTCACCCTATTTGGCTTACACTTCGACTAAAGCATCACCAAGCTCCACAACTTTCTCCAGAAGCCCCGTCCAACAATCTCATCAGGGATTCTCTCACCTTGGGGTAAATCCCGCAATCAACATGCTCTAGGTGACGACATTCTGGACAAAGAGCTCAACAAACTTTTTGTGCTTTCATAATGGCACCATATTAGGCATACACGCTAGCCATCCTCATCAAGGCTCTCATTAGCCCTGAACTGACAATATCATCGTGAGTTTTACTGCCCATATTATCATCTTGAATAATGCCAGAGTTACCCAGCTTAGCAATGTCGACAACTGACACCGGACTCTACTTGCCAAGCCATAAATCCCTTTAGGCTTCTCAAACTGCATAAAATGCATACAAACCCTGCTGAGGTTGCAAAATTCACAGATGGCACACCGACTGAGCATATCGGACTGGTGCGGAACCGGCCCCCGGTGAATCTTTAACGGCCAATATCTTCGCAACCGTAAATCTGATCGCTGATATGAAAAGACCGACGCGCTCCACAAAGTTAGCACTTCAAGCCCGTGCAGTCACCTCAGCTGCAGTTGCCCAATCCGATACGGATCTGCAATCGACTTGAACTTTAAACTGCCATAACTTCTTCACCGTAGCTCCAATCGATGAGCCGTAAAGATAGGCTAGTAGAGCACTTCAATCACTACAATTCTAGACCATAATATCCCATATGTGCTCACTTCAAGCATAGTCCATTTTTGTCATTATTAAGGCATCAAGTGGCCCTTTTAAGCCGCATCTGGCATACATTAATCATTAAACTTGATCTGTTAGCAAGCCTTGATCATTTCTCACTAAATGTGTAGGCTTCAAAGAAGCTTAGCTTGCATTTCTATGCTCTTTTTCTGTTCATGGAAACGCAGTTGCATGACATCCATCCCCTCTGATCCTGCACAGCCTCCGGTCTGTGCCAACTGCACTTCAATTTGCATCTTCTTTAGGTACCTTAAGCTCTTTGCCATCATCAGACTCACATTAGTGGTAAACATATAAAAAAATGAAATAAGGATTATACCCTATCATCACTGTTCTATCTTAATCATTAGGTAGCTGTCCATCAAAAATCTTTGAACTGTATCTGCTGTATCTCCAATTCAATCATGGATAATTTGTTAGTGAACTCCTCCAGACTCAAGTGCTCCAGTTAATGATGCACACGGCTTGACCATTAAGCTCTTGTTAAGGAACCCTGTCAAGCTCAAGTATGCCTTACTCTGTCTGCACACGAAATGGAGGTCAAGTCCTTTACCTCAAGTTCTGGTAGCAGAAAAACTCAAAATATGTAAAGAGACTTCAACAATTGTCCAAAGAAGTCAGCTGGAATCCAACCATGTAAGCTTATTGACCGCATAACAAAAACTATTCTGACTCGGCATAAGCTAGAAAATAAAATCTTGTACCATGCAACCTGCTACAACTGATAACTGGTACTCTTCAAATCAGCAACTTTAGACTTTAGTGGTCCCCCAGGATCAAATGGGAAACTAATCATCTGTCCCACTGTGAGCATTCCTTTAAAAATTTTGCACCATCCTCCAGGATCAAAAGGCTTATAAAGTAACTCACAGCAATCATAGCTAGCATGATAACCTCCTGGGTCATTAGGCATATATAGTAACTGGCAAGAATCATAACTAGCATGATAGCCTCCTGGGTCATAAGTTAGTAGAAAATCAAATTTCAAGTATATTGCATCTCCACAAACTTTCCATAGCATAGCAACAAAAAGTCCCAAATTCCCAGCATAGCAGAACCCAGAGGCAAAATGAATTCAATCACTAAGGTTTCTAAAATATCAATTTGCATTTGTGAGTCATTGAATGCCATCACTTCATTTGATACCACAAATGCTGCATGGTTGCCTTCTCTAGTAGACAAAAACTCCTCTAGAGCCTCGTCCAAAAGAAACAGAAGCTCTTCCTCATATGTTGCAGGATGTTCTTCACTACTCTTGTCACAAGGAACTCGAAATTCCTCTAGCGCATCATCAAGTAGATCCATAAGCTCCATATCTTCCTCCTTGAAGGAACCACCTAGTTTGTGAGTATTATCATAGGAAACCTCATGGCTTGTTTCATACATAGGCACAAATTGTTCTGGCAGCTTCAAACTCCCATTCAATTATCTTTCCACTTCAATAGAACAAGTCTCAGCATGCATTACAAAGATAGCATCAATTTCTTTTTCCATAGAGTCATCATAGCAAACCCTGTCACATGTAGCAGGCATAGACTGATTATCATGATGCACCCCTTCTAAATACGCATCTCCATAATCATAATATTTGTTTGGGTTTACATCAAATACATATGGATTAGCATCAAATACATATGCATCATCACCGATGTGCTGAAATGTAGCCATAGACATAAAACCCTCTTGCATAGCATTAGCCAAAATAGTTGCTTTTGCATGTACTGTTGCATAAGCATTCTCTTCATGGTCTACACCCAAAGAGCACTCCAAATGGGCATCTACATCACATATTGACTCTGAGGAACATGTTGCTTGATCACTGTTAGAGGCTATGCTTGCATGATCACTGTTAGAGGCTATGTTGCTTGATCACTGTTAGAGGCTATGCTTGCATAGCATGCACTGGCTCTGAGAAACCTCTTTTCTCATTTATGTCACTTTGAGGGGGTATGACTACATCCACAAAGTCACATTTTCTTTGAAATAAAGAACTCAATCTCAATTGAACATAAACTGTATCCACTATGAAATCATCATCTGCATACAACAATGATTTGTCTTCCAAAAGACATGCATCGATAACAGCTTCTAGCTTAGCTCGGATAGAACTCTGACCACCTGCATGATCGGCTTTTTGCATTAAAATAGATGGCTCCTCATCTTGTATGCTTTCAATCTGCTGAAGCTCTAGGTCTTCACTCAATAAGAACTCCTGTATAATTGCTTCTGCAAAAGAATCCCAATTGTCTGCATGAGTTCTTGCAAGAACTTGAATTTGATCCTTAAGCTGTTCAAATTCTGCAATCATCTGAACATCTGGCATTTTTTGACGCTTCATCTGCTGATTGTAACACTCTAGGTAACCTTTTGGATCATATTCACCATCAAAGATTGATCTCTCATCGTATACTACATCCAATGATGCATTCAAACCTTCTTTCATCTGCTCCTTCGTCATCATGGCTTCTACATCAAGCAGTGATCCTTGCATCACTTGATCATCTTTGAAAAAATTGGAACTCCTGACTCGCCATCAGAAACATGGGTGATGAATTCTTCAAATAATCTCTTTACCTCCTCTGCAATCTCCATCTGCATCTCCCACCCCGGCTCGTTTCGCGTCAGGTTCACCAAGAATGTGTTAGGAAATAAGACGTAGCTAAATAGATAATTGAGTAGATTACTTAATGGAGAGAGACAGATTTATATACACGAGATTATAGAGTAGAGAGAGAGAGAGAGAGAGTACACACGATATACGTGGTTCACCCAATGTGGGCTACGTCCACGGGAAAGCAGCCACTCAATGGCTTTAGTACTTCAAAACAAGAAGTAGTTTACAAAGGGATTATACCCTTAATGGAGCTCCCACCTTGCTTCACTCTCACCACCTCACACTCACCTTGTTGCATCAACTTCACACTATGAAATGTGTGTAGAAATGGCCTTCTTTTATAGGCCAAAAGGCTTCCCTCTCTTATGAGAGACAGCCATGTGTAGCCACCCTTGTGCGAATAAGTCCAAATCGGACCCTCCAATCCGGCCATATGTGGCCGCCCTTGAGAAGACAAGTCCGCTTTTGAATTCGGCCACCGGCCATTGAATTCGGCCACCGGCCACCGGCCATTGACTTTCGACCACCGGCCACCGGCCAACCGACCGGTTGTTTTCTGACCACTTTCCGGCCGCCGTCCGGCCATAATATTCCGGCGAAAAAAAAAGTCTCGAGGGCCTCTGCCCCCGAGGCCTTTAAAGTTGCCCCTGATTCTTGTCCGTGAAAATTTTGGTTTCCGGTGAGTGATTTTCCTTCACGCACGATGACTTCTCCTCATAATGGGGGCCTTACAAATTTGCGCTTTTACCACAAAAAATTACAAGGGTAAATCAGGCTCCATACTTAACAATCTCCCACTTGGAGACTGATCTCCAAACCAAACCAGTGACTGCTTTCCATTCTGGATTCTTATCCTTGAATGCCTATTGAAGATGAGCAAAAGCTTAACTTCTCCTTGTTGACCACCTTTGTAAACATGTCTGCAGGATTTTCACTTGTATGCACCTTTCCTAGCTTTAGTTGTCCCTCTTCCAAAAGAGTGCGTATGAAGTGATATCTCACCTCAATGTGCTTTGTCCTTGAATGAAAGGCTGAGTTCTTCGCAAGATGGATAGCGCTTTGGCTATCACTGTACAAGACACAATTGTCTTGTTTGAATCCAAGCTCTTCTAAGAATCTGTGAAGCCACATAATTTCTTTGCTTGCCTCCGTCATTGCTACATACTCTGCTTCCGTGGTAGAAAGTGAAACCACTTTCTGCAGCTTTGAAGCCCAGCTTACTGCTGTGCCTCCAACCGTGAACACATAGCCAGTAGTGCTCCTTCGAGTATCTTTGTCACTTGCCATATCTGCATCAGCATACCCTTCTAGAAAGATATCAGTTCTTCCAAAATACAAAGCATTTGTTGTTGTCCCTTTTAGATACCTAAGTATCCACTTCACAGCTTGCCAATGCTCTTTACCTGGGTTGTCCATGAACCTACTCACAACTCCCACTGCATGTGCAATGTCTGGCCTTGTCCAGACCATAGCATACATTAGATAACCTACCGCTGCAGCATATGGAGCTTTAGACATATAGGCTATCTCCTCTTGTGTCTTTCGACACATATCCTTCGTTAGTTTAAAATGACCAGCCAAAGGTGTAGAAACTGGTTTTGCATTTTGCATTGCAAACCTTTCTAGTATCTTCTTGATGTAATCTTCTTGAGATAGCTTTATTGTCTTCTTCGTCCTGTCCCTTGATATTTTCATACCAAGTATCCTCTTTGCAACACCTAAATCTTTCATTGAAAAAGATTTGGACAGCTCCTCTTTTAGGTCTTTGATGTCCTGCATGTTAGCACTTGCAATCAACATGTCATCAACATACAACATTAGGATGATGAATTTCCCATCTCCCAAATTCTCCGTGTAGACGCAGTGATCCGAGTTTCCTCTTGTGAATCCATGATCCAACATCCATCGATCCAACATCCATCGATCAAACTTCAAGTACCATTGTCTTGATGCTTGCTTTAAACCATACAAGCTCTTCTTTAATCTGCAAACCATTTTCTCCTTACCTTTTACTTCATACCCCTTTGGTTGAAGCATGTAGATTTCCTGCTCTAAGTCACTGTCAGAGAATGCCGTATTTACATCCATTTGCTCGAGATTTAGATCATGAGCAGCCACAAGGCTTAAGACAAGCCTAATTGAGTTCATTTTTACAACAGGAGAAAATATTTCATTGAGGTCAATACCTTTCTTTTGAGAAAAACCTTTTACCACAAGCCTAGACTTGTACCTTTTCTTTCCACCTTCTTCTTCCTTTAGCTTGTACACCCATTTGTTTTGAAGTGCCCGCTTACCTTTAGGCAACTCAACCAACTCCCATGTTTGGTTGCATTGTAGTGAGTCCATCTCCACTTGCATGCTCTTCGTCCATTCTTCTTTGGATTCATGTTGCATAGCTTCTTCATATGATTCCGGATCTCCTGATTTTGAGATCAAGAAATGGTTGAAGGAAGGAACAAACCTTTCTGGAGGTCTACTTGCTCTTGTAGATCTTCGGGGAATAGGTTGAGGCTCCTCATTTGGTTGACGTTGTTGCACATTGTCACCGTTTGCAGTCCTTGAGTCTTCACCGTCCTCAAGCTCCATGTACTCATCACCTGTTTCTTTTGTTTGTTTTCTTTCCAAGTAATCTTTGTACATATTTGTTCGTTAAAAATTACATCCCTACTCCTTAAGATTTTACCATCTTCAGGATTCCATAGGCGATACCCAAAGTCTCCTTCTCCATAGCCAATGAAGAAACACTTTTTGGACTTTGCATCTAACTTTGATCTTAGGCTTCTATCTATGTGCATGAAAGCCTCACACCCAAACACTTTGAGAAATGCATAATTCACCGGTTTACATGTCCATGCCTCTTTTGGAACTCCCCCATCCAATGCCGTTGAGGGTGACCGATTGATTAAGTACACAGACATACTTACAGCTTCCGCCCAAAGCTCAAGCAGTAGGCCTACATGTAGCCGCATGCTTCGTGCTCGTTCCATGATTGTCCTGTTCATCCTTTCCAAAATCCCATTTTGTTGAGGTGTCCTTGGGGTTGTCCTTTGCCTCCGAATGACATTGCTAGCACAAAAGCTTTCAAAAGCTTGGCTGCAATATTCGCCTCCATTGTCGGATCTGAGGCATTTAACCTTGGTACCTGTTTCATTCTCCACAAAGACTTTCCACCTTTCAAATATGAAAAATACATCGGATTTATTCTTCATGACATAAACCCATGTTTTTCTAGCCACATCGTCTATGAATGTTACATAGTACAATGAGCCACCAAGTGATGGTGTACTTACAGGACCCCAAACATCAGAATGAACCAACTCAAGTTTTTTATTTTTTCTTTCATTTCCTGATTTTTGAAATTTTACCCTCTTTTGTTTACCATAAACACAATCTTCACAGAACTCTAAGTCCACTTCTTTCAAACCTGGTAGAAGCTTCTTTGTTTGAAGGATTTGCATTCCTTTGGCACTCATATGCCCAAGTCGGTAGTGCCACACCGCACTGTCAACTTCTGTAGTTGCTGCACAAGCTGAAGGTTGCGTACTAACCGTACACAAGTAAAGTGTACCGACTTTTTCACCCTTGGCAACCACCAAAGATCCCTTTGAGATCTTCCACCGTTTGTTTCCGAATGCAATGTTGTGACCTTCATCGTCCAATTGTCCTGTAGAGATAAAATTTTTGCGAAGAGAAGGAACATGCCTAACATCTTTAAGCTTCCATTCATTTCCGTTAGCAGTTTTGACAGAAACTGTACCTTTGCCGACAATCTCACAAGCTTCATCATCTCCCAAGTATACATACCCAAAATTACCTTTGGTGTAGTCTTGGAAATGTTGCTTGTGTGGTGTCGCATGGAATGAAGCCCCGGAATCTACTATCCAGGAATTAGACACATTGTCTAATGAGAGAATTAGAGCATCTTGCTCTACTTTACCTGCCACATTGGCCTCCGATGTTGTCTTGTTGTCTTGAGACTCTGTCTCCTTCTTCTTCTTGAACCAGCAATCCTTCTTGACGTGGCCCTTCTTGCCGCAGTTCCAACATTCAAGAACTGACTTTGTGCGTGACTTGCTCCGCCTTGAGCGATCACGACCCTTTTGGTTTTTGAACCTCTCCTTAAGCCTTCCTCTTGTTTCCACTGATAGTGCAACACTTGATGATTCTCTTGTGCTTCTCCTTCGCATTTCCTCGCTTAGGAGAACACCCACAACATCATCACACTTAAGAGTATTTGTGCCAGAGATAGAATTACTTACAGCCATCACAAGGCTGTCCCAACTATCCGGTAGAGATAATAGTATAAGGAGAGCTCGCACTTCGTCATCGAAATTGATTTTCACTGATCGAAGTTGACTTATGTTTGTGTTAAAGTCATTTAGGTGTTCTGCAACTGAACCATTCTCTGACATCTTTAGATTGAACAAGCGCTTCATAAGAAATACCTTATTGGATGCCGATGGTTTCTCGTAGAAATCGTCAAGTGACTTCATCAAGTCCTCCGTGGTCTTCATCTCCGAAACATTGAAGGCCACCGTTGATGCCAAGCTTAACCGGATTGTTCCCAGTGCCTTTCGATCAAGGACAATCCATGCTTCATTTGCCATTGTTGCGGGGTTCTTCGCAAGACCGCCTAGTGGCAAATAGAGGTCCTTCTGTTAGAGATAGTCTTCAATCTGCATCTTCCAATGTTGGTAGTTTTTGCCGTTGAACTTCTCAATCTTGAGCTTCCCTTCCTCCGCCATAACTCCCACTCAATTCAAGGAATCATTTCCTTGAGATAATTTAGCTACGAGCAAACCTTGCTCTGATACCAGTTGTTAGGAAATAAGACGTAGCTAAATAGATAATTGAGTAGATTACTTAATGGAGAGAGACAGATTTATATACACGATATTATAGAGTAGAGAGAGAGAGAGAGAGAGTACACACGATATACGTGGTTCACCCAATGTGGGCTACGTCCACGGGAAAGCAGCCACTCAATGGCTTTAGTACTTCAAAACAAGAAGTAGTTTACAAAGGGATTATACCCTTAATGGAGCTCCCGCCTTGCTTCACTCTCACCACCTCACACTCACCTTGTTGCATCAACTTCACACTATGAAATGTGTGTAGAAATGGCCTCCTGTTATAGGCCAAAAGGCTTCCCTCTCTTATGAGACACAGCCATGTGTAGCCGCCCTTGTGCGAATAAGTCCAAATCGGACCCTCCAATCCGCCCATGTGTGGCCGCCCTTGAGAAGACAAGTCCGCTTTTGAATTCGGCCACCGGCCATTGAATTCGGCCACCGGCCACCGGCCATTGACTTCCGACCACCGGCCACCGGCCATTGACTTCCGACCACTGGCCGTCGGCCATTGACGGCCACCGGCCAACCAACCGGTTGTTTTCCGACCACTTTCCGGCCGTCGGCCGGCCATAATATTCCGGCGAAAAAAAGGTCTCGGGGGCCTCCGCCCCCGAGGCCTTTAAAGTTGTCCCTGATTCTTGTCCGTGAAAATTTTGGTTTCCGGTGAGTGATTTTCCTTCACGCACGATGACTTGTCCGCATAATGGGGGCCTTACAAATGTGCGCTTTTACCACAGAAAATTACAAGGGTAAATCAGGCTCCATACTTAACAGAATGTCGGGGGATTTTCTTTTCACCTCATCATTTGGTGAATCCATCTCATAAGCTCGATATTATTATGCTAATCCTCCTCATAAGCTCGATATTCTTAAATGCTAATCCTCCTCATGAGCTCGATGCTAATCCTCCTAATCTCCTCCACATATCTTGAAGCTCTTGAGCTCTTAAGCTCTTTAATTTCTAAAGCCTAAGAAAATCTGTCCCTGAAGTCATCCCTAAAGCTCCCTAACCTCCCAAGCTTAACCTATTTTTCTCTTAAGCCATTCCTAAACCTACTCGGAACCTCATAAACTCTCATTAATTGTGGGGAAGCTTCTCAGATCACCCAAGCCAAAGCTTTGATATCATTTAGCCTTGCTTAGCCATTCAAATCCCAATTGAACTTAAGGAGGATCATGATAAATCCATTTAAATCAGAGATATAAGCCATAAACCTTAAGACAAATCAAATGGCCATTGGAAGAGAAAGTTCCTAAGCCATAACGGGAAGAAGCAGAAGGAAGAGTTAAGCAGGTCATTATCACTTGTCTTCATTAGCACCTAGTTTAAGCCATGATTCATCTTGTAAGGAGAATTAAACCTCCATTAATGATTGATTAGTGATGATTACAGTTGATTAACTAGAATTAAGAGAACGGTTTGTTTTGAGCAGTGTTGCCCTTAATTGTGCCTGCTGCACCTCTTTTCCCGCACCTCTCACAGCCAGGGGCCCGGTGCCTTCTCGGCTCACCTTTCACACATTTATCCCCCGACATCGCAAATTTTAGCTAGTTACCGACCACAAGAGCTTAAAGTGGATCTTTACGTAACCCAACCTCAACATGAGACAAAGGAGGTGGATTGAACTTCTTCAAGAGTACGATTTTGATATCAAGTACCAACCTGGGAAGGACAATGTAGTTGCAGAAGGACAATGTAGTTGCAGATGGACTCAGTCGTAAGTCTTTCCTCAATGCTATCTCTATATCCAGTAATCCTATTCTGAAAAGGATCAAAGAACCTTCTTCAAATGACCCAGAGTATCAGCGAAGATTGTTAACACAAATTTAACAAGGCGAAGGATCTAAAGTAACTTCTAGACCGGCTAAAGACTACTCTCTTCAAGGGGAATTTCTTTATCTTGGTCAAAGACTTTATATAGTTAAGGATCCATCACTAAAGAAAGAAATTTTATTTGAGGCTCATGACAGCCCGACTTCTGGACACCCAGGGTATGCAAAAACCTTGAATACAGTCAGAAGAAGTTATTTTTGGCCAACAATGAAAGGTGATGTTCTTCGTTACATAAAGCAGTGTTTATCTGGTCAACGAATTAAAGCCGAACAAATCAAGCTTCCCGGGGAACTCAAACCTCTTGATATACCTCAAATGAAATGGGAGTGTATCAGTATGGATTTTGTCACCGGATTACCTTCTGTCAGAGGCTACGATTCTGTATTTGTGGTTGTCAATATGCTCACTAAGGTGAATCACTTGATACCTGTCAAGATGACCTACTGTGCTTTTGACATCAGTAGGTTTTCATCAAGGAAATGTTTAGACTTCACGGTTTACCGAGAAGAATTGTCAGTGATAGAGATGCGAAGTTTACTTCAAAGTTTTGGACTTCTCTTTTTCAAGCAATTAAAACTCAACTATGCTTCAGTAGAGCATATCATCCTCAGACCAACGGGTAGAGTGAAAGGGTGAACCAAGTAATCAAGGATATTCTTAGAGATTACTGCTCACAAGAGCCAAGGAAATGGATTCAATATCTTCCTTTAGTAGAATATGCTTATAATTCTTTTGATCATAAAAGCATAGGAATGTCACCATTCAAGGCACTCTATGGACAAGAGTGTATAGATCCACTGAACTTTTCTGATCCAACTATTAAAGTGGAGGCCTCAAAGCAAATGTTAGAAGACATGGAAGCACAGATTAGAGCAATTCGCAAAGATATTCAAGCACCTCAGGACAGACAGAAGCATTATGCAGACAAGAAAAGATCTGAAAGAACTTTTAAGTTAGGGGATAAAGTATTTCTTAGGGTTAGACCCAAGAGGAGTAATCTATCATTGGGAAAATTCAAGAAGCTTAGCCCAAGATACTATGGACCTTATGAGATTGTAAAGGTTGTAAGTGACCAAGCTTACAAGTTGCAGTTACCGGGTAGTTACCCTCAAACCTTAAAGTTCATGACGTTTTTCATGTGAGTTTTCTTAAACCCTATATTCCCAATCCCGATCATCTTGTCAATGTAGAGCAAGTTGTTATTCCTACTCAAGGAGTTCTCGAGCTCCAACCTGATTACATCATTGAGATGCGGGAAAGAAAACTAAGGAATACGAACAACATCGAACATCTAGTCAAGTGGAAGGATTTTTCAGAAGAAGACGCAATGTGGGAAGATCAACTAACACTTCAAAAGGATTACCTAGACTTACCCTTGAGATGAGGGCATCTCAATTCTTTCATATTGGGTAGAATGTAAGGTCTCCACCTGCCCTAGAAGAGGGTTACCTATGAAAAATTATAAGTCTAAATTATCAGTTTGACAAAAGATGCTAGTTTTAGCAGGTTTCAGTGATCAGATGTCATTTTTGAGTTGTGATCCTTGTAGGACTTTTAATTCTTGACAAATTCAGTTTTTGTGAAAATTTCCAAAAATAGAAAGTTTTTGCATGGTCTAGGATGATCGGCTCGTCAAACTATGCACCGATCCAGGTCTCCTTAAAAATAGGGTCCGGACGTCGAAAGATGCTATTTATGGCAGGTAGCTGTATCTGTTACCTGCAGGTCATTCTCAAGTTAGCAAGTTTCAGAATTGAATTTGGGTTAGTATAGATCAAGTTAGCCTAAGGTTAGCATTTCCTAAGGTATGTGTATGGCATGTATGAGGATGTGCATGGATGGGTATGCATGGTCATGGGTGTGCATGCATGGTCATGGGTATGCATGGGCATGTAACCCCATCAAGTATTTCCATGGGTCATGGGTATAGGTAGCCTTGTGCCAAGTGTTGGGTCAAGTATGGGAGTGTGGCATGGAGGCTAAGTATGGACTAGAGAGGTGTATCACTTAATTAGGTAAAAAGGGGACACCTCTAGGGGTTAGTGAGAGTCTTGTGACACCTCTACTTCTTCTTTTGGCAAGAGGGGGCGAGCAAGGGAGGTATGGGCATGCCTTGGCCATCAAGCAACCCAGAAGCCTTTATAAGGAGCATTCCCACCCAAATTTACACACAATCCCCAAGTCTCATAAGAAAGTGTTGCTATCGGAGCTTCCATTGAAGGAGCTTACCTACATCAATTAGCACACACAAGGAGATTTAATCGAGGTAAGAAATTCAATTTATATTATTCTAGTTGCTCCATAGCCTCTTTTCTTTAGAGGATTCCTATGTTGACCTTAATTATATTAGCTCGCTACAACATTAAATAATCTATTCTCTAATATATGTGGGGTATTGCCAATGGTTTCCATCCATTGATTGTATTTCCATTGTGGGGTTAAGGAGAACCTTGCTTCCTAAAGATAGTTAATTTTCCATTGTATTTCCATTGTTGGGTTAAGGAGCACCTTGCTTCTTAAAGGTAGTTAGTTTTTCTTTAATTAAGCATGAGTTTATGCATATCACCTATGATTCTCTAAGATATGGTGATACTTTTTTTTGTGCACCCAAATTGAGGAGTAATAAAAGAATTAAACCCTTTGATTTGTCCATGAAATTAGGACATGATTATGAGACTTCTTGCATACAAAACAAGATGTACAACTAGGGTATTGTGTTGCATTAACAAATTGTGTATGATTTGTGGAAGTTAATCATCTATTATATTGGGTATTTGCATGGTTATAATCTACCATTGTATGTTACAATGATGCATCTAGCTAGTACATTAATCTTGATCTCATGTTGCATACGAGGGAAGTTTGGTTATGATAATCTTATGATGAGTTTATTAGTAATTAAGGCATATTCATCTCATTGCATCCTTGAGTTAGTTTGCATACTTGCAGTTGTGAAGGCTTGTCATTTAATCTAGCACTATGTGTAAGAATAAGGTTATTACTTGTCAAGTTTTCTCATTGGTTGTTGTGGGATTTACGCCTAGTCTCTGGTTTCTCTGAAAGAACTAATTCTAGTAGTGAGATATGGCCCCCAAGAGAACCCTGTTTGTTGGTGCTAATGACCACGAGGCGGAACTAGCAACATGGTGAACAATGGTAAAGCATCGATGAGAGAAGAAAATCCGGCCATCTCACAAGGCATCGAGGAGGAAATTCATGAGGTTGGATGAATTTAGTTTTTGTATTTTACATAAACATTTCATTACGATAACTTAGGAATGTTTAAAATCCCCAAACTATGTCAGAAATCCAACTGAGACAACGGCATTGGTATTTTTTAAAGATTTTATTTAAGTTTAAGTTGAAGTAAATAGGAAAGAATTGCTTTATGGAAAGACTGCTTGGAAGTAGCAAAGAATGGTTGGTAGGAAAAACTATCTCAAACAAGTTTCATTCATTATTCCAATGTCGATTTAGTCTGAACCCCATCACAGGGCGGTAGCTCGCAAAGTTATCGCATAAGCTAAATCCACGACTTGCTTTCTATGTGGTGGATATGTCCATGGCTTGGTTTCTATGTGGTGGATACATGATTTTTACCTAGAGAGTTACTCCATGAATTGGGTGGAAGCATGGACTGGTTGTATGGGCATCCAATTGACAACGGGTGGAGTTAACACTCGCTGGAGGTCCTCACGACTCTAGGACATTGGAATTTTTAATAAAGTATTGTTTGTTGAGTATTTTCCTAGGAAATATATGTTTTGGTGCCGATTTGACAATGTTTGAAGGGCTGTCTTAACGAACTTGTGTCGAGGAAATATAAAAAAGAACCCTAAGTGTTGAACAACAATGTGTTAGTAATTAGGCCACACAAAGACTCTATGTGAGTGCAGGGTGGAAAGTGGGGGCTTGGGTCAGGTTTCCAAAGCCTACGAGACGGGTGGTCTCGATTAGTCGGGAACTCTCTGCTCTGCACAATAGAGTACGTCATTAGATCGCTCATTACGCCAGAGCGGAAGGAACTCGGTGTACATGCCCATGAAAAAGGAACTAAGGTTAATTCCCCTCCTTGAAGATGAGAATAGGACCGATAGTATGAAATCACGCTTCCCCTATGGGGCGGAGCTAGACTCCTTTTCACTGGTGGCTTGGACTCAACTCACTAAGTGACGAGAGACCATCCACTGGTCTTCTTTTTCTTCTTAGCCAATTTTTGTTTGCTTCCGCATAGGATCTAGCAACCGTCAGGTGTCCTCCAGTTCCGTCATGGTGAGATGGGGAGGGGACCTCACATTGATGATGCATCTCCTTCTCAAATGAGAACTCAAGAGCCTCCAGCGAAGGAACGAGAAAGAAGAGAGTCTCCCACCACCTCGGCAGAGATGGCTCCACAAAGACGGCGGGCTAAACGCTCTCCATCACCTCCAAAACGGAGAATACCATCACACACTTCTCCACACCATAATTCAAAGAGGGATGACAAAAAGCAAGAGAAGAAAAAGAAGAGAAATAGGACACCGGCTTCTCCATCTTCTTCATCCTCTTTCTCTTATGAAAGTGATGGTGACGACAAAGAAGATCAAGGCAAGAAAAAGGCGAGAAAGAGGTCACCCTGTTCTCCATCTTCCTCAAATTCTTCATCTTCTGAAGAAAGTGATGGTGCAACCTCTGAACCATAAAGAAGAAGAGGCCATAGGAAATCCTATGCCACATGGAAGAGGTCATCCAAGCTCAAGAAGTTCAAAGAGGGAGGGAAGAGCATCTCTTTCCTTACCTAGAATGGCACCTTTGATGCTATGGAAAAAGTCTTGGCCTTTATTCAACAATTCAATGCAGCATTTGGAGACGAGGGCTTCACGGAGTACTCTAAGCTACACCATGTGGCTATGAAATTTCAAAAGTCCACCAGGCAATGGTGGTCTAGCCTACGGGCCAACGGTGAAGCTCCACAAACATGGAAAGCTTTAAGAGCTTCCATTACGAAGCAGTCTTTGGCCACCGATGGACAAAGACAAAGTAGTCACTGAATGGAGACACTTGAAGCTCTCTCCCTACAAATCCATTCACAAATATGTAGACAAGTTTTGGGACCTACAACTCAAAGACACTATCTTCAAAAAGTTGGATTTTGGGGAGCAAAAGAAACAATTTTTTGTGGGCTTAACTGAAGTAATGGTGAAGTATGTCAACTCCCAAAGTCTACGCACCACATTGGCAGTTATACACCATACAGTGGTGGCTTCTCAAATCAATTTCCAAGCAAGGGCTAAAAGAAATTCTAAGCCCACGGAAAACAAGGGTTCCAATGAGTCGAAGGGGAAGGAAAATGTCCAAAAGTCTCCTAAGGGCAATTCCAACAAAGCTAAAGAGAAGGAAGTTTACAAAGGACAAATAAACTCTTTCCTGTAGAGCTTGAGTGTTATCGCAAGGATAACCGTTGTTTCAAGTGCAGCAAGCAAGGGCATGCGTACTGCACTTGTCCCCAAAAGAACACCTGCCATGAACCTCCTAGAGTTACCTTGGTCGAAAACAAAAACTCACCACAAAGTATCTCCTCTATGCCATGCTTGGGGAAAGGTAAGACAACATGATGCTTTTATTCTCTTTGACCCTGGTTCTACTCACAATTTCATATCCACAAAGTTGGCCACCAAGCTAGGCATACAAGCTTACGAGATGGGAGATGTCCTACCCGTAGATGATGCTTTCAAGGGTCAAGAAGCTTCAATCACTCCCTTAATCAAGAAATTAAGGCTCCGTGTTCAAAGCTATGTGGACAAAGAGGACTTCTTTATCTCTCCTCTCAAGAATGAGGATGTAATCCTAGGGGCACCATGGTTTGATCTCATGGCTACCAATGTTAAATTCCGTGAAAGGAGAATCTACTTTAGGTTCAGGGAATAGGATATGTACATAGATGCTAAGCAAATGGGTAACACCATACCCATTGTACATACGCAAGCTTTTAACAAGTCAATAAAGAGCTCTATTTCTGTGTACATGACTTTTGTTAAAGATTCTCAAATGAACCTAATGCTTTAACAAAAGAAAACATAAACAATCACAAAGAATTAGAGTTATCCAATTTTCTCAAGGGGTTTCAAGATGTATTTATTGAGGACATCCCTTGTGAGCTACCTCCTAAATGAGGCAATGATGACCATGCAATTGAACTTCTTCCAGAAAGCTCACTGCCTAATAAACCTCCTTATAGAGTTTCTCAAGGCTCAACAAAAGGAGATTATGCAGCAAGTGCATGAGTTAGTTGAGAAAGGCATGGTTAGGCCTAGATCATCTCCATATTGCCCACCTGTGCTATTAGTGCAAAAGAAAGACGACACATATCGTATGTGTGTTGACTATAGAGCACTAAATAGGATCACTATCAAGAATAGGTTTCCCATTCCATGGGTAGAAGACCTATTTGATAAGCTACAAGGATCGACCTACTTCAGTAGGATTGACCTAAAAAGTGGCTATCATCAAATAAGGATAGTTGATCAAGATATTTTAAAGACCGCATTTCGCACTACATTTGGTATTTACGAATATATTGTCATGCCTTTTGGCTTGACCAATGTACCAACCACATTCAACCGCTTGATGGAGAAGCTATTCCGGCCTCACCGAACCTTTACTGGAGTGTACTTTGATGATATCATCATCTACTCTAATTCATTAGACGAACATAAGCAACACCTCTAGATAATATTATAAGTTCTAAGAGAGAATAAACTTTATGTTAATCGAAAGAAAAGTGATTTTTTCTTGTAAGAGATTCAGTATCTAGGTTACATTATCTCTCAAGATGGCATGCAAATGGATCCATCAAAATTCGAGGTAATAAAAGGATGGCATAAATCAAACAATCTTCATGAACTAAGAAGCTCTATAGATATGTGTGCATACTATAGACGCTTCATAGAAAAGTTCTCACTAATAGCAGGACCATTACATGACCTAACAAAGAAAAAATTTAGGTATACATGTCTACCAAGGAGAACAATGCTTTCGAAAAGCTTAAAGAAAATCTTATCTCTCAGCCAGTGCCACTACCGGATCTCTCAAAGCCATTTGAGGTCCAATGTGATGCTTGTGGTGATTGCCTTGGAGTTCTTTTGCTCCAAGAACGGCACGCTATAGCCTATGAAAGTCGAAGGCTCAACCTTGTTGATCAAGCTCTACGCATATATGAAAAGAAACTCCTCGTAGTTCTACATGCCTTAGACTCATGGAAGCACTATTTATGGGGGACTCCTTTCATTCTACGAACGGATTACCAAAGTCTTAAGTACTTCAAGACGTAGACCAAGCTCTCTGACAAACAAATGAGGTGGAAAATTTTCCTTTCGCAATTTCATTTTCATATTGCTCACATTGCTGGCGAGCATAATCAAGTAGCCAATGCACTCTCAAGATGGACGAGAGTGAATGCGGTTTCCATAGCAACTCACAATGATATATCTTCTATGATAGATGAGTATGCTATTGATCCCAATTTTAGAGATGTGATTTCAGCCCTTGCATTAGGGAAGAAAGAGGAAGCATTTACTTTACAAGATGGTTATCTTCTCTATGGCAATAGACTATGTGTTACTAGCTCATTACGTGAGAAAGTAATGTATGGATCTCATGCTCCTCCTTATTGAGGGCATAGAGGGATTCAGTCTACCCAAAAAGGGATTGAAACATATCTCTATTAGCCTACCATGAAAGAAAACATACAAGAGTATGTTTCTAAATGTGTGGTATGCCAAAAGACAAAGTTTGATAGAGGGAAGCAACCTAGATTGCTTCAACCTTTGCCAATCCCTAATTCACCATGGGAGAACGTATCCATGGATTGCCTAAGTCTATCCATGGGAATATGGGAATATGGATGATAGTAGACAGGTTCAGTAAACAAGCTCATTTTATATCTGTCAAAAAGACTATCAAAGCCCATCAAATGGCAACCCTCTTCATTTCACAAATCTTCAAGTACCATAGCTTGCCAATGTCCATAGTGTCAAATAGAGATCCTAGAATGACCAGTAATTTCTGGAAGGGTCTCTTTGAGAATTTAGGGACAAGGCTAAACTTCTCTTCAACCTACAAACGGGTGGCCAAAGTGAAATAGATAACCTAACAATTTTTGATCTACTAAAATCCTATGTAACGAAAGTAGATCAAAGATCCCAATGGGAGAAGTACTTACCCTTAGTGGAGTATACCTACAATAACTTTGTACAACTTCCTCGGGAAAAGCACCTATTGAGGTAATAGAGTGAAGATAAAAAACTCCCTTGCTACTTAAGGTACACGGGAAGATCTTTGTTGTAGATGAGTATAGCCAAGACCTACAAGAATTCTTTCAAAAGATTAAGTATGCTATCTCTATCTCACAACAAAGGCAAAAGGCTACTGCTGACAAGCACAGAAGAGCCCAATCCTTTGAAGAAAATGATTGGGTCCTACTCAAATTTCCCAAGGCTTGATTAAGGCACACAACGGGCAAGAATCCTACGGGACACCAAAAGTACTATGCTAAGTTAGCAAAAAGGTACTATGGTCCCTTCCAGATTCTTAGGCCAATCAATGAGATGGCCTATAAACTCAAGTTTCCTAGCCATTGGCTCATACACAATGATTTCCATGTGAGCCTACTTAAGCCTTACAAAGGAGAGCCACCTCAAGAACCAACTATTGAAGACCCACAGGAGATCGAGGACCAAGAAGAGGTGGTGTAGCTCGAGTCCATTCTCCGACATGAAGACAAGGTATTAAGAGGCGGTAAGACTATCCGAAAATATCTTATTAAGTTTAAGAATTATCCTTTTGAAGATGCTCGATGGATGAAAGGCATACAATTAAAGGATAACCTAAACCTTGTCAATGCTTACAATGCTTCCCTAGAGGAAGCAAATGTACAAATGTTAAAAATGAACAATTTTTTAGTCTTATAAGACTCTCTTTTTATTTATTGTGCACAAAAATAAAGTAGTATGCATGATTACATCAAGTTTGCGGAGACGTCGACGTCTCCCAAACACCAGGTAGAACTTGTCACTCTACTGTGGAAGATTGATAGGACTAATTTGCAGACATGCTTGCGGCATCTTAGGATCTAAAGCACCAGATGGACTAGTCATCCATTCTGGAACGATGTCATAGGGTAACATAGGGATCCTCTACCCGATGGGAAAAAGGACTAGTGAATATGCTTTATCTTCTCTACCCCATAGTCGAGGACGACTATGATTTCAAGAGAGAGGTAGTGTCATAATAACCAATATCTAATTTAATGTCATAATAGCTAATATCTCATTCTCCTAAATGATTTCCTCATGTTAAACTGATCATTTAATATGGGAAAGTACCAGGGGAGAAAAAGATAGAATATTGGTTAAGCAGGCAGACCGCGGCCACAGTAGGGATCCAAAGGAGGGAAAATAGGGATCCAAAGGGGGGGCCATCTGCAAAAGAGCAATGTGCAACAATAGGCTTAAAAGACCCTAAGGTTCAGCCCATTAAGACTTCCAAAATGCTAACGTTTCAAAATTCAAAGGTTGTGTCCAAAGGTCAAACTCTAGGGAAATTGGATGCTTTGTGTGTGTCCCAAAAACTCTTCTCAAGTCCTACATAGAAGGGGATGATCCCAAGAAGTAGGGGATGAGAGAGAAACTCACACACAGACACACAAGCGACCTTTACACAAAGGGAATGAGGGACACATGTTAGCTCCCTAGCCTAGATGCCCACAAGGTGTACTCAAATCCTATTGGATGGCCTTGGAGGTGGACCAATGAGAATTAGGCTAGAGTAAATCTAGTTTAATTAATTTAAAAACACTTAATAAAAGAACCAATAAAAAATAATCTCTCTATAAGACTATTGAACAGTCTCACAAGGGGTCCAATGAGCATTCAACAGCCCAATGGTTTGCAAGATTCCTATTGGCCAGGAGACAAAGGGGTCCAATGAGAGTTTAGATGCATTTATTAATTACCTAAAGCTCTCAAAAAAGAGGAAAGGGGGACACATGCTAGAAGGATATCATTTATGCTGCTTAATTTTCATTGGCTAAGTCTAGGGAGGTTGAATAGGGTGTGAGCATGAGAAAATAGCAAGAGGCGTCGACCAAGAGAGAGAGGGGGACTGATTTTCTAAAGGTATTACTGCATACACACTCACATTAGTCCATGTGTGGATTAAGAAGACTCTCTCTCTCCTTATCAAGCTTTAATGGAAAGCTTATCACCTACTCCAAGCTTCTGAGAAGGGAGGCCTACACCAACAACTCTTGGATTTGTGATGAAAATCCAACCAAGAGCCAAGCTTCAATGCATGCTCATCTCCTCTACCATGCTAATTACTAAGCTAAGCTATGCTAATATGAGTGATTATGTGAGGAGATGTACATCTTTCTCGTAAGAATACTCCTTCTTTCTCTCAATTTACTCTCATACCCTGCTAGCTCTCACCATCTTCGAAGGTGTGTGAGGTCTTGGGTCTGAGACGGTGAGGGAATTGTTGTTGTGTTCGATAAGTGTTTTGCTTAGTGCATGAAGTTTCCATCTTCATTGCACTAGCTAGTATTGAAGGAACACAAAGAATTGTATTGTAAAATGTCTCTCCTGATGGGAGAAACCATAATATAAAGTCTTTTGGAGGGGGGACCGGCTCCATGTAAATCCGGTCCTCAATTGTTATCAATAGTTTAATTTCTCTCTCTTTTGAGGTATTGTTCATGCTATCTAACTAGGTGTTATACTTTTTGTTGCTCTGTCCACCCAAGCACTCTTGTTATTCTCATTAGGAATCTATTCTAATGAAATGCTCACTATGTTCATGCTATTTTCCACTACACACAAGTTACTAGGCCATTAAATGTTACATGATGGATGTTGATGGTTAAGCCAACTAAGGGTCAGGTACAATGGAAGTGCATTGTAGCTTAGATGTAATGCTTCACACAAACACAAGGTTCCTATACTTCACTTAAGAGAAACTGAACTAAACACAATGAAAGAGGGAAAGGGTATGAAAAGAGCTTTTTGTCCATGGAGCGAGCTTCTTTCTATGGCTTCACAAAAGTAGCTTTCTTAGCGAGCATTTTTCTTGAGTTCTTTGTCCAGGGAGCGAACTTTTTTTCTATGGCCTCTTCAAACGAGATCTCCTTGACCAACATCTGAGGGTTCCATGCATCTGACCACCTTGACAATAAACATACCTCTTGAACACTCTGAAAACATGTAATCCATGTGCTTCTTTTTCCAAGGGAACCACTCCTTGCTCACCAATAAGAGGAATGTGCTTTTTTTTTGCAATCCATTGTTTACATTTTTTCGTTACCGTCGACTCTTAGAGCCATAATGACCCAAATGCACCCAGATCATTGATGTGAGCTGCTCATGCCATATGTAGATGGGATCCAATCTTACTTACCAAAACCAAATCTCCTTATAGGCTGACACAGTCTTGCTCTACTCCCTCTAAAAGGCACTCAATTTGTCCTCTTTGATGAACATCTCAGGGTTCTGGAAGACTAGGCGACCTTGACACTAAACATGTATCATATCAACACTCTAGAAACATGCAATCTATGTGTTATGTTCACCATGGGAACCTCCTCAACACTCTAAAAACATGCAATCCATGTGATTCATTTGCCAAGGGAGTCACTCCTCACTCGCCCTCACAAGAAATGTGCATTTTCTCTAAAATCCTCTATGTGTTTTTATGTCGCCCCCGACTCTTATATCCACAGCGATTCAAACTCAGCCAAATCATTCGTGTGTGATGCTCACACCATGGGTAGATAGGATCCAACACCACTTTCCAAGACCGGCTCTCCCTATAGGTGGATGTAGTCACACTAAGGTCCCTTTGAAACCCACTCCATTTGTCTCTCTTTGACCAACATGTGAGGGTTCTATGTGTTCGAACACCTTGATTCTAAACATATCTCCTCAACACTCTACAAACATGCAATCCATGTGATTCGTTGGCCAAGAGAACCACTCCTTGCCTACCAATTAGAGGATAGTATATTTTCTATGAAATCTACTACATTTTTTTGTTGCCGTCGACATTTGGAGCCACGATGACCCAAATGTAGCCAAATCATTGATATGTGTTTTTCACGCCATGGATAGATGAGATCCAAATACACTTGCCAAGACTGACTCTCCTTATAGGCCAATGCAGCCTCACTCAACTTCCTCTCAAATGCATTATATTTGTCCTTCATTGATCAACGTTAGAGAATTAAGGGCCATCGAGCACGTGACACTAAACATGCCTCCTCAAGACTCCAAAAACATACAATCCATGTGCTTCTTTTTCCATCAAATTCACTCCTCGTTTGCCATTGAGACGAATACACATTTAGTCTGAAATTCGTTATGCGTTTTCCCATTACCGTCCACTCTTATAGCCAAGACAATCCAAACACACCCAGATCATTGGTGTGTGACGTTGATGCCATGGGTAGATGGGATCCAACACCACTTTCCAAGATCGGCTCTCCTTATAGACCAATGCAGCCACATTCTACACCCTTTGAAACACACTCCATTTGTCCCCCCAATATATGAGGGTTTTGGGTATCCGACCACATTGACAAAACATGCCTCATCAATAATTTATAAAAATTTAATCCATGTGCTTTCGTTATAGGGAACCACTCCTCGCTCGTCCCTTGAGAGGAATGTGCATTTTCTATGAAATTTTTTGCATTTTTTGTGGTCATCGACTCTTATAGCCACGGGATACAAATGTAGCTAGATCATTGTTGTGTGTTGCTCACACCATGAGTAGATGGGATTCAACACCACCTCCCAGGACCGAATCTCCTTATAGGCCGACACAGTTGCACTCGACTCCCTATGAAATGCACTCCATTTGTCCCTCTTTGACCAACATATGAGGGTTCCGGTCCTCCAACCACCTTGACACTAAGCATACCTCCTCAACACTTTGAACACATACATTTTTCATGTGATTTGTTTGTCGAGGGAGCCACTCCTCCCTCTCCAATGAGAGAAATGCCTATTTTATTTGAAATCTGCTGCGTTTTTTTGTTGTTGTCGACTCTTGGAACAATGGCAATCCGAACAATATTTCAATTTTCTTCACTAGCATTGTTGAGGCTTGGCTTCTCCCTTAAGAATCAATATTATTCTAGAGAGGCTATATTTACATATGTAAAGGTTTAGGACACGAGACTAGAACTTAAGTTCAAGCTTCAACTTCTTGCCTTTGAACTTTTGTGAGTTTAGAATGGTCTACTACTTGCTTGCGGGCATGCTTGTGAGCCATCAAGGCTAGAAATCAAGTTTGGGCCTCTACTTCTTTCCTTGAAGTTTTGTGAGTCTAGGAGGATCTATCACACGAGGCTTGAACATGACTTCAAGCCTCACTCACAAGTTTCTTGATATCATTATGGTTTGAGCCCACTTGACCTCTCCCTCAAGAATCAATATTACTTTAGAGAGACCATAGTTTTCTATGTAAATGCTTAGAATATGAGGCTATATCGAGCTTCAACTTCTTGCTTCTGTTGTGAGTATGGAAGGTTCTACATGTTCAAGAGCATTTTAGTGAGCCACCTATTCACAAATTGGAGCACATGAGGCTCAAACTTAAGCTTCTTGCCATGTTGTCTTTAGGAGGGTCTAGCACATGATTCTTAAGCCCACTCAGAAGTTTCTTGATTAGCATTGTGGTTTGAGGCCACCTGGATTCTCCCTTATCAGTCAATATTATTTCTTAGAGAGACCATATTTTCCTATGAAAAGGTTTAGGACATGCGGCCCAAACTTAAGTTCATACTCTAGCTTCTTGCCTCTGACTTTTTTTGCGTTCGGAAGGATCATTCTTGTGAGCCACCTACTCACAAATTTAAGCACATGAGGGTCAAAATTAAGTTCAAGCCTCAACTTATTGCTTTGAGGTTCTTTTAAGTTTAGGAGGGTCCCTTACATGAGGCTTCAACTTCAGCTTCTTGCCTCTTCTTTTTGTGACTTTATAAGGGTCTTCTCTATATTCAAGAGCATGCTTGTGAGCCACCTATTCACAAATTTGAGCACATCATGCTTCTTGCCAGCATGTGTGGTTTGAGTCCACCTAGCTCCCTCAATTTAGAAGGGTCTATCTCACAAGGCTCAAACCTAAGTTTGAGCGAGCCTCACTCACAAGTTTCTTGACTAGAAATGTGGTTTGAGCTCACCGAGCCTCTCCCTCAAGAATCAATATTATTCCCTTAGAGAGGCCATAGTTTCCTATTGAAAGTTTTAAGAAATGAGGAATTGAGATTAGGTTTGCGCTTACAAGTGTTTGTCTCTGGTTTTTTGTGAGTTTAGAAGGATCTACCACATTTTCAAGGGCATGCTTTTGAGCCACATAATTACAAATCGGAGTATATTAGGCTCGAACCTCAAGTTCTTACCCTATTGTTTTTGTGAGTTTAGAAGGGTCTATCACATGAGGCTCACTCACAAGTTTCACGTGGTTCGAGACTAGCTAGCTCCCTCAAGGATCAATATTACTTGAAAGAGACCATAGTTTTCTATTTAAGGGTATAGGACATGAGTCTTAAACTCAAGTTCTTGCCTTGAAATTTTTGTAGTTTAATTGGCCTACCACACGAGGCTCAAACTTAATTTTGAGCCTCATTCGCAAGTTTCTTGACTAGCATTGTGGTTTGAGCCCACTTGGCCTCTCCCACAAGGATCCATATTACTTAAGAAAGACCATATTTTCCCATTTGAATGTATAAGACATGAAGCTTGAACTCAAGTTCTTGCCTTCAAATTTTATGAGTTTAGGAAGGCCTACCACATGAGGCTCATATTTAAGACTCAAACGTTTCTTGACTAGCATTGTGGTTTGAGCCCACATGGCCTCTCCCGAGTGAAGGATCTAGATTATTTGAGAGAGGCCATCGTTTTCTATTTGAAGGTACAGGAAATGAGTCTTGCACTCAAGTTCTTGCCTTGGAATTTTTGTGAGTTAAGGAAGGTTTACTACACAATACTCAAACTTAAGTTCAAGGCTCACTCACAAGTGTCTTGACTAGAATTGTCGTTTGAGCCCATCTGGCCCCTCCCTCAAGGATCCATATTAGTTGACAGAGGCAATAGTTTTCTATTTGATGGTATATAAAATGAGGCTTGAGCTCACATCCTTGCCTTACAATTTTTGTGAATTTAGGGAGACCTACCACACAAGGCTTGAACCTAAGTTTGAGCCTCACTTACAAGTTTATGGAGTAGCATTGTGGTTTGAACCCACTTAGTCTCTCCTCAAGGATCCATATTTTTTAAGAAAGGCCATAGTTTTCTATTTGAAGGTATAGGACATGAGGCTTGAACTCAATTTCTTGACTTGGAATTTTTGTGAGTTAAGGAAGAGTTACCAAGGAGGGCTTGAACTTAAGTTCAAGCCTCAATCACGTGTCTTGACTAGCATTGTGGTTTGAGCCCACATGGCCTCTCACTCAAGGATCCATATGACTTGAGAGAGGCCATAGTTTTTTATTTTAAGGTATATGACATGAGGCTTGAACTCATGTTCTTTCCTTTTTGCAAGTTAAGGAAGGCCTACCACATGAGCGTCACTCACAAGTTTCTTGACTAGCGTTGTGATTTGAGTCCACTTGGTCTCTCCCTCAAGGATCCATATAACTTCAGAAAGGCAATAGTTTTCTATTTTATGGTATAGGACATGAGTCTTGAACTTGAGTTCTTGCCTTGGAATTTTTGTGAGTTTAGGGAGACTTACTACACGTGGCTCGAACCTATGTTGGAGCCTCACTCACAAGTTTCTTGACTAGCATTGTGGTTTGTACCACCTTGGACTCTCCCTCAAGGATCCATATTATTTGAGAGAGGCCATAGTTTTTTTTTTGAAGGTATAGGACATGATGCTTGAAATCAATTTCTTGTCTTCTTTTCTGTTAGTTAAGGAATATTTACCACACAATGCCGAACTGAAGTTCGAGCCTCACTCTCAAGTGTGTTAACATTGTGATTTGAGCCTAGGTGGCCTCTCCCTCAAAGATCCACACGACTTGAGAGAGGCTATAGTTTTTTATTTGAAGGTATGCCACATGAGGCTTGAGCCTATGTTCTTGCCTTTTTCTCAAGTTCAAGAAGGCCTACCCCATGAGGCTCAAACTTAATTTCGAGCCTCACTAGTCAAGTTTCTTCATTAGCATTCTAATTTGAGCACACTCTTCCTCAAGGATCCATATTACTTGAGAGAGGCAATAGTTTTTTATTTGAGGGTATAGGACACGAGGCTTGAAATCAAGTTCTTGGTTTGGAGTTTTTGTGAGTTTAGGGAGACCTATCACATGAGGCTCGAACCTAAGTTTGAACCTCACTCACAAGATTCTTGATTAGCATTGTGGTTTGAGTCCACTTCGCCTCTCCCTAAAGGATCTATATTATTTGAAAGAGGCCATAATTTTATATTTGAAGGTATAGGACATGAGGCTTAAAACCAAGTTCCTACCTTGGATTTTTTGTGAGTTTAGCAAGGTCTACCACACAAGGCACTAACTTAAGGGGTCAATACAAGGGTTGCTACCAAATAGATTGGTGGATACCAATAAATACTCTTGAAGCTCCTACTCTATACATAGACTCATGTCTTTCAATGTATGTAGACATCATGCACATAAATAATTTGGAATCTATTGGTAGTACTCAATTGACTTTGAGCTTTTAGTGTATGCAAACCTTAGACCCATAAATAGTCTAAACTCAAAATAATGATACAGAGGTCACTACCATGCCTAGAAACCTTGCACAGCATGCCGATTGTGCAACAAAAATAGAGGCAAAATACTTATTGTTCAAGATAAGTTAAAAAGGGGTTTTCATGGAGTCATTCAAAAAAATAGTAGGAAATGAGTCGACCTTTTTTAGAGAATAGGAGGAAAAAATTGTACCCTTTCATGGTATCTCAGAAACCTTACATAGTAAGTCGACTTTGTAGCAAAAATTGATGCAGAGACCTATTGTTCAAGACAGAAATAGATGCATGTACCCTTTCTTTGTATCATGAAAATACCGGCCAATTGTGTCGCTTTGTAGGTGCAATAATTAATAAACAATGTGAGAATAGACGAAGCTTCTAACCATCTACTAGATTCCTCTACCTACACCACCATGGCTTCAACTGCCCTCTCCTTTGTCTCCTCCCTTCTCTCCTCCAGTCTTACCAATTGTGCTCTTTGTTCTTCTGAAGAGTACGATTTCATCTTTAAGCCTGTAAGATCCCTAACCCGCCAATACTAAGATCAGGATGGGATCATTGATAGGTCTCTAGGTCTCATAAACATCAGAGTCTCTAAACAAGAAAAATCCAAGGACGTGACTATTTCGGCCCTATAACTTTCACAAATTGGGCTAAGGTATCCTCAACCATTGCTTTTTTTGCCCTAACATATGTGAGGGCACAGCCGCTGGTGGACTCCTCTTCCAAGTGAAGGTGTTTTCCAAACGGTTTTAGTGCACAGGGATGGATAGTTACCTGACTAATTAGGTCCACCTGTCCATGATTGACAACCTTAGTCAATCCCCACTTACCACCCCGCACTCACACTTGATTCTTTTGTTTTCTAATTACTATCACATTGTTTTAACACTTAAAATAATAGTTTCTTTTAACTTTCCATCACAGGTAATTTCTTCAATTAATTATTAAAGACATCATTGAAAGCATTCTTTTAGAAATCAGACATCTTTAAACTTAAGACAAGGTACTCTCAATCAAAACATTGTTCATAATCACCATGGCCAGTACTATTCTTGTCTCAAGACCACCTAAGGGTGAAAAAATAGCATCCATTCCTTATTCACAATCCGGAGTGGATAAACCCCCACCCAAGGTTCCGGGTGCCCATACACCCATCCCCTATGATTAAAAAATGGTATCCTAACTTATGTACAAACATCAAGACATGACACGGAGTAGAAACTCAACGTTCATGGGGGTAACCGACTTATCCATGGGACTGGAAAGCCATCATTATCATCAAAATATACCAAAGAGTCAGAGGTGTCTTGAGACAAGCTGTCTTAAGGATGCTCAATCATATCTTACTTAATTCAACCAGTTTTAACCCAAACAATTATTTCCTACATTATAAACAAATGCACGTTGGAATTTACCTTCCGTTTTTTGTCAATTATTCCTTTCCTGATTCTCTCTCACTCCTTAAGTATGCAATGTTAACTTATAAAAGAACTTAAACTATTTAAAGACTTAATTGAATAATGGGAAATCCACCTGGTATGGATCGGCCATCTGCTGCTGCGCTGGCGCCTGAGACTCTCCTCCGTAGGCCTACTAGTACGCCCGACTTCGTCGTCGTACGACGCTCTAGTTCGTTTTGGAGCTACGTCCTCATCATCAGATGTAGGATTTGCTCGTGCCCTTTTATGTACCATAACTTCTTATCCTTATAAAAAGGACGTCTAATCATTAGATAAATTATTTAAAATCTAGACTTAAACTTTGTATTCAACCGTAACCCATCCAAGGTTAAATTTGTAGTGTTAATTGGTAAATTCTTGACCTAGTAATTTGTTATTTGTCTATAAAGGCATGATAAATTTTTCCACAGCTTCCCTAAGGGTTTTCTAATCTATCTTAATTTTTTTATAATTTTGTATATATTTTTTCTAATTTTCCCATTGAATTTTAAGCTTGGAATCTGCTTATTTTGATCTTAATATTTATTTTATTTATTTTCTCTTAAAGATTTCATTTCCTAAACTTTATATCATAGGTTTAAACTTACTATAATTTTCCTAAAAACTTTTGACCGCAAAGACTATTTACTTTAATTAATCTTTTGCTAAAAATAGGACTTTTATTCAATTTATAATTTCCTAAACTCACTAATAAACTATAGTATAATTATCACAAGTAAATAAAGATACTTTTGACCTCGGTAACTATCTTTTAATTTTCCAACTGAATTATCTGATTTCCACCTTTAATTTTCAACTAAAATTAGTATAATTTGACTTAGATAAATATCTATACTACTTTTCTAGCCTTGATATAATTATCACGGTCTCTTTACCATGTAATATAGCTCTAATAAATAGCATATAATCATATAACATGATTTAATAATTTCGCCCCCTTATTTTTTATCTAGAATAAGTATAATTTGACTTGGATAAATATCTATACTACTTTCCTAACCTTAAAATAATTATCACACCCTTATTATCATGTAATCTAACTCTGATAAATATTATGTAATCATATCACATGATTTACTAATTTCCCCCCCTTAGTTTTCAGCTAGAATTAATATAATTTGACTTGGATAAATATCTATACTACTTTTCTAACCTTGACATAATTATCACGGCCTCTTTCTCTTATAATCTAACTCTGATAGATATCATGTAATCATATCACATGATTTACTAATTTATCCCTTTAGTTCTCAGCTAGAATTAGTATAATTTGACTTGGATAAATATCTATACTACTTTTCTAACCTTGACTTAATTATCACGGCCTCGGTCTCTTGATCCTATAGTGTAACTCTGATAAATAGCATATAATTATAGCACATGATTTACTAATTTTTCCCTTTAATTTATCCTCAATAATAGTGTTTTTCTACTATGATAATTAGCTAAACTAATTATTTGTGGTTAAATAATTATCATACATTAACTTAAGATGTGACTTACCTCTAATAATAATCTCAAATCTTTTTGGGTTAATTTGCTATTTTTTCCATTTTATTTTCCTCTAAAAACAATGTAATTTTGGTGAGATAATTAGTTAAACAATATATCGCAGATAATTATTACGAGCTCCATAAGATGTGCTTTACCTTTGATAATTATCTCAAAGCATTTTGGATTAATTTGCTATTTTTCTCCTTGTATTTTCTCCTAAAAACAGTGTAATTTTGCTAAGAGAATTAGTTTAACTAACTATTTGAGGTTAAAATAATTATCACGGATTTCAAAAGATGTATTCTCCCTCTGATAATTATCTCAAAGCATTTTGGATTAGTTTGCTTTTTTCCCTCATGTATTTTCTCCTAAAAATAGTGTAATTCTACTAAGACAATTAGTTAGACTAATTATCTGAGATTAAGATAATTATCACGAGTTTTAAAAGATGTGTTTTTCCTTTCATAATTATCTCAAAGTATTTTGGATTAGTTCGCTATTTTCCTCTTTTATTTTTTCCAAAAAATAGTGTAATTCTTCTGAGATAATTAGTTAAACTAATTATCTGAGGTTAAAATAAATGTCACGGGTTTCGAAAGATATGTTTTTGCTCTAATAATTATCTCAAAGCATTTTGGATTAGTTTACTATTTTTCTCCTTTTATTTTTCTATTGAGGTAATTAGGTAAACTAATTATCAGAGATTAAGATAATTACCACGCATTTCATAATATGTGATTTAACTTTAATAATTATCTCAAAGTATTTTGGATTAATTTGATCATTTTCCTCGTTACGTTTCTCTTAAAAACAATGTAATTTCGCTGAAATAATTATAAAAATTACTCAAAAAATTTCAAAATAATTTTTTTGACATAATGATAATCTAACTTAGCGATGATAATTATCTTATCTTAATCTAAATTTAATTAGTATAATTATCATTAATTTATGGTTAAAATGAATAATTTCAACCCTAATATGATATAATAATTAGTTTTCTTAGTATCCTTAAGCTTAATCACAATAATAAACAAAGAATTTTGAATTAGGAGAGAATTTTAGAGTATACATAGGTTTAATCTTCAATTAATTAAAAAATTTATAAATAGGTTAACCTAATTCTACTAATGAAAAAAGGTTACTGCTAATTATAGTTGATTAAACAACTAGAGCTTTGATCTCTAGTGATTTTTGCGTAGAGGTCTCCCAATATGAGAGAGAATTTGCTAAGGACTCCGAGTCTGTTTGAAATTGTGAAGCAAGGGGTCATATTTATAGGTTTTTGGGCACTCATAGGCTGGAATTGATAGTAACTTGCATCCCAAGAAGCCCTACAGCTCCAAAAACGCCCGTGCTGCTAAATCTAGTCTGGGAAAGTTTATCATTATCCCACACAGTCCCCCAGATACACAAAATCCATTTTCTGCTAGTTTGTTGACTTTTAATGATTAATTTTGGAAATATCTGCAATTTCTAGAACCTTAGGATAAAAATTCTTTAGCAGTAATAATTACTGAAACCATTCAATTTTACTTAACTAATTAAATGCATAGTGTAACCTTTCAGAGCCCGTAACTTTTCAAGATTTTATCGAAATTCTGTTTTGAAAACTTCTAACGGTAGTAAAGCTCTGGTTACGGTTTCAAAAATACCAGTATTTGCCATAGTTGGATCATTCTACAGTGTTTTCTTAACAACCGAGTTAATTTGATCACGCTTTGTACGATTTCTAAGGTTTCAAAAACTGGAAACTTTACAATCACCCCAACTTAAGAAATTGAGATGTGCTCATCTCAACCAAATTTGGGGAAAGCTTTGAAAAGTGATACTTCGTCCTCCCATGTGGTGTCTTCAGTGGGGTAGTCCTTCCATTTTACTAAATGTTTTCTGATTACTCTATTTCGCAGACTTCTTTCCCTAGTTAGAGTTACTTGATAGTCAACTTTTCCCCCAGGAAACTCTCAGTTGAGCTCATCTTAAAAACCTTTACAAACCATTTGTATCATCTCAAAAACCAGGTTAAATCAATTCCATAAAGATCCATTTATCCACCTTGTCAACATGAACGCGCTCGGTCTAACTGACCATTGAGAGTAATCAGTGTTCGACAAGTATCATGTATTCCAGCTTTGCCAATCTGAACGCGCTCGGCATGTTCTTGCCATTCTGAGCAATCTGCGTTCGGCACAATCTTCCACCATTACACTAGAGGTACGCTCCCTGTGCTCTAAGTTGGTTGACCAACATTATGTAAAGGCCTTTAAGAAGCATCATACCAAGAGTTCTTTTTGGCTTCCTATTAGTTTCGTATCTTAATACTTTCATACCTAGGTCATTTTCCAAGGAAAGTGTGCACAAAGAATGTGAGTTGATTTCTTAAAAACTATCTCAAGATTCAAATTCTTTTCATAGTATCGAGAACCTTTGTCTCATTTGCTAGATCAATCCTTAATTTCTTGATTGAATGCTAATTTAACTTTAGATTCCTTCAGTAATTTGGGAAATAAAATAATGTATACCCTTATATAAGTAACTCAAAGTTTTACATTATCGACTTATAGTGGTTTACAAAACTTCCTATTGTTGTTGAGCTCTAGGATTACTAACTGTAGCCAAGCAAGTGGATCTTTCATCTTCCTCGTTCATTAAAGTTGGTTCTCCCATGATTGCGTAAGCTCTGGTTCCTCTTGCTCTTCCTCTACCTCGTCCTCCATTTCTACCTCCTCTTAGATTATCTCCTTGATTTTGAGGAATGGCTCTAGCAGTAGTTCGAGGGTTTTTCTCCTCTAGACAATTATTTCTATAGTGCCCCATTTGATTGCATCCATAGCACCTCACGTTTGGGAAGTTCTGCTCCAAGTTCACTACTGAAGCTACTCCACTTGTTGATATCCTTGGTTGAAAGTTCCCCTGGATCTTCCCCTAAAGTTCTTAAATCCATTATAGTTCCTTGCAGAGTGGGTTCATTCGGCTGCAAGAGGCTCAGCCCTGAGAAGGGCATCCTGTATTGATGTAGGCCTCATGGCTTGGAAACGTGTACTTAGGGGTTTATTGAGGCCTTGACAGAAACGGGCAATTTGTTGGTCCATGGTCATCTGAGGAGCATAGCATCATAAAGACACAAACTTGGTATAGTACTCCTCTAATGAAAGTCCTAGTTGGCATAGACCAAAGAATTCGTTCATCTTGATAGCCTGATGTGCAGGAGGGAGATAGCGTTCTTTGATTGCCTGCTTCATTTTCTCCCAAGATGGACTACTCGTGGGATTATCTCTGCAGTGTTGCTTCCACCAAAGTTTGGCATCTCCAGTGAGACGGAACATACCCAACATTGTTTGGTTTTCCTAAGTAGTTCGTGCAGTTTTAGAATAGTCATCCATAGAATCTAACCATGCTTCGGCATCTCGCTCTAAATTGGGTCCCTCTCCCTTGAAGTAGGGAGTTGAACTTGCTTTAGTAGTAATTTTTTCTCTTGAGCAATAGTGTAAAGGCTATTTACACGAGTATTTCCCTGAGATTAAATTAGTGGAATTTAGTACCAAATGAAATCTCTCTTACTTATGCTTTTAACTTATTTGCACATAGGATGAAGATAATTGCCAAGCCATAAACAAAATTGCTTATAGCATACCCATGAGAACTATAGTATGTACAAGAGTTAATACAATCCATGAAGGTCTTACTATGTACAAGGGTGACGACAATCTTATACTAGAATCTTGTGGACTTTGGGTGTATCAGATATAGGATCAAAATATAGAACATCTTTTGGTCCATTAAAACTAGGGCCTACACCTATGGACCTAATTCTACCTGGGTAGATTACTTTAGACACCTGATCAAACACCCACTGATTTTGTGATACTTGGACATCATCTCTTACACGGGTTTCTTGTGGATTCTCCGTTCCAATGAGAAAGTATACTTCAATCACTTGAAGATCTTCGGCCCATTTGAGTCTCTTCATATTTAGTTCTAAACCTTCTAACTCTTCTACATCAATGAAGAAAATTCCACCAGATCCTGACCAGCTAATCCTCCAAGTGGAAGGAGAAAATCTCTTATCTAGCCATTTCATCACGCTTTTTTTCATTGAGTAGTGTCCGAATAAGAAAGCTCTCATAACCTAGTGTTGAAATCCATGGATTTGTAGTAGACCTGATGGAAATCTTCGTACAAATATGGGGATAATTCTCTCTCTTTCTTTCTCTCCCTCTTTTCAATTTAATACGTCTTTAATTTGAATTTGTTAGAGATCACTTATTTCAACCTAATACCTTAAACTTCTCTTTATGTCCAAGACTTTAATTAACACACGCTCTGATACCACTTGTGAGATCCCCAACCCGCCAAGAAAAAGATCGGGATGGGATCATTGACAGGTCTCTAGGTCTGATAAAAATTAGAGTCTCTAAACAAGAAAAATCCGAGGAATAGACCTTTACCATTGACAATGGCTTGGGTCTATAGCCTTAGAAGAAGACCTAGTCCTGTCTCGCAGTGGAAAGGGACAAAGTATTAAAAGTTCAAAAAAAAATATTTCAGCCCTATAAATTTCACAAATTGGGCTAAGGTATCCTCAACCAACGCTTTTTCCCTCCGAACATATGTGAGGGCACAGCCGCTTGTGGACTCCTCTTCCAAGTGAAGTTGTTTTCCAAACGTTTTCAGTGTACGGGGATGGATAGTTACCTGACTAATCAGGTCCACCCGTCCATGATTGACAACCTTAGTCAATCCCCACTTACCACCCCGCACTCACACTTAACTCTTTTGTTTTCTAATTACTATCACATTGTTTTAATACTTAAAATAATAGTTTCTTTTAACTTTCTGTCACAGTAATTCCTTCAATCAACTATTAAAGACAACATTGAAAGCATTCTTTTAGAAAACACACATCTTTAAACTTAAAACAGGGTACTGTCAATCAAAACATTGTCCATAATAACCATGACCAGTACTCTTCTTGTCTCAAGACCACCTAAGGGTGAAAAAATGGCACCCATTCCTTATTCACAATTCGGAGTGGATAAACCCCCACCCAAGGTTCCGAGTGCCCATACACCAAACTAGTTGCCCATACAATCGGGCGGCTCCCCTAGGATAAAAAAACGGCATCCTAACTTATGTACAAACATCAAGACATGACACGGAGTAGAAACTCAACGTTCATGGGGATAACCGACTTATCCGTGGCTGAAAAGCCATCATTATCATCAAAATATACCAAGGAGTTGGAGGTGTCTTGAGACAAGCTATCTTAAGGATGATCAATCATATCTTTCCTAATTCAACCAGTTTTAACACAAACAATTATTTCCTACATTATAAACAAATGCACGTTGGAATTTACCTTCCGTTTTTGGTCAATTATTCCTTTCTTGATTCTCTCTCACTCCTTACGTATGCAATGCTAACTTATAAAAGAACTTAAACTATTGAAAGACTTAATTGAATAATGGGAAACCCACCTGGTATTCATCGGCCATCTGCTGTTGCGCTGATGCCTGAAGACTCTCCTCCGTAGGACTACTACTAGGCTCGACTTCGTCGTCATATGACGCTCTAGTTCGTTTTGGAGCTACGTCGTCATCATCAGATGTAGAATTTTATAGGGGATCCTTTTAGGTGCCATAAATTTTTATCCTTAGAAAAAGGACGTCTAATCGTTAGGTAAATTATTTGAAATCTGAACTTAACCTTTGTGTTCAACGGTAACCCATTCAAGGTTAAATTTGTAGTCTTAATTGGTAAATTCTTGACCTAGTAATTTCCTATTTGTCTATAAAGGCACGATAACTTGTTCCACAGCTTTCTTAAAGCTTTTCTAAGCTATCTTAATTTTCTTATAATTTTGTATATCTTTTTTCTAATTTTCCCATCGAATTTTAAGCTCGGAATCTGCTTATTTTGATCTTAATATTTATTCTATTTATTTGCTCTTAAAGATTTCATTTCCTCAACTTTATATCACAGGTTTACACTTACTTTAATTTTTTCTAAACACTTTTGACCGCAAAGACTATTTACTTTAATTAATCTTTTGCTAAAATAGGACTTTTGATCAATTTATAATTTCCTAAACTCACTTATTAACTATATTATAATTATCACAAGTAAATAGAGGTACTTTTGACCTCTGGTAAGTATCTTTTAATTTTACAACCTAATTATCTAATTTCTATCTTTAATTTTTCAACTAAAATTAGTATAATTTGACTTAGATGAATATCTATACTACTTTTATAACCTTGAAATAATTATCATGGCTTCTTCACCATGTAATCTAACTCTGATAAGTAGCATGTAATCATATAACATGATTTACTAATCCCCCCCCCCTTAGTTTTTAGCTAGAATTAGTATAATTTTACTTGGATAAATATCTATACTACTTTTTTAACCTTGAAATAATTATCACGGCCTTATTATCATGTAATCTAACTTTGATAAATAGCATGTATTCATATCACATGATTTACTAATTCTCCCCTCTTAGTTTTCGGCTAGAATTAGTATAATTTGACTTGGATAAATATCCATATAACTTTTCTAGCCTTGACATAATATCACGACCTCTTTATCCTATAATCTAACTTTGATAAATAGCATGTAATCATATCACATGATTTAGTAATTTCCCTCTTTGGTTCTCAGCTAGAATTAATATAATTTGACCTTAATAAATATCTATACTACTTTTCTAACCATGACATAATTATCACGGCCTCTTCATCCTATAATTTACTCTGATAAATAGCATGTAATCATAGCACATGATTTACTGTTTTCTCCCTTTAATTTACCCTCAATAAAAATGTTTTTTTACTATGATAATTAGCTAAACTAATTATTTGAGGTTAAGATAATTATCATGGATTATTTTAAGATGTGATTTACCTTTGATAATTATCTCAAAGCTTTTTGGATTAGTTTGCTATTTTTTCCATTTTATTTTCCTCTAGAAACAATGTGATTCTTTTGAGATAATTAGTTTAACTAATTATCTAAGATAATTATAACGGGTTTTATAAGATGTGATTTACCTCTGATAATTATTTCAAAGCATTTTGGATTAGTTTGCTATTTTTCTCCTTCTATTTTCTCCTATAAACAGTGTAATTCTGCTGAGATAATTAGTTAAACTCACTATCTGATGTTAAAATAATTATCATGGGTTTCAAAAGATGTATTTTTCCTCCTATAATTATCTCAAAGCATTTTGGATTCGTTTTTGATTTCTCCCCTTTTATTTTTCCCTAAAAACAGTGTAATTCGATAATTAGTTAGACTAATTATTTGAGGTAAAGATAATTATTACGGGTTCTAAAAGATGTGTTTTTGCTTTGATAATTATCTCAAAGCATTTTGGATTAGTTTGCTATTTTGCCCCTTTTATTTTTCCTAAAAATAGTCTAATTCTACTGAGATAATTAGTTTAACTAATTATCCGAGGTTAAGATAAGTATCATGGGTTTCAAAAGATATGTTTTTGGTCTGATCATTATCTCAAAGTATTTTGGATTAGTTTACTGTTTTCCCCCTTTTATTTTTTTCTAAAAACAGTGTAATTCTGCTAAGGTAACTAGGTAAACTAGTTATTTGAGGTTAAGATAATTATCATGGGCTCCATAATATGTGATTTACCTCTGATAATTATCTCCAAGATTTTTGGATTGATTTTCTATTTTCCCCATTTTATTTTCCTCTAGAAATAATGTAATTTTGTTGAGATAATTAGGTAAACTAATTATCTAATATAATTATTATGGGTTCTATAAGATGTGGTTTACCTCTGATAATTATTTCAAAGCATTTTCTCCTTGTATTTTTCCCAAAAAACAGTGTAATTTTGTTGAGATAATTAGTTAAACTCAGTATTTGAGGTTAAAATATTTATCATGGGTTTCAAAAGATGTGTTTTTACTCTGATAATTATCTCAAAGCATTTTGGATTAGTTTGCGATTTTCCCCCTTTTATTTTTCCCTAAAAACAATGTCATTCTACTGAGATAATTAGTTAGACTAATTATTTCAGATTAAGATAATTATCACGGGTTTTAAAAGATGTGTTTTTGCTATGATAATTATCTCAAAGCATTTTGGATTAGTTTGCTATTTTTCCCCTTTTATTTTTTTCAAAAATAGTGTAATTCTACTGAGATAATTAGTTTAAATAATTATCTAAGGTTAAGATAAATATCATGGGTTTCAAACAATATGTTTCTGGTCTGATAATTATCTCAAATCATTTTGGATTAGTTTACTATTTTTCCCCTTTTATTTTTTCCTAAAAATAGTGTAATTCTATTGAAGTAATTAGGTAAACTAATTATTTGAGGTTAAGATAATTTTCACGGGCTCCATCATATATGATTTACCTCTGATAATTATCTCAAAGTATTTTGGATTAATTTGATCATTTCTCCCTTTACTTTTCTCTTAAAAACAGTGTAATTCTGCTTAAATAATTATAAAAATTACTTAGAAAATTACAATATAATTTTCCTAGAGTAATGACAGTCTAACACTGCTCTGATAATTATCTCATCTTAATCTAAATTTAATTAGTATACTTATCATTAGTTTATGGATTAAATGAGTAATTTCAACCCTAATATGATATAATAAATAATTAGCTTAGTATCCTTAAGCTTAATCACAATAATCAATAGAGAATTTTGAATTAGGAGAGAATTTTAGAATATACATAGGTTTAATCTTCAATTAATTAAGAAAATTATAAATAGGTTAACCTAGTTCTACTAATTAATAAAGGTTAGTGCTAATTATCGTTGATTAACCAACTAGATTCTCTCTAGTGATTTCTGCATAGAGGTCTCTCAAGATAAGAGAGAATTTGCCAAGGACTCCGAGTCTGTCTGAAATTGTGAAGCAAGGGGTCATATTTATAGGTTTCTGGGCACTCACACGCTGGAATTGGCAGTAACTTGCATCCTAAGCATCCCTACAACTCCACAAACGCCCCCTGTTGCTAAATCTAGTCTGGGAAAGTTCATCATTACCCCACACAACCCCCCAGATACATAGAATTGATTTTCTGCTAGTTTGTTGACTTTTAATTATTAATTTTGGAAATATCTGCAAAATTTGTACAATTTGTAAGGTTTCAGAAACTCGAAACCTTACAAAGCCTCCTTCTTCTGAACCCCAACCTTCTCCCTTTTTTGTGCTTCCTAAAATCCACAAACCATCCTTAGTAGGATGCTCTTTTTTCTCTTACAGAGGATATATTCTGGAGCCAACCTCTCTATGTCTCCACTTCCAGCTTCTCCCTATCCTTTTCCAACACCTTAAGTACTCTTTTTCACTCATCAAGGATATCTCCTCTCATGTCCTTCCTCCTAATGTCCTTTTGTTCATGTTTGATGTTGAATCATTATATCCTAGCATCCCCATTCAACAAGGTTTTCTTGCCCTCTTTGACTCTATCCAACACCACCTTTACTTACCCAAAAGGAGACTCATCCTCTCTTTGGCCTCTCTTGTCCTTAACCACCATTACATCTCCTTCTAGGGGAACTGTTGGCGACAAATCAAAGGTACTGCCATGGGTTCCAATTTTGATTTCATCTATGCTTGCCTATTTCTTAGTCACTTAGAGCATAGTATCAATCTTCCCTCCGATCCCTCTCTCCTCTATGTCAAAAGATACATTGATGATGCCTTTGGCATTTGACAAGTCTCCTTTCTTGATCTTGAAAAAAACCTTAAGCTTTATGGGTCACCACTCCAAAACCATATCAAATTTTCTCCGGTCATTTCTTCCATAGAAGCTTCCATCCTTAACATTTATTTCTTCAAAGGACCCTCCTTTTCTTGTTCAAGGACTAGTTATTCTCACTTCTTTCAAAAAATCATAACTCTTACAACTACATTCCCTAGAAATCTTGGCACCCCACCCACTAAAAAGTACCTTTTATCATTTTGGAATTGGAAAGATATATCATTAGAGGGAGCTCCTTGGATGGGTTCCTTACCATCCGTGTCCATTTTTTCCACATAATTGTTTCTCCCTTATTTCTTACAATGATAGAAACTCTCTCCTTATGAAGAGACCCAAATCAAAAGACCCCCCCTTTGTAGTCAAAATTCCCTTTTCACCCTCTTTGTACAACCTTCATCTCTCTCCTACCTTGATCAAGCCTCTCACTCTTCAACTTAGCACCACACTTGAACTATCCCACCTCCCCAAACTCCTTAGTTTTTGGCTCAATGCACCCAATATCGGGAATATGTTTACGTCCAATTTTCACACCCCTCCTAGTTAAAATATCTCCTTTCTTCCCCCTCCCCCCCTCCCCCATATTTTGTGACAATATCAGTTTTTTGTATTCTGTTCTTTTCCCTTTTTTGTGTCTCTACTAAAAACTAAATTTTTTGCCTTGATCCTTCCAAGCCTGTCTTATCTTGATGTTACCCCCCTAATGGTGTACATCGTACCAAAAGTTGCCATTATTTACTTCTCCGTACAAAAAATGCTTGCATTTACTTTTATGTACCAATAAAACTTCTATACTCCTCTTAATCCTCACATTTGTACCCACCTTGGGTTTGAAACCTCCAACCCCCATTTAAAAGCCCCCAATTCTTGTACAAAAATTAACATTACTGATGAGCTTTAAATAGCGAGATGCGTTTAGTGCTAATTTGTTGTCGTTTTTTCTCCCTCTCCCTTTTTTTAATCTCTTATTACCATTTTTCCTTTTTTTGGTAAGTTTCGCTCGCTTTAAGTTCATAAAATACATTAGTTCTAAGGTGCTTTTTCCATAGATGTTATAGCATAGCACATACGACCGGATGTTTACCCTTCCCTCGCCTTATCCACTCCTCTCACTCCCTTTTTCGCAAGATAAATTCTCCTTATCTTTGCTTTATCTTGGTGGGATGCCTTGGTATAGTTTGGTTTTGCCTTAGTTTCCTTTTAAGCCTTGATTTTTAATTTTTTTATATAACTTTTCTTAAGAAAGGACTTTGGAATTTGTTTCTCTCCTTTGCCTTGTCCTCCCTCCTGTTTCCCTGCTTATCCGCGTGCCTCCCTACCTTGGTCTCCTCATCGCCTCAAGATTTTGCAGTTAAGGGAGGCGTCATCACGGCCCACCAAAAGCATCCATTCGCCTCCTAACGCTTTTGCTCAACTTTGAAAGACAACGTCACCTGCACATCTTCACAAGACAACGTCACGTGCTCAGTTGCATATGGCGTCACCTACTCTCTTTTGCAGGCTAGCATCTGCACCTGATCAATCTCTACGTCTTCCACGATGTCACTTAGTTTATTTTGAGGTCTAGCATCACCTACATGCTCAATCCAATGTCTACATAGTGGGCTAGTGTCTTTTGCTAAAGATGCACAAGATCAACTTTACTGAAGCTTCGCAAGGTCAACTTCACATGTTGTACCTACTAAAATTTGCATCTTGCACCTACCCAAACGACATCACCTACTTTATTTTGCGGGTTAAAGTCACCTGCATGCTCAAATTCTACATCCTGGGCTAGCATCACCTGCTGAAGCTTCACAAAATTCTACTTCACTTGCTGAAGCTTTGCCAGTGCAACTTTGTAAGCCGCACAACTTCGCAGGCCAAACGAACTCAAGCTTACATGCTCTGAAGCCCGAGGCAAATGAGGCGACATAGTAGGCTTTCACCCCTTTCACATGGCCTACCATAACTCAAGGCCTACCATAACTCACGGGTACTTGCAGCCCTTGCATAACTCATGGGTACTTGCACACGACTGACTTAAGCCTGGAGGAGCCTTGCTATTACCATATTCAATTACCTTGTCTTTGGCTACAGTTTTTGGTAAACTTTCACCAACTTGAAGCCTACCCACTGCCTCCTAATTTCACAGTAGCTTTCCTCTTTCCACAAATGTTAGTTAGCCTGCAGTTACCACTATGTATGTGTTTGGTCTAATGCATTAGGGACAAAAACGACTCAAAAAAGCTGTTTGTTAATATAAGGATTAAGGAATAGTCCAATAGTTATTTGACACGTATACAAAAGCATGGCACTCTTGTCTCTTCTATTGTGGGTTTTGGTGGTCCTATTTTGATGGAGAACTGCTAAATGTCTTGATCACAAGGCTGAAACTGCTATATTTAGGTGCTTTCGGCGAGAGAGCTCATTAAATTTGCGGCTCAAAGCAATGAAGTCTCGTCTTTTATTCTATTTTATATTTCACAAAAGCGTTGTCAAAAGATACAAAATCTATGTCAGAAGGCTCTCAAAACAAGAGCATTAACACTAGAATGGTAACAGGACACTTTTGTGTCCTGTTAAGTGACCATTTTGCTTGAATTATTTGAAGAGTATGAAAATGAATTTTTAGGTGCTATATATCCACAAAGTTGCCTTATGAGCTGAAAAAAACTTAGCATTTTTTTTTGAGTATCGATCTCACCATTAACCTTACTCTTGCACAACATTTTTGAACCTAAACTGTGTGAAAAAACGGGTCTTGTTTTTGGTTTTTTTTCAATTTTTGGCAACTATACCACTCTAAACTTCATGTTTGTGAGGTTTAGATGGCTAGAGGTTAGGACTTCATAGTTCTCAACATGTTTTGATGCTTGTAGGGAGAGCTAAGTATTAAAATTGAAAGTTATGACCAATTTACAAGAATTGCATAATCCTGTTTTTTTGGCCAAAATTAGCACTTTTATGATTTTTTTGGTGGCTTTCTTGATATCCAAATTCAATTTTGATTGTGTAAGTGTAATGTATAACATAAAGCTAATCTTCCTTGAGTTTTGGGGGACCTAATATGCTATATAGCATAGTATATGATGATGGTTGAGTTTTTTGATTGCTGAAGAATACAATACATTTTAGAGTAGCAAGTATAACTTTCTCAATATTGCTAGTTTCTTAGGCCAATTGTGTGTATTTTGTAGGTAGTAACCATATCTAATCATAGACTACAAACTTGGCTAGATATTGAGTAGTTTCTATGGGTTTCTAGAGGTCATTATGCTAAACCCAGTTTTTTCATGTTTGCTGTATTTAGCACTTTATCATTGCCCCCAAGGTTCCAATTGTAAGAGATCCATTATCCTTTTGACATGCTCCATGGCTCCTTTTCAATCTAGAGGCCCAAAGGGAACTAAGAAAACATGCATATAGTGTTTGTATTGAGCGTGACTATAGAAACTTTGATGATAGGTCCGCAGAATGGCAAAAATGCAACTTTTTTGTATCTATTTTTTTTGCCCAAAAACAAATTAGTGAGGTAAAAGCAACCATATTTTTTGGTCACCAACCCATTGAAGTTAACGGGGCATTTTATCTCATGTCCTACAAAAATCTCCACTCTTATTTATATGCAATCAACCGTAAGAAATTGCTATTTTGGGAAAAATGAGATGGTCCATCAACTTTGGAGGCTTGTAGTGACCAGGGGATGAGAAAAATTACAAGTCTCTCATTTTTTCCATATGTAGTAGTTATTGAACTATAAGCTCATGAAAGGATTTTTCAAAATGAGTGGATCTACTATGGTTTTGGAATTTTTTTCCCAAAACCCTGAAAGGACAATTTTATGTCCTGTTAGGTTACCATTCTAGTGTTAATGACAAATCACCTACTTTTTTCAAACGTATACCTTTCTCGCTCTCTAGTTTGTGAGAGGTTTTAAGTCTTTCCGTCTATACTTTCTTTCTTCTCTAATCTCTGAGTTTCCATGGCGTCTTTTGCACGTCGCCCTTCACATAACATAACTTCTTGTGACTTTCATAATGTTAGAGAGGATGGTCTTTGGAAGTCCATATCTTTTCATGTGAATGACTGGGGAACAATGCTTCCTTCATGCAAAGGTGTACACAGAGTGAAGAGAACTAAACGCGATAAAGTAAAAAACCATTGGAAAGGTCGTGTTCTTGCTTTCAAAGTGACCGGCAATGGCTGGCTAGCTAAGGTTCAACATGTGTACATGGCCAAGGATATGGTGTTAGATTGGGAAGAACATCCCACACTGCATTCTTACTGTAAGTACAAAAAAAACTATTTGATACACTGAATTTTTTTCATTATCCCATTGTTTTTCTCATTTTTTGATTCCATTCCAGATATATTTCCTTCAACAGCTGTGGAATGGAAGCCTGTGGAGAGTCTAAGTGGGACGTTCAAAGCAATGCATAAAGGGATTGCAGATGCTATGTATGCTGACAAGCCACCTTCTTTTTACAAAACAATGGATTTGTTTGTCTATTTTGCAGAATACAAAGTTCCATCAAGAGAAGGTGCATATGGAGAACTACATCACTTACCCGTTCCCACCATAAGTTCACTTGATTGAGAAGCTCTTGATGCATGTACTATATAAAGCTTCAAATCCAAGATCAAAGAAGACATCCTTAAAGCTATGTCTCCGGGCAGGATATCAAGAAGGATTAAAGTTCAATGGTTCTTGCCTATACATGTCTTTGTGGCATGTTTCAAAACAATGGATTTGCAGAGGACAAAGACGATGTGTCTTAATAGAAGACTTTCTATGACTGAACTGGATAATGTTCTTGGAGACGGATGGAGCACCAAAGAAACTTTCCATATTGGTGACAATATTAGTTGTAGAGTAAGCCCAAATTCTATGTCTATCTCATATCAACTATGTCGTCAATCATTAGTTCAGGTCTACGACTATAGGAGATGGAGAAGAAAATTAGGTAGCTGGGTTCCTCTCGACTCTGAGGAAAATTGTCCAGAGTTTGAACTAAAGGTCACGGTCCATCCACACACCGAGTATAGAAGCCTGATAGTAACAAAAAATTGGAGACTAAATGATGTTAGAGAATCTCTTGAGTTTCTTGATGAAACATCTCCCAAGTATAGATTCAAAGTGGATGAAATTGTGGTGAGCACAAGGATGGAGAATTCAACCTCTTGCATCACATGCCTTCCCCCAAAAAGAGTTGTATTTGAGCCACTTGCAAGGACTTGAAAAAACAAGTTCAATATTGTAATCATTTTGCAAATATATTTATCTTTTCTCTACTTATGTTGTTTTAAACTTACATGACATCATGATACACATTTAAGAATCGACAGTTGGTATTAAGTATTTGAAGTACAAAATTATGAATCACCAAAGGATATATATATATATATGTTCATATGGACAAAATGAACAAAAGTGTACATAGCTTTTGTGGACTATTCAATCATGAAATTCCACTTTTCTTTTTGCCTGAGAGGATTCTGCATCCTCAAGGACCCTTTTCCTTTTGTGTTCAGAAGGGGGTGAAAGTTCAGGAGTAGGTGGTGGTGGTGACTTGGCACGGGTTGGTGCTTTGGACCCCTTAGGGCTTGGCACGGGTGACTTGGCAGGGGTTGGTGCTTTGGGCTCCTTAGGACTGGCTGGCTTGGGTGATTTGGCAGCTTTCTTTGACAACATGAATGGTAGCTTGAAAGGTGAGCTAGGTGCCTCCCCCTTATTTTTCTTAAGTGTACGACGCTTTTGAACCTTGAATTTCAATGGTGAGTGGAATGGATGGCCCTTTGTATCTGCTCTTTTTTTTGTAGGGCTCTTAGTGGGACTCTTTCCCTTGGCAGTCTTCTTATTGGGACTCTTCCCCTTGGCAGGGATCTTCTTTTTGGTAGGACTCTTCCCTTGGTAGGGATCTTCTTCTTCGTGGGACTCTTCCCCTTGGCAGGACTCTTCTTGTGATCCTTTTTCTTTGTATGGATCTTCTTTGTAGGACTTTTCTTCTTTTGATCCATTTTCTTGCATCCAAACCTTTGGTGGCTCTACCTTTCTTTGGTGGCAAAGGAGAATCTCGATCATTTGGATTTATTGATCTTTCCAAAACCATAGAAACAGCCTTCTCTCTCACCCACGTGACCCAAGACTCTGGATAGTCATGGAACTGAAAAAATAGAAAAGGGAACTAAAGGACATAACATACATACATAAAACAACAAAATAACTACATGAACCACACTTACAGTGAGTATAGTCATCGGGCACCTTGACTCAAGATATCTCCATGCATTTGCAAGCACCCTCCATCCACAAGATGTCGAGTCTGTCTGTAAAGGCACTTTTTGATTGTAGTACTTGAAAGCTTCTATATTGTAATCCTTATTTGTGGTACTCAGGTGACCAACAATAAGTTTGGGAGCACTGCAAGAAGACATTGAATAAAAAATCTACTAATAGAAAACAATGGGCCATCATCAAGCATAGATTATGCTTCATACTTACAGTTTACTTTTCCCATGGATACTTGACAATGAATTCATAAATATAATATCTTTCTCCAAAAGATTGAAGATAATAAGACTCCAATGTCCTCTACAAAATAAAAAACAATTAGCTAAGAATACCACAAAATGTTAAAAATAACATGTAAGGAGTTAAGAATTACCCTTCAACATAGGGGTATAATATGTAATTGCAGGTCAGCATGTTAAAATCATCAAAAAAACTTGAAAGGGTTCCTTGCTTGTTGAAAAGGCACTGTGTCACTAGAGGGTCAAGTATGGCAATTTGCATAGCTAGAGCCTCTGGAAGATCCCTCATAAGACACCTGGAAAAGGAAACACAAGCCCCGATGAGCCCCTTGTGCCTGTCTGCCTTGCACATGCACTAATAATTAGCAAAGCAACACATACCTGAGACAGATATATAGCATAGTGTCACCAAGCTCAATGTTGGGATTTACAAGCATACTTGTGTCTTGAGGGAATATATCCAAATATGCCTCAGTATCTCCAAACAAGGAGACATCCACCACCATTTGGCCTGTGACTTTTTCATAAATAAGAGAGTTGGATGCTCTTAAAATTTCAACTTTCTCTTTAAGGATAGCATCCTCGGATATCATGTCTTGCTCCCTCTCAACTTCCTTTCCTGCTTTAATCTTAGCAGCTTCCTGAAGGCACATCACAGCTTGAGATTGCCACCTTATTGAGACACAAGTTTTCATATTCATCATGCTTACAAGTCTATCAGATATCTCCTTTAAAACTCTCATGAAAGAGAGCTTTGGAATCAGTAGACAAGTAGAATTTTGTGCTTTTCTTATTTCTCTTAGGGACTTCACCTAATAATTCAATCTTTTTCTGGGATTGGGCCTCTGAGAAGGTAGTGGAGGGGGTGCTTTCTATGTATCCTTCTCAGCATCACCTATTTCTTAATCAGTTGGGGCTTGGTAGACCTTCCTTGCAGTTTGCTTAGTCCTCGCCATTTGGGTAAAAGAACACACCACGCGACAGACCCGTAAGCCCCAACCTTCAAGATGTTTCTATCGCGCTGTGAGCGGGATGAAAACACACACAACACCTCTATAACGACCCGACACACACTCTTGGGAAGATACACACACACACTATGGGGCACCACTCAGCTTATACAACACACCTCGCCGAGACAGGGAACACACCTCTGGAGTGAGAGGAGAGAGACTATCCACTTGCCCACTCCACACAGACACACACACACACACACACACCCAAAAAACTCAGCTCAAAAGAGGAGAATTTATGATGTTTAAATACAATTGAGCTTGGTCCAACACCAATGGGGCAAATAGCTCACACAATATGGGTAAAATAAGCCAGATACAATCACAAACTAGAGCAGAAACTTCGCTCATAGGAGAAACTTACACAGAAAAACAGCAGGAAAAGAGTGAGGAATTTGGCAAAATGGACAGCGCCATCGCGTTCGGAACAGCCCAAAACCCCAGTCTACAATGTCAAAGTGCTCAAATCCGACCTCGGATGAGCAGTTTACGACCAAAACAGGCTCCAAAATGAGCAAAAACACACCTGCGGCTGTTCCTCCTCTCTTCTCCACGTTTTTTCTGGTCTTCTCTCTGATTTTTCATTTCCCACACTTAGCTTTATTAGTTGGGCACCCGTGGCCTTTTAGATGACCTCAAACGGACCCCAAACAGGCCAAAAACTGACCTCGCAGTGCATAGTTGTCACCTTTTTGCATCATTTGCACACCTGGCACTCAGCTTTTTTCCAATAATGCATCTCGCCACCACGTGAAGTGGCCCCAAAAAGTGGTCCTAATGATGACCTTTCTGCATAACTCTCACAAGAAAACACCCACGTTGTGTCCGTCCTCATCCGCGTGCAAATATTGACCTCGTTCGCCCTCCTGACGCCACTAGATGCCATCTGACGCACCTGCTGACCTCACGTCGTCGGCCCGCCGATAGCTTCCTCGAGAAGTTTTACGCGCTACCAACTCCTCCTTATTGTAGAAAAAACACACTAGTATTGATAATAGTGAAAATCGCTGCACTATGTACATGTTGTCCTACCTGTACACATGTGGGCCCCACGTAACCACCTGGCTCTGGAAAATGGGCAATTCCTTATTTGATGCACCATGCATGTGTATGTACATATGCGCAATTCCTTGCTCCAAAAAACTCCTCACATAATTTGCCCATCCCCTAGCCTGCTAGATCATTCATGATCAGCAGCAGCAAAGAGAGATATGAGACTCGCCGCATCACAGGGCTCCTCATCCCTCATCAACATTGCTTGATCCACAGACAGCTCATCTTGCTCCACCATCATCAATATATCATGATACAATTTAAGACGCAACCCATTTACCCTTGACTTATGTAGAACACCATCCAGGTTAGCCAGCTGATATGTGCCATTTGGAAAACACTCCACTACCTTGAAAGGGCCTTCCCACTTAATTTGAAACTTCTTTTGGAAGGTGTTGTCCAGCTTACTATTGTAGCGCAAAACCAAGTCATGTTTCTTGATACCCTTATTTTAACCTTTTCATTTATCTTTACCAAAGCCTTATCCTGCATCTGCCCATAATGCTCCAATGCGCTCATCCTATCCAACTGGACCTCTTGTAACTGCAAGAGCCTCTCTTTGAATGCATCACTAGGCGACCCAAGCAACTTCTCTAACATCTTGACCGCAGGCAACTCTACCTCCACAGGCAATAGTGCTTCCTTTCCATACACCAAATGAAATGGAGTAAACCCAGTACCTGTCTTCACCGAAGTACGGTAAGCCCATAATGCACTACGCAATTCCAAATCCCAATTCTTTCCTTGGTGCTCTGTCACTTTAGAAAGAATTTGTACCAACTCACCATTGAATCTTTCATTTAAGCCATTACACTGCGGGTAATAAGGAGTGGTATGCTGGTGCCTAATCTTCATCTTTGTGCATAAGAAGTCTAGCAGTTTAGCTCTAAATCCTGGCCCCTTATCTGAAAGTAGCTCTAATGGCACCCCAAACTTGCAACATATTTCATCATACACAAATTTTGCCACATCCTTTGCAGTGATCTGTTTTACTGCTATAGCCTCTGCCCATCTAGAAAGATAGTCCACTGCCGTCAAGATATAGCTTTTTCCCCTGCTTGTGATAGGTAATGGGCCTATTGCATCAATCCCCCACTTTTCAAACACATCAAACGCCATAATGGTTTTTCGTAGCTCTGGCTTCAACACTCTCTTCCCAAATGCTTGACACCTATTGCAAGACCTACACCAATGGTGAACATCCTTGTGAAAACTAGGCCATACATACCCCTCTTGCAAAATCTTATGCAAGGTGATCTTTAGAGCAAAATGGCCACCACATGCGCCTTCATGATTCTCTTCCAACACTCTGTAAAGCTCCTCCCGCCAAGGTACACGTCTCAACACGAGATCAGCCCCTTTCATGTATAAGAAATCACCAATCAATTTGTACTTGTATGCTCTACGCACAAAGCCATACTTCTTAGACTTCTGAATCTCCTTTGGAATGATTCCTATTAGCAAAAACTCCTCTTCTTGAGCCAAACTTTCCCGCCCATGATAAAGAGGTAAAGTGGTCCTCAACACAAATAGCTCCCCAATCATGCTTTGAGCTGCTTCATGTGCCTCTCCATTTAGAGCACGTTCAATGTGTCTGATGCTCCATGCTTCAAAAATTTTTAACAGGCCTTTAATTCTGAAACACATTTCCTTCAATGAGGTGTTCTTGCTCTTCCACACACCCAGCACTTGCTTCACCACTAACAAGGCATCACCTTTTATGCTCAACCTTCGAACCCCATGCTTCAAACAAATGTGTAATCCGGCTTCCAATGTAGCATATTCAGCCTCATTGTTACTATGCGCATCCAGTTTGAACCCTCTCTTGCATACTAGCTTCCCCTCTGGATCATAAAGTGCTATACCCCCTGAAGCTGCATCATGGCTCTTTCTGTATGAACCATCAAAGAACAACACATGTGCATTGCTGATCTGTGGCACTTCTTCAACTACCTTTCTCACCACCTCTTCTTTAACAATAAGGGGATTCTCCTTGTAGGTCAACAAATCAGCTAGGGTAGCCCATGTACTATCTTCCACTAGAAAAGAGAACTCAAACTCTTGCAACTCAATTACCCATTTCTTCACCACATTTGACATGTTAGTACCATTAATTAATTGTGGCAAAAAGGCATAACTCGTCAAGAAAACAAAAGGCCGTGGTAGCAAGTAATGACGAAATCGTCGACAAGCAAATATTACACTGGCCATCACTAGCTCTACTTCCGAGAACTTTCTCTCCGCTACCAACTTCACTCGGCTTGCACAATACACTGTCCTCATATAATGGCTGCCCTTCCCCTTTTGCAATAGCATGGCTCCAATGGCATCCTCCCCTACTGATGGATTTACATAAAACACTTTCTCCCAATCAGGAGCCTGCATGGCTGACAAACCCCCTAACACCTCTTTCACCTCTTGAAACACTTCTTCACACTTGTCATCCCATTGCAATGGATCATGCTTTGCCACTTGTTGTAATGGATAAAGAATCTGAGAAGACAATGGAATAAACCTTGCCATGTACTTCACTTTGTGTATAAAGGTTGCCAATTGCTTCGTACTTGTAGGTGATGGAAGAAGAATAATAGACTTAACCTTGTCTGGATCAGCCTCAATGCCATTTTCTGATACCATGTGGCCCAATAACTTCACCCTTGGCTGTGCTAGATGAAATTTCTTTGGATTTAGTTGTCCTCCACATTCATCATATCGAGCCAATACCACCTGCAGCTTGTCATGGTGTTCAGCCCTACTGCTATAAACACAGAAGTCATCCATAAAAGATTTAACACAACTACTAATGAATGGTTCCAACACCGAATTTGCTCTCTCTTGATAGAAAGAAGGTCCATTTGACAACCCAAATGGCAATACTGTGTAGCAATAGCCGCCCCATGGCGTAATAAAAGTGGTCTTTGTGCGGTCTTTAAGAGAAATCTTCAATTGAAAATAGCCTGAAAAACCATCACACACACTGTACCTCTCATAACCTGCCACTGAATCCAAGATCTGATCGATGAATGGAAGAGGATATGGGTTCTTCTTAGTGGCTGCGTTTAAGGGCTTAAAATCTACACAAATTCTCCACTTCCCATCCTTCTTTGGACTGACTACAACTGGACTCACCCATTTTGTGGTCTCCATAGGGACTATGAACCCTGCCTTCAATAACTTGTCCACCTCTTCTCGCAAGGCTTGCATTTGCTCTTGACCCATCCTTCTTAGCCTTTGCCGCACTGGCTTAGCACCTTCTTTCAGCTCTATATGCATCTCTTTGCCCTTGAACCCTCTGATCTCTTCATATGAAGTAATGAACAAATCAGGAAAACTAGCCAGCATGTGCAAATATATATCCTTCTCCATAGCTGAGAGGTCTCCACTAATCATTTGCGTCATTAATTCCTGCTTCTTTGACAACTCAACCTTGGTTTGCATCAGCCCTTCAATCACTTCATAAGGCCCTTTACTTTCATCTTCAACCTCATTCGCAAATGCAACTAAATCAAACTCCTGGATTTCTTTGTCCATCAAAAGAAATGCAACATCAGCATCCTCATCACTGCTGGTAGTGCTATCACTGTCCTCATCTGTCACCGTAGAAGAGTCTTCATCACTAGACTCATCCTCATCTTCATAAAGCTCCTCTAATCGTTTCCTTGTGTCCATATTATAAAGCTTCTTGGTACCTGTCTTTCCATAGAGGCTAATCGTACCATGTCGCCAATCTTGAACAGCTCCCACTGCATGTAACCATGGTCTGCCCAGTATAATAGGATATGCTCCCAACCCTGCTGGCATCACATGAAAATCAACCACTGCCTTTGCATCATATGCCTCCACTTCTAAGCTCTTTACAACACCCAAGCATTTTACTTTTTGATGGTTTGCCAATCTGATTCAAAACCCTGACACCCCAGCCACTGTGAGACCCATCTTCTCAACGCATGAGTGTGTTATGACGCATATTTGGGCTCCGCCATCCACATAACCTTGTCCCAAATTTTTTCTTTTATGCCACACATCTACTATTGGACAAATGTCTGGTAGCTCGTCCATTGCCAACACCTTCACTGAACCTCTCTCTGGCTCTTTCTCCATTGGGTTAACCATCCTCTTCCACTGTCGCTTTAGCTTAGGCACCATCTCTATAAGCTGCCCAAAAGTAACATCTGCCTTCCTGCTCGTCAGATCCTCCTTCAAGTCATAGCTTAATTGCCCATCCCCTAGTGGAAAATCTGAAACATGAAACTTTCGACGAGCTCTCCTTTTCCTCTTGGCCTTGACATCCTCGCCTTCATGGCTCTTTCCTTTCTTCTTACTAGGACCTGGGGCACTTCTTCCTTCCTTATCCTCTGTGGTCCTCTTCCCAATAGGCATCACTAATGTATCCTCTAGCTTTGATGCCTTCTCCAAGGTGACTACACTTAGCACTTTTGTCTTTCCTTTTTCCTCCTGGGTTAATCCGCTGGTTCCTTCATCTCCCTTAATTTCTATGCCATAATCATTTCACCTAGTTAGCACCTGTCTTGGCAATGGATACATGTCTCCCCCCATCCTTGGTGGCTTATCACATTGCGGGCTGATGTGACCCAACTCTCCACAATTATAACATGTGGGCGTCTGCCTCCAAAACCTACCATTGCTTTGTCCAACACCATTCCTAGGCCTTTCTTCACCTCCTGGCTGATTTGCAAACCGCCCTCGACCTCGATTATTTCCCACTTGACCTAGCATGTTTAGGCTGAGATTCTTCATCAAATCAACCACTTGCCTCATGTCTTGCCTTAGGCCATCATCTTGCACTGCTGTAGTGACCACTGCTGGCATAACCTGAGTAGTAACAGGAACCACTGGTTCATGATGAACCCCTGACATGCGCCCTTGTAAAGACTCTATAGGCTGAAATTCAGACCTCATTAGGAGATTTCGGAGGTCTTTTGGAGGTCCTCTTGGTAGAGAGAGGAAAATAAGCTCCTCCAATGAGAGAAGAGCCTACGTTACGTAGAAAAATAGATTGATATTAACAAAAATATAAAAGGTGTCCCTCTCCTCATTTAATAATCTAGTGGTCCTTGAAGACGAGCACACTCTTTTATTTAATGCGAGCACCTTTTTCAGAAGGTAGATGCGGTGCATTTGATACGGGATATGTCATCACTAGAACTCAAAAAGTCACAAAACTATCAAGTGGTGGAAGATTTTGAAACTTTTGATACTGCCAATGCGTCCGGAACACACATATCTCCTAGAAATGAATGTCCAATTGCCTCGCTTAGACATCCAAAGAGGCCAAAAATGTCAAACACCCCTAAAAGAACATTTTACTAACGGCGCGCGAGGGGGCATTTCAAAATTTTGGAATGCCTCCTCGCACGCCGTTAGTAAAAAGACCCTTTTTCCCTCTTTTTAGGGAGCTTTTTGAGAGGAAAATGTCCAAAAACCTCTAAAAAGGGGCTTTTTGGAAAGACAAGTGTCCAAAAATCACTAAAAAGAGCTTTGTACTAATGGCGCGCGAGGGGGCATTCCAAAATTTTGGAATGCCTCCTCGCGTGCCGTTAGTAAAAAGGCCCTTTTTTCCTCTTTTTAGGGAGCTTTTTGAGAGGAAAATGTCCAAAAACCTCTACAAAGGGGCTTTTTGGAAAGATAAGTGTCCAAAAATCACTAAAAAAAGCTTCGTGCGCCGTTAGTAAAAAGACCCTTTTTTCTTTTTTTTTAGGGAGCTTTTTGAAAGGAAAATGTCCAAAAACCTCTAAAAAGGGCCTTTTTGGAAAGATAAGTGTCCAAAAACCCCCAAAAATGGGCTTTGTACTAACGGCACGCAGAGGGGCATTCTAAAATTTTAAAATGCCTCCTCGCGCGCCTTTAGTAAAAAGCCCATTTTTGGGGGTTTTTTGACATTTTTTGCCTCTCCGGATGTCGGAATGAGACAAGAAGACATTCGTTTTTAAGGTATTTTGGCGTTCCGGATGCATTGGTGGTGTCAAAATCCTCAAAATCTATCACTATTTTACAGTTTGTGACTTTTCAACTTTCAGTGATGACGTAAGCTGCATTGAATGCGCCGCACCTGCCTCCTGAAAAAGACGCTCGCATTAAATAAAAAAGTGACCGTTTTCAAGGACGATTGGGAATATAAATCTACTTTTTAGAGTGTCTGGTTGTCCTTTTGGACGTACTCACAAGGTGCAAGTGCATTTTAAAAAAAGTTTCTAGAGAGAGAAATACAATTTCTTACAAGGCCCTCCAAATGACCTCCGAAATTTTCTAATGCATTGGCAAAGACTCCACCCCTAGCTGGCTCATTTTCCTCAGCTTCCACTCATTGTTCTTTGCTACCTCTAGTGCATCCTCATATGTCCTAGGCTTCTTTAGCTCCACTCTCCAACGTATATTCTCCCAAAGACCAGCCAAGAACCTGTCCTTCTTCATCATGTCAGGCGGGGGTACCTGTGGTGCTAAAGCCTTGCACATTCGCTCCGATGCCAATGAAAACTTACGTATGTACGCATCTACTGGCTCACCTTCCTTTTGCACCAAACCTTGTACTTCTTGCCACACTTTGTCAGGATCTTCTATCTTCACAAACTCCACTTCCAACCCATGTCGTAGATCGTCCCAACTCAACCTTACAGGTGGATCAGCCACACGCAACTCCTCTTCAAATGCTTTAGACCAAACTCGTGCATCACTCTTCAAACAAATTTGGAGAAGACGTAACATTTGCGTAGGGTCATGAATCTGGTTGCTAATGCAGGCAACCTCCATCTTTTCCAGAAAGTCCTCCACATCTTCATCACTTCTTCCATGAAACTCCGGATAAGAGAAATCCATGGCTAGAGAACCCCTTCAAACACACGTGCAAGAACCCAAAACTTTTCACTACCCAATCCCTAGAAACTTCAATGGAGATCAACTTTAGATAAGGACAAACACATGCACATCAAATGAGTTTTCATAGTTAATCATCGAAATGACAACAGGCAAAGGACATTCCAGGATCTCTCTCAATCTTCTTGGCCCAAACATAAAGACTATGCGCTGCTGGAAAAAAGATCTTCCTGGACACATGAACATTAATCTGAATTCTTTGAGTTAAATGAAAAGGAGTGAACTGAGGGCCATTTTGATCATCCATTAAAGCCAACCATGAAGCTCCCAAGAAGGTACACCTGACTCAACCTCTGATTTTGCCAAAATTTCAGCAGCATAACAGCATAAATGGCTCAAAATACCAAAAAACCAGCCATCATAACTTGGGAAAATTTCGACAGAGTTTCCCCAGAAGTAGAGCGGTAGGAACCCAAAATATAGACTGTCTATGTATGCATAAACTGTCAACAATAGAACCCGAGCATCAAGTAGGACTCACTAGTACATAGCCTATGGCGAGGTCACAAAAAGGGTGCTCCAGCTACCTGTATCACCGAAAGGATCTCCACATTTGAGAATCCCCCAGCTCAATAAAAACCTCACGCTATCGACCCTCACACGAAGGCTAATGAAAATCGCATATAGTCAAGTCTCAGAAATGACTATCTTCCAGACCAAGTCTCAGAAATGGCTGGGACTGCCAAATACAACCAAGTATGGCTCCACAAATGCGTACAATGGCAGTTTCCACAAGTAACGTACAATCCAGCAGACAATGCGCTCAAACAGGCGCCAGGTGATGCATTCCCACAACAACTGCAAGTGACATCACTGCTAGTATATCACTGTACTCCAGCTACCTGTACCTGTGTGAATCACCTGTACCTGTACCTGTACCTGTACCTGTCCTTGTAACCTATAACCTGTAACCTATAATCTATAATCTGAAACCTGTAATCCCAAATCTCGAAGCTTGAAGCTCGAAGCAGAAGGTACTCGAAGAAGATCCTCCGTGGGGGTGCCAAAAGAATGTGAGCGGGATGAAAACACACACAGCGCCTCTATAACAACCCGACACACACTCTTGGGAAGATACACACACACACTATGGGGCACCACTCGGCTTATACAACACACCTCGCCGAGACAGGGAACACACCTCTGGAGTGAGAGGAGAGAGACTATCCACTTGCCCACTCCACACAGACACACACACACACACACACACACACACCCAAAAAACTCAGCTCAAAAGAGGAGAATTTTTGATGTTTAGATACAATTGAGCTTGGGCCAACACCAATGGGGCAAATAGCTCACACAATATGGGTAAAATAAGCCAGATACAATCACAAACTAGAGCAGAAACTTCGCTCATAGGAGAAACTTACACAGAAAAACAGCAGGAAAAGAGTGAGGAATTTGGCAAAATGGACAGCGCCATCGCATTCGGAACAGCCCAAAACCCCAGTCTACAATGTCAAAGTGCTCAAATCCGACCTCGGATGAGCAGTTTACGGCCAAAACAGGCTCCAAAATGAGCAAAAACACACCTGCGGCTGTTCCTCCTCTCTTCTCCACGTTTTTTCTGGTCTTCTCTCTGATTTTTCATTTCCCACACTTAGCTTTATTAGTTGGGCACCCGTGGCCTTTTAGATGACCTCAAACGGACCCCAAACAGGCCAAAAACTGACCTCGCAGTGCATAGTTGTCACCTTTTTGCATCATTCGCACACCTGGCACTCAGCTTTTTTCCAATAATGCATCTCGCCACCACGTGAAGTGGCCACAAAAAGTGGTCCTAATGATGACCTTTCTGCATAACTCTCACAAGAAAACACCCACGTTGTGTCCGTCCTCATCCGCGTGCAAATATTGACCTCGTTCGCCCTCCTGACGCCACTAGATGCTATCTGACGCACCTGCTGACCTCACGTCGTCGGCCCGCAGATAGCTTCCTCGAGAAGTTTTACGCGCTAACAACTCCTCCTTATTGTAGAAAAAACACACTAGTATTTATAATAGTGAAAATCGTTGCACTATGTACATGTTGTCCTACCTGTACACATGTGGGCCCCACGTAACCACCTGGCTCTGGAAAATGGGCAATTCCTTATTTGATGCACCATGCATGTGTATGTACACATGTGCAATTCCTTGCTCCAAAAAACTCCTGACAACGCCGTGTGTGAGGAGAAGGGTGACAACACGACGCGATAGAAGGGTGACCCAGGCTTTGGAATAGGTCCGTATCACGTCGTATGTGATCACCAGAACCTCCAAAAAAATCTCACAAAACGTCCTGTACGACGCGATAGAGGGCGCAACCACACCTTAGAAAATCACCGTATCGCGTCGTATGCGAGGTGTGAAATCTTTAAGTAAGCCGAGCATAAACCCCCGCACGACGCGATGTGAGCCTCACCTAACCGTTGCAACATACGCCTATCGCGTCGTATGGGATTCCATGAGTATTCCAAAAAACAAGACTTTCACAATGCGATAGAAGGCACACAAACACCTTAGGACATGGTATAGAGCGTCGTATGCGAGTTGTGTAAACTTTTAATTAGCCAAGCAGCAACCCCCGTACGACTCGATGAGAGGCTCACCGAGACTTTGCAACTTGCGCCTATCGTGTCGTAAGGGAAGCCTTGGATTGTCTTAGTGGACGGATGACTCGAAGTGTGGGTAGTTGAGGACGACACGACACGAATGTCGAGTATGGGAGAAAGCACAAAATGAGCACGTGACAAGGCTTTATATACATAAGACCGTCCGTACGACGACCGTTGTGCGTAGTCCACGTGGCACGTGTGTATGGTTGACACGTGTCACTAACGGTCATATTTCGAATGTTATATAAAGCTTGGTCTCGAATTTTAAGAATGTTCCACGTTCACTTGTCGCATACGACGCGAGATATTATCCATTTTTGTGTAATCCTTTCGTCCCGCACGATCTCATCATTTGCAATTTCACATCGGTGGTCCCTCCCCTATCGCGTCTTTTGGGCCCCTATCGCTTCTTGTTTGCTTTGTTGTGGCTTTGTCTGGTACTACACGTAGGGAAGCAGTTCCAAAGGCTGGGTCCAACACCTATCGCGTGGTTCGGGGTTGTTTTACGTTTTGGTGTGGTTTTGTCCCGCACAACGCAGAGGGAGGCGCTTCCAAAGCCTAGGTCCAGCGCGTATCGCGTGGTTCGGGGTTGTTCGTTTTGCTGTGGTTTTGTCCCGCACAACACGTAGGGAGCAAGTTCCAAAGCTTGGGTCCAACGCGTATCGCGTGGTTCGGTGTATTTCTGTACCTTGTACCTAGCTTCACCTGTCGACTTTTCCTCTACCATGATTGAAGGCCGGGAGGATATTTTGGAGGAGATTCCAAGTGAGAAACTATTGGTGGCTGTGATGGATGGTGGTGATATGGAGGTGTACACCAAAGCATATGAAATATTCAACCCTGTGCTTTGTTAGACCATTTGAAAGACTTCTTGGCAGAAGAATTCAAAGAGTTTGAAGAAGCAGTTGAAGGCAAGTGTTTGGTTTTAGATGGGAAGGCTTATTGTCATCTAACTGAATATACTACAAACTCAATTGAGAAGAGCAAAGTAACAAGGAGGTTTGGAAGATTTTCTAAGAAGACTTCCTTTGTTTGTCCACCTACCATTTCTTGTCAATTACATTTAAAACCTTGTAGCCTTGTTCCAAAAGAAGTTGCTTTTCTTTTCTTTTTGTTCCTTAAAGTTGACATGCAAGGCAAAGCTGATGAAGTGAAAGATACAGATGAGGCAGCAAATAAAAATGTTTCCACAATTTTGCAGCTTGAGAAAAGTGAAATTCTAGAAGAGGAGGAAGTTGATGTTGCAGCTGAGGAGCAGGAGAGTGCAAATTTTGATGTTGCTCAATTTAGAGCTAGTACTGTCATTGATGAGCCAACAGATGAGGTAGAGGTATCTGAAGCTTCCCTTACTATTCCAAACCTTCCCTACTTCTTTATCAATGGGAAAGAGTATATTCCTCTCCATCGTATCCAGTGTTTGCTTAATATGAGGGAGGACTAATGTATTGCAACCATTTCTGAAGCTTCTGAGGTGGCCAAATATTTTATTGACACAGAAGAAGAGTCAAAAGAGGAGTTTTTGGCACTTGATCTTCATACATCCAATAAAGATTTTTTGCCTGCTCCTGATGCACTTGCTCTGTGCATGAGAAGAGTGGAAGAGGAAAAACCTTCCCTCAAAGATGAGGATTTTGAGAAGAGGCTTGTTGAGCTTGGCATCCAATCTTTTGGCAGAGACTTTAAGCTGAAAAAATTTGGAAAGGAAGTTGACATAAGAGAGATGACTGGATCATGCAATCTCCTTCAAGAAAAAGTCATTGCCGAAGATGAATTGCAAAAGGTGATCTCCCTACTGAAATCTTTATTTTTGTTCAAGTTAGTTTTAATTACTCATTGTCTTGTTTTGCAGATTGAACTCCTTGACAAAGACAGTTTTCTTGGTAGAGCTAAAGGCTCGAGAGGGAAAGCAATAGAGGGCTCTTCAAGAAGGGATGCCTCCTCTCTCATGCACTACATGCCTACATTGGATAGTGCCACCTTCTGTGCTTTCCACATGCAATATTCTAAAGATCCTGAGTTGCCAATGTTTGCACTGAAGATATTGTCACGGTTTTTAGGGTACACTCCCCTTCAAATCAATGCAAACAAGATCATGCTACTTGAGAGAGCAGCAACACTTCGAATGTTTGGATATGCTTTGGGATTCAATGCCTCAAGAGCAGGATACTTTCTTTGCTACTCTAGCTATACAGCAGCAGCTGAGGAGACAAATGTCAACCTTCTTGGGGGCTATAAAAGAAGAAAGTTTTTGAGATATAGGGGTGACATACCTAGAGATATATAAAAAATCAAAAACTAATGTAAATTTGATAATTTTTTGCACCAAAATATATTTTTTGAATTTGGATCTCTTTAGAAAGATTCAGTACAAAGTTTCAAAGAGAAGCATTAATCTCAGATCTGTGGTTGAGGAGCATGGTTGTTTGATCTCATCCGTTGTAATTGCCTCCTATAGAACCAATTGAATAATTCCTTTAGTGCATTGCTCCTTCTTTGTCCACCTCCCTTTCTCGTACATTTGAAAAAAGAAGTCCTCGCTTGATAGTGAGATTTTTCCATTCCCTAAGTATTCCATGTTGCAAGGGGTGCTTGTTTTGCAAAATATGGTCCATGCAGGTACAAAATATGCTAAAAATAAAAAAAAAGTTAGTTGAACTCAATAGGATGCAAAGTAAAATACTATCCAGTATTTAGAAAGTAATTGAATACTCACCAAGTAATATGTGATGTCTTTTGCTCCCCAAGCATCTGTAATAGCAGTTATTAAAATCTTTATTGTCTTTTTAAAGTCATCTACATAAGTAGCAGAGCTAACTTGTTGTCTCAAAACTTTCAAAAAATTGTCGAGCTTCTTCCACACTTCCATGCGTTTGTTGGCTACATCTGGTCTACTTTTGACATTGGTTATTATAACACAAAGATCCTTCCAGCAGTTCCACATAGCATCAACTTGTTTTTTGTCATGGTTACTCAAAAATCTTCTTGCTTTTTCTCCACCCATTGAAACATCTTGCAAAACATCACCGGTTCCTTTTGAAAGAGTGGGATATTTTTTTAGATGCACTTGACCACCATGAAAACCCATTTCAAAGAGCAAAGCCTTGCATTTTTCTATGCACTCGTCTGCAAGTTTAGTTGGCTTAATAGAATATGCATAGTCAAGATGGAGTCGAAGCAATTTGTCCAAGATTCTAATATCTGCATGCATTGTGCATATATGTACATTTTTTAAATCTATTGTTAGAATTGGATCCCAAATCATAGAAGACGATGGATAGTCGATTACGTTAACACTATTGCTCGATGGTGCTTTTCCAACCTCGTTTTCTGCAAGCCATCCTTTTGTTCTAGTGCTTGCCATGCAATATAGACATGGATACTTGGTATTGGCACCTCCACATACACCAAACATGCACTTTAATGCTTTTAGGTCGGCACTCAAGTGCCATTCTACAAAAAAGTCACCCATGCCATCTACATAGAGTTTTTCACCTGCATTTTGGTCCTGTATAACAAAAGGGATATCGGTCTGCAAAAACAGCCATTTCAATGTATCGTGATTTTCTACTGGTATTTGAGCTGCTCCGATCCACCAAAGTTCCATTTCTGATTGGCTTTTGTGGTATGGGGAATCAAGCTTACCCTGGCTATAGTCCAATGCTCTATTAATAAGGGATATGGATACTCTTTCCATTTTTTGACATTTTTGAATTTGAGCTTCATCCTATTTCAGAACAAATATAAGTTTACCTTCACAATCTACTTCTTGCATATTATAGTATCTCACCATAGCAGATTGAACATTTTTTATACTCATCCAAATGTTATTAAAAACATTATACTCAAAAGAATATTTTTTTTTCTGTTTTTCATTGGCATCGTTCCTTCAATATGATAGTACTCTCCAAAATGTTCGGGTATTTCTTCATTTAATAGAGTCCTAACTTTCCCAACATTATGAGGCCTAGGCAACCCAAAAGCTTTAATCTTGTAATACTTTAAAACCTGAAACCAGGTTTTAGAGATGGCCTTGTAACCCCTTCTACTCACCCCCACTGTGTCACAAACTTCTTGCATTTGAGAAGGTTGTACCAGTAAACCCATATCTTTCAGTAAACTTTGAAATACCAATTTTTTTTAAGTTTGATTTTCAAGAAGTTTCAAAAGTTTAAGAATATCACTTTTGTTCATTACCTCATTCAAAAATCTCACCCTTTCTTGACCATTGGACATATCAAATCCTAAAAGACTAGTCACATGTTCTCTAGTAATCTTTAATCTTTTTTTTCTTTGTCCAGAACCTTCTGTTAAGTTTACTACATCTCTCATTCGTTTTACTCGTGCTCTTAATCTTATTGGAGTTTCTTTTAAAGTCCGAAGTTAGTGATTTTCTTGTTTTAGAGATGCTATTTGGTTTTCAAGTTCTAAAATTTTTGTTGCATTTGAAGACAAAACAGTTTTGAGATATTGAATGTAATGTGTATGATCAATGTGTAAATGAGATAACCTAGAACTATATCCTAGTAAGTCATCAACCCCATCACCAACAAATCTCATCAAATCATGAGGTGTGTGAAAAAATGGATACCTTCCAGTGCTAGGATCCGGTGGATACAAGCTCCCATCTGTCCATATATCAATGTGTTTATTTCCCTCGTTGCAAATTTTTTGTGCTTCATTTGCAGTTGTAACTGGTCTTTGATAGACACTCCGCGTAGTAGCATATTCTTGGCTTAGCTTAATGTTCAAGTGAAACTTACGGTTATCACTAATGAAAGATGTATTAGTCATTGTAAGTAATGAAGGAGCAAAAAGTATAATGGAAATAACGTAGCAGCAGAACAAGGTGCATCAGAGAAGAAGAGATAAAGCTCGCGAAAGGTGAGAGAAAAAAGAGAGATTCAAAAGTGGAAACAACTATTTGCCGCCAAGTGAAGTAAATGAAAACAAATTTCAAGGTGAGCCACAAAGGAATGTGAAGAAAACGATATCTTTTTGAATATTTAGATATATGTACCTAGGTACGCTTTAGATTCCGTAGATATGCTTTAAATGACCAAAACAGACAAATTTGGAGCTGTTTTGACCACAAACGGCTTTGCTAATTAGTAATTTAACCAATTCCTTACACAACCCTTTTTTAGTCGTTTTTGGACGTAATGGGCCATGTGGTCGACCGCCCATCACTAACTTATACTAGCCCTAAGTGTACAACAGTACACTTTTGTGAGCCACTAGCACTAAGTAGAGTGTGTATTATGCCTAAGTGCATAAGATAGAGAAGAAAGAAGGGGCACACAGTGTGTGTAGCCTCTCCCCATCCAACCTGAGTGTGGCTGTGGTGGTGTGTGTGTGAATGTGTGTGAATATTCCTCTTCCTCTTCCATTTTTATCCTAGCTCCTCTCCCTCATCTGGTATCAGAGCTGTTTCATTCTCAAAAATTCTTTTGCGCGTGCACGCACTTTCAAGAGTGCAAACAGGGTTCGGACTTTGGTATCAGCAAATTCAGTATTCTGAGAGAGTTTCCATTAGGTGTCCTAGGGTTTTACCCCCCTTTGGAATCCATTTGTGCCATTAAAAACCTCATTTGAGCTACAATTTAGAAGCTTCATTTTTAGCTCTCCTTTGGCAGTTTGTGCTGCAGAGCTTCCATAGCCATTGCAGGTACCATTGCTGCAGTCTCTTCCATCTACGAGAGACCACGGATCATTCGATAGTGTTTAGCCTTTTTTGGAGTGGCCTCATACACACACATAGAGTGGGAGTTTAAAGACATTGTCTTCTTTGAGTATAGGTACAGATACAGGTACAAGTACAGGTTTATAGAACGTCTTGGTTAGCTTCCTCTGTGCTTCTTGGTCTTGATTTTGGCTTTGGCTATGGCATCAGGATTGACTCACATGATACATGTTTCAATGCTTGCGATATTATGGTTCTAGTGGGAGCAAATTTTTAATGCCTACATGCATATGATGGTACTTTTGACCATGTTTGAGCTCTTTTGAGAGCAGTTTGACGCCTCGCAGGGATATTTCATTGCATGCACATGCTTTTGGCACCTTCTTGAGCGTCATGACAAACTTGTACATCTTTGTGGATACTACCATTGTATGCTTTTGTGAAGCCATTTTCTGGCTAGCACGGCAGTCTTGGCCATTTCTGAGACTTGGTTCGGATGATAGCCATCTTTGAGACTTGGTTATATGTTTTGCTGCATAACCTATATTGTTGAGGGTAGATAGCATGAGGTTTTCATTGAGCTGGGGTATTCTCAAATGTGGAGATATCTTTGGTGATACAGGTAGCTAGAGCATCCCTTACAAGGCCTTGTCATAGGACATGAATAGAGTGGTATAGGTGCTTTTGACATCAAATTAACGGTCTATGGTCAGTTTGAGAGTTTATGCACCTCAATTGGTCTCTATACTGTGCAATTTTGAGAGGCATTTCCCTCTTCTATCCTTTGTGAGTGACATACTTGGCCATTTTGTCTTGTATTTTGGTTGACATAGTCCCAAATACAAAGGAGACTCTGTCGAATTTTTCCCATAATATTTTGGTCATTTTGTCACCATGTCTACTAGCAGAGATCGTGACATTTATGACATAAAGAAGTTTGATGGCACTAATTTTCAGGTTTGGAAGAACCAAATGCATGATGTGCTTGTCTAAAAGAAGAAAAAGTTTTCTATTGCCTATGCGGTTAGAGCTGAAGATATGCAGATGACTCAGTTTCAGTGGTGGGAGGAGCTTGATGAGCTATGCAGGTCTATGATTAGATTGCACCTTGGTGAGTCGGTGTAAATTAAATGCTATGATGCGATACTGCTTATGATTTATGGCAAAAATTATGCGACTGTTGAAAGGACGCCCTTTCAACAACGTTTCCATAAATATTCCATTAAAGATTCCTCAAAGATTCTATAAAGATTCCACATGAAGATGGTGATGAAGTAATGAAGATGAAGATGGATGCTGCAACATGAAGATACAAGTTCATGGACGTCATCAAATATCCCATTATTATTATTTTGAGCCATTACGGCCACTTTTGTAATGTTTACGTGAACCTCATATTTTAAATCGGCACTTGTATTTTGGCCGTAGATGCTTGTATCATGAGTAAAGCCAACTCAGTTTCTTGTAATTAAGCTTTGTAGAAGCCTAGGGACAATTCAGGTCATTTGGCCGGACATTAGGTTTGAAGGCTTTGTATATAAGCTGAAACCTAAGGCTTTGTAAAAAACACATTACGTTATCTCAATTAATATACAGTCGTGGGTTCTACAGCACAAAGTAGTGAGCTTCACGCACACACACCATCGCGCACACTAATCACATTGCAGATATGAGAGTAGGAGCGTGTTAGCATCGAGGAGCTCTCCGTGTCGACACAAGCAATGCAAGCCGAGGACCACATCGCGAGCCCGCCTGCTACGAGCTATATTTGGTCGTAAGTACCTCGAACGACATCCGATCTGAATGATCAAGTAGTCGTTAGAATCAGGGCGAGAAGCTCTTCGTGTTGATGTCTTTGTAGATCAGTTTCAGACACTTTGGAAATTGCTGTTTTGAGTCTATCGCGATAGCGATTAGAGGTCTTACAGTTATAGTTTTCAGGGTTTAGGTGTTTGGCCATATAGGATATGTCCTTGTGAGTCTTGCCCTCCGATTTCGAGTCATTCCGATATGATTTGAGACTGTTTCTAGCTTGTAGTGTTTCGTAGGATGCGTTGTCTGTTTCTTTGCTTTATGGTAGTGTTGTGGTAGGATTAGTGACTGTAGAGTGTTGTTTGTGTCTAGCTCAGGGTTGACAACCCCAAGATTGCCTCCATGCCCTAGTCGGGTCCGCTACGTCCTTAGATTGACAGTTTGTTGGTCTGTGTTCTCGCTGTGCTCCATCGTCTGTCGCGGCGTATCCGCTAACATTGGCGCCATTGCCGGGGACGAAGCGCCTAAACTAGTGTAGACCGTATCATTCGTGTTTGATAGTATAGCATTTCTCTAGAGTTTTCTAGAGTGTTGTCACCATTTGCCTTCTTAGTGGGAAGTCAGAGAGCGGATCTCTTGACTGAGGGATAGCCAGGGAGCCTGCGTCTCACCGAGGTGGTCCACCATGAGGTTGAGGTATGGTTATATTATTTTGTTGTGTGTTTAGATTAGGTTTTATGGTTTGTGTGTTTGGTTGTGACGTATGGTTGTAAAGAACTTGAAAGAGAAAAAAACGCAAAGAAAAACGCAAAAGGTAAGCAGGAGGCTGTTTGCTTGCCAGAAAGAAAAAACAACCATTCAACCATCCAAAGTAGGACTTTAGGTAGTGTAGGACATCTGATGTTGATCTAGAGCAATTTTGACATGAAAATGTGCTTGAAAACACAAAAGGCGGAATTGTGTTGATTATGGTAAAAGTGCTCTAAAATGGTCGTTTGAAAGCCGATTTGAGTGCTTATTTTTGCATTGGAGACCTTAAGGTAGGGAGAAAACACAGATTTGCTCCAATCCAAAAAAAAAAAAAAAACTGAAACCAAATCTGCAATTTTCAAAAACAAAAAGGAGGGTTTGACCTCAAGACCTTGTTTTGCATATGCTCTAGAGCTTGTATGTGATATTTCAAAGCATTTGCATTAGTGCTTGTGCATCTAAGTGGGAATTTGCTTTTTCTGAGTGTAAGGAGTATTTGAGTGAAATGCTTGAATCCAAAGGAAAAGAAGTCCAAATTGAATGAAACTTTGGGGATAAGCTTCTAAGGGCATTGGGAACCAAACTGTCCAAAAACAGAAAAAAAATCACTTCCCAGTGGATCTCTGCTCAGTCTATTGCGATAGACTGATGAATTGGAGATAGAATCACAATCAGGCAAAACCCCTCATGCCACAACTAAAACACATCAATACAAGGCTGCTCCCAAAAAATGAGTGTACTTGGACACCTGCTTGACCACCAAACCTCAAGTCTGGTGTTTGGAATCTAAGTTCAGAGACAGAGTGGTAAAAAGACCTTGACCAATAGTCCAAACATTGCACAACTTTGTGTATTCACTATACAGAGGATAAGGAAACTAGTTGTGAAGAGAACTTTGTAAAAAGACCAAAACTGGGAAACTTTATGAGCCTATCGCGATAGGTTGGGGATATTTAGCTGTGGACCTTATTTTGCAAATCCCTCCTAGGGATAGCTTAAGCAGAGCCTACATACCATACACACCAAATTTCAAGGTGTTTGGATCACTAGAAGTGAATCTAAAGCCCAGATAGAGATTCAGGTTCTGACAAAAACACAAAAAATGGCCCAAAACACAAACCAAGTGTCCAAATTGCATGAAATTTGAGGGATAGACACAAGAGAGTAAGGGGAATCTAAAAGTGAAGTCACAATTTTGAGTTGAATTTTCCTGCACAATCTGCTGTGTCTATCGCGATAGACTCATGACATTTTGAGTGGGACAGTTTTTGGAAGTTGTGACTAGATAGCTTGAATCCACTCCTCACCTAGACCTTAACCATCATTTCAAATTTGAAATTGGACATCAAGAAGACCACCAAAGCACTTGTCTGGTGTTTAGAGTCAGACTTCAGAGACAAATTGGGTAAAGGGACTTGACCAAATTTCCAAACCTTGTGAAACTTGGTATACATGATCTACAGAGGGTAGGGAACACATCTGTGAAGAGAAAATTTGGAAAAAGTGTCATTTTGGCATACTTGTTGAGTCTATCGCGATAGACTAAGAACCCAATGATAGAAACTAATTTTTTCAAAAACCTCTGTGGCATAGCTTGGAAAGATGTTATCAAGGACACATAAAAATTTTGAAGTCATTTGGACATCAGAAAGTGGGTCTAAGACCATTTGAGAGGATTCAACTTGTAGAAAACACCAGATCTGGTCTAACTGACAAAGTAAAAGTCCAAACCACTTGAAAATTGGCAAGAGGACTAAGGAGAGGTGTTGGAACACAGTGGTATAGTCAAAGTCAAGTTTGACCTATAAAAGGGGTACTTGATGAGTCTATCGCGATAGACTCAAAGCAGGGCCAAAGAAACTGAATTTTTCAAAACCCTCTGGAGCATAGCTTGTTTAGCCTCTCAGGAGGTTACACAAAAAATTTGGTGGATTTTGGACATTGGGCAGTCATCCTATGTCTATTTTATAGTGATCAGATAGACTCAGAATTCTAGAGTTCGAGTTAGAGACCTAAGAAAAAGTCCAAAACAAGTGAAAATTGGTGAGCAAGGTGTACAGAGCATAGGGAACACAGTGGTAAAGAGAAATCTGGAAAATTCTCCAAATTGAAGAATCTGCTGAGTCTATTGCGATAGACTGAGGTTTTTCACAAAAATTGAAATTTTTGAAAATTGACCATAGGGCCTTGTTCTACATGTTGTTGTGAGCCTATGGTTAAAATTTGAGTAAATTTGGAGCATTGGAAGTGCATCTAAGTGGATTACTTCATAAGATCAGAAAAGAGACTGTTGTTTGATGCAAGTTACAAAGGAAAAGTATTCCAAATTGGTTGAAACTTGGTGAGTAGTATCTCAAGAGAAGGGGGAACTCAAATCTGTGAAAACAGTTGAAAAAATGTATCCCAGTAACACTCTGGTGAGTCTATCGCGATAGACTCAGAAATTCACTATAGAAAAATCAAAATTCAAATCTGACTTCATATTTGGGTTCAAAAGGCCCATTATACCCTGTACACAAAGTTTGAGTGCATTTGAACATCTGCAAGGGGTACTTGGTAAGTCTTTCGCTATAGACGACTGAGGAAAAAATTTTGAGAAAATTTTTGAAACCAAGTATACCACTGGGTTTATCATTGCCTAAGGAGTGCACACACCAACTTTGGGCTCAAACTGACCACTTGCAAAAACATCAAATAGAGCAACTTTCCAAATTACATCTCACTGTTCTGGTCATAACTTTCACATACGGACTCCGATTCCAAAACTTTTTTTATCAAAACGTAGCTTGAGAGCAGCACTACAGATCTTAGAGTAAATTGACTAGAATGGTTGCCAATGGCTGGTCATTTTGGTTAGTTTTGAAAAAAACGTTGTTTAAGGCTTCAAAATGCATCCGAAAGTCAGGGGTGTCTAAAACCGACAATTTGAGAGAATCGTGAGAAAACGCTCACGGTTTTGGACATAGTTCCCTGACCAAAACACTTGAACACATTGAGAGAGGTATTACTATAGCAAGCTAGATCTATTAAGCCTAGAATTCATGTCTACATCAGACTCAGACTCAGCTTATACAAGCACATGGATTGCAGGGATAGATGAGCACCCGCCCAGAATAGATCTTCCAAACCTACAATACATAAAGACCAATTTTGTGGAGAGAGTTTGGACGTATAACCATTGAGGCGGTCCGGGGCGGGCAACAAGAAGAGCGGCCTCTAAACACCCTTCGAGGCTCCCGTGCTGCTCAATTGGGGCTGGGGCAAGCACAATCAGAGACAACAACAACCCACAGCCAGAAACCAAACAAGAAAAGGGGAACCACCTAGTTGTAGATGCGAACTAGGACGCACGTGATATCTCCTTGTACTCAAACGCACAAAGAGAGGGGAATGCAAGAGAGCCACACACACCAAACACGAACATTCACCACGCCAGAGAGAGGTAAAAAGCACAAATCAACTTGAGCAACTCAGTCTTAGCCTTAAAGACTAGATGCACACAAAGCTTGATGAGAAATAGAGAGACAACACAAAACTTGACCTTGTTGCCAATACACAAATTGTCTTAGGGTCACGGGAGCCCTCTCACCGAGCACCCTCTTACAATTGACCTTTTAGGCAAACAATTCAACAAGCCCTCAAACCACCAAGCATGAAATGGCAGAACAAACTTCAAGGACAATATACCTTCAACCACCTGATGAGCCAACTTATCAAGTCAATTTGGAGAGAAGAGTCGTAGTTGCAACATACAATTGCACCCAAAACTATGAATCTTATTTATGCACAAGAGTAGGCTACAAGTGTGGTTGAAGAGTATAGTATCACTCCACTCCTCTAGATGGCATAACTAACTTCAAGCTTCTCCATGCACCTATGCGTAGTGATGGAATATAGCACTCACAATGCACACACTCTACACAACTAGGCTTGAAGAGTGGTGTGTTACGTGTTGAGAATGGTGTGGTGTAGTGTGATCATGTGATGATTTACAAGGGAGAGAAGGGCTCTATTTATAGGTTTTAGAAGCCCTGATTAGGATTAGGCCTAATCAAGTTTATTTGAAGGAATAAAAGATTATGCATAGTTTTATTTTTTTTAATGAGGGTGGGTCTCTCTTGTCCTTTGAGTCACATGGATGTGGGCGCAAGGGAAGATAATTATTGAGGATGAAAGGAGAGAGGATTGAGTGAATAATTTGGGAGTGTCTACTCTAGTAGAGGGTGCATTTTACAATAAGGTTAGTGGTTAGTAGTTAGCACTTATCACTAAAAAACATTTACAAAATCATTCACCAAATGGTGAGATATATGATGAGAAAAGTTAGAGAAGGGATGAGCTTGTAAAGAGAGGTTGAAGCCTTGGAGAAGTTGACATTCACCTCTTTACAGCACAGGAAGAAGAAGCAGTCAGCATGGCGAAGTAACGCGTGTCGATGAAGATACGTTATCTTCAAACCTTGGAAAATTCATGATAAAAGCCTTCATTTGCATAGGTTATCCTTAGATTTTTGCTGATTTTTTGAAGTTCTTTACAAAGTTGAAGAGAGTATGGTAATATGGACATATATGTAGAGAGAAAGGGGGACACATAGGATGTAGAAATGGAGGATGAAGGCTATAGAGGTGTGAGAGATGTGGCAATGGTGAAGAGGGTGAATTAGGACATGGGAGTTGCAGGTTTGGGAGTGGGAAGGAGAGGGAGGAGTGTGTGTGAAAGAGGAAAATGATAAAGTGGAAGAGTGAGTGTGGCTGCATAGCATGGGCAAACTGGGGTCCATCAATAAAAGCATAGCTCACAGCTTGTAGCTCAAAAAAATATGAAAAAATTCGAAGTGAAAGTTCAGCTCACAAGCTACAACTTTTGTTTGTATCACCTTTTCAAATTCAGGGAGCACGTGATCTTTAAAAATTCAGCAAAGCCGACTGTTTTTTCCACTGCACAAGGTCCTTGTGAGGTCCTTCTTTGGATGATTCTTTTGAATACCTCCAAGAGTGAGCTCCCCATGATGCATGCATGCATGCCACATACCCTTGACCTTATTTGGTAGGTCTATAATTGAAGATATTGTTGAGATCATGATATAAGTGAATAGTACAACTAAGAAAATCAAATATTGAGGGGTCTAAAAAAATATGTACATGTCAAATATAAATAATATAGGTGGAAAAATTATATAGGGGTCAAAATAAATCTCTCTCATTATAAGTCTATCATAAAAAGATGAATAATTTTGGTGGTCTAATTTATGAGAGTAATAGGGAATAGATGTAGGAAGGAAAAAATCACAATAGTGAAAAAATATACACATTAATAGAACTAGTTTTTTTTAAATTTTTGTTGGGATGGAGTTACACCAAAAATAAGAGAAGCTTGCATGAAATTATTTTTATATGGAATAAAGAGTATGAAAAATGGTAAGAAAAATTATGGTAATGGTGAGTCAATGTACATAGCATAAATAACACACACCTAAGTATAAATATTTAAATAAATACCAAAATAATTATGAAAAATCCTTTTATTTAGGCCCTATATATAATAAAATATTTACACACAAATGGGACATAATATACTTATATATTTTTTATTTTTTTATTTTATTTTTGGCTCAACTAGCCCAGTGACTAGCTAATTGAGGGTTTTTAAGAAAATATGGAGAAAGTCCCTAACTCACACACGTATATGTACAGTGAAATGGTAGGGATAACCAAAATTTTTGAGTGATTTGATAGGGTGAGGTAGCTTACTATGGCAATTATGGAAAGCCGAAAAACGGCTATCACCATGAAAGTGAAGGACTATATAGGTATATTAATGGAAATCAATTCAACCTTTACAGTTGCTTAGAGCCTTACCTAGATGAGCTGACAAAGTACAAGCTCTTATATGTCTATACATACGAGGTCAACCGACAATGGACATCTTTATTTGTTGACAAGTATGGACGAGAATATAGAGCTGTGGAAAGCACAAATCCGCAAACCAAATTAGAGATGAGTGGATATTTGGTCAATGAAGGACCTCAGATACATCCACCAAACACAGGAACCTCTACGAGAATTCCAAAGAGGGGACCACCACCTGGATTTCCTCCTAGAGCGATAACGAGAGATGAAACGATACCAGAGAGGAGTATGGTTCCATACTTTGCACCCCAAAGTCTAAGACCATCTCAGCTAAGAAAATGGGTAAATAGAAAGTACAACGGCATAGGAGACCCATACGCCCATGTCTCGGATCTCAAGAAAGTCCTACGAGTAGAACGAGTAGAGGACTTCCACACACAGTATGAGGGTTTTGGACTTACATTGGAGGACAATGCACAAGCATGGTTTGAACTATTGAACCGGAGAGAGTTCACAACCATTGAGAAAATGTTGGATGAATTTTTTCAAGAATTCACCAAGAGGGGCATAAAACATAACACCCTTCCTAAGATTCAGGAATTTAAACAAGGCGAAACAGAAACATTGCGACATGCAATACTGCGTTTCAAGCAATATGTTGCTAGATGTCCTACCCAAGAGTTACCCACGCCAGAACATCAGATCCTATGCTTCAGCAGAGGGCTTAGGAATGAGAATCTCCAAAAGGACCTATACATTAAAAGATACCAAACCTTAGAAGAGGTGAACAAAGCGGCAGTTGACCTAGTTGACAATTGCAAATTCTATGAAGATGGTCAGAAGAAGATGAATGATGCGAGTGAGAAAAAGAAAACCGCTGATCTTGAGGATCAAAGAGGGAATCTAGGACAAAACCAAGTAAATGTTGAGGAGCAAATCATAGAGAATGTGATGCAACTCATCAACCACTCTGACAGAGTACCAGCCTATGGAGTTCCTCAACGGCGCAGGTGCATGACATGTGGAGGGGACCAGCCGACGCAACATTGTCCGGACTATAGACCTAAGAATCCACCAGGGTTTGAGCATGTTATGTCTCAACCGCCTAGATATCATCCTGTAGCGGAACAAGTGTTCTTAAGTGAAAGACCCATAGCTGCTAGAAATGCATATGTGAGTCATGAGCTTCAAAAAGAAAGAAATGTGGTAGATCAGAGGCCGCTTCAACGTCAATATCAAGTATTGCCACAACAACCAAGACATCCATGTGACAGATGTGGTAGTAGTGATCACTTGATTAAGGACTGTCCACACCATGATATCATGATAAATGTATATTGTAATGAGTGTGCAATCACACATATGATTTTGTATTGTCCTAAGAATCCAAGAAAGAAAGGTAAAATGCAACCACATGTGATCTTTCCTTCTACCAGCAAATCACAGAAACAACGAGCCGCAACAAAAGGAGAGACGACAACAACAACAGAGCAAGAACCAATTGCAAAAGAACAGGTGCTTAAACAACAAGAAGATGAAAGTAAGCAAGTTTCTCCAGTAAACGTTGTCACACGAGCACAAGCAAAAGTGCAAGAGCAAAAGCCTACAGATGGAGAGACTAGTAAGAGTTCCAAAAGCCGTAGAAACTCTAGACGAGCAAGAAGGACTAGAATGAAAGCGACACTAGAAAGGGAAACAGGGGAAGAAAAGGCTGTTACAGCTAAGTTGGAAACAACTCAAGAGCAACAGACACAACAAAGGGAAGTTGAAACCCTTAAACCAGCTGAAGCACCCAAGAGTGCTAGTTCAGGAGGATCTGTCCTAGTGGACAAAGTGAATGAGCCTTTAGACGCGATTCTACAGGCTTATGAGGCTAGATTGGCAAATAGACAGACCTTAGAACAAAGATGGATGACTTATCCTTATCTTGAACTAGAGAAGCAGAGGCTAGAAATGTGTAAGCAGCTCATTAAAACTGCTCAAGCATTGCTAGAACCACCTCCACCATAATTCAAGGATAGGATAGTCACCCTAGTGCACAAAGACGAGAGCCTTAAAGTAGACGAATTTCCTAGAGAAGAGGTAGATCATAGGGAAGAATCACTGCCAAGGTCGCGAGACTTGAGGGTAGTCCAAAATACAACAGATGAATCAATGAGGGATTTCCCACCCTATGTTCCTATAGTTGAGGAGCAGTGACCAGAGGAGTTATGGAAGGTTGTCCGAGATGCCCAAAAAAGAGAAGACGATGCTGGACCAGCACCATTTCCTGAAATCACATTAGATAGACCACAAATGAGTGTTGATGCAAGGTCATATCATGGTGACGTAGGATCGATAGCCTCCGAAGACAGTAGACTTGCATCGTTAAGAACTTTGCCACAATACATGGGAGATTTTGAGGCAAAGTCTGAGATTGTGAGAGTTCCATCACAGAGGCTAGGAGGGACAAAAGAATTGGACACAAAAAATTTGACTGACTTGCTATCCACGCCAGTGAAGTGCACAATTACGTTGGCAGAACTTTTGAAAATCAGGCCAAGTATGTGGACAGATATAGAAAAATGCTTGGAAAAAATTGGGATCAAAAGCCCGTTAAGGTTCCTAGAAAAATAACTAGATGAGATCAAGAAGCCTAGATCAAATGTAAGACCGGTACCTCTGAACAAAGTAGGAGAGTACTGTGAAGGAGAAGATGGCAATGCCACTTTGCCTGTCGAGTACAATGGGATTGAAACGAAAGCTATACTTGACAGTGGAGCAGGAATTGCCATAGCAACAAAACGAATATGGGAGAAATGGGGTAGGCCCGCCTTTAGAACAACCAGAACAAAATTACAGTTAGCTGATGGGCATGTGGAAAGACCCATGGGATTGCTGAAAGCGATAGTAGTGTCTGCTTGTGGTATAGAGTATGCGCATACTTTTGCCATAGTTGACTTTGGCAAGAAAAATAACTATGAAATCATCCTTGGAAGACCATTCATGAGGCAACTCAAGATGGTACAAGATTGGGGTTATGATTATCTATACTTGAGACATGCTGAAACCACAACACGTGTAAATATGAAAAATCATAGTTACCAAGATGTAACTAGAACGCCCGTGGAAGATTTTGATTCTGCAACACAAAGTGGATCAATAGACCATCCGTGGATGGGCAAAAAGAAAGAAATCTGGATGTGCGGAGCATCGGAGTGTAGTGACTTTGGGAGAAATGAGAATTCCTTAGAGAGGGTCTTAGAAGATGATGCTTACATAAGAGAACCTTTTCCGGAAGAGGCATTAGAACCGCTAGAGTGGACTCGGATATTGGCTACTTTGGATGTCTGTGTTAATGAGACCACACCAACAAAATTTTGCGATGAGAATGGGTATGACATAGTCCCCTACTACATGCTAAGGTTTATGTGTGAGACAGATGCAGAATCTGAGTATGAGTTCGAAACGTGGTTATCAGCTATGGGGATAGCACAAAAACAGATACCTAGCCCGAATACTGGTCATATAGAAATAGATGCTCTTTGCAATCAGTGTGCGATAACACACTTGATTACAAACTGTCCAACTCGAATACATAGTACAAAGGAGGAGCCACGAGTAAACAAAGCAAAGTTGCAGGAAGAAGGGCTAAGATCCAAAGAAGATGCTTTAGGTCCAGCGCCTACAAACGAGCAATATGAAGACTTGGAATCAATCAAAGAAGAGGTGCAGCTAGTGACAGGAAGTTCAGACACTATTGGTGACATTTCAACAGCTGAAGTCGAGGAAGAAGAGCCTATGACTCTACAAGAACCAAATGCTGATTTTGTCTCTCCAAAAGACATATCAGAGGAAATGGTGGTCAAGCAGGAGCTAGAACACACAGATGAACTCACAAGTGTGAACAATGAAAAAGAAGATGACAAGGAGTCCAGGCCAAAGATTGCTCAATTCACTCAAGAGAACACATGCAATCTAGTACCAAAGAAGATCAACTTTTTGCTAAGTGCACAAGACGGAGTCAAGATGAATTTTATGGCAGAAATTGATACAAATTCCATGACTAATGTCATGTCATATGGCATGTGGTTACTTCTAGATAAGCCAAAGCTTTGTGATATTCAGATAGAGGTAAATTTCTCACCTGAAGTAGATATTATAAGTATGGGGATTGCAGAAGCTAATGTCCAACTACACTCACAAAATGTCAAAGAAAAATTGTTGGTGGTAGATTCTCGACAAATGGGAACACACTTGATTTTGTCCAAGCCATGGGCACAAGTCTGAATTTTCAACAATGGTCAGCACGACAAGCTATCAAGTGGAAACAGAGGTCAAGCCTACAACAATTCAAAGATTCTTGGCTATTGAAAAAGGAAAAGCTAAAGTAAGCCCACAGTCTCTAGCCCAGCCAATGAAAGTGCAAGACAAAGCCTCTACCTCAAAAGCCAAACCATCAACAAAACAATGGAAACCCAAGCAAAAAGTCTATCAACCGAAGTTTCCATCGCCCGAAAGTCTCCAAAGGAAGTCAAAATAGGTCAACCAATTGCTAGTATCCAAGGCACAAATTAAAGTTAATGATCCAATTTGGATACAATCACAGGAACAACCTCAACAAGCAAACGTAACAGGATGGGTCACATCAAGTGAGTCAGTTATTGAACAAGGCTACAAGAAAGTAAATTCAGATGTTTGGATCAACAAGCCCAAGATAACAGCCCGGTGATATCCATCCCATGACAACCACTCAGTCAGGAATCAACAAAGCCGTCAACGTCAATCACATAACTCAACCAAGAGAAAGGACAAGTACAAAAAGCAAAAGAGAAGGTGTTCCACTGGACAAACCATACGACAAGTTTGGGTAATGAAATTAGAATTCTACCAGACTACCCAACAAAGTCAAGTGAAGATCACCTCCAAGCAAGTCCAAAGATTCATTCCAGTCGAGTTACTCGAAGCACAAGGATTCTATGAGGGTAACTTTCAAATCTGGTTACCTAAGGTAGTAGCTTATCAAGGAATCACCAAGGAAAAGCAAGAAACATCAATAAATGAAGAGCAGCCACCCGCTACACCCAAGATTACTACAACCTATAGATGGATCCCTCGTCAATTACTACAAGAGCAAGGCTTTTACAAAAGTAACATCCATATTTGGAAATTAAAGACAAGGTACCATCAAGTCAAAGAAGAAACAAGGCAAGTGGCAAAGGACATCACACCATGCCCAAGAACAATGTGGGTTCCAAAATCTGCGATTGAGGCTCAACAACAAGAAAGATACACAACTCATTTACAACCTCTTAACAACAAAAAGAAAGCAACGGTAAATGCGGAGTTCACAGTTTTGAAGAACACTATCTGGAAGAAGAAGACTTCATCAACCATTGCTTCAACATCAATACTTGTCTCATCAAGCGACAACAATTTGCTACCAAGGAATGAAGAGCAGATATATGCCAATGTATTGGACAACATGGCATCTCAAACAGAAACTAACGAGAAAGGCCTAAACATCAAAAGCATATGGAATTGGATTTCAGGCCGTGATCACGTAAGTCCAGGTCGCCATTAAAAATACATGGCATAAGTGTCTAGAGTCGGGCAGCTAAGCCACTAAATGAGCAAAGTGTCAGACCCAAGCTTCAAGTTAATATTTTTCTGTGGTCTATGAGTCTAGCTAATAGGTATAAGCTCAAGCTGGAGAGTTGAGCATACATAAATTCATGTCGCTGATGCTGGAAAAGGTGAGCATAAGAGTTAAAGTCCATATAATATATAAGGTGGAGCAGGCGGAGTAGTCCAAAACAAAAACACTCACGCACTTGACATAGTGAGGAAGAGTGAAAAACCTCAACAACAAAAATCCTTCTTGTGAGTAGTGAAAGATTTTGAAGCACTCATGCTATATGTTTTGCTCGCTACACTAACTCCATGAAGAACCCATCAATACTCTTCTCTCGCACCGCATCTTGTTTAACATGCATAACTTTGTGCAAGCATATAGATGTCCCATCATTGGACATATGCATTAGGCACTCTTTTTTATTCCACCCATGCACTTACACAAACAAATGACGATGACCAAGCGGAAACAGGTTTTATAAGTCTTTGCTCAATAACAATGACTCTAACTTCAAGATACTAACACTTATCCATGTATATCAAGCCCATACTAGTAGCCATATGGCCATATGTACTTTAACTCATCATAACTCTATAACATCAGAACCTAAGTACATATAGCCTCGCATTTAATTATGACTAAAGACATTTTTTCCCACTGGGTTTTTCCCTTTAGTCTTATCCAGGTATCCAAGACCTTCATTTTGTATATACGCTACATTTTACTTTTACTCTTTTATTTTTTATAACAACAAAAACAAGAAGAACCACGATATCCCCACACTACTAATTACAAATCTACTGACAAGTCAAAAGGGAGAGGCCAAAAAACAGCTTAACAAAGCTTCAAGTCAACTTACAGGTACAACTGCGAGATAACAACCACAGGAAAAGCAAATACTAGCTGAGCTACAATTACAAGGACCTTTTGCACCAACACGTCGATACAACCTCATGAAATTCAAGATACAACAACCAATTGGAGGGGGAGAGTTCCAGGCTTCAGATACACTACAGGTACAACTTCAAGGCAGCTTTAACATCATGCAAAGCAACCAACTACAGAAGAGGCTGCCACAACAACTTCAACCAACACCAAGACATCAAGAACTCGTCAAGGCCAGCAAAGACATAGGGTCTTGTCGGGGACGACAAGAATTCGGAGGGGGAGAGTGTTGAAAGGACGCCCTTTCAACAACGTTTCCATAAAGATTCCATTAAAGATTCCTCAAAGATTCTATAAAGATTCTACATGAAGATGGCGATGAAGTAATGAAGATGAAGATGGATGCTGCAACATGAAGATACAAGTTCATGGACGTCATCGAATATCCCGTTATTATTATTTTGAGCCATTACGACCACTTTTGTAATGTTTACGGGAACCTCATATTTTAAATCGGCACTTGTATTTTGGCCGCAGATGCTTGTATCATGAGTAAAGCCAACTCAGTTTCTTGTAATTAAACTTTGTAGAAGCCTAGAGACAATTCAGGTCATTTGGCCGGACATTAGGTTTGAAGGCTTTGTATATAAGCTGAAACCTAAGGCTTTGTAAAAAACACATTACGTTATCTCAATTAATATACAGTCGTGGGTTCTGCAGCACACAGTAGTGAGCTTCACGCACACACACCATCGCGCACACTAATCACATTGTAGATATGAGCGTAGGAGCATGTTAGTATCGAGGAGCTCTCCGCGTCGACACAAGCAATGCAAGCCGAGGACCACATCACGAGCCTGCTTTCTACGAGCTATATTTGGTCGTAAGTACCTCGAACGACATCCGGTCTGAATGATCAAGTAGTCGTTAGAATCAGGGCAAGAAGCTCTTCGTGTTGATGTCTTTGTAGATCACTTTCGGACACTTTGGAAATTGCTGCTTTGAGTCTATTGTGATAGTGATTGGAGGTCTTACAGTTATAGTTTTCAGGGTTTAGGTGTTTGGCCATATAGGATATGTCCTTGTGAGTCTTGCCCTCCGATTTCGAGTCATTTTGATATGATTTGAGACTATTTCCAGCTTGTAGTGTTTCGTAGGATGGGTTGTCTGTTTCTTTGCTTTATGGTAGTGTTGTGGTAGGATTAGTGACTGTAGAGTGTTGTTCGTGTCTAGCTCAGGGTTCACAACCCAGAGATTGCCTCCATGCCCTAGTCGGGTCAGCTACGTCCTCTGATTGACAGTTTGTTGGTCTGTGTTCTCGTTGTGCTCCATCGTCCGTCGTGGCGTACCCACTAGCAGGGACACTTACAAAAAGGATACATCTAGCAATAAGTTATTCATTATGCGAAAAATTTTCAACCTTCGTATCAAGGAGTCAGCTAGTGTTGCCAGTCATATCAATGATTTTGATTCTCTTTCTGCCCAAGTTTGTGCACAACGCATGACCATTGATGATGAGATGAAATAAATTTTTTTGCTTTGTTTAATGTCACCCTCTTTGGATATCTTTTGCACAGCTATCAGTAACTCTGCTCCTAATGGTACGCTAACATATGATGATGCTACTGGTGCACTTTTGTCAGAGGAGATGCGTCGAAAGACAATGACTATCTCGCATTATAGCAAAGCTCGCCTTGTGCAAAGGGATGATAAGAAATGTAAGGGACGTTCTTCGCAATAGCGCCATTGCATCTGGAATGGCCAAAAACCCTAGTCTACAATGTCAAAGTGCTCAAATCCGACCTCAGAATGAGCAGTTTATGGCCAAAACAGGCTCCAAAAACAGCAAAAACGCAGTTGCAGTGGTTCCTCCTCCTCTCTCCACATTTTTTTTGGTAACATGGTTCCAAGAAAGAGAGAAATAGAGATGCATCAAAGGATAGATCAAAGTCTCGTGGTCGCCGCAATGTTCAATGCCATTATTGTGATAAGTTTGGTCACATAAAGAAGGATTGTAATGCTTGGAAGCGTGACAAAGAGAAGGGAAAAGGTAAAGGAAAAGATCATGATGATAAAGAGGAGAAACCAAAGAGTTTGGTTAAGATTGAATAATTGGACATAATTTAGGATGATAGTGATGCGCAAGACATTAACATGTTGATTTAAAACAATGATGTCTTTTATGATGCACAAAGACTCTATCTTTACATAGTTATATGCCAGTTGAACTCCTTGTTAGTGGTGAAGTATTCCATACATGGATCTTGATTGGGGTGCTTTGTTGCATGTCACACCTCATAGGCATTGGTTTAGTATATAAGAGAAAACCATTGGTTCAGCTACACTTGGTGACAGTTACTCTTGTGACATTGTTGGCATAGGTGATATTGCCATGGTTATGGAAAATGGGGTGAAGTTTATCATCCATAATGTGCGTCATGTTCCAGCCTTGGCACGCAATCTGATTTTGATTGGACGTCTTGATGACTTGGGTTACAAAGTCACTTTTCATCAACAGTCGGGTGTTGCGAAGGGTCATCTTATTATAGCCCTTGGTTCACTTTATCCTCTTTATATTTCTGATAAAAACAATGTTCTTTTGGTAACCGAGCTACCAACCGTTTCTTTGTGGCATAGCTGGTTAGGATATATGTCAAAGAAGGAAACGAATACACTCTATCATTTGGGCTACTTACCGTCTTTGTCATTTTTTTATTTTCCCTTTTGTGAGCACTCTCAATATGGAAAGCAAACATGAACATATCATACACATTCATTTGACAAAGAAAGAAAACCCTTAGAGCCTGTGCACATTGATTTATGTGGGCCTATGCCTTCTAAATCCCATGGTGGTGCATCCTAGTATGCTACATTGATTGATGATGCAGCACGGCATGTTTGGGTTTGCACCATGAAGTCTAAAGATGAGACCCTTTCTTGCTTCAAGAAGTTCTTATCTAGTGGTGAAACTCAGTCTTAACATAAGTGAAAATCAAGGATTTCATTCACATCTTCACGTGAAGTACGTAGTGGTAATAAATCATGTAATTAATTAACACTCCATGAGAGTGTTAATAACATCAAATTCACAAGCACCTACTAGAACTGGCCCTTCTTGTTAGCCCGTCGGTCTTTTAGGTGGGCCTTGGCGGGCAAGCTATCAAGCCCGAAGGACTTGGCTAAATCCTCCTCTTGCCCCCATTCCTGGAGGTGGCTATATAAATGATGTCTCATCCTTGCATCCGTCTGTTTGGCACATTTTTTGGCTTACTTGAGGTCTTGGTTTTCATTCAGGTACCTTTGATTCCTATATTTTTTTAACAACATGAGAAGTTACAACTAACTCTCCCTTGCGTGTCTATCCGCCTGGAAACAGGTTTGGGTAGGGAGCATCCTTGCAGAGGGTATAGGTGGTGCAAGTGTGTGGGGATCATTTCTATGGTTGGATTGGAGTGCTCCTTATCACTACATCTACGTATTGTTTGTTACGTATAGTTACCTCCCTTGGGTGTCTATCCGTCTGGAAACAGGTTTGGGTAGGAGAATCCTTGCGGAGAATATAGGTGGTGCAAGTGTGTGGGGATTATTTCTATGTTTGGATTTCACTACACCTACGTATTGTTTGTTACTTATGGTTACCTCCCTTGGGTGTCTATCCGCCTCAAAATAGGTTTAGGTAGGGAGCTTCCTTGCGGAGGGTATAGGTGGTGCAAGTGCTTGGGGCTCATTTCTATGGTTGGAATGGAACGCTCCTTATCACTACACCTACGTATTGTTTGTTACGTAGACACCCGCCTAGAAATAGGTTCGGGTAGGGAGCATCCTTGTGGAGGGTATAGGTGGTGCAAGTGCTTGGGACTCATTTCTATGGTTGGAATGGAGCACTCCTTGTCACTACTTGTTACATACAATTACCTCCCTTGGTGGGAGTCTATCCACCTGGAAAAAGTTCTGGGTAGGGATTATCCTTGCGGAGGGTATAGGTGGTTGCAAGTGCTTGAGGCTCATTTTTTGCTTTATGTTTATATCTATATTATTTTACTTTATCATACAATTGTTCAATTAGATACTGTTTTTCAAAAACTTAATATTTTACCAATTGTATGAATGTACAGGTGGCTTGTGAACTTGTCATGGACGCCAATGCTTGCTCTCAAAACATCAATGCAACTACTTCTAGTGAGTGGCATAAAATGGCAATCATCTTTTTACAACATTTTCATCCTACTCAACTTCCTCTTACTCATATGTATATATATTTTTCTATGCTATTAGTTTATCTAGAGTAAATTACCTCTCCTTGTTTAACCTTTGTGGCATGTGTTTATATTACTATCCTTTTCCTTTTTGCTTTGTAAATAAAACTAAGCATTCAATAACCAACTATCTACCTTCAAACTTTCTTACCTCTTGTAAATTAGTAGTAGGATAATAGTATATATATATATTCCACACCATATAGATAAATTATCATGGAAATCAACTCTTTACTTGCCTTTACCAAAGATTATGGTCTAGCTTTACAAGTCTTCTATGCCCTACATAGGTGGCCCAATATATCTTAAGAATATCCTTATAGTTTCTCTCCTTTGAGAAAAAGACTCAGATTGTACATTCTTTTTACAAGCACATGAGTTTGGGCCCTCCTCTCTTTGTTTAAGCATCATACCCTTTTGAAAAAGCATGATTCCCCTTGGATGCATACAAGCAAAGAGCCCATACAAGAAGACTTGGATGCAAAAGTTTCCCTATCCTATTTTGGACCTTCCAAACCAAACATATTGATGCATGGGTGTGAAGAATAGTCCAAATTCATATCTAACACTTTGAGAAGGTCAAATTTTCCTTTTGAAGCATGTCATTCTGAGCTACAGGTAAAAAGTTATGGTCAAAACAGACTGTAAATCTATCAAAATCGCAATAGGGAGTTGTAAATCAAGTTAAATCAATAGGGCAAGATCTTATCTTTCTCTTCACTTCTAGAAGAGTAATGAGTTCTCAAGGTCACTTGCATGTGATGGGACCAACCTAAAGATGCTTCCAATGCCAAGACAGACAAGTTGAGATACCCTACAGAAGCCACCCGTAGGGCATCATGGTGGGGCCGACATACATTATGCACCCCTATGGATCCTTCACAATTTGAAATAATCCATTTTATTTACAATACTCAATAGGTAGTCAAAGGACATTTAATTAGGTAAAATCAATTATCCTAATTAAGTGTAACATAGTCCCACTCTTGCACAGTCAGTCAGTCCACATTGGCAGAGACAGTCCACTACAGATCACCCTCTATAGCTCTTGAGCTAGATCTACTACTAAGAAACAGACCTACATACAAATGTATGAAGGAGGTTAGTACTCAACTGAAAGAAGTCTTGCTTTAGATGTAGATTACCAGAGGTATCCTAGATCATAGGGTGCAGGCCATCATTGAAGATCAGTCTCCCAGCAGTAAAAGACCCTGAACCCAAATGACAGTAGGAGAACATGAAACTGCTCTTTGAAAGCTTTTTCAGTTTGTCTGAATTATTAGGAAGATGATGCAGTAGGAGAACCAAGCTATCCTCAATTTTGTAGAGTTCATGCTGCTAGCCGACTTTTGGAAAATCAAAGAAAAAAGAAAAAAAACTCATTTCACCCCACCCCCACTCTCAGTACCCCCCCACCGTAACTCATTTTTCCCCTCCCACCCTACAGGCATCAGATAAAACCCTCGCACTCTCTCCCCCCCATTTTCCTTACATACCCCCTTCCCTAATATCCCCCCCCCCCCCCCGATTTACCCTCCCCGGCCAGGCAGAAATTCATTCCCCCCCCCCCCCCCCCCCCCCCCCCCCCCCAACCCCTCTCTCGTGCTCCCTCGGTGTGAGCCGCATGAGACCCCCCCCCCCCGCCTCACTCTTACACTCACCCTCACCCCCCCCCCCCCCCCCTCCCATTACCCTTTACCCTCTATCCTACCCCCCCCCCCCCCCCCCCCCCCCCCCTCTTCGGCCCGCCAATATTCCCTCCCCCCCGACCCCTCCTCCCTCTTCCCCACCCGCTCGCCTCACCCTCCTTTAGATCATTCCCCCCCCCGGCCCGCGGATATATTCCCTGCCCCCCCCATTGACTTAGTTTTCCTTCGTCCTTAAGCCCATGCAAGACAACACCACCCTCCCCCTCTCCCTCTCACCCACACAAACCCATGCCCCGCCATACCCCCTCTTCCCCTCACTCTCCCTCACACACTCTCTCTACCTCTTATCCCCTCACCCCTCTCCCCTCCCCCTCTCCCTCACTCTCTCTCTCACGACACGCCAGCACGCAACTCTCTCTCCCTCCATCCGGATGCCGCCAGCGTGCAAGTCTCTCTCTCTCTAGTGGGCAGCAACACATACACACACACCCCACAACACACCCCCCCCCCACCTCTCCTCTCTCTCCCATGCGCTGCAGCACACACACTCACACACACACACCCTCTCTCGGGCGCCACATACACAAAAAACGCACACACACCCACACGCGCCTTGGGGCAACAGAAAACACACACACACACACTCACCCACACACACACACCCCAATCCTACCCCCTCCACTCCTTCCGCCATGCGCAGCAGTCCGCCATCCGCCACAGAAAAAAAAAGAAAAAAAATAAAATTATATATTATATATATATACATTATATAACTCCCCCCCCCCTTCCCGTGTTCCCACGCACGCATGCGCACATACATATACATATACGCACTCACCCGCAAATACACATATATGCTCCGACACTCACATACATACATACACACACACACATAAACGCCTACAACATCGACAAACGAAATAAGAAGGATCCAAAGCACGCGCCGCCAACGACAAAAAACAAAAATGCACCGAAGGCATGCCCCAGCCGACTCCGAAAAGAAGTACGCTCGACACCAAGGCACCGGCAGCTCGCCATTCGCCGGCAACACGCAACCTCGATGCCATCCTAGTAATTTTAGGTTATTTTACCATTATCTTCAGTTTTGATCCAAGCCATTGTAAATTTCCCTTTTGTAAATATCCTCTCTCTAGGTGATGGTGACAATGGCCCACCTAGAGATTCCCATCTTTTAATAACCTTCCCCAAAACAAAGCAAGGGTCAACCACACCGGGCCCACCACTTGCTTTGTCTCCCCAATTAAGATTACCCTAACCACACTGGGATTACCATAATCCAAGCAGCCAACACCTATAAATTGGCACTGAGAGGTCAGTATCGGGGGGGGCAACTTATGTGGAACCAAGCATTGGGTAGAGTGTAGTAGGAGGTATTGACACCATCACCACCACGGGGAGGAGGTCTTGTGTGTTGGGTTTGCCTTGGAATTGCACCATGCGAAGGGAACCACACCCATCTCTCGACTCCAATGGTCGATGCACACACGCATGCACGCTCTTGGCAATGATTATTCACAGTCATTGAGTCGCCCTAGAGAACGCACCAAGTAGGTTGCCCCATCTCCTCCCTCTACCTCTCTACCACCACGGCATGCCACCTTGTAAATATTGCAGAAATAATTCACCCTCACGCCCCCGAGGTTGTTTTCATCAATTGCGAGTGTTCTCTCTCTCTCTCTCTCCCTCTCTCTCTCTCTCTCTCTCTCTCTCTCTCTGTGTGTGTGTGTGTGTGTGTGTGTGTGTGTGTGTGTGTGTGTGTGTGTGTGTGTGTGTGTAGGCTTGCGGTGTTCAGATCATGGTGGGCTTTGCGTCCTAGCCGCTCAAAGCTAGGTGGTGCCCCCTGTTCGATTTACCGTGGCAGGCTCGAGGCGAGCCATTCGGCTCTCGACATTTTAGAGGCCGTCGGGGTTCGGGGTCCGCTTTGCGTCCGTCATTTGGTGCCCCCACGGAGGAGGGCTTTTCGAAGACCCCTTCAGTTTACAATGCTGAAAGTGATGCCCACTATCAATCATGGACGAGTGGCTAAAGTAATTTTCTAACTGGAGGACGGAAGAAGAAGAGACGAAGGAGGCCTTAGCCGCCTTCATTGAGGTGATACTACCAGGCTGTAGTGTCATCAACAATCAAGAGGTAAATTCTCCATCTCGTATCGCTCGTTCTAACTATAAATCGAAAGCATCCGGTGGCACATTGGTAAGGTGCCATCACTGTTGTCAACCAAGGCACACGATGAGTGCTAGCAACGAAGGCAGCGGAAGGCTGAAGTCTTCTACATCGACATTCATCGCAAGGAGGTCATTCACGTCAAGGAAGGAAAGCGAATGGTGAGGCCTCTTTTCCCTAAAGAAACTACAGTCAAAGATAAAACCCCAAAGTGGCCTAAAGGGGCTGCTTCAGCCAAGGGCAAGGAGAAGATAGGCTAGCCTGGAAACACATGACCCCAAAGGGAGAAGCATCTGGCCAAGAAAGTGCTTCAAGCTTAGAGAGCCGGGTTGTACCCACTTTGTCAAAGAAGAAGTCATCCGAACCTAAGCGGCGGAAGGTCACCTACCGATTTGCACGACGCATGCAAGTGCTACCAATCCACTTCGACAATCCAGAAGAAGAAGTGGTGAGAAGATTCCCATGTCCTAGAGAAGAGTGTTTCGACTACTGCTCTCGCTGTTTTGGGAAGGAGTGGAGGACCTTCCTCCCCTCCCTATACAGCTTATCCTGAAGAATCTCTCTACCACGGGAGAGACCCATTGGGCTGGAGATGAGCTGCAGCTGAATGGAGTAGAATTCATGCAACACGCCGATTACGGAAATTACCTACAATTGCTATTAGCCAAGAGACTGGGAGTGGTCAGACGCGTCGCCATCACCCCGTACGTGCTATGCAACGAAGGAAGGGTAGAACCCATGAAAGGTGACGACCTCTTGTGGATGTGCCGACTCATCAACACTGGCACGGTAAGAGTGTAAGTAGGTATTTCACCCTTTGTGCACAATGGAAAACGGGCCAATGGCATTCCCGTTCAGATTCCTGCAGCATATGCATGTGAACATCTATGTGGATAGGAAAGTCTTCTACCAGCAGAAGATCGTCTACCTATTTGGTGCGGTAGTACTAGGAGAAATCCTCAATTCCCCGAACCCTACCATTCTCCCCATACTTGATTACCATCATTCCTTTAATGTCTCTATTTTCATCATGTTTTAACCTATCCATTCGCCCCTGTAAGAAACCGCTATGAGCAGTTGCTGTTGATATAAAAAAAAAAGGGTTTGTAATTTCCTGAGTCACCACCATGGCAAGTGTTTCTCTCCCCACGTTCTGTGGAAAGAAGGGTGAGGATCTCACCACTGATGTTTTTGGACGATTTTGACATTGCTTGTGTCGTCTCCAACAAAGATGACGACGCTTCACGACTTAGAATTTTTCCTCTACTGATGAAAGTAGAGGCCAAGTCCTGGTATAATGCATTGCCCCAGGCTACCAAGAATGCATGGGATGTGTTAAGGGCTTCTTTTGTAAAGAGTTTTGGTGGAGGCACAACCTCGGAGAAGCTATGGTAGCTATTGACAGAATTAAAGCAGGGAGGCCTGCTGGAGTATGCCACCTATGAATCAAAGTTTGTGGACCTATGGGAGAGATGGGTTGCCACACTGGAGGAAGGCGAAGGAGCGCCTAATTTCCTGAAGAAGTACCGTTTCATTGCTCGTCTATGGTCGCCGCTTAGAGAGAAGGTGAAGGGAAGATTTCCTGCAACATATGAGTTGGCAGTCCAAGTAGCCCGCCTTAAAGACAAGAAGCTGCGTATGCAAGCAAGAGTAAACGAGTCAGAGGAAACAAGCTCGGCCCGACCAACCCTAGTGGCTACAACAGCCAACCATAGAGTCCAACCACAGGAGATAGCAGAGGAACAGCAAGACCTGCTGAGTCGCATCACCACCCAACTAGAGAGTTTATCTGTGCATCTGGTGCGGCAAGGGCATGCATCTGGCAGAAATCCAGAACAAGAAAGAGGACAATAAAGGCAGAACCCAGAATACCACTATTACAACTGCGGGGAAGACGGCCATGGAATGTACTACTGCCCACACCCAAGAAGGCAGAATTTCAATAGAGGGGGGAGACAGAATCAGATCTCTCCGCCAAGAGTAAGACCACCACCAAGACAGCCAGGACCAATCCCAGCAATCCAAATCCTGCGACCACCTATACAACAGCAACCACCACCCCAACCTCTCATTCCGCCACTACCCCCACCACCTGCGGTGAACCAAGCGGTGAGTGTCATTAGCTTAGAGGCTAAAGGGAAGGCGAAGGTAGAAGAGTCAGCTCGAGAGAAGCACAAAGGAAACGCGAAGGTAGAAGAAGTGGATGCTATGGGAGTGAAACGTGCGAGGCATGAGGAGGCATCTCAAAAGGAAGAGAAGATGAAAGGGAAAGCCATGTCTAGCAAGCAAGCAGCTAAACCGCGGCGGAAGATAGACATCGTGGACTTATCATGAGGTGAGGAAGCACAACCCTATGACTTAGTTCAGGATGTGTTAATGCAGGGCCTAAAGATAACCTGGCCCCAATTACTCCACCTTGCACCCAGAATGAGTAGGCAATGGACAAAAATGGTAAGTACCAGGAAATCAAAACCACGGATAGCTGGGGCTATCTCCGGGAGGGATCTCGATGACATCTTGCCAACCATGGCGCTCACATCAAAGGGCAGCGGATTTCAAATGTCTACATAGATGGTGGCGCGTAAATATGCGTCATGAGTGAGAAGATGATGCGCCACCTAGTTCTAGAGGTAAGTATGGCGGCACCCTGCCGAGCCAAGATGGCAAACAATGTAAGAGTAAAATGCGTAGGCATTGTAAATGCGGTCAAAGTAAAAGCATTCAATACGGAAGTGGAGGTAGACATTGACGGGAGCAAAGTGAACCCCGAACCCCACCGGCCTCTAAAACACCGGGGACCGAATGGCACGCCTCGAGCCTGTCATGGTAAGCAAACAGGGGGGGGCACCACCTAGCTTCAGCGGCTAGGATGCAAACAACACACCACCATAACAAAGTTTTCATCCAAGAGAGATGGATGCTTGGGAGTAATGATGAAGAGGAAAGGGAATGAGATCAAGTGAGAGAGAGAGAGAGAGTGAGGGAGGTGGTATAGTGGCTTAGTACTTAGGCACCACAAAAGGATGGCGAATCCGCACACCCTTCACACATACACAAGCTCACTCCAAAACACAAGACTAGGTGGCGATTCCGCACACCTCACATGGGAAAAACATTGCAAGAAAACATACTCACAAAACCTCAAGCTTTATTTAGAGAATAAAGCGATGAAATGGGAAGCATAGGGTAGGGGAATGAGAAGGGAGAAAGTGGTAGAGCATATGGTGGATAGGTGGGAGTTGATGGCAAAGACTCGCGCGAGGGTTACGGCTATCATCCTTCATTTAGTTTCCCTTCATCTTCAATAGCCCAAGGGTGTCGAGGTCATGCTCAAGACGAGCATGGTGATTGCGGTGATGGTGATGGTGTGGGTGTGTGTGTGTGCACTAGGCACACACAGTGCATAGTGTACTCTTTGGTGATGGTGTGTGTATTTAGTGTGATGGTGACCCCTCTTTACATAGGGGAGGAGGGGGAGAAATTCCAGAATTTAGAAATGAAGAAATCATTATCTACATAGGCCATGTGACTGTGGGCCCCACTTGTCTGGCTGTGTGTATATGTGCCAGAACAGCAGTTTCATGAGAGAGAGACTAAGAGAGAGAGATGGGTTGATGAAAAAAAATGAGAGGTGACATGGAGAATAAAGTAATTACAAGAGGGGAGAGAGGGGAGTGTGTTAAGAGGTGAATCTGTGTGCAGATGTGTGTGAACACAAGAAAATCAGGTAACCATTGGGTGGGGATGGGTCTGTGGGCACCTTTTTCAGTGAAACTGAGTGTGTGTGAGTGTGGGGGAGGCCATCTGGCTACAAGACAAGAGAGATTTCGAATTGTAGAGAGAGAGGGGGGTATTTGGATCATGGGAGAGTGTAGGAGAGAGAAAAGGGGGGTGGGGTATACTGTTTTGGAAGATAGCATAAGTTGCATGTGAGTTAGGGTCCATTATTGGTGAGTTATAATGCATTATTCGTGAGAGGTGGGGTAGCTTGAGGGGAGAGAGAAAGGAGAAAGGACAAGGGGAAGAGAGAGGGGGTTGACCTTTTGAGTGGAGGAGAGGAAAAGGGACACCCGGCGGGGCAACAGTGAAGAAAAAGGAGGCAAGGTGGGGATGGGCTACCCCGCAGGCATGAGGTGGCCTATTTACCTTTCTTATATATTTACATAATCATACTTTTTCCAATGCCTTTTATCACTCCCTCCCTAAGAGGGGGTTTTCATGGGGTGGGGACGAGAGAAGAGGCGTATGGGAGCTTGGCTTGTGAAAAGCCCCCATCATTAGCCCTCCCCTTTTGGCTAGAGGCATTCATGCCTCTAGCTCATCTGTTTCTTCTTCCGCTTAGCTGTAGGATCCGATATCGAGTTGCCTTCTGAACTAGCCATTCCATTTGGCCATTGGTGAGATATCTGGGATATGCATGAATCTGTAACAGGTCCGAGCGATAACTTGTTCCTTGGAATAGTGTCGGTTGATTAAAGGGGAAGCCCATGGCTTCCAGAACATTGTGCCAGTGTCCTCCTAGATCCCAAGTGAAAAATAGGATCATTGTCTGCAGTGTCTGAACAATAAAATTTGCATGCCAAATTGGACCAAATTTGTAACATCCAGTAGCGAGAGGGGAAATGAGCATCTTGGCTCCTGCAAAGACAGAACTGAAAATTATGATTCCCAAGAGTGTACCAAGAATCCACCATATATGGCCGCCTTGTTGGTGTGGTGAGCTCAAGTTATCTTCAAAATCCTGCTTACTGCCATGACTAGAAAAAACTGCAAGCATATCATGATTCTTTTGGGTGTGCTCATACATGTCAGCTTCCTTTACTGATGCTAATAGCAAGCCACCTACCTTGCGGCTTAAATTCAAGCGTAATCCACTTACCTTTCTCCAAAGAGAGGATGCACTATTTGTAAAAAATTGTACCAAACTGCGAATGAGGTCTTCATTCTTGCATTCTATCAGGCTTTTGTCTATCCATGGCTCCTTTGCTCTTATCTCCATGCTGATCTTCTCTCTATATGTTATAGCAGCTAGCCATAGCCATAGGTCTGATGCATCCCATGCAAACACAATGCTGTGTTGTGGAGGAGTTTGGAACATCCTTAAAAGGTTGACAACGTATTGATCATCAAACTTACTATGAACATCCTCACATAAACTGGAGTCATTACCCATCTCCAAGTTTATAACATCTTTCAGTAGACTAGAGGCATTACCCATCTCCAAGTCTATAACACTACACAATAAAATCTTGCTCGGCTACCAAGCGTCTGGAGAAATATCCAACTCCAAACCTTCAGTCATACTTACCTCTTTGTTATGGTCCTCTAGTGAAACTGCCTTGATGCAAGATTCCTTTAGCTTGCTACACTGTCCTGGGTCCATGCTGGTGCACAGGCTTCCGTTTTCAAAGCCCTCCCCTTTGCTTGATATGTTGTCCATCTTCTGCAAAGCCTTGCTAACAAGCTGTTTTTCCTCTTCTCTTGCATCTTTCATGCCCTTTGCATTCCTCTTACTCTGACGAGGCCTAATCAACACTTTACACCTTCTTGCGCTTATGGCCCAATGCTGTCGATTGATCGCTTTGGTGCCTATTTCATTCAAGGTTAAAGATGTACTCACATTTGTAACACAATTTTCTTGACTTACCTCCCCCACCTGGGTAGCATCTTTTGATTCTTTAACCTCTTGTTCCACTGCTTCAGTTCTTTGAATAAACTTCTCACTTGATCTTTCTTCGGTTACCTTCATCTTGACCTCTTCTGCAAGACCAATGATACTTGGTGTGCGGGTACCAATTGCTGGTGGGCGTAGGATGATTGTAAGTGGTGATTGTGGCGGTGGTTGCATTGGTGACTGGCGTTGAACTGGTGTGGCTAGCTGTGGTTGCACCGCTGGTGGTGGGATTTGAACAGGTGGGATTGGTTGCCTGAGTGGCGGTGGTGTTCTTGGTGGAGAGATCTGATTCTGTCTCCCCTCTCTATTGAAATTCTGCCTCCTCGGGTGTGGGCAATAGTACATTTCATGGCCATCTTCCCCGTAGTTGTAACAGTGGTACTCTGGGTTCTGCCTTCATTGTCCTCTTCCTTGTTCTGGGTTCCTGCCAGGTGCATGCCCTTGCTGCACCAGATGCACAGATAAACTCTCTACATGGGTGGTGATACGACTCAGCAGGTCTTGCTCTTCTGATGCCTCCTCTGGTTGGACTCTATGATTGGTTGTTGCAGTCCCTGGGGTTGGTTGGGCCGAGCTTATTTCCTCTCACTCGTTTACTCTTGCTTGCATGCGTAGCTTCTTGTCTTTAAGGCGGTCTACTTCGACTGCCAACTCATATGTTGCAGGAAACCTTCCCTTCACCTTATCTCTAAGCGGCGACCATAGACCAGCAATGAAACGGTCCTTCTTTAGGAAATTAGGCGCTCCTTCACCTTCCTCCAGCGAGGCAACCCATCTCTCCCATAAGTCCACAAATTTGGACTCGTAGGTGGCATACTCCAGCAGGCCTCCCTGCTAATTCTGTCAGTAACTGCCATAGCCTCTCCGAGGTTGTGCCTCCACCAAACCTCTTTACAAAAGTAGCCATTAACACACCCCATGAATTCTTGGTGGCTTGGGGCAATGCATTATACCAGGACTTGGCCTCTACTTTCATCAGTAGAGGAAAAATTCTAAGTCGTGAAGCATCATCATCTTTGTTGGAGACGATACAAGCAATGTCGAAATCATCCAAAAGGTCGGTGGTGAGATCCTCTCCCTTCTTTCCACTGAACGTGGGGAAAGAAACACTTGACATGACTCAGGAAATTACAAACCTCTTTTTTTCTTTTTTTTTTACATTACATTAACAGTGCGGCTCATAGCAGCTTTTTACAAGGGTGGGTGGATAGGTTAAAACAAGATAAAGATAAAAGCATTAAAGGAATGATGGTAATCTAATATGGGGAGAATGATAGGGTTCGGGGAATTGAGGATTTCTCCTAGTACCGCCGCACCGAATAGGTGTACGATCTTCTGTTGGTAGAAGACTTTCCTATCTACATAGATATTCACATGTATCTGCTGCAAGAATCTGAACGGGAATGGCGTTGGCCCGTTTTCCATCATGCACAGAGGATGAAATATTTACTTATACTCTTATCGTGCCAGTGTTGATGAGTCGGCACATCCACAGGAGGTGGTCGCCTTTCATGGGCTCTACCTTTCCTTCGTTGCTCAGCGCGTAAGGGGTGATGGAGACGCTGTGCGCTCCTTGCCGCACTGTCGAAGCAAGGGACTTGCCGATACACCGTATGCGAGCCACAAACGGCTCCAAGCACACAACAAGCCTAAACTAGCAAGCTCAAGAAAACAAAGGGTGTGTCACTCACCGCTCTACGCTCGCCTTCGTGGTGGATTCCTCGCCGCGATGAAGAAGAAGCTGCAGTCGTGCCGCGCTCAACCGCTTCGCCGCCGTCGTGCCTTCGTAATGCTCGATCGCACACACACTCTCCCTCTCTCTCTCTCTCTCACACACACACACACAAGGAGGTGAAGAAGAAGAAGATGGAGATGGAGCAAGAGCACTCTTCAATTGCACAAATGAGAGAATGAGTAAAAATTAGGTTTAGTTGGCTTTTATAGGAGCTCACCCCATTCACACTTGGGCGCCCATGCTTAACCAACTAATCCCTTGAATGTCCAAGTTAAAGTGCGCCTCTCATCGGCGATCACTCTACCTTTCCCTATTGGTCCGACAAGCCCGGTACCTGACTTTACCAAATACATAATACGCGTCCATCGTAGGTGATGGGTGTCCGTGAGCCGTGAGGGTTAACATGCCCCCCTTCCTGATGTAGATTCCGTCCTCGGAAGCTATTGAGTTGAAGCTGGGTCGTCGAGGTGGAAGAGCATTTGAGATGAATGTCCTTAGCCTTCTTCAGTCACTGCAAAATCAAACAACATTGGCACAGTAATTGCATTCTCTTAAAAAGCATATGCAATTTTAGGTAGACACATTGATTGGTAAAAGAATTTCAAACAATTTGGTAGCAATGAACATTAAATTGCAATGTAATCAAATGCATAAACAGATGTAAAGGTAGAAAATTAAACAAGTCTGGGGTCGCTAATTTGACGGTCGAAAGGCACTAGAGATCGAATATTAATACCATGGGTAAGCTTCTTAATTTTCTGTGGTCAATTAAGTTGTTTAATCGCGAGAGCCAAGTATTCATGTTCGAGGGCTGACTAGAGGCTATACCTAGAAGACTTTGTAGTTAAGCTACCATAAAAGGAATTTCTCATGAAATCATCGCCTGACTGATTACTTTTTCTTTGACCCCCCAAGGTCTTTTCACAGTGATTCAATTATGATGTGTGTGCTTATTTTGTATGCCTTGGGTTTTTTGCTTTTCAAGGAAAAGCGCCCACACTGGGAACCTCTAGGGCTCTAGTACCATAGGCAATACATGTGAGTGAAGTACCAAATCAAGCTGAGATTTCTCTTCCAGCTTAAAATTTTACATAGTGGCACTTTGATTTTTTGTTTGTTCATTTTCATCATTTTAATTTTGTAACTTTGGGGGGTCATATAACACTGTTACCCTCCCCAGGCTCATCACATTAGTAAACTCCCTTTATAATACTTAAGCTAAAGGTCGATAGGGTTAAGCCCACTAGAAAGCCCTAGTACATTTCATACAATGCTGCCTAAATCGGATTAAGAACCTAAGTAACCATTGATTATTAGGAAGGCATTCCCCATGGTATTAAGAGAAGATTTCTAATACCTAGCTTGGTCAAACTAGCTTAGTCGGACTGCTTGATTTTTACACCTAAACAAGTGATTATGACAAAACATTACATTGAATTAAATGTTTGATACTAAGCCAATGCGCTTAATATTATGCTACCAATCACAATCAAAGCAGACAAACATGGATGCAAAAAAGATAAGGGCAATGCTAATGGACAAGAAACACCTGTTTGTGTTGATGGTCGCGCTTGATTTGAAGTGTGAACGAGAGAAAGATTCCATGAAGGTCCAAATCCTAACCACAGCAACATGCTCCTGTACACACTATGAAACACAAACAATACCTCTAGGAGGCACATCAGTGGGAAAAGAGAACTTTGCTAATCACTCAACTCTAAAACAGAAACACTCCTATCGTACTAATCTTACCTACCCTCCATCACTCAAGTGATGAGGATCAAAGGTGTTTTATGGCATAGGTTTCTGTTTCACTGTACCAGATGTGACATGTGTAGGTCTGAGTCAATGTTTTGACTTTAATGTGCATACTCGTTTGCTAATTGCTCTTGCTCTTTTTTTTTTTTTGTGTGTATAAAGCTTTATATGTACATTCCCTAAGATCGGAGATTAAGAGGTCAGGGAAAAAGGTTGAGAGGGAAACAAATGAATGATGACTGTCAGCAAACACTCCCCCCTTCCTTGATCATACCGTTTGAAATGAGCTTGTCACCCTTTGAAACCAATTGTTCCAGTTGGTAATAGGTGAGGATTTTTGCCAGTAGTTTTCTATTACCCTAGGTGCCTCGTCAAGTTGCAAGGGTGGTAAGGTACTCTCCCAGGATCGAACTTGAAGTGGTTCATTAGGTGATTCTTGAACACTGGGAGGTGTGGATTCTTTTGTAGCTTCATGGAGGTCCACTACTATAGATGGAGGCTGTGTAGAAGCTTTTACCTCTATGGATGTATTACATGAGGAGCTAGAATCTTCATGGGACTCCCCCCTTCCTGAGCTAGGTGGAACAAATCGTTCTTTCTTTGGTACCCAAACTAGCTCGGGAGCGGGTGTGTAGCATTCTGTGATCTTTTTCTTTCCACGCTCATTGATTCGTTTTGGAGCTACGGGATTGGGCTCACTTGGGTCAGGTGATAGGTAAGAGCACAATCTACGTTTTGGCACCCAGATTTGATCATTTCCTTGATAGTAGCCTTGGGCTTCCAATAGTCGTTTAGGGATCCATCGCAACATTTTCTTACTTTTCTTGGAGCGAGTGGTACGTTTCTTACAAGGCTTCTGTTTTTTTGCACTAGCTATGGTCACTAAAGAAGCTTTAGGGACCCACTTGTATGTTTTCTTCGTTACCTTAGGATGAGTCTTGTCGGAAGCGATATGCATTGCTTGTAGCATATTTAAGGGTATAGGCATTTCATCCCCCTCTGGTGTTACCCAGGTCGTCCCCCTATTTCCCCAAGTGTCTATGGTTGATGCTAGGTGGACCCAATCCACATTGTCTGATTCCGTCATACCCGGTAACACATCCATATAAGGAGAATCTTGGCCAATGTCTGTATCCTTCTTACAAGTGTAACAATATTGTAGTGGGGCCGAGTGAACTGTGGTGTCAGAGCGATGATCAATAATGGTTTTACTCCCTAAGGGGTGTACCTTACCAGTCACCAAATCCACTCTAAGGACAGAGTCTTGGAATTGCAAATAGACATGATTTTTAGACCAATCGTGAACCATTTGTGCTTCCCTCATGAATGGTCGTCCTAAAATCATTTCATATGACATAAGGTGTTTAGAGAAATCCATTACAATGAACGTATGTCGTACCTTGTGTCCTAGAACTTTGATCTTAAGATCCTTGAGCATCCCCATAGGTTTGGCTATGGTACCATTTGCCATCTTTACCACAATGTTAGTAACACTGAGGCGGGGTTTTCCCATGGATTCCCAACAATCTTTTGTAACGATGCTAACTCCCGCACCACCATCAAGAATTCCCTTTATAGTTAATCCCTTGGTAGTGATGGGTAGGGTCGCATTAGACTCGTCGCCTTCAAAATACTGCCCTAATTCATTAATGGGTACCTCGATCACAGACTCGTGTCCATCTAAGTCAAGTGATTGCACATGATTTTCCTCATCAATCATAATCGAGTCAGGCCTATTTGGTTGCGCAAACTGCGGTAATCCCGTTCGTAGCTCTCCGTTAAGGAATGCTCGAAGTGCAAGGAATAACTCAGGATCTCCATACAGCTTTGCTATGATCGTGGTTCGGACCTCAGAAGACATGAAGTCCACTAGTTTGGCAACATTCATTGGCGTTTTGCAGGGTGTAGGTCCTTGACTAGGAACTGGTGAGGATGGAATCTCATATTCCTCAATGGGATCAGGTATTCCTTCGTTAAACATCCTTTCCAACAAGAAGGGTGTATGCTCACTTTCTGATGTCCTGTCCTCACTCCCTTCTTGGATGATACTAGATATGGCTAACGGTCTATGGTTCATGTGGGGTGGATGAACTTGCGTGGGAAACAATGTGTCATGAATTTTGACCTGCATGGGTTCTGGTTCTAGTTTCCTTTGAGTCTCCTCCACTAAACCTCTTAGATGTTTCACCTGCTTAATCTCGTCTACAGGGTTTGGGTACGTCCCAATCTTCTTTTTACGATTCTTCCCTTTTTGCCCCTGCGGTTTATCTTCGGGGTCTTGGATTGGATTTGGAAACACTTGTGGTGTTTTCAGAGGCTCTTTATGGTTTTCTCTCATTCGGTTTTCATTTGGTTCCATGTTACGGTTTTCCTTGTCGGTCTTTCCCTTTGTGGTATTGGTTCTAGTCTCCATTGTGTCGACTGAATCTGAATCATCCTCGAGGTCATTCATATACACGGGGTCATCTCCTGTTCCTATGTTTGTTTTGGAACTTGGCTTTGAATTTTCCGTATTCTGCGACTTCTTCCTTCGTGTCTTCTTTTTCTTTGCTTGGATAACTGACGCGGTATCTCTCTCTTCGAGGATATGTCCTGGCCCTTGAAGCATGGACCGTGTAATCGCATAAGCGGGTGCGACGGGTGGCATTGGCGATGTCACACTAGCAATTTCGACCAAATTTAGGGGTGTGATTTTAGGCGCATTTGGGTTATAGGGGCATTGGGCAATCAAGTGATCTATGCCACAACGATTACATGTGAGTATTGGCATTGCAGACGTGCTCCCTTGATTCACTTGCATCTGTGCAGCATTCTTTTGCAGCCTAATAGGGCACTCCGCTACTCGATGTGGTCCACCACACTCGTAGCATTGAAGAGGTGGCCTCCTAGCCTGGGTGTTGATATTTTGACCTCTGGATGCGAGAGCAGCAGCTTGATAAACCGGCTTGACTTGTCCCCAACAATCTTCCATGTAGTATATAGGACATTCTTCCAATGTATCAAGTCCGTAGGCAATACTAGTGTCTATTTCCTCCTCACAGCCATCTGCATAAGCATTTGATGGCTCGCAACCCACTTGGTTCATAGGGGCGACTCTTGGATGCGGGGGCTGCGGTCCTAGCACAGGAGGTGGTAGCGATGTAGCTTGTACAACATTTTGAGATCTAGGGACCATGTGTTGCGGTAGTTGCTCAACAGGTGGAGTAGGCATCAATACAGGAGGTCGAGGCGCATCCGTCCAGGCTACAGGTGGTCTATTTTCCATCATACGTTTGATCATTAAACAATCCTTAGCTTGGTGACCATACCTACCACATGCGTTGCAAGTTCCATTAAATTTTACTCTAAACGTAGGGCACTCACTAGTGCTATGTGGACCTAAGCAAATGGAACACCATTGTTGCTCCCTTCTTGGATACATGTGACTATTTTGAGGGGGTCGATTATCCTTAAGAGACTCTTGGATTGCCTTGGTGAGGTCTGTCAAGAATGTCTCAAATACCTTTGGCTCATTGGCAATGGGCTTTGCAGTCATGGGTTCATACTCAATGGCTTGTGAGCTAGTGGATCTCGTGTCAGTAGACACCCTCATGCCTGCTATCATCAAGTTGTCCTCTAATTGGATTGCATTGGCAGTGACATCTTCCCAGGTTGTGATACCTCTAATCACTAGTCCATTATAGATTCCTTCATTCCTCAACCCTCGAATGAATCGATCAAGCAGTTGGTTATTGTTGAAGCGCTCATTTACAGGGCAACGAGAGTTTAAGTGCTTTAGACGACTAATGAAGTCCCTTACTGACTCTCCTTCCTTACGTTCGGCCTTCTGTAGCTGAGATGCTACACCCCAAAGCACACCTTCTCGTATGTACTCCTTTAGAAACAACCTTCGAAGGGTAGGGTAGATTGTTTTCTCGTCCACCCTTAGGGTCCTATACCAATCTCCAGCCTTCCCACTTAATGTCAAGCTTAAGGCATTGCACTTATGTAGTTCGTTGCGTTCCCCTAAGGAATCACATACTTGTTCAAACACTTCAATGTGTTTCCTAGCATCTTCATCCCCATTGAATTTTTGCGTGAGTTTGGCAATTTGTACTGCCTTACTTCTAGGCTCTCTATCAGATGCATGACGCATATTTTCCGCGATAGATCGACCTATGGTTTGAGCAAACGCTGCCAAGTCACCTATGTGAGGAGGCAGGGCCGGTGGAGGTACTCTTGGAATCATATGTGGGAGAGGAACGGGTACCGGTCTTGGCATATGTGTGGATGATGCAGGATATGGAACATAACCGGGCATAGGTCCACTCGGATAAGAGCTAGGGAGCGGCACTCGAGGAGCATAAGCAAGTGGTACAATTGGAGGTGTGGGGGCCATGTGTGCATAAGGGGCTAGAGGCACATATGGTCGAGGCCCCATATTAGGTACTACGACACTAGGTAGTGGCACTGCGCTAACCGTAGATGTCATCGGTACATTCTCTGTCAGGCTTATCCCTGGAGTGAGCACTGTGTTTTCCTTGATAGAGGGTTGAGCCAAGTTAGGGAAGCTAAAGTTTTCGCTCGGAGGCTCAGATTGCATAGAGACCCCAGGTGAAATGACGTAAGATGGGTCCATGGGGCTCATTAGAGGAGTCTCCATTTGTGATAGAGTAGGCTGTTGAGCCTTGCTCGTATCCAGAAATCTCATGGGGCCAGTTGAGAGTATATTTACCCCTCGGTTTTGCCTTTCTGATTGAATAATGCCATGGATAACATTACAGATCATTTTCTGTTGATCTTCGATGCTCGTGGCACTAGAGGTGGACTGTACAATCTCTATCCATCCTACATGGTAGGCGTGGCCAGAGTGTAGATCCGTCAACACTTCAGTGTGGAGGTCGTATGTCCAATGATCATTAATGAACAATCCTTCTAGAGTCGACGTGTTAACGGTTTCTTGTGAGGTAGAAGCAATGTTGCTCCCCGTGGTTTTACTTGCCACCAACGGTACTCTAGAGGGAACTTCTGAAGGAGGCAGCTCAACAGGGCCTTCTTGGTAAGAAGTTGGTAGGATATCCACATGGACACTCTTTGGGGGTGTGGGGTCCACGTGCGATGTGAAAGGAGATTCCACTTCCCCACCCCCTTCGCGTGCTTCATCTGCATCAGGTTCCGAGCGAGTAGCTCTACCTAATGTTTCCATGAAACGGCTAAACATACTAGTACTAGGCTGTGGAGCTTCGGGAGGTGCATGGCCTTCTCTCTCAGTGTTTTGGTTAGGGTATGCTTCCATGATTTCTGAGTCGGAGGAGGAATCACTAGCGGCTATTTTAGGGTCTTGGGTGGTGCTACCTTGTGTCCCCGTTGAGGGTCTAGAGCTTATCGTGGATGGGTAATGGGTGTCCGTATGAACAGAGGCACCCTCAATATGCTCGTGTTTTAGCACCCGCCCAGAGCGTAAGTGCATGTGCTTTTGATACCCTAAGGTGTCAAAAAGCTGCTCTAGGAGGCCTTGTGATTAGTTTTTAGCGTGTTTTTTGTTTGTTTTTTTGCTAGATTTTTTAGAGCGTGTCGTGGAATGGGCCGTGTGATAGCTCGAAACGAGCGTATCGGTCAGAGGGTCGTGCCGTGCTTTACAGCCCTCCGTTTGGTCACTCTATGCCCTCGAAATCCCTAAAACTGTCAATTTCCAGTAGGGAACTAGGCCCAAACTAGAAAGTCTAAGGGTGCAAGTGGGAAGAGAAAGGAGGAGAGTGGAGGACTTGTCCCATATGCTCTCATTCTCTCTTGAGGGAGTAGGGTATATATATAAGAGTGAGTCTAGTATATATCATAGGACTGAGGCCTGGGCTTGGGCTTGGGCTTGGGCTTGGGCTTGGGAAAATGATCCCGATCCCGATTTACCTTTTATACAAACCAACCCGTCCGTTTTAAGAGTCACGTTTTTTATTTTCGAAAAATATCGCCGCCCACTCGCTCGCGTTTTTAATTTCCGAATTATTTCTTTTTTTTTTTCAATTAATTTTAGTTTTTTTTTTTTTTCCTCAAGAAAATACAGAAATTGAAAAAAAATGCAGAAAAACGCAGAAATGCAGCAATTGCAGAAAATGCGGAAAAAACGCAGAGATTGCAGAAAAAACGCAGAAATTGCAGAAAATCGCAGAAATTGCAGAAAATTACAGAAATTGCAGGAAAAAACGCAGAAATTGCAGCAAATTGACAGAAATGCAGAAAATTGCAGAAATTGAAAACGCCGAACTTGAAAATGCAGAAATTGCAGAAATTGAAAAAACGCAGACAATAGCAGAAATTGAAACTTGATAGCAATTGCAGAAAACGCAAAAAACAGAAATCTTCCACACACTCCTTCCCTGCCTTTCCTATGATAGAAATTGCACCACAAGGAAGCGTAAAGTGCTAACCGAGCTTAGTGTAGGGCATATCCCCGGCAGCGGCGCCAAAAATGTGCGCTCCTTGCCGCACTGTCGAAGCAAGGGACTTGCCGATACACCGTATGCGAGCCACAAACGGCTCCAAGCACACAACAAGCCTAAACTAGCAAGCTCAAGAAAACAAAGGGTGTGTCACTCACCGCTCTACGCTCGCCTTCGTGGTGGATTCCTCGCCGCGATGAAGAAGAAGCTGCAGTCGTGCCGCGCTCAACCGCTTCGCCGCCGTCGTGCCTTCGTAATGCTCAATCGCACACACACTCTCCCTCTCTCTCTCTCTCTCACACACACACACACAAGGAGGTGAAGAAGAAGAAGATGGAGATGGAGCAAGAGCACTCTTCAATTGCACAAATGAGAGAATGAGTAAAAATTAGGTTTAGTTGGCTTTTATAGGAGCTCACCCCATTCACACTTGGGCGCCCATGCTTAACCAACTAATCCCTTGAATGTCCAAGTTAAAGTGCGCCTCTCATCGGCGATCACTCTACCTTTTCCTATTGGTCCGACAAGCCCGGTACCTGACTTTACCAAATACATAATACGCGTCCATCGTAGGTGATGGGTGTCCGTGAGCCGTGAGGGTTAACAGACGCGTCTGGCCACTCCCAGCCTCTTGGCTAACAACAATTGTAGGTAATTTCCGTAGTCGGCGTGTTGCATGAATTCTACTCCATTCAGTTGCAACTCGTCCCCAGCCCACTGGGTTTCTCCCGTGGTAGAGAGCTTCTTCAAGATAAGTTGTACCGGGAGACGAGGAAGATCCTCCACTCTCTTTCCAAAACAGTGAGAGCAGTAGCCAAACCACTCTTCTCTAGGACATGGGAATCTTCTTACCACTTCTTCCGGATTGTCGAAGTGGATTGGTAGCACTCCCATGCGTCGTGCAAACCGGTAGGCGACCTTTCACCGCTTAGCTTCGGATGACTTCCTCTTTGGCAAACTGGGTACAACCCGGCTTTCTGAGCTTGAAGCACTTTCTTGGCAAGATGCTTCTCCCTTCGGGGTCATGTGTTTCTAGATTGGCTTATCTTCTCGTTGCCTTTGGCTCGAGCAGCCCCTTTAGGCCACTTTGGAGTTATAGCTTTGACTATAGTTTCTTTAGGGAAAAGAGGTCTCGATCACCGTTTGCTTCCCTTCCTTGATGTGAATGACTTCTTTGCGATGAATGTCGATGTAGATGACTTCAGCCCTTTCGCTGCCTTCGTTGCTGGCACTCATTGACAGTGTGCCTTGGTTGACAACAGTGATGGCACTTCACCGACCTCCCACCTGATGCTCTCAATTTATAGTTAGAACGAGCGACACGAGATGGAGAATTTACCTCTTGAATGTTGATGACACTGTAGCCTGGCAGTAGCACCTCAATGAAGGCGGCTAGTGCCTCCTTCGTCTCTTCTTCTTTCGTCTTCCAGTTACAAAATTCCTTCAGCCATTCGTCCATGATTGATAGTGGGCGTCACTTTCAGCATTGTAAACTGAAGGGTCTTAGAAAGCCCTCCTCAATGGGGGCACCAAATGATGGGAGCAAAGCGAACCCCGAACCCCGACGGGCTCTAAAACACCGGGGACCGAATGGCGCGCCTCGAACCTGTCATGGTAAGCAAATAGGGGGGGGCACCACCTAGCTTCAGCGGCTAGGACGCAAACAATACACTACCATAACAAAGTTTTCATCCAAGAGAGATGGATTCTTGGGAGTAATGATCAAGAGGAAAGGGAATGAGATCAAGTGAGAGAGAGAGAGAGAGAGAGAGAGAGAGAGTATAGTGGCTTAGTACTTATGAACCACAAAAGGATGGCGAATCCGCACACCCTTCGCAGATACACGAGCTCACTCCAAAACACAAGACTAGGTGGCGATTCCGCACACCTCACATGGGCAAAACATTGCAAGAAAACATACTCACAAAACCTCAAGCTTTATTTAGAGAATAAAGAGATGAAATGGGAAGCATAGGGTAGGGGAATGAGAAGGGAGAGAGTGGTCGAGCACATGGCGGATAGTTGGGAGTTGATAGCGAAGACTCGCGCGAGGGTTACGGCCATCATCCTTCATTTAGTTTCCCTTCATTTTCAATAGCCCAAGGGTGTAGAGGTCATGCTCAAGACGAACATGGTGATTGCGGTGATGGTGATGCTGTGGGTGTGTGTGTGTGCACTAGGCACACACAATGCATAGTGTACTCTTTGGTGATGGTGTGTGTATTTAGTGTGATGGTGACCCCTCTTTATATAGGGAAGGAGGGGGGAGAAATTCCAGAATTTAGAAATGAAGAAATCATTATCTACATAGGCCATGTGACTGTGGGCCCCACTTGTCTGGCTGTGTGTATATGTGCTAGAACAGCAGTCTCATGAGAGAGAGACTAAGAGAGAGAGATGGGTTGATGAAAAAAAGTGAGAGGTGACATGGAGAATAAAGTAATTACAAGAGGGGAGAGAGGGCAGTGTGTTAAGAGGTGAATCTGTGTGCAGATGTGTGTGAACACAAGAAAATCAGGTAACCACTGGGTGGGGATGGGTCTGTGGGCACCTTTTTCAGTGAAACTGAGTGTGTGTGAGTGTGGGGGAGGCCATCTGGCTACAAGACAAGAGAGATTTCGAATTTTAGAGAGAGAGGGGGGTATTTGGATCATGGCAGAGTGTAGGAGAGAGAAAAGGGGGGTGGGGTATACTGTTTTGGAAGATAGCATAAGTTGCATGTGAGTTAGGGTGCACTATTGGTGAGTTATAATGCATTATTGGTGAGAGGTGGGGTAGCTTGAGGGGAGAGAGAAAGGAGAAAGGACAAGGGGAAGAGAGAGGGGGTTGACCTTTTGAGTGGAGGAGAGGAAAAGGGACACCCGGCGGGGCAACAATGAAGAAAAAGGAGGCAAGGTGGGGATGGGCTACCCCGCAGGCATGAGGTGGCCTATTTACCTTTCTTATATATTTACATAATCATACTTTTTCCAATGCCTTTTATCACTCCCTCCCTAAGAGGGGGTTTTCATGGGGTGGGGACGAGAGAAGAGGCGTATGGGAGCTTGGCTTGTGAAAAGCCCCCATCATTAGCCCTCCCCTTTTGGCTAGAGGCATTCATGCCTCTAGCTCATCTGTTTCTTCTTCCGCTTAGCTGTAGGATCCGATATCGAGTTGCCTTCTGAACTAGCCATTCCATTTGGCCATTGGTGAGATTTCTGGGATATGCATGAATCTGTAACAGGTCCGAGCGATAACTTGTTCCTTGGAATAGTGTCGGTTGATTAAAGGGGAAGCCCATGGCTTCCAGAACTTTGTGCCAGTGTCCTCCTAGATCCCAAGTGAAAAATAGGATCATTGTCTGCAGTGTCTAAACAATAAAATTTGCATGCCAAATTGGACCAAATTTGTAACATCCAGTAGCGAGAGGGGAAATGAGCATCTTGGCTCCTGCAAAGACAGAACTGAAAATTATGATTCCCAAGAGTGTACCAAGAATCCACCATATATGGCCGCCTTGTTGGTGTGGTGAGCTCAAGTTATCTTCAGAATCCTGCTTACTGCCATGACTAGAAAAAACTGCAAGCATATCATGCTTCTTTTGGGTGTGCTCAAACATGTCAGCTTCCTTTACTGATGCTAATAGCAAGCCACCTACCTTGCGGCTTAAATTCAAGCGTAATCCACTTACCTTTCTCCAAAGAGAGGATGCACTATTTGTAAAAAATTGTACCAAATTGCGAATGAGGTCTTCATTCTTGCATTCTATCAGGCTTTTGTCTATCCATGGCTCCTTTTCTCTTATCTCCATGCTGATCTTCTCTCTATATGTTAAAGCAGCTAGCCATAGCCATAGGTCTGATGCATCCCTTGAAAACACAATGCTGTGTTGTGGAGGAGTTTGGAACATCCTTAAAAGGCTGACAACATATTGATCATCAAACTTAATATGAACATCCTCACATAAACTGGAGGCATTACCCATCTCCAAGTTTATAACATCTTTCAGTAGACTAGAGGCATTACCCATCTCCAAGTCTATAACACTACACAATAAAATCTTGCTTGGCTACCAAGCCTCTGGAGAAATATCCAACTCCAAACCTTCAGTCATACTTACCTCTTTGTTATGGTCCTCTAGTGAAACTGCCTTGATGCAAGATTCCTTTAGCTTGCTACACTGTCTTGGGTCCATGCTGGTGCATAGGCTTCCGTTTTCAAAGCCCTCCCCTTTGCTTGATATGTTGTCCATCTTCTGCAAAGCCTTGCTAACAGGCTGGTTTTCCTCTTCTCTTGCATCTTTCATGCCCTTTGCATTCCTCTTACTCTGATGAGGCCTAATCAACACTTTACACCTTCTTGCGCTTATGGCCCAATGCTGTCGATTGATCGCTTTGGTGCCTATTTCATTCAAGGTTAAAGATGTACTCACATTTGTAACACAATTTTCTTGACTTAACTCCCCCACCTGGGTAGCATCTTTTGATTCTTTAACCTCTTGTTCCACTGCTTCAGTTCTTTGAATAAACTTCTCACTTGATCTTTCTTCGGTTACCTTCATCTTGACCTCTTCTGCAAGACCAATGATACTTGGTGTGAGGGTACCAATTGATGGTGGGCGTAGGATGATTGTAAGTGGTGATTGTGGCGGTGGTTGCATTGGTGACTGGCATTGAACTGGTGTGGCTAGCTGTGGTTGCACCGCTGGTGGTGGGATTTGAGCAGGTGGGATTGGTTGCCTGAGTGGCGGTGGTGTTCTTGGTGGAGAGATCTGATTCTGTCTCCCCCCTCTATTGAAATTCTGCCTCCTCACGTGTGGGCAATGGTACATTTCATGGCCATCTTCCCCGTAGTTGTAACAGTGGTACTCTGGGTTCTGCCTTCATTGTCCTCTTCCTTGTTCTGGGTTCCTGCCAGGTGCATGTCCTTGCTGCACCAGATGCACAGATAAACTCTCTAGTTGGGTGGTGATACGACTCAGCAGGTCTTGCTCTTCTAATGCCTCCTGTGGTTGGACTCTATGATTGGCTTTTGCAGTCACTGGGGTTGGTTGGGCCGAGCTTGTTTCCTCTGACTCGTTTACTCTTGCTTGCATGAGTAGCTTCTTGTCTTTAAGGCGGGCTACTTTGACTGCCAACTCATATGTTGCAGGAAACCTTCCCTTCACCTTCTCTCTAAGCGGCGACCATAGACCAGCAATGAAATGGTCCTTCTTTAGGAAATTAGGCGCTCCTTCACCTTCCTCCAGCGAGGCAACCCATCTCTCCCATAAGTCCACAAATTTGGACTCGTAGGTGGCATACTCCAGCAGGCCTCCCTGCTTTAATTCTGTCAGTAACTGCGATAGCCTCTCCGAGGTTGTGCCTCCACCAAACCTCTTTACAAAAATAGCCATTAACACACCCCATGAATTCTTGGTGGCTGGGGCAATGCATTATACCAGGACTTGGCCTCTACTTTCATCAGTAGAGGAAAAATTATAAGTCGTGAAGCATCATCATCATTGTTGGAGACGATACAAGCCATGTCGAAATCATCCAAAAAGTCGGTGGTGAGATCCTCTCCCTTCTTTCCACTGAACGTGGGGAAAGAAACACTTGACATGACTCAAGAAATTACAAACCTCTTTTTTTCTTTTTTTTTTACATTACATTAACAGTGCGGCTCATAGCAGCTTTTCACAAGGGTGGGTGGATAGGTTAAAACAAGATAAAGATAGAAACATTAAAGGAATGATGGTAATCTAATATCGGGAGAATGACACGGTTCGGGGAATTGAGGATTTCTCCTAGTACCGCCGCACCGAATAGGTGTACGATCTTCTATTGGTAGAAGACTTTCCTATCTACATAGATATTCACATGCTGCTGCAAGAATCTGAACGGGAATGCCGTTGGCCCGTTTTCCATCATGCACAGAGGATGAAATACTTACTTATAATCTTATCGTGCCAGTGTCGATGAGTCGGCACATCCACAAGAGGTCGTCGCCTTTCATGGGCTCTACCTTTCCTTCGTTGCTCAGCGCGTACGGGGTGATGGCGACACGTTTGACCACTCCCAGCCTCTTGGCTAACAACAATTGCAGGTAATTTCCGTAGTCGGCGTGTTGCATGAATTCTACTCCATTCAGTTGCAACTCGTCCCCAGCCACTGGGTTTCTCCCGTGGTAGAGAGCTTCTTCAAGATAAGTTGTACCAGGAGAGGAGGAAGATCCTCCACTCTCTTTCCAAAACAGCGAGAGCAGTAGCCGAACCACTCCTCTCTAGGACATGGGAATCTTCTTACCACTTCTTCTTCCGGATTGTCGAAGTGGATTGGTAGCACTCGCATGCGTCGTGCAAACCGGTAGGCGACCTTTCGCCGCTTAGCTTCGGATGACTTCCTCTTTGGCAAACTGGGTACAACCCGGCTTTCTGAGCTTGAAGCACTTGCTTGGCCAGGTGCTTCTCCCTTCGGGGTCATGTGTTTCCAGACTGTCTTATCTTCTCGTTGCCTTTGGCTCGAGCAGCCCCTTTAGGCCACTTTGGAGTTATAACTTTAACTATAGTTTCTTTAGGGAAAATAGGTCTCACCGTTTGCTTCCCTTCCTTGATGTGAATGACTTCTTTGTGATGAATGTCGATGTAGATGACTTCAGCCCTTTCGCTGTCTTCGTTGTTGGCACTCATTGACAGTGTGCCTTGGTTGACAATAGTGATGGCACTTCACCGACCTCCCACCTGATGCTCTCAATTTATAGTTAGAACGAGCAACACGAGATAGAGAATTTACCTCTTGAATGCTGACAACACTCCAGCCTAGCAGTAGCACCTCAATGAAGGCGGCTATTGCCTCCTTCGTCTCTTCTTCTTCCGTCTTCCAGTTAAAAAATTCCTTCAGCCATTCGTCCATGATTGATAGTGGCGTCACTTTCAGCATTGTAAATTGAAGGGTCTTAGAAAGCCCTCCTCAGTGGGGGCACCAAATGACGGGAGCAAAGCGAACCCCGAACCCCGACGGCCTCTAAAACACCGGGGACCAAATGGCGCGCCTCGAGCTTGTCATGGTAAACAAACAGGGGGGGGCACCACCTAGCTTCAGCGGCTAGGACGCAAACAACACACCACCATAACAAAGTTTTCATCCAAGAGAGATGGATGCTTGGGAGTAATGATGAAGAGGAAAGGGAATGAGATCAAGTGAGAGAGAGAGAGAGAGAGAGAGAGAGAGAGAGAGAGAGAGAGTGAGGGAGGGGGTATAGCGGCTTAGTACTTAGGCACCACAAAAGGATGGCGAATCCGCACACCCTTCACACATACACAAGCTCACTCCAAAACACAAGACTAGGTGGCGATTCCGCACACCTCACATGGGCAAAACATTGCAAGAAAACATACTCACAAAACCTCAAGCTTTATTTAGAGAATAAGGCGATGAAATGGGAAGAATAGGGTAGGGGAATGAGAAGGGAGAGAGTGGTAGAGCACATGGTGGATAGGTGGGAGTTGATGGCGAAGACTCGCGCGCGGGTTACGACCATCATCCTTCATTTAGTTTCCCTTCATCTTCAATAGCCCAAGGGTGTAGAGGTCATGCTCAAGACGAGCATGGTGATTGCGGTGATGGTGATGGTGTGGGTGTGTGTGTGTGCACTAGGCACACACAGTGCATAGTGTACTCGTTGGTGATGGTGTGTGTATTTAGTGTGATGGTGACCCCTCTTTATATAGGGGAGGAGGGGGGAGAAATTCGAGAATTTAGAAATGAAGAAATCATTATCTACATAGGCCATGTGACTGTGGGCCCCACTTGTCTGGCTGTGTGTATATGTGCCAGAACAGCAGTTTCATGAGAGAGAGACTAAGAGAGAGAGATGGGTTGATGAAAAAAAGTGAGAGGTGACATGGAGAATAAAGTAATTACAAGAGGGGAGAGAGGGGAGTGTGTTAAGAGGTGAATCTGTGTGCAGATGTGTGTGAACACAAGAAAATCAGGTAACCACTGGGTGGGGATGGGTCTGTGGGCACCTTTTTCAGTGAAACTAAGTGTGTGTGAGTGTGGGGGAGGCCATCTGGCTACAATACAAGAGAGATTTCGAATTTTAGAGAGAGAGGGGGATATTTGGATCATGGGAGAGTGTAGGAGAGAGAAAAGGGGGGTGGGGTATACTGTTTTGGAAGATAGCATAAGTTGCATGTGAGTTAGGGTGCATTATTGGTGAGTTATAATGCATTATTGGTGAGAGGTGGGGTAGCTTGAAGGGAGAGAGAAAGGAGAAAGGACAAGGGGAAGAGAGAGGGGTTTGACCTTTTGAGTGGAGGAGAGGAAAAGGGACACCCGGCTGGGGAACAGTGAAGAAAAAGGAGGCAAGGTGGGGATGGGCTACCCCGCAGGCATGAGGTGGCCTATTTTACCTTTCTTATATATTTACATAATCATACTTTATTTTCTTCTTACTTTTTCCAATGCCTTTTATCACTCCCTCCCTAAGAGGGGGTTTTCATGGGGTGGGGACGAGAGAAGAGGGGTATGGGAGCTTGGCTTGTGAAAAGCCCCCATCAACATCTTCATCATGCCACACAAAGGGGAGGGCTACCCCATCATTCTTCGAAGGCCTTGGCTTATGGCCATGGAAGCAAAACAAGACTGGAGCACAGGGATGATCCAGATGAAGGATGCTAAAGGGAAGTCCATATTCTACGACATGAGGACTAGAAAGCAGCGCAATATGATCTTGGAGGCTTCAGAAGACGATTCCACCAATGAATCCTCGTCTACCTCAGGAGAAGACACAACCACCACCGATGGGAGTGAGAGTAGCATCAAAGTAATGGGAGTCATTCTTAAAGACCCAAACAGATTAACACAATCTGAAGCAACCTGAGCAAACGAAGAGGGACCATCAGGTAAGAAATCATTGGAGGATTCAGGTAAGCTACAACAAATGCTCTCAAAAGAGTTAACCAATGAAGAGAGAAAGGAGTATGTCTCCATGTTAGGCAACTTCACTACTTTGTTCATTGATGGCTATGATAAGATCACGGGGATTACAATAGTGCAGCACCACATAAAGCTCAAGGAAGGTAGTAAACCCGTAGTACAGAAGCTCAGAAGACTTGGAGTAATTCAACAAGAGGCATTGCTTAAAGAAGTAAGGAATTTGCTACAAGCAGGTTTCATCTACCCTGTCGAAGACTCAGAATGGGTCTCCCCAGTAGTAGTCACACCAAAAAAAAATGGTAAATGGGGAGTCTGTGTGGATTATAAACCTCTCAATGAAGCCACGAAGAGGGACCATTTTCCCCTCCCATTCCAGGATGAAATACTCAATGAAGTGGCAGGTCACGAATGCTACAGAGTATGCGATGGCTACTCAGGATACTTCTAGATTAGCATTGCGGAGGAGGATCAGAAGAAGACAACCTTCATCACACCTTGGGGATGTTTTGCCTACACAGTGATGCCATTTGGCCTCACCAACGCCCCAGCCACATTTCAACGCTATGTGACCTCTGTTTTCCAACCCTTCTTTGGAACATCAATACGGGTTTTCATAGATGATTTTTGCATCTATAGCTCACGAGCCCTTCATCTAAGCAAAGTCTATGATGGCTTAACCAGGCTACAAACCCTGGGTGGCCAACTCAACGTGGACAAGTGTCACATTGGTGAGAACAAGGTCACTCTCCTTGGTCATGTAATTTCAGCAAAAGGGATCGAGGCTGACCCTAGAAAAATTCAGGCTCTGGTATCATTATCATCTCCCACCACCACCAAGCAGTTGGTTTCTTTCCTTCAGAAGGTAAGATATTTAAGCAGGTTCATTCACCTGCTATCTCAAGTGGTCCTTCCCCTACAACAACTCACCCAAAGGGATATTTTCTCATGGAGTGAAGAGAATGAGCAGCATTTTACTGAGGTAAAGCAAGTCCTATCTAAGCTCCCCACTATTTCACCTCCTAAGTGGGATGAGCCATTCTATGTGAACCCTAGTGTGGGAAATAATACTCTGTGCTAATGCAAAAAGATCCCAAAACTTCTTTCATGCGCCCTATTTACTTCTCTAGTCGAGTCATGACCCCATCAGAGAAGGGATTCACCGAAGTAGAACACATGGTTCTGGCACTAATGTTTGCTACCACAAAATTTCGCTCCTATCTCTTGCCTAGACTATTTGTAATCCTGACAATGGAAGAAGTTTTCCCTTATGTAATGAGACACATGGATGTCTCATCTAGGATCTCAAAGTGGTTAATTAGACTACAAGAGTTTGATTACACCATGCAAGTAGAAAACTCCACCAAGGCTAGTCTAGCAGGAATTCTCACTCATCGCCACTACGAGAAGAAGATGAAGGTCAACACGGAAGCAAAGGAAGGAACACCAGATAAAGAGAGCCCTAAGCTAGAGAGAGCTCACTCTCTTTTCTTTGACGGAGCATACAAGAGAACAATGGATCAGTCTGCAACAGGCATGGTCATTTTCAATGAACAGCTGGAAAGAGTATTCTCCATGGGGCAGTTATTACACTCCCACTCTAACAATGAGGCAGAATATGCAGTCCTAATCCTTGGGCTGGAACAATGTATTTCACAAAAAATTCAGCTCTTGAATGTGTTCGGCGACGCTTTGCTTTTGATAAGGCATATAAATGGCACCTGGGAGTGCAAAAATCAAGTTTTACTTGGTCAACTTCGCCAAGTTAAGGACATTCTGAAAAAGTTTGAAGCAGTAAGGCTCTTCCATATTCCTAGAGCAGAAAATCAAGAGGCAGATGCACTAGCTAAAGAAAGAATACAAGATGTTTCCATAGGAGCAATCAAATTAAAGCTACCCCTCTTCCAAGGCAGTGATGCTATGCCGGATATCATCAACTTTTTGAATACAAGAGAACCTCCAACAGGACACACCAAAGGCCAAAAAAAATGGCTGGTAAGGAAGGCTACTAGGTACCGCCTTATAGACGACCACTTGTATTGTAAGGGCAAAGATCAAATTCTCAGGCGGGTGCCAACCTCCAGTGAAATCACCGAGGTAATCTCAAGCTGCCATGATGGCGTCTGCGGTGGTCATTTTGCTTTATATATCACTAGTAGGAAGATTCTACAAGCAGGATACTTTTGGCCTAGTTTGAACAGAGATGTACACCATTGGTGTAAAACATGTAAGGCTTGTCAAGTGGCCAGTGATCGCACGCTAACCTACGAGCCACAAACCCCTATCATTTCATATGGTCCGTTTGAGAAATGGGGAATAGATGCAATTGGTCCCTTACCAAGCGCCCAATCAGGTAAGCTGTACATCATAGTGGGGGTAGACTACATGACGCAATGGGCAGAAGCAATGGCCACCACCCGCATTACAGCCCAAGAGGTGGCAAAGTTCATTTTTGAGCATATCGTTTGCCGTTTTGGCACTCCTCTTGAGATAATATCAGATAGAGGACCAGGATTCAGAGGTGATGTGGTAGGAGAACTGATGAAGAAGTTAGGCATCACACGTCGGCATTCCACACCATACTATCCACAATGCAATGGTCTGGTAGAGAAGGTAAATGGAATGATTTGCAAGATCATCACAAAACAGGTGAACAACCATACAGGAGATTGGGATAAACATCTCATGGCAGCTCTTTGGGCCTACAGAACAATGTTCCGAACATCACTAGGTTTCACCCCTTTCCATCTAGTTTATGGGAAGGAGGCAATTCTACCCATTGACGTACAAATAGCCAGCTTACAAGTCTTGGCCAGCCAGACCCACCGCCCAATCGTAAACCTTAGAAACCACATCTTGGATCTAGAGAGACTACAACTAGATAGGGAAGAAGCAATCAATCACTATGCAGCACAGGCAGAACAACGCCGACTCACTTTCAATCAAGGGCTTAAAGAGAAAGGACTGGAAAAAGGCATGTTAGTGATGCAATACGACAACAGATTCGATACCAGGAAGGATAAGAAATATCAACCCAGATGGGAAGGACCATTCATCATCAAGAAGTGCTACGACAACCGCAGCTATAAGATGATGGAGGCAGATGGGAGAATTCACAAGACTAGAGTCAATGGATGGAGACTGAAGAGGTACTTTCTTAGGTTTGACCCAAAATTCATGCTAGACATTCCAAAAGAGGGAGAACCCTCTAACTCTACAGCTGAAGAAACTGAAGAAGGGCTAGAAGCATGAATGCCTCTAGCCAAAAGAGAGCGGGCTAATGATAGCCGACTTTTGAAAAATCAAAGAAAAAAGAAAAAAATCTCATTTCACCCCCCCCCCCCCACTCTCAGTACCCCCCCACCGTAACTCATTTTTACCCTCCTGTCCTACAGGCATCTGATAAAACCCTCGCACTCTCTCTCCCCCATTTTCCTTACATACCCCCTTCCCTAATATCCCCCCCCGGATTTACCCTCCCCGGCCAGGCAGAAATTCATCCCCCTCCCCCCCCCCCCCCCCCTCACTCTTACACTCACCCTCACCCCCCCTCTCCCATTACCCTTTACCCTCTATCCTACACCCCCCCTCTTCGGCCCGCCAATATTCCCTCCCCCCCGACCCCTCCTCCCTCTTCCCCACCAGCTCGCCTCACCCTCCTTCGGCTCATTCCTCCCCCCCCGGCCCGCGGATATATTCCCTCCCCCCCATTGACTTAGTTTTCCTTCGTCCTTAAGCCCATGCAAGACAACACAACCCTCCCCCTCTCCCTCTCACCCACACAAACCCATGCCCCGCCATACCCCCTCTTCCCCTCACTCTCCCTCACACACTCTGTCTACCTCTTATCCCCTCACCCATCTCCGCTCCCCCTCTCCCTCACTCTCCCTCTCACGGCACGCCAGCGCGCAAGTCTCTCTCCCTCCATCCGGATGCCGCCAGCGCAAGTCTCTCTCTATCTAGCGGGAAGCAACACATACACACACACCCCACAACACACCCCCCCCACCTCTCCTCTCTCTCCCATGCGTTGCAGCACACACACTCACACACACACCCTCTCTTGGGCGCTGCATACGCAACAAACACACACACCCACACCCTCACGTGCAGTCCGCAGCCCAAGCACACACACACGCGCGCCTTGCGGCAGCAGAAAACACACACACACACTCACCCACACACACACACCCCAATCCTACCCCCTCGTCTCCTTCCGCCATGCGCAACCATTCGCCATCCGCCACAGAAAAAAAAATAAAAAAAAAATTATATATTATATATATATACATTATATAACTCCCCCCCCCTTCCCGTGTTCCCACGCACTCATGCGCACATACATATACATATACGCACTCACCCGCAAATACACATATATGCTCCCACACTCACATACATACATACACACACGCATAAACGCCTATGACATTGACAAACGAAAGAAGAAGGATCCAAAGCACGCGCCGCCAACGACAAAAACAAAAAATGCGCCGAAGGCATGCCCCAGCCGACTCCGAAAAGAAGTACGCTCGACACCATTGCACCGGCAGCTCGCCATTCGCCGGCAACACACAACCTCGATGCCATCCCAGTAATTTTAGGTTATTTTAGCATTATCTTCAGTTTTCATCCAAGCCATTGTAAATTTCCCTTTTGTAAATATCCTCTCTCTAGGTGATGGTGACAAAGGCCCACCTAGAGATTCCCATCTTTTAATAACCTTCCCCAAAACAAAGCAAGGGTCAACCACACCGGGCCCACCACTTGCTTTGTCTCCCCGATTAAGATTACCCTAACCACACTGGGATTACCATAATCCAAGCAGCCAACACCTTTAAATTGGCACTGAGAGGTCACTATCGGGGGGGGGGGCAACTTATGTGGAACCAAGCATTGGGTAGAGTGTAGTAGGAGGGATTGACACCATCACCATCATGGGGAGGGGGTCTTGTGTGTTGGGTTTGCCTTGGAATTGCACCATGCGAAGGGAACCACACCCATCTCTCGACTCCAATGGTCGATGCACACACGCATGCACGCTCTTGGCAATGATTATTCACAGTCATTGAGTCGCCCTAGAGAACACACCAAGTAGGTTGCACCATCTCCTCCCCCTACCTCTCTACCACCACGGCATGCCACCTTGTAAATATTGCAGAAATAATTCACCCTCACGCCCCCGAGGTTGTTTTCATCAATTGCGAGTGTTCTCTCTCTCTCTCTCTCTCTCTCTCTCTCTCTCTCTCTCTCTCTCTCTCTCTCTCTCTCTCTCTCTCTCTCTCTCTCTCTCTCTCTCTCTCTCTCTCTCTCTCTCTCTCTGTGTGTGTGTGTGTGTGTGTGTGTGTGTGTGTGTGTGTGTGTGTGTGTGTGTGTGTGTGTGTGTGTGTGTGTGTGTGTGTGTGTAGGCTTGCGGTGTTCATATCATCGTGGGCTTTGCGTCCTAGCCGCTCAAAGCTAGGTGGTGCCCCCTATTGGCTTTATCGTGGGAGGCTCGAGGCGAGCCATTCGGCCCCCGGCGTTTTAGAGGCCGTCGGGGTTCGAGGTCTGCTTTGCGTCCCTCAATGCCTGATTCTCCAGTACTCTTGTATGCATTACCTGCCAAAGAGACTGAAATGCCGAGATTTTTCCCAGCCTTGTATCCTCATCATCCGAAACCAGTGGATCGGCTAACTTACTTCAGCATCACTAATGAACTCCAGGACTGGTATGAGCGAGCCACTATGGAATTGAAATCTTGGCAATTACTAGTCTCAATAATGCCCTCAAAATGGATAATGTCATCGATCTGTAGGGAGAAATGAAAAAGTTCAAACTTTGTAAGGGATTTTGGAAGATCCAGCTCCGTGGATTAACGCAGATCACAAATTAATTACTTTAATTGACTGTGGAGTCTTCTAAGATTCCTAAAAATGATATCATTGCCAAACCAGGACTGAAACCACAATACAACAAAATGGTGGAGATTCTCTTTGAAGCTAGAATTAAGACAAATCATCCTCTCCTGCAGGGATGGATCCACACAGCCTCGGATTGTCATAAATTGGCTAGAACTTGTCTCACTAAGGGAAAACGTAGTCTCTATAATCCCGACACCAACACTTACAACACCCTCATGTCTTATGAGTTTGAGATCACCACAAAAAGGCACGATCAGCTTAAGGAGGAGGCCATTTACAGACTTATCCAGAAGGACAATGCTAGCACTGGGACTTTCGAGGCACCAACGAAGAAGAAGGTCAAAAGGAAGCGGGTTCAATGGGAAGGATACTGGGTAGTTCCATCTTAGAATCAGATGGTAGATTTTTCCAGTTAGGCACTGGAATCTCCTTGGCTGGGGACCCTTGGAATTACAACTATATGGGTGTCAAGCACTCAACAAGCATGAAGTATGTTATAAAGCTAGCAATACCAAAAGATTACTTCATGAGGAACATTGGCCAAATTAGAAAACCAGATGGTTTTCTCAACAACAAACTAGAATCAGGCGTTGGATTTTCTTTTCGAGAATGAAATTTTGGAGTTACAGCAAAATTCAAGAAAGGAGGGAAGGATGTAGAAGGTGAGGACAGTACCAGCAGGCGAGAACTGCTCCTTAGATGGCCGACCAGCGGGAAGGGGGAACAACTACAATGGCAATAATTACCATAGTTATTGTAGTAACTTTGAGAGCTATAAATATGATCTGCTACAGTATAAACGGGCTTTGGTTTTTTGGCTTTTTGAAACTTTTGGTTTACGAGCTCTTAGCTTCTAAATTCATCCCTGTAATCAATCCTCAGACTTTATATGATCTTAATCATGTTTTACATTGTACATATCATCCTTGAGCTGTTGATCTGAATCTACAAGTACCATTTCTCGTCTTCTAGTTGTGTCTTTCATTTCAATACATCATTCCAGTTCAGTTCCCTATTTTCGTCTAGTACTCAATTTTAGTCTCACTAACTGAAGTGCCTAGATAATAAATAGCTTTGAACTCTAACATTGGAATAGCTATCTAAAGAGACCAACTCCCATTCCAACCACATAGAACCACACAGGAAGACAATTCAAACAGGTATCATCAATCAATATCACTCATAGATGGATCATGAATACAATATTCTTTCTGAACAGCAGGCATGAATGTGTGCATGATGCATAACTAACTCAACTAGTATCAAGCTTGAGGCTATCCCCACAACCTTTGGATATAATATTAGGGTTGAGAGTTTGTGGCTCAAAAGAGTGTTCTTTATGTAGTGGTCAAAGGATCTTGTTACGGTTGTTGGCGGCTCTCCAAGGAATTTGATCTTTTGTAGTTTGTCTAAGCGATATATATGGTCTCATGGTATTCTATCTTCGTTGCTAATGTATAACATGGAATCCGAGATATTGAAGTAATGGTTTTTAAGACCAAACAAAATCAGAAGGTGTGACACCTAGTTGCATTATGGGTCGAAGTCTTGTGGCCGAGTGCTTTCAAACGCTTTTATAGAGTCATTTTGAACATTGAAAGGCTGTAGCAATTTGAGAGCTATAGACTCTGAGAAAGAGATTCATGATGAGATTATCTAGAGGGGCTATTAAAAGGGACAATCAAAGAGTTTGGAACATATCGGAGGAGGGTGGATGTCATGCTATAGCATGTACATAACATGAATTATGGTTGGACAACCATTTGAGTAGATTTTGATATGTTGGACTACTTGATGTAGTGTATATAGTCTTCTATTTATTTTAAATCTAATGAGGTGTAAACACATTGCCGCAAAGTTATGGACAAGGATGCACATGAATTTGGGTTTTGACTCATTTTGGGGATGATGCTTTTAGTGCTTTGGTCATGTAAGTAAAGGGAAAAAATCAAGGTCATAGGTTTTCAACCAGTAATTTGGTCCTAGCCATCTGTGCCATAATATGGGCATCTACAGGACAAACATGTGAACTTTTGAGTCATATGAGAAGGTTTCTCGCCGATTCTAGGGATTTGGAGTATCTCCAAAAAGGGGATATACAAGAAAAAGGGGGGAGAATAGAGGAACAAGGGGTATAGCGGATGGGGAGGTAGTTAGCATGTGAAGGGCCACGATGGTGAGCACCACCTTTGGTAGAGATCCTTCATCGGCTAACTCACTCCAACACACGGACTAACACAAATACTAAATGAATACTCTCTATTTACATCATGCATAGACACTCTTTGTGTACTTTTTCTCTTATTTGTTTATCTACTCCTCTTTGTCAAGAGCTCCCACATCCAGAGACGCGGCGTCTTCCCAATCTGCGTGTAAAATAGTACAACAGCGGTATGGTCCATAAGCCCTTGCATAGTTGGGACTTGCTTGGATAGACAATATTTTTGCAATGGCAATGGTAGTCTAGTGGTGTATTGTTGGCACTAGTCTCCAAGGAAATGAGCTTAAATAAGGACACCGGGAGATAGAGATCAAGAATCTTTTGGTTATAGTCGTCCATGGTCTCTATGGCAAGCATTTTCAAGTTGCCCCATTCTGCTAAGATCTGGACTTCAAAGAGAAAAGTCATATAACTACATGCAAATACTATCTTGAAAGCCTTCCAAGTCCTTGGAGCATGTAGTTGTGTTGCGATTGAACTCCACCATTGCATAGCATTATCTTTAACAAGTCCCGCTGCTCGAGAAATCTTGGATTCTTTTGTATAGTCCCCAAAGCATAGATGTTGTCAAATTGAGGAATTGCACTGCTTTCTTTTGATCTTTCATCCTAAAAAAGGTGAAAATTTTAATTGTGGTTCTCTCGTCCTTGAGATCTTTTGGTTGATTAGGTCTGTATCCCACGTACGGATAATAGGGGTATTGGTACAGACTCCAACCATTATAGCCTGGTGGTGGAGGAGGTGGGAGCTGCATTCGATCAGGATCAGATGGATGCATCATATTCTTGAAGACTCCCCTGATTAGAATTGACTACTTGGAGGGTTTCTAGTTGGAAGCTCTCGTACATTCTAATGCCCGAAGAGGAGGTTCCACCTGGGGCATTAGAGGGGGTAACATGTAATTAATTGAGAAACTATTGAAAACTTTGTAGCATTAAGAGATTTTGTTGAGGATGCCGCGAAAGATTGTCGCAAATCTCGTCGAGGAGAAGCTGAAGTATTTTGCTAAATCCATGAGCGCCACGATGATTCTTTAGAGCAAAGGTTAGAAGCGTCAACTTGCTCTATATTTTTGGTGGGACCAGAATGCGTTTAGAAAAGCACATGCCTGGAGCTTTGATATCACTATAATGAAGACAAGCACCACGTGCCAACAAAAAAGAACAAACTAAAAATCTTTAAACACTTCAAAGAACAATTGAACGGAAAAAGAGAGAGAGAGAGAGAGAGAGAGCACGATGCACGAGATGAGGAGTGGCAAAGCTCCATCCCAAGAGAGGAGTGGCCACAAACCTTGGCACCCCTTTTAGCATCTCTTTATATTGCTTCAACTCAGTACAAGCCAGTGAATGATTCCATGGCACATATTTAAAAGCCCTTGGCCTGTGAAAATCAATTACATGAAAAGCTTCAGACTCAAAATCATTTGGCCTCAAAAAATGCCGCTCAAACTTGTCAGTGCAGATTACAAAAAATTGTACATCTAGCCATATCATTAGTGCAATTTGTGAAAGTCCGTATAGATTGCCATGTCATTAACACAAGTTGTGGGTGTCTGTACTCGTTGCCACATCATCAGGTCTTTACGCAAGCTTTTGGGAGATTTATTCTAATTCCTTTAGTCTCTTGATCCCCATTGGACAAGGTCCCATAAGCTAGTGGGAACTAATTTTTAAAAATAGGCCTCTCGACAAGACTTTGCATGTTAAAAAACCTTCTTTTGGTGCTGCTTCTTCTTATTCTACTACTTTTAGGGTCTAGGCTCCTTTGACAAGATTTTCATGTTGGTTTCATTCTTTAGCTAAGTTGCATTATACATTATATGGAAAACATATAATATGCCATATATGGGCATATTTTCCCTGACCCCATATTATACAGGCGTTTTATACGGTGACATGTCATCAAAAACGGCCAACGTATTTTTTTCTCAGATTTTTGATCGAAAGATGTTTGCCACCAAAAAAAAATCGATTGAAAGATGTCTTGTTCAAAAAAAAAAAAAAAAAAAAAACCAGAAACGCGCCTATTGAGAATAGTGTTACTCTCAAAAGGTATTTCTTGTCAATAGAAGACAAAAAAATTAATTAATTTTGTGATGATTAAAAAAATGAAAATTTCAAATGTTTTAAATCTTTTCCAAAACCAGATTTTATGTTTTGCTTAGATGATTGAGAGAGAGATTTAAATAACTCAAAAAAAGTAAAACTTGTTTTCTAGATAGAGTGTGTGTGTGTGTGTGTGTGTGTGAGTGAGAGAGAGAGAGAGAGAGAGAGAGAGAGAGAGAGAGAGAGAGAGAGAGAGAGAGAGAGAGAGAGAGATTTAAATAGGAAAAAGTACATTGAAAGTATTTTTTTACAAATAGTGTGGTGTGTGTGTGTGTGTGTGTAACATTTAGTGGTCTAGTAACTTGTGTGTAGCAGAAAATAAAATAGACATAGTGAGCATTTCATTAGAATAGATTCCTAACGAGCATAGCGAGAGGGCTTGGATGGAGAAAGCAACAAAATCATAGAACCTTGTTAGATAGGCATTAACAATACTTCAAAAAGAGAGAGAAATTAAGCTATTGACAACAATTGAGGAATGGATTTACATGGGGCCGGTCCCCCCCCCCCCAAAAGGCTTTGTATTATAGGTTCCCCCCATCAAGGGAGACATTTTATAGTACAATACTTTGTGTTCCTTAAATAACTTGCTGGTGCGATGAAGATGGAAGCTTCAAGCACCAAGCTCACACTTGTAAAACACAACATCAATTCCCTCACGGTCTCAGACCCAAGACCTCACACACCTTCGACGATGGTGAGAGATAGTGGGGTATGAGAGTAGATCGAGAGGAAGAAAGAGTATTCTTACAAGAAAGAAGTATGTCTCCTCACATAATCACTTATAATAGCTTAGCATAGCTTAGTAATTAGTATGATAGAGGAGATGAGCATGCATTGGAGCTTGGCTCTTAGCTGGATTTGCATCACAAAGCCAAGAGTTGTAGTTGTAGGCCTCCCTTCTCACAAGCTTGGAGTAGATGATGAGCTTTCCATAAAATCTTGAGAAGGAGAGAGATTCTTCTTTTCTTCACACATGAGCATGTGTGAGTGTTTAAGTGATAATGCCTTGCAAACATTAGCCCCCTCTCTCTCTTGGTCGACCTCTCTTTCTTTTTACTCATGCTGGCATCCTATTGGACCCTACAAAGCTTAGCCTGTTGATCTTATATGTGAATATACTTAATATATGGCTTCTCTATATATGGCACCTAGGTCCCCTCTATATAAACATCATCTCATGTGTGTATTCTACACACTTTGGGGTTCTATTTATGTGCTCTCTCCTTCTCTCTCAACATGGTATCAGAGCAGTACGTTTTTCTTTTCGATTTTTCTCCTGATTCGAAACAATTTTGCAGAACCTACGTGCTACAACCACCAGAATCGATGTGGTCTAAAACTTTGCAGAAGGAAGTTTTTTCAAATTCTACACCGATTTTGAGTTATCGTTCGCGGACTGCGTACATGTCTGAAAAGCAACTTTTGCTTTTTGTTTTTGAGTTTTTTGCTAATTCAAAATGATTTTGCAGAAACTACTTGCGAAAGGGACCGGAATCGATGTGATCTACAACTTTGTAGAAGGAAGTTTTTTCAAATTCTGCACTGATTTTGAGTTATCATTCGCGGACTACGTACATGTGCGAAAAACAAATTTCATTTTATATTTTTTATTTTTCCGCTAATTGAAAACGATTTTGCAGAAACTACGCATGTGAGGGAACGGAATCAATGTGGTCTACAACTTTGCAAAAGGAAGTTTTTTCAAATTCTGCACCGATTTTGAGTTATCGTTTGCGGACTGCGTACATACTTGAAAAGCAACTTCCGTTTTTTTTTTTTGCTAATTGAAAACAAATTTGCAGAAACTACTCGCATAGGGGGCCGGAATCGATGTGTTCTACAACTTCACACATGGAAGTTTTTTCAAATTCTGCACTGATTTTGAGTTATCGTTCGCGGACTGCGTACATGTTCGAAAAGCAAATTTCATTTTATATTTTTGATTTTTCTGCTAATTGAAAACCATTTTATAGAAACTATCCGCGAAAAAGACCGAAATCGATGTGGTCTACATCTTTGCAGAAGGAAGTTTTTTCAAATTCTGCACAAATTTTGAGTTATCGTTCGCGGACTGCGTACATGTCCAAAAAGTAAATTTCGTTTTATATTTTTTATTTTTCTGCTAATCAATAGCTTTTACACCTCTTTATTGAACCTTTGTATTCATTACTGTATTTGATAGGATAGGAGTAATGTAACTCCTCATAAAACATTCATTGTAAAAGGAGTGATGTAGCTCCTCATAAAATATTCATTGTAAAAGGAGTGATGTAGCTCCTCATGAACATTTGTATATTCAATGATTTTTATAATATAACGGTGGGTGTATATAGAGCTGTGGGTTTTTCCCTTGATCCCCCAAGGGTTTTTTCATCCACAGTTAGGGACCCTTATCTGAGCGGGGGTGTTGAGCTTATATGTGAAGCTACTCAATATATAGCTTCTCTATATATGGCACCCAAGTCCCCTCTATATATACATCATCTCATGTGTGTATTCTACACACTTTGGGGTTCTATTTCTGTGCTCTGTCCTTCTCTCTCAACATAGCCAATGGTAATTAAGAAGCATAAGTGATAGCCTTGTGACATGTATCTCCCTTTTACCTTTTGTGAGAGCTTTAGGTATCTAAATAATGCAATTAAACTCTCACTGGACCCCTTAGTCTTCCAGCCAATAGAAATCAGACAAGCCATTAGACTGTTGAATGTTCATTGGACCCCTTTGGAGTCTGTGCAATAGTCTTCCAGAGAGCTTAATTTCTATCGGTTCTCTTATCAAGGTTTTTAAATGAATTAAACTAAATTTACTGTAGCCTAATTCTCATTGGTCCACCTCTATGGCCATCCAATAGGATATGAATGCACCTTGGGGGCAACTAGGGTAGGGAACTAACATGTGTCACTATGCCCTTTGTGTAAAGGGAGCTTTCAAGTGTGTGTGTGTGTGTGTGTGTGTGTGTGTGTGTGTGTGTGTGTGTGTGTGTTTCTCTCTCATCCCCTACATACAAGGCTCGCCCCCTCCTAGATAGGGATGTGCGGAGACTTTTGAGTCTTCCCATAAGCATCGAAATTTACCTAGAGTTTGACCATTGAACATTACCTTTGAATTTTGAAACCTTAGCATTTTGGAAGTCTTAATGGGCTGAGCCTTAGGGTCTTTGAAGAACATTGATGTACATTGCTCTTTTGGAGATGGCCCCCACTTTGGATCCCTACTGTGACCGGTCTGCCAACCTAACCAATATTCTAGCTTTTTCTCCCTTGGTACTTCCCCATATTAAATGATCAGTTTAACATGAGAAAATAATTTAGGAGAATTAGATACTAGTTATTATGAATGTGTGTGTGTGTGTATGAGAGAGAGAGAGAGATATTTTAACATATCAAAATTCATTATAACTTTTCTTTACACTGTGTAGAGGGCGTGTGTGTGTGTGTGTGTGTGTGTGTGTGTGTGTGAGAGAGAGAGAGAGAGAGAGAGAGAGAGAGAGAGTCCAGAAGAGAAAGAGAAAGAGAGAGAGAGAGAGAGAGACTCCAAAAGAGAAAAAGAGAAAAGCCTTCTTCTCTGCAGTTTCTTACGCTAAAATTTGAAAGAAAAAGCAGAGGTTGGACCATACCACTGGCGCTAGCGCTAGTGGTATGGTCCAACCTCCCCTTTTTTGGATAAATTTTAGCATTTTTTCCTCCAAATTTTAGCCTAAGAAAATCAAGAGAAGAAGGCTAAAATTTGGACTCTCTCTCTCTCTCTCTCTCTCTCTCTCTCACACACACACACACACACACACACACACGCACACTCACAGTTACAAAGCATCTTGAATCATAGGTCTTGAGCTCAAATCCCAATGACAGATAAATGTTTGAGGTCTCTTGGAATAGTTTCTTGGCATGTTAAAATTTTGTACTACTTATCTCTCTCTCTCTCTCTCTCTCTCTATCTGTCTATCTCTCTCTCTCTCTCTCTCTCTCTCTCTCTCTCTATATATATATATATATATATATATATATATATTCGTCTGCAAGAAACCCTAGCAACAACCACTTCACCTTCTTCTTTGTCCATCTGCAGCCAACGTTGTTGCATCAGCCAGCAAGCATTCCATTAGCCAACACTGTCGTGTCCCTCTCATCACAGGCTCCTTCCCATACCTGTTCTCGTCACAAGCTCCTTCTTGTGCTCGTCCTTATCACTGGCTCCCTCCCCTTTGAGTTTAATTTCCCCGACCTTCAACCTTACTCACACACAATCTAACTATTAAGACTTTCTCACACCGAGACTACTGACAGCCCATCCTTAAGTCTTTTGAGTAGCATCCATGGACACTCGGGCTTCATCCCGTGGCAAGGTCACCTTTGCAAGGGTTGTAGCAACACCCGTGAAGTAGGACAACATCGTCGGCCTTCAAAAAGAAGTCACCAAACTTTGCAAGGAGAATGATAAGTTGAAGCAAAGACTTGCTGCCATTGAGGCCCGGCTTGCTGCGATGGAAAAGTGCAAGAAAGAAGAGATGGAGGTCAAGCTCAATAAAACAAAAGCGAAAGTGGAGACCATCCTCATAGTCGAGGTCAAAACTAAAGTGAAGGAGGTAATATTTTGCGAGGTCAAAGACCGTGTGGCATTCACGCTACACGAACAAAAATGACAAGAGGACATAGCCCTCAATGTCTGCATTGGCGGGCTCCCAAGTGACTTGAACGTGGAGAGGGATCTCAAGCTTCACAAGTGTTTTGTCTGTATCCAAGCAATAACCCACTTGGTACAATGAAATCTAACAACAATCACCTCTCTTACACATGAGAATCACACCAACCACACAAACCTCACTTTCAAGACCAAGGCGGATCGAATCAAACTCCTTAAGCAATCAAGGCTTCTCAAGGGTAGTAAAATTTGATTTGCAAAAGATCTCACACCAACCCAACTCATACAAAAGAAGGTAGAACTCCAGAAGATGCAAGAAGCATGCACAATAGGGAAATGGGCACTATATCGAGTAGGTAAAGCCATTATTCAGGAGTTTTGAACTCCCAATCCGGCTCCCTCCCCACCTTCCCCTTCTTAGTTTTGTTCATTTTAGCTTTTCTTTTTGACACCTCTTTGGACTCTCAGTCCTTAACACTAGAATGAGTCCTTAACACTAGAATGGTAACCTAATAGGACATAAAAGTGTCCTTTCAAGGTTTTGGGAAAAAATTCCAAAACCATAGTAGATCCACTCATTTTGAAAAATCCTTTCATGAGCTTATAGTTCAATAACTACTACATATGGAAAAAATGAAAAACTTGTAATTTTTCTCATCCCTTGGTCACTACAAGCCTCCAAAGTTGATGGACCAGTGCATTTTGCCTAAAACAATAATTTCTTACGTTTGATTGCATATAAATAAGAGTGGAGATTTTTGTAGGACATGAGATAAAATGCCCCATTAACTTCAATGGGTTGGTGACCAAAACATATGGTTGCTTTTACCTCACTAATTTTTTTTTGGGCAAAAAAAATAGGTACAAAAAGTTTCATTTTTGCCATTCTGCGGACCTATCATCAAAGTTTTTATAGTCACGCTCAATACAGATACTATATACATGTTTTCTTAGTTCCCTTTGGGCCTCTAGATTCAAAAGGAGCCATGGAGCATGTCAAAAGTATAATGGATCTCTTACAATTGGAACCTTGCGGGCAATGATAAAGTGCTAAATACAACAAACATGAAAAAACTGGGTTTAGCATTATGACCTCTAGAAACCCATAGAAACTACTCAATATCTAGCCAAGTTTGTAGTCTATGATTAGATATGGTTACCAGCTACAAAATACACACAATTGGCCTAAGAAACTAGCAATATTGAGAAAGTTATACTTGCTACTCTAAAATGTATCGTATTCTTCAACAATCCAAAAACTCAACCATCATCATATACTATGCTATATAGCATATTAGGTCCCCCAAAACTCAAGGAAGATTAGCCTTATGTTACACATTACACTTACACAATCAAAATTGAATTTGGATATCAAGAAAGCCACCAAAAAAAGCATCAAAGTGCTAATTTTGGCCAAAAAACAGGATTATGCAATTCTTGTAAATTGGTCATAACTTTCAATTTTAACACTTAGCTCTCCCTACAAGCATCAAAACATGTTGAGAACTATGAAGGCCTAACCTCTAGCCATCTAAAACTCACAAACATGAAGTTTAGAGTGGTATAGTTGCCAAAAATTGAAAAAAAGCCAAAAACAGGACCCGTTTTTTCACACAGTTTAGGTTCAAAAATGTTGTGCAAGAGTAAGGTTAATGGTGAGATCGATGCTCAAAAAAAAAATGCTAAGTTTTTTTCAGCTCATAAGGAAACTTTGTGGATATATAGCACCTAGAAATTCATTTTCGTACTCTTCAAAAATTTCAAGCAAAATGGTCACTTAACAGGACACAAAAGTGTCCAAGGACATAAAAGTGTCATGTTACCATTCTAGTGTTAACTGAGATGTATCTCACGATCCTCTCATTTAAAAGAACCCCTTTGTAATGTTTTGATTTCGGTCCCATGGGTCATATCTGACCTCGACGGATGCTAATTCTCTCTCTCTCTCTCTCTCTCTCTCTCTCTCTCTCTTGCCCCCTTCCACAAGATATCCCCCTGAGCTCTCCCTTTGTTGGATTTCTCCATTAGCGATAATACTAGTGGAAGGTAGCGGGGAATACCCATAGATATACATATGCACACACATCTATGTATACGTGTAAATACATATAAATATGTGTATGTATATAAATGTATATAGATAGACACACACATAAATAAATTAGAATATAAATAAATAAATATATATATAGATATGCACTCCAATATTGTGGTGATGAAAGTCGCAATTGAGATCCCACAGTATGGCTGGGAGAGGAAAGTGTGCAGATCTAAGTCATGGATAAAATTGTGAGGGTAGCAAGTTTGGATGTGACCAAAAACTGAGGACTCTAGGTACTCAAACTCTTTAGGTACTCAAACTCTTAAACTTGCAGTGAGCACTCTAGGTACTCAACCTCTTGAACTTGTAGTGACCATAATGTGCACACTCGATTTGAGTCTTCTCCATGGGCCCAACGCCATGTCTCACATTGAAGATTAGCCAAATGGCTATGATAGTGTGTATTGCTGACAAGGGGATATGCTCAAGCATGTAAGGGAATGTACAATTTCAAAAAAAACATGGTTTTGTAGTTGGGATCAGTATAGGTGGTGGGAAGGGAGGAAGGAGGAAAGGAGACATCATGGGAGTGGGATCTCTCTAAAGAAATGGATAAAGGAAGACACAATAAGGAAGGGTGTAGCATTAGGAGAAACTTGGACTCAATTTTGGGCCCTGTAAGAAACGCCAACTCAGCATAGAGAGAGGTAATTATGAAAAAAATAAAAAAAATTATTTTGGAATTCTATTTCTCATAGTACATACGAAAAAGTTTGCTCATTCACTTAAATGCATGCTCGTACAAAATGCTTTTCGAGAGCCCAACTTAAGTGTACACAAAATTCCATGTCTGTGAATCTTAATGAGTGATGTGATGTGGGATGAGAGAAAACACATAAGAGTTGTTTTCAAAATACAAAAATAATGCCACGGAATAGAGGCACAAGTATCAATCACCTTTTTATAAAGTACTCGCAATTTAAATGCGAACAGATTGTACTTGATAGTGATTTGATAGGTACTATTTAAGACTATGAAGGAGTCAGAACCAAGCGAATAGGGGCACTTGAGGGGTCTCTGGGACCTCTATTCGCTTGGTTCTGACCTTATGAGGCCCTAGGATTAAGATATAGCACTTTTTAAGCCCACGGATGCGTCCGGAACGTCCAAAAACCATAGGATAGCTCTTTAAAACACTGAAATCTGATGTCTCTAGCTCAAGATATATCATTTTTACGCTTAGGGCCTCATGAGGTAGTACCGCCCTAGAGATCTAGAGGCCCTTGAGATGTCAAGGGCCTCATGAGGTCAGTACCAAGGGAATAGAATCCATTGAGATCTAAAGGCCCTTGAGGGTCAGTACCAAGTGAATAGAGGCCCTTGAGATCTAGAGGCCCTTGAGATGCCTAGGGCCTCATGAGGTCAGTACCAAGTGAATAGAGGCCCTTGAGATCTCGCCCTAGGCTTAAAAATGATATATCTTGAGCTAGAGACGTCAGATTTCAGTGTTTTAAAGAGCTATCCCATGGTTTTTGGACGTTCCGAACGCATCCGTGGGCTTAAAAAGTGCTATATCTTAATCCTAGGGCCTCATAAGGTCAGAACCAAGCGAATTGAGGTCTCAGAGACCCCTCAAGCGCCCCTATTCGCTTGGTTTTGACTCCTTCATAGTCTTAAATAGTACCTATCAATCACTATCAAGTACAATCTGTTCAAATTTAAAATGCGAGTACTTCATAAAAAGATGATTGATACTTGTGCGAGATGCACAAGTACAAGTACTTCACTTTATAGGATAGCAACAACGGGTCATAAAAAGGCTTTCGGCGCTTGTGCCAGATGTCATTATCAAGCACTTTACTTTTCTGATGATAGTGACAATTTCACCAAAATGGTTTTCATGGACATTTTCAAAATGAGAAAAAATGTTTTTTCAACGTAACATTAGCCTTCTTCCTATTGGCTAACGAACATTCTCTCATTAGAGTTGAAAGGCCCGAAAATGAGTCCATTTCTTTCCTAATGGAGATATATGCACTTAAGCAAGGTGATGGTACGGGATAGAGAGAGAGAGAGAGAGAGAGAGAGAGAGAGAGAGAGAGAGAGAGAGAGATAGAGAGAGAGAGAGAGAGAGAGAGAGAGAGATGGACAAGAAGAAAAAGTCTCGGGGGAGGGGAAGAGAGAGAGATAGGGAGTACTCAATGGAGGGAGAAAAAGAGAGTGAATGGGTGAGAGAGAGGAAAGACGTAGGTTAAAAATGACATGTGGAGGCCAAGAGAGGGAGAGACGGAATGGGTGAGGGAGAGAAATAGGACATGGTAGTGAGAGAGAGGAAATATGTTAGTTAGAATGACAGGTAGAGCCCAATAGAGGGAGAGAGGGAACATTTGAGAGAGAAGAAAGAAGTAGATTGAAATGACACGTATTAATGCCAAGGGAGGGAGGGATAAGCAAAGGTATGTAATGGGAAAAGGACATGGAATTAAGATCGAGGGAGTGAGTGAAATCAAGGGAGGGAATGAGAGAAAGAGATAGGGGGAGCAGAGGGAGGGAGAGAGGGAAAGAATTTAGTGAGGAAGAGGTGTGGAGACAGGGAGAGAAAGAGAGATCAGGAGAGTGAAGGCAAGGAGAGAAATAGAGAGTAGGAGAGTGAAGAGTAGATGTTAGGGGATAGATGGAGGTGGTGGAGGAGGAGAGGGTGGAGGAGTAGTGGGTAGCTTAAGCAGACAAGGAGGGAAACAATAGTGGTGGCCAAGGAGGTGGTGGGCCGGAGGAGAAAGAGCTCGCGGATTTGTTGGCCAATGAGGGAAGCAATGGTGGTGCACCAGTGGCTCCCCCTCCAAAAAAAAAAATCTTGCTCCATATCCTAACTCTTTAATGAAGAGTAATGGTTATCAAGACTATATCATATACCAGCACCTAATGACCTTCCTAAATCTAAGCCTATGCCTCTATGAAAACTATCATTATTTTTCAACCTTGCATCTTTCAATTTTGAAACATCAAGGTCAACATCATCATGCCTTCTTTCTAACTATTGTATTTGCAAATCAAGAAGTTCTTGCCTACTCGTTCCATCCTCCCAAAGTAGTATATTCCATATAGGAATCACATCCTCAACATTACAGGATTTTGAGCATACATCAAGTCAAAAGGCATATAACTAGTAATGAAGAATTTGAATTGTCAAATGAACCCATAAAGCATAAGGCAATAATCTAGGCCACTTTCCTGATTTACCTTTGGAAGCCTTAAACAAAACTTTCATGATAGGAGGATGACCTCTCTTAGATATAACATTGAGGCATGCTTTTCCATGCATGGGAACCCCCCATATTTTTTTCTCTTTTACCAAAAATATTTCCTATTATATAAGTTACTTTTGATTTTTTCTTCCTTTTTCACAAACGTTTTAGCCTTTATTAAATAAATAAGACTTATGCTAATCAATCACGATGTAGCATAAATAAGTAATCTTTCTTTGTTGATCTCTCTTTTGAACTTAAATATTAAATATATATATTCTAAATTACATGATATATTTTTAGTATTTTCTAATATATTTTTCATGTATGTATATTATTCCACCCTACCAAATATTTTATTCACTAGTTTTCATTTTCAAACCTCAACCCCACTTTCAAATTTCAATAATATCTCCATCTAGATGATTGCCACTCTTTTCAAAACTCTAGGTCATGTTTTCATACACATGAAGGAGCTTACACTTGAAGGCAAGAGAGAAGTCCACTCAAAGGGGACCACCAAAAGACCTTTGCAGCCAAAAATAATACATTATTTGGCTGAATTTTTTAAGTGAAGAAGAACCCCGAATCTGAAGGAGCGCTCAACATGAAAGATGTAGCTTGTGATCTCAACTTTTAGCTCAATTTTTTTCAGAATTTTTGGAGTTATGAACACGGAGATATGATTTTTGTAGTGGACCCCAGTTTTCTCGTGTAATGGTGACACAGGCCATCCCCAATTTTCTTCCCTCTAGAATGGCTATGATTCTACAAGTCTTCAAGCATGATTACAAGAGACAATGATCTTTTAATGAGGTCTTGGCAAGTCTAGAGTGATTCTATCACCATTTTTGGAGGATCCATCCTCATCAACAACTATCCACCTTTGACAATCTCTCTTGTAAGTTTCTTATCTCTCTCTTCTCTCCCTAATAAGCTTATGTCTAGCCAGAGCTAGACTATTGTAAATATCTCCTATCCTCTACATCCTACCCACATTCTCTCATCTTCTCTCTCTATTGACTCTGGTATTTTAAATAATGAAGAGACAAGATGGGAGCCACAGTCACATGCACCCCATTTTCCTAGTCACCAAAGTGGGACACTCACCTCAAATAGAACTATTGCTAAATCCTCCCCTCCTTCCATATATAAGGAGGCCATGAGAGCTCACTAAGGGGGAGAACACACACACACACACACACACACACACACACCTATCCATACACACTCTTGTGCTACATGCTTGTAGCATGAACCCTAATCACATAATCACAACACCATCATCATCACCATCACCATGCACAAAAGATGAGCACCACACCTCCACACCACTTGTAATTAAGGGTTGAAGGCACAATTTCAAGAAGAAGAAGGGTGGACACACTCATGATATTCCTCGCCATCAACTCCCATCTCTCCATTATGCCTCCTACGATCTTGTTCCCTTCTCATTTTCTTGCCATACGCTACCTATTGTATTCATCTTTTGCAAGAAATCAACACACTCCATCTTGGTGCCATACTTTGTGTCGCTTTGGATACATCTCATTGTGAGTATGGTATATGCTTGTTCCTTGCCTTTTTTTTCTGCTTATATAAAGGTGTGCGGATTCGCCACCATACACACACACACTCTCTCTCCCCCTCTCATATTTCTATCATCTTGAGGTGTGCGGATTCGCCACCTCTTGTATGATAAGTGAGCATATTCGCAAGTTTCCCCTACCTCATTATCTTCCTTACTAGCATGCACGAGTATCAAGCCCATTCTCACTCATTCACCACTCCTCTCACCTTATTCTCCGACCACCCCATTCCACATTTGGGTGTGGATCTTGAAATTGTTTTCCATGGCATGTTTCATTGTGTATATGTATGCGTCCTAGCCGCATATCTTGCTAGGTGGTGCTCCTATTGTGTATCCCCCATGATGAGGCTATTGTGCATAGTCTTGGTGTAGAGGCCACCGGGTCTATTTTTCACTTCCGCCTCTCATTTGGTGCCCCCACGGAGGAGGGCTCTTGAAACCTTCAGTTTACAAGGCTGACATGTTTACTTCTCTTCATGGACAAGTGGCTTCTTGAATTCTCTAATTGTACCACTGAAGAGGAGGAGCTTCAAGAAGGTTTGACTCAAGTCATCAAGACACTCTTGCCAGGGTGTTGTATTGTTAGCATAGAAGAGGTGGTAAGACCCTCTTTCCCTACTCAAATTGTTTACATTTCTCATCATCCCCGCAAGCGTAAAAGCAAGGCACAAGCTGCATCATGCTCACATTGTAGCCAAAAACCGCACCTTCGACATGAGTGCAACCCAAAGTGAAGAAAAGGACATCGTTTTTTCCCTCGACATCCGCACAGGCGTTCTCACAATGGTAGGCTTTCAAGTAGCACCGGGCTTCGCTACATCTACGTCCACATCTTTGCCACCTGTTCCACCTACGCCCACAACAAGCCTTCACAACTTGAGGAAGCTACTACGAACACGTGGTCCCTCCCTCTCCCTTGCACCAAAAGATTCAAGGGTTTTCCAGCACCGACAATCACCCCGTCTCCAAAACAAAAGGGTAAATTCTCCAAAGTCTTTCTATACCTCACTCTCATCTCATGAGCCACGAACTAGAAACAATAGCATGGATTCTACGCCGTCTACCGAGTGAAGTGGCGGAGCTTGTCATCAACAAGGTCTTTGACACTGGTTTTGCTTGGCGGAAAGACAAGACCCTCCACCTTCAAGGAGTGTTTCTTGTGAATCAAGGCTATGATGACGACTTTACAGCTTGCTATGTATCCATCCAACTTGGATTAATACAAGTGGTAAGACTCACCACCTACCTCATCACACCTGTGTATACACTAGATGGCACTCTATCTTGCAGGAAAGTGAAGTTGCTCAAAGAGAGAGAGTTCAAGCTTTTCCAAGAGCTTTCTAGAGGGGCAGTCCTAGAGCTAGAAGACAAAGACAACCTTGTCCTGTGGTACTATAAATTTAACCTCGACTACCAAGAGCTCTACACCTCCGACTATAACCTTCCACCACAAAGGAGAGAACCTTTCCAAATTATCATGTGATGGACCCCGCACATCAACCTTTTGCAAGGAACCAAACTTATGCACCACAACGAATTCAATCAATCAAAGTAATCTTGGACCGCAAGATGTTTTATCAGCAGATCATTACAACCATGTTTGGTAGAGAATGACTGCAAGAGATAAACACCTCTTCTCTATCCTTTATCCTCCCTATGATTAATCATGAAGTGTCTTTTGATGTAGTTATTTTCATCCTTGTATAGTATGTTTTCCATCCACCGAGCACCCATGTATTGAATCTCTATGCAAAAAAATAAAAATAAAAAAATCTAAGTCGAGTTAATTTTCTCACTCTCACAATGGCAAGTGTAGCATTTCCAACATTTACTGGTAAGGTGGGTGAGGATGCTGCAGACTTTCTAGACAACTTGGAAATAGCATGTGTCATCTCTGCGAGAGATGATGATGCTTCGCGCTTGTGCATCTTCCCACTTCTAATGAAGGTGGAGGCAAGATCATGGTACAATGCCTTGGCACAAGAAACCAAGGAACGGTGGGACTTATTAAGAGTAGCCTTTGTCAAGCGTTTTGGAGAGGGCTTAACATCAGAGAAGCTATGGAAATTGTTGACAGAGTTCAAGAAGGGCAGTATGCTGGAATACGCATCATATGAGTCAAAGTTTGTAGATTTATGGGGGTGATGGGTTGCATCGCTAAGAGAGGATGAGGGGGCACCTGATTTCCTAAAGAAGGATCGGTTTGTGGTTGGGTTATGGCCAACTCTTAAAGAGAAGGTGAAGTGGCCCGCCTTAAAGACAAGAAGTTGCGCCTACAAGCCAGGAATATCGATGAAGAGGAAGCCGTTAGGACCCGACCACCTCTCGCACCACCTACAACAGCCGCCCAGAGGATTCAACCACAAGAACCAATTGAAGATCAGCAAGACCTGCTCAATCGAATCACCAATCAACTTGATAATCTCTCAGTCCATTTGATACAACAAGGGCATGGACACAATCGGAACCAAGAGCAAGGAAGAGGACAACGAAGGCAAACCAAGAATACCACTGCTACAATTGTGGGGAGGATGGTCATGGCATGTACTACTGTCCACACCCAAGGAGACAGAATTTCAACAGAGGAGCCAGGCAAAACCAGATTTCACCACCGAGAGCAAGACCACCACCACCGAGGGCACCACAACAAGCACCACCCATACAAATCCTACAACCACCCATTCAACTACAACCACCACCACCACCAAAACCTCTCATTCCACCCTTACCCCCACCACTAGTTGGCAATCAAACAGTAAGCGTCATCAGTCTTGAAGGTAAAGGAAAGGAGAAAGTGGAGGAGGATATCAAGGGAGTAGCAAAAGGTAAGACCAAGTTTAAAGGAGTAGATGCCATAGGGGTAAAACGCGCTAGGCATGGTGAATCTTCCCAAAAGGAAGAAAAGATGAAGACTAAAGGGGAATCTAGCAAAATCCGTCCAAGTCACGACGTAAAATTGACATGTAGATTTCTCTTTGGGTGAATGTTCTAAACCATATGATTTGGTTCAAGATGTTTCTGTGCAGGGCCCAAAAATCACCTGGCCCCAGTTACTCCACCTAGCACCTAGGGTGAGGAGACAATGGACAAAGATGGTTAGCACAAGACGACCAAAGCCAAAGATAGCTGGGGCTATCTCTGGGAGGAATCTAGATGACATACTACTAGGGATGGATGCTTACATCAAAGGGCAACACATCTCCAATATCTACATCGATGGTGGCGCACAAATATGCGTCATGAGTGAAAAAATGATGCACCGTTTGGGTTTAGAGGTGAGTTGGCCGGCACCATGCCGAGCCAAAATGGCAAATAATTTAAAAGTTCAATGTGTTGGTGTCATAAATGCAGTTAGGATAAATGCATTCAACACCGAGGTAGATGTGGACATCTTTGTCATGCCACACAAAGAAGAGGGCTATCCTATCATTCTAGGGAGGCCTTGGCTTATGGCTATGAGAGCTAAGCAGGACTGGGACAGCGGCATAATCCAGATGAAGGATGCAAAAGGGAGGCCAATACTTTACGACATGAAGAAAGGTCGGCAACCACATGTCTTATATATCCATAGTCTACCTTCATCAAGCTTGGTGATGAAAGAAGTAACATTTTCATCTTTCTCATGGATTTTGTATGCTCTTCTTCACATTGAAAACTTTGGTTCTTTCTCAACAACTGGTAGAGAGGATATGCTACACGTGCATAACATGGTATTCAACTAAGATAGAAGATGCATGCACCTAGAAATCTTCACACTTAATTTACTACTATACATGTTTCATTTGTGTTTTTTATTTCATCCACCTTCTTTAGAGAAGGCCTTATACCATAAGGACGACACATATGCCCCACAATCAGCACTTAGTTGACTCTAGCTACAAAATTTTGCCTTGATATGATAAGATTGATTTCTTCCAAACTTGTTAGAATATTCTCACAATCTCTAATATAGTCTACAAAAAATTTACTACCCCTTCAAATCCATAGATCCATATTTGTCTTTTTCTTCACATCCTTTGATAGGCACATCATCAAGAAATGACATTGTGATTTGAGATATGAAGGCACATAGAACATTATTTGTCCCGGATCATCATATGTGCAACTGAGGTAGCTACTCCCTAAGGTAAGGCACTCATTCTTATTGTTCTCATTGTTTTCAAACCCTTTTATTTCAATAGCTAGTTGAGATTGATCATGCCTATAGGTAAACAATCAATTTCCACACTCATTGTTGTTAGTACTCCTCGTCACACTTTAATTCTTTAGCAAATCCCCAAGATTCCCTTTTCCCCTATGCATAATTGGATTGACAAGAATCTTATCCTATACCTCCATTAGGAAGGGAATGGGGTCTAAGGGGGCCTCTTTATTTGCCATGGGATTAAAAGGGAGATTACTGAAGGGGCAAATGCGTGGATTCCATGTGGTTTGAAATGGTGGGTATGGCAGGGCCTAGAAGTAAGTGGTCAAACTTGTACTCTTTCATAAAATATAAAGTAAAAATCTCTTATAAATTCAAAAAAGTGATCTTTTCTCTAAATAGTTGGGTAAAAACCAATCATATCTCTCTCTAGTGGTTGCTCGTTTCTCCCCCCCTTTCTCCTAAAATGGGGTCTCTCCAAAAATGTGTTGATCATTCCCTCCCTTTCTCTCTATTGTGCCATCTCTCACTTCTCTTCACTTCACCTTGCAAGTTGCTTCTCTTTCCTTCCTTTTAGTTTTCCCTCCCTAAAGCTCTGTAGCAGAAGTTTGAACCTCCTTTCCCTCCTGAAGATTACTACATTCTCCTGAAGCTTGTTGCATTATCCTCAAGCTGAAGTTATCCATTTCTCCATGAGCCTCACTAAACACCTCTAATTAAAGCTAAATATCTACAACATACCCTTTTGCTAGATCATCCCTCTTTCTTTCCTCAACAAAATTCTTGCTCCTTCTACATTAAGCTCTATAGAGAGGATCAACTTCCCTCTCAACCTTTGCAACATTATCTTCCACATTAAGACAACAAGCAGGTGGACCAGTATAGTAGTAAGTGGCATCAATCCTCTTTGTGTACCATCAAGAATCTTGCTCTTTATACACTGAGAATATGTATGTGCAATTTCTAATTATAAGTGTTTGCCTGCACATTGTGCCACTATTCCCCATGGCATCATCAGGTACTCTGAGACCCATGGGTGTCATTGACTCCATTTCATGCAGCAATGTACAAGACAATAGTGGATGTTGGGTGACATTGAAATTCAAACAAATGATGTGGGTGTGAGAATGCAACCCAGCTCAAGAGGTGCACAGAAGGTCTTAAGGAGACACATGGCTTCTCAAGCACACCATTGGAAGGGAATATTCATGGAGTTCATGCAAACACAAGATGGAAAGAGGCTTGCACAGGTGAAGCATGTGTATGTTTCTTCAAGACTGAAGCTAAAGATAGCAATGGCTTCATCAAGGTTTCTTGCAAAGTGTAATTTTACTACTCTTTTAAGTTTTTAGGTTGTCTATTTAGTTTTTTTGCCTTGTACTTTGCTTTTGATGGTTGTACTATATCCATTGCTTGTTCATGTCTGCATATGTTTTTCCATCCAATTTTGTAGAGTGGGAGCCAATAGAGTCCTTCACAAGAACTTTTGAGCCCATCCACACTAACCTTGGTAAGTTTCTCTATGGTGGTTGTCCATCCTCTAAGCTTGCCTCACATGATTTTTTTTTTAATGATCATACTTATGTCACACCTAGGAAAAAATGGGTGTGGTAATCTTTCTCCAGTTCACTAGCCAACCTTGGAGAGTCTAGATTGGCCTAAGCCAAGCAGTGCCTTGATCACAGCAACCAAAAAGAAAATTGAGGCAAATGTGCAAGCATCAAATCAAGTGCACATATGGTTCCCACAAAGCCATGAGAACATGGTTTATGTCTCGTCATGTGTTTGTGTTTATCTTTTGACTTCAGAGTGTTCAAAGGACACCAACAATGTGAACTTGGAAAGGGGGAAGTGTGATCAAAAAATTCCTTGCAACTGGATGGAAGACTAAGGTGGTCAACCACCAAGGAGATAGAATCAAGTGATATATAGTTGCTAACAATGTGTTGTTCAGATACCATATTCAGAAGCAAGGCTTGTGAATGGTCTTTCCCTTTGAAAGATGGAAGATGAAAATGGGAGAATGGGAAACACTAGACTCTGATGTTGCTACTAGGGAATCAGTTGACCTACAAATATGCCTCCACGAGGATGCAATCCATGACATTGCAGTGAATAATGACTAGCACCTCAGTCACCTCTTAATCTCAAATATACCTTGCCAAAGCAATATCTCTTTGTAATAAATAGAAAGGTTGTTCGCTCCACAAAAGAGAAGAGCTTTCTTTGTGAGAACATTCCAGTTCCACGATGAATTTTTGTAAAACCTTGTAAATGAGAGAGATTTTTCTCCTATTGATACATACGGTGTTTTGAATCTCATCTCTATGCATACTTGTTTATTCTCAACTTGTTCAAGTTTTTGATTGAAACGTGAAATTTCTTTGATGTGGAGCACAAAGGTTTTCAATGTTGATGTCTTTCAATGCTTTGTCACATGATTTTGTTTACAATATCGTTTTAATTTATTTTGACGTTAATTTAAAGTGCTTTCTAAAAAGTGACTTTGGGTGTATAAGTGACTTTCGAGGTTTTAAACTTCATTTCTCACAATCGCAAAACTCTGGATCTAAGATCTCTTCGCATCTTCTTTGCGAACAAACCCATGGCAATGTCTGTTGATGCACTTCTCACATAACTAGAAAAGGTAGCACCTACAAATTGAGCAGATGAACTACTTAGTGTGTCAGAGGGGACAATAGACATGCAGGCCAATGCCAATCTTCATGCAAAGGCATTTGAAAGCTTTTGTGACTACATGGCACAACACATGGAAGAATATGCCATAGTCTTTGAGGAATCCGACACGGCGTGGTTTCCATAGGATTTTCTCAAGGATCTCTATGTGACCGAAAAAAAATTTGCTTTCTCTTGTTGAGGTTTATTAAAGGCCTCACAAAATGGGACTACAGGACATAGGATGAGGATGATCTCATACATTTGGGCATGGGGTGCATAGGCACCCAATTCATTTCTTGGGACATGGTTCTGGTCTTACTTGTGCTTGAGGGAATGGATAAGGGAAAATCAAAGAAAAAGGTCAATCAAAGACCGCATGTGACCATTGTGGAGGAATCAAATGATTTTATTGAAGAGATTGATGAGAGCAGACTGAAGCATCTATGACACTCCTCATCTTGCAAGAACCTAGCTCCACTAAGGAGGAAGATCAAATGATAGAGGGAGATGAGGTGCTAGAGGAAGTCCCAGACCTCCAAATTTTCACTTTGCATGCATTGGTGGTCGATGATTATCACTTTTGGAAAATAGTAGGACTCAAAGTACATGATTCACTCATAGTGCTTGCAATCTATGCAGGCATGAAGGATCCTAGTGGAAACGAAGAGAATGTCAAATTTCAAATTGACTTTGAAGAACAAGGTCTCCCAGCAAGCCTTTCTTTCCTCCCCAATGAAAACGAATAGAAGTTTGTGCAAATAGTAGCAAGTACACTTATGGAAATCAAATCATGTGCCTCATTTTACAAAAGCGTCCGAAAAAGAACTTTTCATCCACACAAACCACTGATCACGATGGGTAGCGATGATTGATCTAGCATCAAGTTACAGAGAAAATTCTTGAAGAGGAGGATGAAGAAACTGAGGTAAACATATCTTAACTTGATAGATTGTCTAATGTTCCTTACAATAAGTGTTAAAGTTGTTTAAAATGCTTTGTAAATGGCATACCATGTTGAAAAGTTTGCAATGCATATTGGAGGTTCCCGCAGCACGCCCATGGGTAGGGATAGCTCCTTTGACACTACCTGATCCATCTATAGCCATCGATTCTTTGATTTGATCACACAGAGATCTCCAAGAATGGTGATTCAAAACTTCTCAAGTGCAATCATTAAGCCCCATAATTGCTAAAGATTCCCTAACCCTAAATGCTCACAAATGTATATTGGTGGACCGAGAGGTGGCATTATATGCCTTTACAATTGTTATCACCAAGCGATCACCACCACCAAGCGACCATCTTTTATGTAGCCATGGGCCGGGCTTGTAGGACCCGATAGTAGTGTATTATGTTATTGGACAGTCTTGTCGGTCTGGTAGGAATGGTTAAGAGTGATCATCGACAAGAGGCGCAGTCTAAAACTGGAACCTATAATGTTTGGGTAAGATTGGCTAAGTGTGGGTGCCCAAATGTGAATAGGAAAGCGCATATAAAATTCAATCTAAACCTAAAATACCTCATTCTCTCATTTGTGCAATGAAAGAAGAGTGCTCTTGCTCCATCTCCTTCTCCGTCTCCCTTGTGTACTAGTGTGTGTGTGTGTGCGCGCGCGCTTGAGAGAGAGAGAGAGAGAGAGAGAGAGAGAGAGAGAGAGAGAGAGAGAGAGAGAGAGAGAGAGAGAGAGAAAGAGAGAGAGAGAGAGAGTGTGTGATCAAGCATTGCAACGAAATGAAGACGGGGAGGTGGTTGAGCGTAGCGCAGCGGTAGCTCCCTCTTCTTCGTGATGAGGAATCCTCCACGACAGCAAGCGTAGAGCGGTGAGTGACACACCATCATCATCTTTGAGCTTACTAGTTTAAGGTAGTTGCGTGCTTGGAGCCATATGTGGTTTGCAGAGAGTGCTAGGCAAGGCCCTTGCTTCAATACATGTGATGAAAGCCCACATTTTTGGTACCGTTGCTGGGGAATCGCCCTGCACTAAGCTCAAGAGGCACTCTGTGCTTCTTCAGTGAGTTTTTCTGTTAGGAAGGAAGAAGAAGAAGAAGAAGTTATTTCCTGTAAGTTTTAATTTCCTGCATAATCTTTGTTTTCTGCCAATGTCTGCTTTCACAGAGTTTTTTATAATTTGCACAGGTAGTAGTTAGTAGTGAACGAGTGTTTTCTACCAATGTTTGCTTGCACACAGTCTTTACATAGTTAGTGAATAGCTTGTTTTCTGTCAATGTCTGCTTTTACACAGTTTTTTGTTTGCAAAGTTAGTAGTTAGTGTGTTAAGTAGAGTAAGCAGTTAGCAGAGTAGGAATCTATACTGTGAGTTAGCAATTACCAGAGTTGTTAAGCTTAGTTAGCAGAGTAGTTAGCTGTAGAGATAAGTTTAGGTTAGTCAGGAGAGTAGGTAAAGGTGTAGTGTGTGTGTGGTCCAAAAATTAAAACATTAAAAAATTAAAAATAAAAACATAAGATATTTAAGCCTGAGGTGTGAGTGTGTTCTACGAAAATTTTTGGATCGAGATCATTTCCCTAAGCCCAAGCCCAACCCCAGGCCGAGGCCTCAATCCTTAGTCTTATGATACATACTAGACTCACTCTTATATATATACCCTCCCCCCACAAGAGGGAATAAGGGCATGTGGGACAAGTTCCTCAAGTCCTCCACCATCCCCTTCACACTCACCCTTTGGACTTACTAATTCTAGTCCTCTCCCCACCTAGGAAAAGACTAGATTTAGGATTCCGAGGACTGTACCTAACTGAATTGGGGACTGTAAAGCATGACACGTCTCTTTAGCCAAGATGCTTGTTCTGCACTATCGCACGCCATATTTTGTGGCTTGGTTAAAACAGGGACCAAAAATACCAAAAAATTGAGTTATAAACTCCTATAAAACTAGGTGAGCGGCCTCCGCCAACACCTCTAGAGTGTCAAGGTCACATGCACCTCGACACTGGTTATGTGCTAGAGGATGAGCGCATCGAGAGTGTCCCCGTTTACGTGGGCACTCATTCTTCCTCTACCTTAGGCTCTAGGCCCTTGGTAGGAACCCAAGGAAGTACCACTCAATACCCCAGATAGCGTCTAGTGACTCTTTCTCTGACTACGACGTCATGGAGGGTTACCCAATGCCTAATCCTGATAGCTCAAGCCAAGACACGCATGCCATGGGCCCATGGTCCGGGCCGAGTGTGCTTAGCCGCTTGAAAGAAACCTTTAGTAGAGCCACTCACTCCGAACATGGAGCTAACGATGTAAATGAGGGGGATGGGGAAGTAAATTCGCCATTCATGACCAACGTAGACCCCATGCTCTTGGAGAGTGTGCACGGGAATACTCCATTCACTACACCCCCTGACTCTTCAGAGCTATTCTCCTCCGAGGTTCTATTACCTGATGGTAGAAGACTTGCCTAAGTGCAAGAGCTTGAGAGAAAAAATATTGCAGCTACGGAAAAGGAAATCGAGATCTTACGCAAGGCGGAGCAACAAAGAGAGTTAAAATTTAAAGCTCTCATGTCAATATCATTGCTAGGAGAGCAATAGAGTGCTCCTCAATTAGCGACCACTAAGGGTCAACCCATAGAGAGCCACATTGTATCTAGTTCAAAGGACACACCTAGCACCTCAAGCCTAGATGGAGCGTTCCTAAATGAGAACTGGGAGTACGAAATACAAACGAAAACTCTAACTGACCTATACACAGGTCACACCTATCACGTGGGATGGTTAGATGTCCTACAATCCTCAACGGGTGCTACTAGTGTGGACCATCAACAACAAGGAGTTTGTGAGGTCATCCATAGGGTTATTGAGCTAGACAGAGAGAACAAGGGGATCCACATGCCTTCAACGGGTCTCGTGAGATTCTTGGATATAGGGAAGGCTAAACAACTGACTTTATCGCAAATGGAGACTCCCTCTGTAAGTCTGATGGATCCTCCATATGTGGTTTTGCCAGGGGTCTCGGTGCAATCTAAGCCCACAAGTGATAGCTTTACGTTTTCAAGTCTAGCTCATCTTTCCCTTGATGACACCACGGCTACCATGCCTACCCCAATGACGGGCATGCCAAGAAACACGCCATGGAACTCATTTGTTAGTAAAGCACCGCTACATGGTAGCTCAATGCCTGCGACAGTACCTACAAGTGTGTACCAATCGTATACACCTATGGGTCCTCACACTCATGTAGCCCCTACCCCTTCCATCGTTCCAACAACCTATGCTCCGCAACCACAACACCCAAGATCTTATTTCGATGGGACCATACCGGCTAGCATTAGCATGTCACATTCAACATCTGCTATGCCTAAGGCCAAACATATGAAATTTGGGCCACCACATGGCACAACACCATACCAAACTTGGAACCCAAGGGCTTTCTATGCGCCCATACCAATGCCAATACCTACTCCACATGTAATATCTCGAGCACCTTCACCCACGGTGCCTGCTCACTTAGGTAACTTGGCAACATTTGCTCAAGCTATCGATCGATCTATAGCTATGAATATGCGTACCACTCCTGATAGAGAGCCTAGAAATTTAGTGGAGACGGGGATGTGAGAAAGCATATCGAAGTGCTTGAAGAACACAATGACCTGCATAAGAGAAATGTTCTAAGCCTAACCTTAAGTGGGAGAACACAATGACCTGCATAAGAGCAATGTTCTAAGACTAACCTTAAGTGGGAAGGTCGAGGATTGGTATAGAACCCCTAAGGGTGGAAGAAAAAATAATTTACCCTAGTCTTAGGAGACTGTCCTTGAAAGAGTACATACAAGAGGGAGTGCTTTGGGGTGTCGCCTCTCAACTCCAAAAATCCCAATGAGAGGAAGGAGAGTTAGTGCAAGACTCTATTAGTCATTTAAAGCATTTGAATTCTCATTGTAATTCAAATGAGCACTTCGATAATAATCAATTTCTTGATAGATTCATTAAGGGATTATGACATGAGGATATCTACAATGGCCTAGTCATTAGAGGTATCACCACTTGGGAAGTGATCACCACCAATGCGATCCAATTGGAGGATAATTTAATGATTCAAGGAGAAAGAGTGTCTGTTGAGCCTAAATATATTAGCTCGCAAGCATTGGAGCATCAGCCAATGACCCTAAAGCCTATTGCTAAGGAGCCAAATATATCTGAGACGACCTTAGTAGATCTCACCGAGGCCATTCAAGAGAGTCTTAGAGACAATGGTTCTCTACAAAACAATCATATGTATCCAAGAAGGGAGCAACAATGGTGCTCATTATGTTATGGTCCGCATAGTACCAGTGTGAATGCCCTACTTTTAGAGTGAAATTCAATGGTAATTGCAATGCCTGTGGGAGGTAGGTCATCAATCTAAGAATTTCATAGTATTTAAGCACGCGATGGCCTTTAGACCAACCTTAGCATGGATAGACACAACGTGAGTTCCTGCATTGATGTCGGCTCTACCTCTTGAACAAACGTCACAACATTGATTGAAGTTACCAAGGAGCCATCACAAAGTACACATGTGGTACCAGTCACAAATACTCACACGATCGATGCTCCAAAAATAAAATTATATTCTTGAAGAAAGAGACACGGCATCAATTGCCTAATCTCAGAAGAAGAAGAAAACAGGAAGGAAGAGATCACAGAAAGCAGCGAAGTCAGACCCCACTTCAGAGACCAACATAGGGACTGGTGACGACCCCGTATATATGAATGACACTGAAGAAGATTTTGATTCAGGTGAAACCATGGAGACCAAAAAAACCACTAAAAAAGAAACCAACAAGGAAGATCGTCATGAGCCACAATGGCCAGGATCCAAGAAGAAGATAGGAACTTATCCAAATCCTACAGAGGAGATCGAGCGTGTCAAGCAATTAAGGAGTTTTGTAGAAGATACCCAAAGGGATCTAGAGACAGCACCTAGGTAGATCCAAATTACAGACACAATGTTCCCTATGCAACAACAACCTCAGAAAGTCCATAGACCCCTAGCCATACATAGTGTCATCCAAGAAGAAAGTGACTTAAAGTCATGGGAAATGTTGGAGTTATATATGGCTCACTCTACTCAACTTGGTCTCACCTATATATTTGTATCTTGTCCTCAATATGAATCACTCTTTGGGAGCGTATATGGTGTGTCTCTTGTCTCGTCTCTCTCTCTTTATCTCTACATCTCAACATGGTATCAGAGCGGTAACGATCACGTGCTAATTCAATTCATGTGGTGACAAAACAGTATGTGTATGCGATTTGCATGTAAGATTCAAAATTACTACAAATTTTATTTTTGAGCGTTGATTCTTGTTAATTGTGTTTGTTTTGTGTTAAGAAGAATATGATTAGTGTTTTGTGTAGTGTTTATTGCTAGTCAATCTAATCGTTGATTACGTTTTCTTGTTGATGACACCCTGAACTTCATCTCAATTTTTGGGGGTCTTCTGCTCAAAATTTGGAGAAACGGGAAAAGCACCATGGAGCATAGCGCAATGGCACTTTACATCCAAAATTTGTTCGTCTCCTCGATCTCTTTGATTTGAGTTTTAGGTTTGCGTCAATCGGAGTTTGCAGCAGAAAGTTATGCTATTTTTACTGCGATTGAGCTTGACGCAGCTTTCTTCGTCGTGAAGCGTCCGCGATCGATTTTATAATTTTGGCGTTAACTTTTTCAAGAAAATTTAGCTTCTTGCTATTCGTATTGTGGCCGTCAATCTTGCATCTAACGTCACTCTATTTTGAGGACTCTTTTATTATTAACGTCTCCTTTACCCAGCCTTTTTTTGGGTGACGTCTCTCACATCTTTGGACGTTTCTTGAGCATCCTTCTTGCGTTTATCGTTGACAAAACGCAATCCTCATATTTCTCTCATTCTCAATTGCGGCCTTCACCATATATGGTGTGCAGATTCTGCGATCTTATCTTATACGTCTTCTCGCAGTAAGATATGGCTATGACTATTCTCATCAACGGCTTTCCTTCTGGCCAGCGTTCTGTTCCTCCTTTCCAAGGCGAAGGATTTCCAGGCTGGAAAGCAAAGATTTTGTTAATTCTTGAAGGCGATGAAATCTCTGATGTTGTTCTTGGAAATCATGTTTGTCCGCCTCAGCCTGTTGATACGGATAATGATAACGTGCTTATCACTGAAGGACCTATATTTGAAGATTGGAATGTTGCCTATACGGATTGGCAATGACGTGATAAAGCACTCGTCGGTATATTCTTTCTGCTCTTACTGATTCCCTTTTGCTTGATATGTATGAACTGCCTACTTCTCACAACGTATGGAAGTACCTTATTGCAAACTTTCAAAAGAAATCTGTTACAAAAATACTTTATTTGAGAGGGTTGCTCAACAAGTTACAATATGAAGTTGGTACTGCCATGACGGGACATATTGAATCTTTCAAATCTATTATTAATCAATTTTCTACTGTCGGTGATCCTGTTCCACAAAGGCAATTGATTACACTTCTCCTTGATACGGTGAAGGACTCTTCTTATGATAACATTGTTACTATTCTCTCTAATAAAGATGGTCTTGATTTCGACCAAGCCTGCATGTCTTTAATTGAATACTCTCAACGTCAAGAACGTCGTAATGCTGGTCACGATACAGCTATGATTTCACAAGAGGAGACTGAGTCACAACAGATGGAACGTGCTTTTTATGCTCAAAGGCGTCCATTTCAACGAGAAAACCGTAGAGGTGGCCGTCGCGGCAATATTTTCTCTCGTCTCAAATTTCCTAATAAGCAATGTTCTTACTGCAATAGAAATGGACACACTGAAGATGATTGTTGGGCACGTCAATATGATGAAGAACACAATATTACCACGAAACAACCATGTTTATCTAGAGACTCTTCTTCTTCTTCTTGTGAATATTGTGGACGATCTGATAATCCCACTCATATGTGCTATAAGCGTCGATTCGACACAGATCGCAATAGAGCATATGCTACTGAACATCGAAACAACATTGCCAGAAACAAGTTGCGTCCTCTGTTCAATTTCTCCAGACAGAATACTTCATGTACGTGATGGATCACTTTTTATTGTCGATTCTGGTGCTACAAGAAATATGACATATCAGTCTAAGTGTCTTCATAACTATCATCCACTACCAGTTCAACGTGTTGTTTATCTTGCTGATGATACTACTTGTCAAGTAAAGGGTATTGGAGACTTATATCTTGGTACCTTATCTTCTTCCACTTGAATTTTGCGAGGAGTATTACATGTACCAGATCTTCAACGTAATCTTCTGTCAGTTGCTAGACTTGTTGATCTTGGTCTGTTTGTTGGATTCGATCATACCAAATGCCGAATTGAGAAAGATGGACAGACTATAGCTACTGCTCCTCGAAACGGTAATTTGTTTGAACTCTTTCTCAACGATGTTGTAGCAAATGTTTTCACTGCTCCAGGTGATCATGATTGCAAAGTATGGCATCACCGTTTTGTCATGCTGATTTATGAAAACTCCTTGATCTTCAACGTCGTGATCTTGTTCATGGCATGGATCTTAAAGCCCATCCCCATATGGAAATTTGTGAATTTTGTGCTCTTGGGAAACACAATCGTAAACCCTTTCCTCTTTCAAATACAACTCATTCTCATGACATATTGGATCTTGTTCATACTGATATATGTGGACCTCTACCTTCTTCGAGATCACAATATCGCTACTTCATTACTTTTATTGATGATTTCTCAAGGTATACGACTGTATTTATACTTAGACAAAAATCTAAAGCCTTATCTGTTTTCAAACAATTCCACAAGGCTGCGGAATTTCAAACTGGTCGTCGCCTTAAGAAGCTTCGTAGTGACAATGGAGGCGAATATGTTTCTCGAGAATTTGTGAGTTACTGTGCTGATAGTGGAATTCATCATGAACACACTATTCCATATTCGCCTCAACAGAACGGCGTTTCTGAACGAAAGAATCGCACTATTCTCAATGATGTAAGATGTATGCTCATTCATTCTGGCTTATCTCATGTTTTCTGGTCTGAAGCTACTTTGACAGCAGTATTTATTCAGAATCATCTTCCTACTACTGCACCCTCTGGTAAGATACCCATCATAGCATGGACAGGTGACATTCCTTCTGTATCTCATTTTCAAACCTTTGGATGGATTTCTTATATTCATGTTCCCAAAGAAACACGAACAAAGCTTGATGCTCCTGGTCTTAAAGTTATTTTTATTGGATATTCTGACACTTCCAAAGGCTACAAATTCTATGACCCTTCCTCCAAGAAAGTAATTGTGAATCGTGATGCTACTTTTAATGAACAGCTTATGGGAGGCTCATGGTCCATGGATGATTTTGATGATATCAAATCATTGCTTCAGGCTTTTCCATTTCTTTCAGATGATGAAAATCTTCCTATAGAGCAACTTTCCTCTTCACAACCATCCATTCCGAATGTTTCCAATGATGATATTGATATTTTTGTTGATTTGCCTATTGATTTTGAACATGGCTCATGTCATGTTTATGATGACGATATTGCTGATAACGATTTTTCTACTTCGGAAGATCCCGTTACTTATGATGAAGCTGTCTCTTCACCACAGAAGGATCAATGGCAAGAGGCTATGGAAGCAGAGTAAGATTCTCTTATCTCTAAAGGTACATGGATACTAATTGAATTACCTCCTGGTCGTACAGCTATTAAATGTAAGTGGGTATATAAGACAAAAGAAAAAGCAGATGGATCTTTTGACAAGTTCAAGGCACCTTTAGTTGCAAAAGGTTACTCCCAAGTAGCTGGTGTTGATTATCAAGAGACTTTTTCACCAGTTGTTCGCATTACAAGTGTTCGAGTTTTATTGGCATTTGCTATTCAATTTGATTTAGAAGCTCATCAAATGGATGTGCGAATTGCTTTTCTTAATTGTGACTTGGAAGAGGAAATTTATATGGAACAACCAAAAGGGTTTGTTATTCCAGGTAAAGAAGACCTTGTTGCTCAACTCCATAAGGCACTATATGGTCTCAAACAAGCTTCGCGAGCCTGGTATACAAAATTTGATCTTTTTCTCACCTCTAAAGGATTCATCTCTTGCTCTTCACACCCCAACTTATACATAAAACGCCAGGGTAGCAGTTTTGTGATTCTTGCTCTTTATGTGGATGATACCATCCTTGTTTCCAATGATTTGGGATTTCTTCAACAAGTGAAAAAGTTATTGTCTTCTACATTTGATATGGTGGATCTTGGAGAGATTCACTCGTGTCTTGGCATTCAAATCCAACGGAGCCATACAAAAGGTATTTTATTCCTTCGACAGTAAAAGTTTATTGCAGATACTATTCAAAAATTTGGTATGGAATCTGCACATTCAACCAACACACCTTGTCTTGCGAGCTCTACGAAGAACACTTCTGACAATGGCAGTCAACTTGTTACAAATCAACCTTATGCTAACTTGATTAGATGTCTTCATTTTGTTGGCATGAACACTCGTCCTGATATTCTGTTTGCTGCTAATTATCTTGGACAACATCTTGCATGTTCTTCTCTTAAGCATTGGTCTGCTGCAAAGCGTGTATTGAAATACTTGAAAGGCACTACAGATTTTGGTTTAGTCTATCGACGACAACTCACATCGGATTCTATGCAATCTCTTTCTCTTTTGGGTTACACAGATGTAGACTGGGCAAGCTCACATTTATCTATGCGATCTACTAGTGGAAATTGCTTCTTTATAAATGGTTGTCTTGTTTCTTGGACCAGCAAGAAATAACGCTGTGTTGCAGTTTCTACAACTGAGTCAGAATATGTTGTGGCATCACTTGAAGCTCGTGAGTTGATTTGGCTTCGACAAATGATGGTTGATATTGGTCACTCTCCTCTTTCTAGCACACCCTTGCGGTGTGACAACCAAAGTGCTATTAGTCTTGCAAAAGACTATGTTCAAAATAATAAGTCAAAGCACATTGCTGTCCATTATCATTATGTCAGGTATGAAGTACGCAAAGGAACCATTATGGTTGAAAACTGTCCGAGTGACCAAATGATTGCAGACATTTTGACCAAAGGCCTCAACAAGTCACGTTTCATCCTCTTGGGCTCGGAGCTTGGAGTTGCTTCAGCCTCACTCTTTCTAGATTAGCTCTTTCGCTATTGTAATAGATTTGTACATATGACATTGTAATCTTTTAGGTACCATGCACTATGCACACTCCACATTTTCACATTGTGATCTCTGAGTCACTTGAATATTTGTACATAGATGCACAATTCACTTTCATATCATCATCACTGGTTCATATTTTCACATTGTATAGGGGCTTGGGTTTTTCCCTTGAACTCCCCAAGGGTTTTTTCATCCAAATCTAGAGACCTTTGTTTGAGTGGGGGTGTTGGATCTATATATGGCTCACTCTACTCAACTTGGTCTCACCTATATATTTGTATGTTGTCCTCAATATGAATCAGTCTTTGGGAGCGTATATGGTGTGTCTCTTGTCTCGTCTCTCTCTCTTTCACTCTATATCTCAACAGGAAAGTGGGCCTACTCACTTCTTATTGGAAAGAGTGTTTAGAGAGGGACTACTTGACCCTATCGAAGAAATGGAGATCCCATCTTTCCCACGTCAAGGGACTGAAGACCAAAAGGTGCTGTTAAATATTGCCAAATTGATGGACTTCATGGCTTCAGAAGTTAGAACCACCATCATGTCCAAACTATATGGAGACCTTGAGCTATTCTTAGCTCTTCAAGCTTTCCTTAATGAATAAGTGACATTAGGCAAAATTTGGACTCACAAAGGGACCCTTTAAAGAGTTTGACTTTACCTCTCTCTACCAAAACGGGCGCATGGCTAAATTTTTGCAAACAAACTCCAAAGTTTGCGGAGGTTTGACAGTTAGAATGTCCTCTTCAAGCTCTATCTACTGATATATAACACGCCATAAGATTCCTCATATTTTAGAAGATTCTTTCTTTGATTCACCTAGATTCCGACAGAGTTGTCACATCATAGGTGAATCAAAAAAAGAATCTTCTAAAATATGAAGAATCTCATGGCGTGCTATATATCAGTAGATAGAGCTTGAAGAGGACATTCTAACTCCCAAACCTCCGCCAACTTTGGAGTTTTTCTGCAAAAATTTATCCATGCGCCTGTTTTGGTAGAGAGAGGTAAAGTCAAACTCCTTAAAGGGCCCCTTTCTGAGTCCAAATTTTGCCTAATGAGTTCGGGCTACCACAATCTGCACAGATGGATGGAGTTAGGGAGATGCCAATAAAGGATAAACACTTAGATCCACAACCCAACCTAGATGAGAACCCTATTGTAGAAATACCTGTTAACAAATTGGGACAATACTTTGAGGGAGATGAGTCCAATGCAATCACACCAATCACTACCAAGGGATTAATTGTGAAGGGAATCCTTGATGGTGGGGCTGGGGTTAGCATTGTGACTAAAAATTGCTAGGAAACTATGGGAAGACCTCACCTTGTGACCACAACCATAGTAGCGAAGATGGCCAATGGATATATTGTTAAACCTATTGGGATGCTAGAAGATCTCGAGAACAAAGCCTTTGGACATAGAATAAGAATTACCTTCATTGTTATAGATTCCTCCAAGCACACTATGGCATCTGAGATGATCTTAGGGCATCCTTTCATGAGGGAATCAAAAATGGTGCATAACTGGTCTAAAAACCATGTCTACTTACAGTTCCAAGATTTTGTCATTCAAGTGGATCTTGTAACTGGTCAAGCCCATCCCCTAGGAAATAGGTTTAAAATTGGTCATAGATCTGACACCACAGTTGGCTCGACCCCATTGCAGTATTTTAACACGTGTAAAGTGGACACTGATGTTGGGGAAGACTCTCCTTATATGGATGAACTACCTGGGATGGCTGAGTCAAACAGTGTGGACTGGGTACACCTAGCAGCAACCATAGACACTTGGGGAAATCGGAGGATGACCTAGGTAACACCCGAGGGGGATGAAATGCCACCATTCGTACCCTTAAATATGCTAGAAGTAATGCATATAGCTTCTGATGACCTACAAGATGAAGATCTGACTAGCATTGGAAGCAGTAGCATCTCACAAGACTATAGCCCACACGATTTGGAGTCAGAATCACCAATTGAAATTGACCCTAAGGACAAAGAATTTGAGTTAAATATTAGTGAAAATATGGGGAAAAACCATTCAGGGCCTAGTGGTACCCTAGATGACAATCTATCCTAGGGAGCAGAAGATACAAGTAGCGATTCATCTAGTGACTCTTCACTAGAGATCGGCCGTAGTCAAAAATTAGACAAGAAGAGTAAGAGATATGAGAGGTGATGATATCAAGGAAATGTGCATGCTAGAATAAATGAAAAGAAATCTAATGCAAAATGATATAATTATATAGGGGCACCTGATGCTCATCGGAAGTTGGTAGATAACTGGGGTGAAAACCTTCAAAGTGTTGTGTGGTGTAGTACACAACCCATTGACATCACACAACTAGAGGCTATAGAGAAGCCAAAGTTGAGCCGTACCATAAGGAGAAGACAAAATTGAGAGTTAGCTCAATAACAAAAGGAGTCAAAAGTGAAATCACAGTCCACAGAATAACAGGACCCCACAGACTTACACCCTGCACCTGAACATTTCAAATTCTACACCACAGAGGAACGTAAGGTTGTGTATACAAAGGCTCAATGAAAACCTATTGATGGAAGCAATGGAGTCTACGATGGTCCAACGATAGTTAAGGAAATAGAACTAGAAGACCCAGGAGAAGAGTCCAAACCTGTTTTCATTGCCCAAGATCTGACAGAGACTGAAGAGTGTGTACCTAAAGAACTTATCAAGGAATTTAGGGATATATTTTCTTGGACATATCATGATATGAAAGGTGTTCCACCTTCGATGGTGCAATACACAATCCCCATGAATAGCATGACTAAACCAATTCAGCAAACCACCCTACCCAATGAATCCTAAATATGCAAAGATCGTTCAAGAAGAGATTGAAAGTCTTGTGAAATGCGGATTCATATACCCTATTGAGCACTCATAATGGTTGTCTCCAATAGTGATTGTGCAAAAAAATAATGGGAAACTCAGAGTGTGCATGGATCTGAAGAAGGTCAATGCCGCTACTAAGAGGGACTAGTACCCCTTGCCATATTCAGAACATGTGCTTGAAAGAGTTGCAGGGAAGGAAGCTTATAGATTTTTAGATGGGTACTCTTGCTACAAACGAATGCGCGATGGCCCTGCAAAATACTCATGACAACACAATACATACCATAAAACGATAAATCGGTATACCTGAATCGTTGCACACGCACATAATCAATGACGTATGCGAACCGAGAGAGACATAGAGCGAGAGAGAGTAGAAGAGCACGTGCCGACGCACCTCCTAGAGAGGAGTGCTACGTCGGCACGGTGAGAGAGGAGAGAGGAGAGGAGAGAAGATTGAGAAAGACACTGGGTGCAGTCTCCCCCCGTGCAAGAGTGACCATTTCCCTCTTGCATGTATTTGTTATATAGATTTCTTGAATGGTCAAATTGGTTACAAACTGGCCGGGCGGTCATAAATGGCCAAAGCTCATAAAAGAGCACTTGAATAATAAAATGTACATGATATACATATCCATTTGCATAGGCCCAGATGGGTCTAGTTTTTTCCACCTGTAAGCTGCATAAATAATAAAATATCAATTCCATAACATACCTCTCCGTTGGAAAGCAACTATCCTCAGTTACGCAAGATAAAAATCTGCAAACATTACTTGTCAAAAACAATGATTAGAAATCTGTATCAAATAGTAAAAGAAAAATGCATAAAATTAGACACATTGGTTATGCTTGCCGTCATCCATATACTACCTATTCTAGTGTCCCATACCACTAGAATAAGTAGTATATGTCATACCCTGAGGAATCAGGATATCATTGGTCACACTCATCATCAATCTCATAATGTCAAGTCTCATAACATAAACACTGTCGTGATAAAGTAATCATCAGATACCCAATCCCAATCCAATTCCAATTCCACAATATAAGTTCAAATCCAAATCACTTTCATTATGTACCCGGGTAACAAAATCATACCAGTTACAGTGGTGGCCAGCCACTGCAGCATGATTTTGTGATTGGTGTTTCCTAAATCGGCGAATCTACACCCATATGATGTGCTGCATAAATCGGCGAATCTGCATTTACCCTTGTGAATCTGGAAAATTTTTATTTTTATTTTCAGTGTGCAACCTAAATCAATGGATCTGCTTTTACCATTGTGAATTTTCAATTTGTCAGTGTGCTGCCTAAATCGGCGGATCTCTGTGCATGTGACCAATGGACTAGACAAGACATAAAAAGACAAAACATTGACTACCTGTGTAACACCACATTGGAGTATACGTGAGTAACAGAGTACTTACAATTTTTTGTTCACTAACTCAAAGCAACACAGGTCATATGAGGAGCTAAGGGTGGTTCAAGGAAATGGCGAGGAGTCAAATTGTCGAATCCTAAACAAGTGCTTTAAAAGTGAAGGTTAGTAGAAAAAGCATCATTTGGTTAATGTCAGTCAAGATAAACAACTCGATTTTATAACAAAATTTATAAACTAAACCAAAATACAAATGTTAAGACACTTTCAATGCAATTATGATCAATATAAATTTCACAACTTTGTAGTACGCATAAAGTTTAGATCCTACAACATTGTATAACACCAAGTTGTGAAGGAAGCATGCAAAAATTATTGACTGAAGATTAGTATCAATTTTACAAAGTTTGCAAAAACAAGTAAATGTTTCTATAGGAATGCGTTATATACTTGTGCAAAATAGTCACAATCATTCTTAATATACATTAATAGTGTTTTATTTGGAAGACTTGTGGAAGAATTCTATGTCACTTAATGAATACATACAACATTTTGAGATGTCTATAGCGAGGTGCTAGTCTTGCTGATGGATCAAACATACAGCTCTTGTTTTGAAGGTAATGTGACTTTCATTTATAATTTGTGGTGTTGGAAGGCATGTAACATGTCGCAAGCAGGTGCATACACCCATTGAGTTGTTTCTTAACACAAAAAGAAAGAAAGTGGAAGAGGAGGGGGAGGGAATACTAGCAGAGGCCAGGATTTGCTAGTTGTGTCAAAAGGAGCCAAAGATAGAGTTTCATATGTCAGTGTCCAGTATACTATGAGATATGAGGCCACTTTCATTGTTCATTTAGTCAGGATCAAAGATTCCTCGGGTTGTTTTTTTGCTAGAGTTGGACAGACACTAGGAGAGTCTCTTGAGGAGATGAGACAATGAGAGAAATTCACAGAGGGAGATCATTTATTTCTTTAGAGCAAAGACTCGGCATTTAGATAAACAAGCTTCACAGACGACTTCAGAGTCCAGTGATACCAAAGGTATATTGATTATCGATAGAGTCATTAAGCTTGGAAGAGCTAGACAACAATGTTTTATACGAGGGCCATCATGACATTGATGGAGGCAGTTATTGACCTGTTATTTACAACATTCTTCATGAACCAATGCGCTGTAATTTTACGTCAATTTTATTTTGTGTCCAAACATTGTATTAGATCCATCAAGATTGTATCGCTTGGATCTCATAGGTCGTTAGCAAGTGATGCTACAAAGAAATTATGTGATTGCCGTTGTGATCACTAAAGCAACACCAAAGAAGACGAACAAGATAACCATGAGAGACTACCCCAATTACAACCGATTAATTAATGATTTACATAAGGGTGTGAGTATGAGGCCACGGTTAGAGAACCAGGGGCGTGCATTACCACAAGTGATGATGGTCGGAAGATGTTGAGAGCATAATCCATCGATTGTAGCCAGCAAATGATAGGAATACCATCACTCGGACTGCAAGAAACACAGGTAGGCCTTGCAGCTGATGAGGCATTTGGTGAACCTCCACCACCGTGGCCGCATAAATTTACATGAGACTTTGCAGCAGTGCAGCTTCTAGAAGCCTCCAAGAAGTGTGTGTGTGTGTGGGTGGGTGAGAGAGAGTAGTTGGTTATGCATCACCAACTTTGGAGAGAGAAATGAAATGAAATGGTAGATTATTCATTTTTCAAAAGGGGTATGGGATGAAACTCTGACAATCCTTATGATTTAATACAATGCTTGGGTCAAAAAAATTTAAATGAAGTAAAAAAAAATTCATCATCAGTGTCATCGTCAGTGCTCGATGATGCTCTGCAGCAGATAGCGTTGTTTTAGAAAGTATGGCATCAATCACAGAGGGGCTTCTTCAATGCCCGTTGCTGTAAGTAGTTTTTCAGGGGGTCAGTATATGGATAGTGTCCGCCTTATGTTGGAGAGAGAGTGTTTGGAAGGGCCAAGGGGCCCGCCCCGCTAATGCTTCTGGCAAAGACGTGCCTGACTCACCGAGCTCCTCCCTAGCTTCCCTGATCAGTCACGATAGGGCCAGGAGAGGGAGATGAGGTTGAGTAGAGCCCGGACCGCGATTGATAGGAGGTAGTAGTGGTACTGTGGTAAGCAGTAAGGTAAGGAAACTGAGCAGGGAAAAGAAGCGCAGGCCGTCAAATAGGAGAGAAAAGATATATTACCATTCCTTGTTGCCAACAAGGAGAGCAAAGAGTTTGTATGGATCAGGTTGATTGGTTGAGAGAAGGAGTGTCGGGTGGTTGCATCAAGTGAGGGAGAGAAGCGGGACGATCAGGGTGGGTTGGCAGACGATCACAGCCGCAATGGAGTGGTTGGAGACTGCATGCGGCCACCGAGTGATGAGCAGTGGGGCGGGGGATGAGAGAACCACTGCATGGGAGTGGTTGGCAACCGGAGAGAGAGGCAGATGTATGGTGGTGAACCACGACCAACAGAGATATTGAGACGCGGGGTGTGTGTGTGTCAGTTTGGTGGTTGGCAAAGCAAAAAGGGTGGCGGCTGGACAGGCAGGAAGAGGGTGTGAGAGAGAGAAGGTTCAGTTGTCGCAGGAGTAATGGGTGGTAGGGAGAGAGTGAGAGAGAGTTCGATTTTGCATGGTGGCTGGGTGGTGTGCAGCCCAGTGCCTGGCATCCAGCAAGTGAGGAGGGAGAGAGTAACGTGGGGTGCGGGTGTGTCCAACGACCGAGACAGAGAGAGAATGTCATGGTTACCGGCTGAGGACGCGACCAAGAGAGAGAGAGAGAGAGAGAGAGTTTGAATTCGCCTATGTGTGGCTGTGAGAGTTTCTCGTTAACGTAGCACAGTTGCATGCTACATGGGAACTAGCCGAGGAGAGGGAAAGAGAGAGTGGTCGCTAGTTGACGAGAGAGAGAGAGAGAGACCTATAACTGTCCACGCTAAGTCTACCGAGGGAGAACTGCTATGCGCACAAGGGAGCGGCTGTCACTTCTGCTGCTTTACAGATCAGACAATTTGGCATGATAAAAAAGTGCCAAAATTGGAAGGGGACTGCGGTGGATTTTACTTGCCAACTGTGACGGTTGGTTGCTCAATGGGCCGGGATGAAGCGCTGCTGCAAATGCAGATGCTGTTGGTCGAGGGTAGAGATGCGTGCTCTATGTTATGCTGCTCGCACCTGGTGCTACTCGCCTTGGTGATGTGTGGAGGATGCGGAGAGTCTTGCGAGGTTCAATAGCCTGATGTGAGGATTATTTTAGAGACTAAATTGGGGGTGATTCCTAATTTCCTACTATGCAATGAGTCCTTGAGATTGCTCCTTATGATGGGAAAAACAAATAAATAGAAATCCGTTACAGCTTCATCTTCCTCGTTGGGTCTTCTCCTTCTTCTTCTACTTCTTGCTCATCGAAACTTAGGCTACCTTCCTCTTCATAAATCTATTCTTCTTCCTTTTTCCCCTTTGTCAAATTCTCTCGTGGATTTCTTATCAGCTAGCAGGCAATTAATATCTAACATTCCTCACCTGTTATCCTATATTGTGAGTCCTAGACGAACCTTGATATCATGAAAGAGATTCTATTCCTCTCTTGTTATTGCATATTTCCATAAGATTCCGAGCCTAAGATTATGCTTAATCTATTCTATCAATATGTTCAATTAACATAATTATACTAATAATTACTATATCATGATAATAAACAAAGGATTCTCTTCAATTTCTAAAAATCACTATCTATCTCATATAATCGACATTAATTAGTATAAATTGAAGCAATTAACAAAAGCTACAAGCATAATGAAACAAAACACTTAGCTCTACGTGTCAAAATTCTTCAGTCTTGGAGCATAGCCTACGCTCTGATACCACTGCTACAAATGGATGTGTGATGGCCCTGCAAAATACTCATGATAACACAATACATACCATAAAACGATAAATTGGTATACCTGAATCGTCGCACATGCAAATAATCAACGACGTACACGAACAGAGAGAGACATAGAGCGAGAGAGAGTAGAAGAGCACGTGCAGACGCACCTCCTAGAGCGGAGTGCTACGTCGGCACGACGAGAGAGAAGAGAGGAGAGGAGAGAAGATTGAGACGGACACTGGGTACGTGCAATCTCCCCCCATGCAAGAGTGACCATTTCCCTCTTGCACGTATTTGTTATATAGATTTCTTGAATGGTCAAATTGGTTACAAACTGGCCAGGTGGTCATAAATGGCCAAAGCTCATAAAAGAGCACTTGAATAATAAAATGTACATGATATACATATCCATTCGCATATGCCCAGCTTGGTCTAGTCTTTTCCACCTGTCAGCTGCATAAATAATAAAATATCAATTCTATAACAACTCTCGCTACAATCAAATCACAATTGCGCTAGAGGACCAAGCTAAAATAGCCTTTCTAACCGAATTTGGGAGTGTTCGCATTTTGTGTTATGGCTTTTGGCTTAACCAATGCCCCTGCTACCTTTCAAAGATTAATAAACACTGCTTTTAGAGAATATTTGAGAGAGTTTTTGCAAAGCTTTCTTAGATGACCTTTGTGTTTAGTCCTCTTGGAAAGAACATCTATGATGCTTAGGAAAAGTGTTTGAGAAGTGCAGATTGTATCTCATCTCCTTAAACCCTTTCAAATGCCAATTTTGGGTTAAACATGGAGTCATTTTAGGGCATATAGTGTCCAAAAATGGGATTTCCACAGATGAGAGCAAAATTAAAGCCATTGCTGAGTTGCCACTACCTACAAACTATAAAGGAGTTCAAAGGTTTATGGGCCATGTTGGTTATTACAAACAGTTTATTTAAAACGTTACCTAGATAGCTCGTCCTTTGTAGAAGCTTCTTATTGAGTTCCACTGGACCGCGGAGTGTGACCATGCTTATGAGTCATTCAAAAAGATCTTGACTAGTGCTCCTAATTTACGAGTGCCCAATTGGAATGTAATTTTCCATGTGCATATTGATGCATCGAACTTTGCTATTGGGTGTGTTCTAGGTCAACCAGGAGAGCATAAAGTGTACTACCCCATTAGCTTTGCAAGTCATCCATTGAATGATGCCGAGAGAAAAAACACCACTATAGAGCGAGAAGGTTTAGCTATGATTTATGTAGTAATAAAACTCCGCTACTACCTTCTTGCCAACAAGTTTGTTTTCTATGTGGATCATCAAGCCTTGTTGTATCTAGTAAATAAACCTTGTTCCACGGGAAGAATTACACGATGGTTGTTAATTCTCCTTGAGTTTGATTTTACCGTTGTAGTGAGACCTGGTAAAAAAACATGTCATGGTGGATCATTTGTCTCGTATACCCAATGGTGAAGCCCCTAAAAGAGTCGATGATGAATTGCGTAATACTTCTCTATTCCTAGTCAGAACCATACATGAATGGATTGAGAAGATGGTGAACTATAAATAGTTAATGGTTTTCCACCCAAAAAGCTTCGTAAGGACATAGCTTGAAAACTGTTAAAAGAATGTGAACCTTATTCTCTCATTGCATGAGCTCTCTACAGGCTAGGGAAGGATGATATTCTTAGACGTTGTGCCCATGAGGATGAGTATTTATACATACTGCAAGAAGCCCACATGGGTATAGCCAGAGGACATTTCTCAGAGGAACTTACAGCTAGAAAGGTGTTGCAATCAGGTTATTGGTGGCCTACCTTATTCAAAGATGCATTACTTTTTGCAAAAGGATGTGATGAATTCCAACATTACAAAATCACACAAGGAAAGGATAAGATGTCCTTATATCGTGTTAAAGTGACCCAACCATTTGAAAAATGGGGTTTGGACTTTGTAGGCCCAATTAGTCCGGCAGCTCGTAGCACTCAATCTTGATATATTATTGTTTCCACTGACTATGTGACAAAGTGGTGGAAGCCAGGGCGACATGTAAGGTTAATGCGAGGTCAATTACCAATTTTCTCTTTGAGAACATTATTACAAGATTTGGTTGTCCCTTTGAGATTGTGAGTGACAATGGTACTCATTTTATAAATGGAGTGATAAAAGAACTCACTACCAACTTCATGATAGCTCACCATAAGTCCACACCTTATTATCCACAAGAAAATGGCAAAGATAAGAGCACCAACAAGACCTTAATCTCTATCTTGACCAAAATGGTGGAAGCTCATCGCACAGATTGGGATTTAGAGCTAACTTCATCTTTATGGGCTTATCCTACTGTGTACAAAGTTGCCATTAATTGCACACCCTTTAAGATGGTGTATGGCCAAGAAGCGGTATGCCATGGTAGTTTGTCATTCATAGTCTTCGAGTAGCTTCTCAAGAAGGTTGGGATGATAACCCCTTAGTTGAGCGATTATCTATCCTTGAAAGGCTAGATGAAGAGAGGCAATTAGCTGTGCAAAATTCACTTGTGGAAAAAGATAGAAGGAAAAAATGGTTTGATCGTCATCTAAAGAACAAAGATATTAATGTTGGTGATAAAGTCCTTATGTATGGAGTGCCTAACGAAAAGAAAAAGTTGAAATATGCGGGAAAAGGACCATATAGAGAATGTGAAATCACCCCACAAGGAACCATTTGTGTGGAGACTCTAGATGGAGTTGAAACTATTGCATTCCTCAATGGGAGTAAATTAAAAAGGTACTATGATCCTCTAAGCCACGAAGAGCTACGTGCCATCCATAAAAAAAAGGCAACCAAGGAACAAACAGAATTGAAGAAGATACAAGCTCAAGATGAGGCTAAAGAGCGACAACAACGCATACGACACCAACAAGAGGCGAACCTTGGAGTTACACATGCATTGCACATTGCAACATAGGATGATTCTTTGGACTCTAACAGACCTCTACAATACCCTATTGAGCTAAATAGCGCCTATGGAAAAGTGCTATATAATGCCTTATTGGAAACGGGTGATAATATAATATGTTGTCATATGGAGTTTGGTGTCAGTTAGGAAATCCACCTCTATCTCAGAGTATTATCCAAGTCGAGGGTGTGAACAAGAAAAAAATTGCGATTTTTGGTATCTGGCACACTTCTCTCAGTTATGACAATGGGGTTGTAGCTCAAGACTTTTTGGTCATGCCTGATGGAACTATCGAGGGCAACATAAACCTTGGACGCACGTGGATGTTGGAAACCAGATGCACTATTGATTTTGATACTCATAGTGTCACGACCCTGTCGTGAAGCTCCGCCCCATGCTAAGAAATATGCCAAGAAATGAAGATCAAGCCTATTGAAAGCCTACTTGATTAATGGTTAGTGATGAGGGCTTGCAAACAGGCCAAGTTTAATGATTATTGTATGCCAAATGCGGCTTAAAAGGGCCAACTAATGCCTTAATGATGCTAAAAAGGACTATTCTAGAAGTGAGCACATATGGAATATTATGATATAGAACTGCAGTGCTTAAAGTGCTTTATCGGCCTGTCTTTACGGCTAGTCGATTGGAGCTACGGTGAAGAAGTTATGGTAGTTTAAAGTTCAAGTCGATTGCAGATCCGTACCAGATTGGGAAACTACAACTGAGGTGATAGAAATGAAATGAATGCACGGGCTTGAAGTGCTCACTTTCTGGAGCGCGTCGGTATTTTCAGATCAGTAATAATCGGATTTACGGCTGCCAAGATATTGGCCGATAAAGATTCACCGAGGCCGATTCCGTACCACTCCGGCGGTCCGCTCGGTCAATGAGTTGCAGCCAGGGTTTTGGAATGCAAAAGACTAAGTGCTCGAGGAGAATCTTGTCTAGCACTTTGTGGATTGTTTCCATGCTCACCTTGCTGAACTTGTACAATACTGACAGATCAATGGATGTGGTGTCGAGGTCTTCTGGTATGTCTTTGAAGGTAGATGCATCCATTAATGTTGGTGTCCTTGAGGCCATTAGTCTTGTAGCTCCCAATATTTCTTCATGATAAGCCCAAAGCAATAGCCTTATGACATGGCCGCCCATACAATAAGACAAGCCGCCCAATGAATATGGCCGCCCACTAAACTATGGCCAAGGGCCGCCGTAATTATCAAAGGGTGTGAAGCCAGGAAGAAAAGAGATGCATGGCGGGCAACAGAGGGCCACAGGCAGTGCTGAGGAAGGAAGACTCGCGCCGAGCCATAGTGCGGTCGAACGAGAGCGTGCCTGAGACAAAAAATGCTATGCATGCGATGGCAACCACATTTCGTACTAGCCACGACATAAACAACCTCGCCCGAGTCGCTGATTTCCATGTCATCGTGAAGGGTCCCGCGCCACATCAGTCACGACGCTATAGAGTAAAATTTTAGAGGGCGGGAATAGACAAGGCATCATCGAATGCAAAAATAAATAAAAGGTTGGAGATTCGAAGGGAAACACGAGCAACAGAGGAAGTTTTTTGGGAGAGGATTAAGGAGAGTGGAACGAAGTTGAAAAGAAAGGGCTTCTCGCGCTCTCTCTTTGGCGGGCTTGAGAACCGAAGCAAGAAGGACCTTGAGCCATAAGAGGAAGCCAAGACTCGAAGGAGCAAGAGCACGGCGTTCTCTCCCTCTCTCGGCCGTAATCATGAGAGGAGCATGTAAGGGAGACGAGGAGCAATCGAGGGGTTACAAAGAAGCAAGTCAGGACATCAAACCAAGGGAAGTGAAAACTCGCCTTTCTTTCTCTCTTTTGCTGGTAAACTGGAGGAGACTCGCTCTCGAGTAAGCAAGGAGAGAGGATAAACTCTCTCTATTGTATTTGGAAGACACAAGGGTATCAAGGAGGGGATTTTGCCGGATACTTATGTCCTAATCAGCTTATAAAGACTCTAATGGCGAGCATAAGTGAAAATTTTACAGTCTTGATCTAATTCCATAGCATTTAACTCTCCTAACTCCATGAGTGCCGTTAACTGCACACATTTGTAATCGAATTCCACTTTGGCGAAACCATTTTAGTTGTGGAGTTTTAAGTATTAAAGTGTTGACAGAATCTTTTTCCTTGTGACATGCGTCTTGTCTCTCTTATTTTCCATAGCAAGCAGCCCGGTGCTGACCCGGCTCACCTAGCGAACCCATATCCCCCGACATCTTTGGTGAACCCGACGCGAAACGAGCCGGGGTGGGAGGTAAAGATGGAGATGCCAGAACAATTAAAGCAGTTTGATGAAGATTTCAGTGCCAATGGATTTGATAAAAATATAGCAGTTGCAGATTTTCCAAAAATGATGGAATTAGTTCAGGGATGTCTGCAGCAGGAAGCGAAAGCCGTGCAGTTATAAAAACAGATTGATGATGTTGTAGAGCTAGCACTTGATGCTATTCGGGAGCAGTATTATATTTTTTAGGGATATGATCCAGAAGGTTTTATTGCATGTTACGAAGCTGAGATGAAGAGCCGAAATGTTCCAGAAGATCGGATGATTGCAACTTTTGAGGAGGTTGTAAACTCGGATTTTAAAAAGCAAGTTCAAGAACTGGCATAAGAATATCCCACACGGTGGGAGTATTTTGCAGAGGAATTTATTTACCAAAGCTCAAGGATTTTAGATCGGGAAATAAAGGAGATTACTGAACGAAGTAAGGTTGTCTTCAATAAAGGTGAAGGGGATCAGATGCAGATCCTCAACTATGATGAATTCTGGGAGCATATTTTTGCAAGAAGTAAAGCCAAAGAAAATGTTGAGCTGGAAGTAGCAAATTTAGTTCGAGAGGATATTATTTTGAGCAACGAAGAGAAGGTAAACGATGAGTTTGATGCTGAAACAGGATATGAATTTTTTCAAAGATTGCTCTCATGGACGCTACCTCTAATAATGGTTCCAGTGAAGACATTGACTGTACATCAAGTGGCTCACAAGTTGTTGACCTTGACATGGGTTATTCTGAAGGAGTTCATCAAGCAGATGGGCCTCTACAGGATATTACTGAAACTATTTGCATTATAGCCAAGCAGGATAACATGTTTGCTACATATGATTGCAGAAATAAAGCTATTATATACACAGTAGCTTATGAAGTGACTAAGATTGTGGACCCAGCACAGGATGAGCCTGAGGATGTCAACGAACCTATGATTGCTACTAACAATATGCTTGCAGATGATGCTATCACAGAAGAGGATGCTATAATCAAAGAATTTTTGTCTAGATCTGAAGGAGATGTTTACGGCAGTATAGAAGAGCTTTCTGATGCGTATACCTCTTCAGAGGGGGTGTCAGATGAGCCTTTATAGTTCTATAATGTATTGCTAAGTGCAGATGAGGAAGCAAAGGATGATATGGATGAGTATACCTCTTTAGAGGGGGTGTCAGATGAGCCTTTATAGTTCTATAATGTATTGCTAAGTGGAGATGAGGAAGCAGAGGATGATATGGATGAGTATGAAGATTGCTTAGATCATGCTGATTGTGAATAGATTATTGACATAGATTTTACATCTATGCTTGTACATGGGCTGCATGAGGAGATAACTCCTACAGTTTTGATTAATATTGAGACTTCCAAGGGTCATTTTCTCGAGGATGTTATGGATGAAGATCTACATCATAAAGCTGTTTTTCATGATCAAGTTGAAATCCCAACAGGTGAAAATTCGTCTGATGATACAGGTCCAGAAACTCCCAAGGTTTTTTGTGATGGATATGAAGCTAGAGGGGGTGATGATGCTAAATCATCCTTGATATTGCATAAAATGCACAACGTTTTTCATTTGCTTGGACAATGTGCCATCTGTGGCTAGATTTGGATGCTATTTGTATTGATGCTTATGTCAGTGATGTCTTGGCTGCCAGTAAAAGGGAGTCGGATTTCTCTAATGCTTTCTGGTAACGAGCTTAAGTTGCCAACGGTTTATGGGATGTGGGTGCAGCACTATGCTTCAGGTGAAGCTTTAATATATTGTGGAACCCATCAATGTTATGTGATCTCAATGGTGTTTGATCCAGGAGATTCTAAGGATATTCATAAGCAGATTCAATATGGATGGATATTGATTAGTATGCATAGTAATTGCGTGCTATTTGAACCAAGGGTAGCATATCTGCACCAGAAATGCTTGATGTTGATTGATATAGGAAATGTATGCTCATGTGGATATTATGATGCTCCAATGTGTGGGAAATTCCTTATTATCCCATTTGATCCTGGGGGCTACTAAAGTGCAAGTTGCTGATACGGAGGATACCTGATGCCTGATGTAGCAGGCTGCATGATACAAGGTTTTATTTTCTAGATTATGCTAAGTCAGAAGAGTGTTTGTTTATGCGTTCAATAAGATTACATGGTTGGCTTCCAACTGACTTCTTTGGACAATTGATGAAGTATCTTCACATCTTCTAAGTTGGTTCTGCTAGAAGATTGAAGTGCAATTGGCACACACCAGAGGTTGTGTAGGTTCAGAGGGGGTGCATTTCGTGTAGCTCCGCTCCCATGCTAAGAAATATTCCAAGAAATTTAGATCAAGCTTATTGAAATCCTACTTGATTAATGGTCAGTGATGAGGGCTTGTTGACAAGCCAAGTTTAATGATTATTGTATGCCAGATGCGGCTTAAAAGGGCCAACTGATGCCTTAATGATGCTAAAAAGGACTATGATTGAAGTGAGCACATAAGGAATATTATGATCTAGAACAGTAGTGCTTAAAGTGATCTACTGGCCTATCTTTATGGTTCGTCAATTGGAGCTACGGTGAAGAAGTTATGGTAGTTTAAAGTTCAAGTCGATTGCAAATCCGTACTAGATTGGGCAACTGCAGCTGAGGTGACAGAAATGAAATGAATGCACGGGATTGAAGTGCTCACTTTCTGGAGCGCGTCGGTCTCTTGAGATCAGTAATGATCGAATTTACGATTTCCAAGATATTGGCCGATAAAGATTCACCGGGGGCCGATTCCATACCACTCTGGCGGTCCGCTTGGTCAATGAGTTGTAGCCAGGGTTTTGGAATGCAAAAGAGTAGGTGCTCGAGGAGAATCTTGTCCAGCACTTTGTGGATTGTTTCCATGCTCACCTTGCTGAACTTGTACAATACTGACAGATCAATGGATGTGGTGTCGAGGTCTTCTGGTATGTCTTTGAAGGTAGATGCATCCATTAATGTTGGTGTCCTTGAGGCCATTAGTCTTGCAGCTCACAATATTTCTTCATGATAAGCCCAAAGCCATAGCCTTATGGCATGGCCGCCCATACAATAAGACCGGCCGCCCACTAAACTACAGCCAAGGGCCACCGTAATTATCAAAGGGTGTGAAGCCAGGAAGAAAAGAGATGCATGGAGGGAAACAGAGGACCGCAGGTAGTGCTGAGGAAGGAAGACTCACACCGGGTCGTAGAGCGGTCGAACGAGAGTGCGCCTGAGACAAAAAATGCTCTGCATGGGATGGCGACCGCATTTGGTACCAGCCACGGCATAAAAAACCTCGCTCGAGTCGCTGATTGCAACGTCATCATGACGGGTCCCGCGCCACATTAGTCACGGCGCCGTGACTGATGGGGCAAGACAAAAATAGAGTAAAATTTTAGAGAGCCGGGATAGACAAGGCATCAACGAATGCAAAAATAAAGAAAAGGTTGGAGATTCGAAGGGCAACACGAGAAATAGAGGAAGGGAAACACGAGCAAAAGGTTGGAGATTCGAAGGGCAACACGAGCAATAGAGGAAGTTTTTTGGGAGAGCGTTGAGGAGAGTGGAACGAAGTTGAAAAGAAAGGGCTTCTCGCGCTCTCTCTTTGGCGGGCTTGAGAACCGAGGCAAGAAGGACCTTGAGCCATAAGAGGAAGCCAAGACTTGAAGGAGCAAGAGCACATCGTTCTCTCCCTCTCTTGTGCGTAATCAAGAGAGGAGCATGTAAGAAAGACGAGGAGCAATCGAGGGGTTACAAAGAAGCAAGGCGGGACAAGCAAACCAAGGGAAGTGAAAACTCGCTCTTTCTTTCTCTCTTTTGAGCTCGATTACCAAAGAAAGAAAAAGTAAGGTAAATCAAAGGGCTATATCTCTCTCAACCTTCTGGTAAACTAGAGGAGACTCGCTCTCGAGTAAGCAAGGAGAGAGGATAAACTCTCTCTATTGTATTTGGACGATACAAGGGTATCAAGCAGGGGATTTTTCCGGATACTTATGTCCTAATCAGCCTATAAAGACTCTAATGGAAAGCATAAGTGGAAATTTTACAGTCTTGAACTAATTCAAGAGCATTTAGCTCTCCTAACTTCATGAGTGCCGTTAACGACACACATTTGTAATGGAATTCCACTTCGGCTAATCATTAGCAGTTTAAACCATTTCAGTTGTCGAGTTTTAAGTATTTAAAGTGTTGACAGAATTTTTTGCCTTGTGTCGTGCGTCTTGTCTCTCTTATTTCCCACAGCAAGCAGCCCCGTGCTGACTCGGCTCACCTCGCGAACCCATATCCCCCGACAACGCGACCACCGGCTCTTACCCCTATCCTTGAAGCAAAGTCACCTATGTTGCAGACTCTAGCGAAGTTGCAGGATAGACAAGATTCAAAAGTGGTTCACTTGTCCTTGTCGGCTACCCATGAACCTAGCACTTCAACCCTTGTAGTTGCAGTAAGCAGTAATATTGCAAGTACTCAACCTGCATGACCTAAGAGTACATATTAATGGGTCCTCAAGGCCTTACTTCTAGATACATCAACCCTTCCATCCATTTGAAGAAAAACTTCTCATGGAGAACCAAGAGCGTGCTCTAAGAGAGTAAAGATCAAATCACGATGGATTCCAAAAAGACTATTGGATTCCATGAAGCTACAAAGGAATCCACACCTCCCAGTATTCAAGAATCACCTGATGAACCACTTCAAGTTCGATCTTCGGAGAGTACCTTACCACCCTTGCAAGTCGATGAGGAACCTAAGGTAATAGAGAACTACTGGTAAAAATCCTTACCTATTATCAACTAGAACATTTGTTTTCAAAGGGTGACAAGCACATTTCAAACAGTATGACCTACCCAAGGAAGGGGGGAGTCCTCACACATCAATATTTTGGATCCCCATCCTCTTTAATTTTCTTCCCTGGCATTTGAACTCTGCAATTGAGGGACTGTATATACATAGCATTATACTAGTTCTAGCAAACAAACAGAAAAAGATAACAAATAGTAAAAGAGCAAGAGCGACTAGCAACGAGAGAGCACCCTATCAGATCGTACACATAAGTCCAAATTCACCATGTCATATCAAGCAGCACACAAACACAAATCTTATGTTTTAAAGACCTAACTAAATCTATTGTATTCTCAGAGATGGATAGTTCACCAGAGGCATCCACTTCCATTTTTCATGAAAGGTACCCTTTTTCTTTTTCTCAAGTATTTCACATATGTTACCCTGTACTTTCTTGCGAATGGGATTTGGTAGAGAGACTTGCACGTGAGAGAAATTTTGAAGAGTTAGAATGGATGATACGTCTATGTTTAACTAGTGATCCCTACCCAGTAGCGAATGTTTCTCTAGTGGCACATGCTTATTCTTTTGCACAAGATGAGTATCCATGCATAGCGAGGTTCTTGATTAACACGCTTGCACAAGAGGATGCTGAACAAGAAATAATAGAGACCGAGGAAGACTATGGCCTCACAAAAAATGATTTCATTTATCTAGATGATGAGGATAGATGCCTAGCCTTAGGGTGGCCACCCGGTTTATATAATATCCTCTTAACTTGATTCTAAAAGAGACAACATATAGGTAGGTTGGGGGTCTGGATTGTGTTTTGAGTTTGTTTTCTAGGAGTTTTAATTTTTTCACACTGACATGCCTCTTAGAGGTATAGTGCTTGTTGTTTGATATTGTTATGTAGGACTTATATGGATTTCCATCCACATAGTTGAGGACATCTGCTTTGACAAAATGAGAATCTACATACCTCCATGTATACTACTTTACATGATTCATACTGGTGGATATGTATAATTGCTAATTGTGGTTTTTCATGGTTTGTTTAAGTGAAATAGATATGTTTGTTACCTGCCATTATAGATATATACATTTGTCTTTGATTAAGTTGATTGAACTAGAGTTTAATCTTATGGATGAGCCTTGAGATTAGGAGACCGTGACTTTAGGTTAACTGATTTACTTGACCACTAAGCCTAGCTGATAAAATTATCTGAGTATTAGAGACCTTAGGAATATTTTAGGCATAGAGAAGCTTTCTCACTTAAACAACAAAAGACACTAGTGAGAATGCCAAGGAAATGGAAGCAAAAAACTTAAGTGCCACAAATGAAAAATCTTACGCTGGAAGAGAAATCCTGGCTTGATTTGGTACTTCACTCACATGTATTTTCTATGGTACTAGAGCCCTAGAGGTTCTCAGTGTGGGCGCTTTTCCTTGAGAAGCAAAAAGCCCCGGACATACAAAATAAGCACACACATCAAATGATTGTGAACCAAAGTAAAAGAAAAAATAAAAAAAATGACACTTAAAAGACTTCCATCGAGCTTACAGTTAAAATTTCAAGCTTTTGTTTGGAGTTGTGAGAGCTAGTTGGCTAATCAAAACTGAAAAGAACAATTAGGGAATCTTGCATTTAGATAATCTTCTTAGCTCAGCTAGTACTAGAGTAGTTGTTTTAGCCTTAGTCATAGCTAGCTAATTGATAAACTCACCCATAAGCCCAAAACTTTTGATTAATTAATTTCCTTAAAGTGAAATTTAATTGTCCTTAATGGCAGTCTAGCATTTCATAAATCTTGCATTTACTCATTTCCACAGGTACTTTACATTCCTCTCATGATTTATGGCCATATAATTCCGCTTGCATAAAACAGTGACTTTGCCTTGCAGATTCAAATCCAGATGCTCTACAACAGGGACATAACGGGCTTTCTCTCACTATATTTTGTGGGCAGAATCTACATCAGGAAGGGGGGCATGTTACCCCACCAAGAGATCACCACCACCAAGCGACCACCTTTTATGTAGCCATGGGCTGGCTTGTCGGACCCTCTAGTATTGTATTGTTTTATTGGCCGGGCTTGTGGGTCAAGTAGGAATGGTTAAGAGTGATAGCCGATGAGAGGCGCACTCTAAAATTGGAACCTATAATTTTTGGATAAGATTGGCTAAGTGTGGGCGCCCAAATGTGAACGGGAAAGCCCATATAAAAGTCAATCTAAACCTAAAATACCTCATTCTCTCATTTGTGCAATGCAAGAAGAGTGCTCCTGCTCCATGTCCTTCTCCGTCTCCCTTGTGTACTAGTGTTTGTGTGTGTGTGTGTGTGTGTGTGCTTGAGAGAGAGAGAGAGAGAGAGAGAGAGAGAGAGAGAGAGAGAGAGAGAGAGAGAGAGAGAGATCGAGCATTGCGGCGGCACGATGGCGGTGAGGTGGTTGAGCGCGGTGCAATAGTGGCTCCCTCTTCTTTGTGGCGAGGAATCCTCCACGACAGCAAGCGTAAAGCGGTGAGAGTGACACACCATTGTCATCTTTGAGCTTACTAGTTTAGGCTAGTTGCATGCTTGGAGCCATCTGTGGCTCGCACACAGTGCTAGGCAAGGCCCTTGCTTCAATATGTGTGGTGGAAGCCCACAACAATGCCTTTACATGCAACAACCCAGGATCAATCCTCTGCCACTACGCCTTGAGTCTAGGTCAAGGTTTGACAAACCCATTAAAAATTGTAGAATCCTTTGGTGTGAAGTCATCCATTCGCCCCATACCCACATTTGTAATTTGTAGTAAAATTAATTGACCATGATGTAATATCCAAATCAATACAAAACAATTGTTTTTGTTAACAATTTCTTTCAACATTCATTACATGTTTTTGTTTTATTCGTATTGTCCAATAAATTTCATTTCAACAACACATGCATAGAACCTCGAACATGCAATGACCTCTCGACCAGGGGGTACATCTCGGGGTTTTTTTTACAAAGCCGAGTGACAGGGGGGTCATACGGGGTCAACAGAATCACCACCAATCACGATGGCGCCCGATGGGGTCGGATGCAAAAAAATCCCTATGCGCCAGGATGCGCAGGGGACAGATCTATCACCTGATACCAGGAAACACACATAAAGAATTTTCAGACAAAAGTAGTATATTTCTATTAACATAGGCTGAAGGTAAATACATAGAGTGTGCAGTGGCTCATAATAGAAAGGGAGATCTTAATTTGAAGTAGCTTAGTACAAGGATTAAGACTAAGCTTATTATGAGTAATGCAAAGAGGTATTACAAGCTAAGGAGATGCATTCACTAGGACTCAAGGAGATGGATTTACAATGAGGAGTGGCCTCCTTTATATAAGAAAGGATTGGCTTGAGGCTCAAGGTAACTCCTTGGTGGGTAAGGTAGTGGATGTCACTTTACATGAGTGGGCATCACTTTATGCTAGTGGGTGTTGTTGTCCAAGGTGGCTTATTGCTTTACAAAGTGGATAGGTCAAAAGGTAGAGAGGGGTGGAGGATAAGGAGTGGTAGGTGGAGAATCTTATCACACATGCTTTTCCTAGACACTGAGTGCTAGCATATCCATGCGGATTATGACATAAGCGATTATGTCACCGATAAGATTCATTTCACTTGGGTACAAGCAATTATGTCATCCCACCCGCCTCTAGAATGAGATGGCTCGATCCATCGGGACATCAAAATTTGAGATCTCTGTAGGCTTTGGTCCAGTGGTTTCTCCTTTGGATTTTATATATTTTATTTTTGAAGAATGTGATTTTGTGAGCCGGATAGGTATTTTCTTGGATTAGAATTTGAGCTTCCTATTGAATGGTTGCATTGGTTAGGTTTAATTCTTCTTCATATACCTTTGGCCATTCATGTGATGGAATTCTATATTGTATTTGATTTAAGATTGCAATAAAGAAATCTATCTCTTTCCATATGAATTTGGAATAGCCATCATTGAATATGATTGGCTGCAATTTTTTTAGAATATCATTGTCAATGATCATAGCATAGCTTGGTTGAAAACAAAGATAGGAACTCTGGCGTTTCCAAGCATTAGCCATAGTTTAACGTGATATTTTATCGGCTCTTTTGATTTGCTAGCACTTTTGATAAGAAAGGGTTCATTTAGTTTTTCCCAATAAGTTTTAGAAACAAACATTTCATTAAGGAGTGTTAACTTGGCTTCCATATCTAGAATTGCATTGAGGGAATTTTGAAATTTTGTATTCAAGATATTAGAAATGGAAACTCCTTTTAATGGTGGAAGATTTTTGTCTCCATTAATTGGTTCCTGAAATTATTCTTTTTGTAATAGGATGAATTCCTTTACCTGCTTTGCTATCCTTGTGAGGCTTTGTTTATTTTCTTTGGTTAGCTTTGTGTTATGACATACTCTGGATCGAATGTCATCAACATCTTCTAAAAGTGTGTCAAGTTTGGTGAGGATCAAACATATTGATGGAGGTTCCTGATTGGGTTATTATTGTTACCATATACATGTGGTAGTGATGTGTGTGAACATACTAGGACCGCCGGGGCATTTTTCCCCTCTTTAGGAGGTTTTTCCCCTCGAGCATTGTATATACGCCCATCACTCTAGGGCTATCCATATTTCCATTGCACACTAAGTAGCACACTCTCTATTGTGTGCCTTGACCTTCCTTTGTCTTCTCCAAGCTGTATGCGTTTCTCTGCAACCCTAATTCCAAAAATTGGTATCAGAGCAGGTTGCGTCCTCCCGGGCTTAGTCGCCAACTGCTCCAGCATACGCCTGCTCACTTTCTTCGATTATAGTGAGCTTTGGAAAGTTTTGTAAGGTCGACATATATTTCGGGATGGCTCGTAGAGCTCGGTCTGCTCAGATTTTTTATTCGGGCTCATTTCGACCTCCGTTTCCACTATAGACAGGTCTGCACATACAATTTCGTCATTTTGTGCAGAATTTCTATCAATGCCAATTTTCTCATAACGGGTGCCTTAGAGTCTTCTACGGTTTGTGCTATATAGCACGTGTCGTTCCCGCTCCGTTTCTCCTATTTTCGGGCAGTTTTCACATCAGGTGCAACATTTACCATGGCTGACAACAACACAGATGTCTTCAAGATGTTTGCTACTAAGGATAGGTTGCATGGGGACAATTATCCTATGTGGGCTTACATGATGCAACATGTTCTTGTGTCAAAGGGCGTCTGGAATATTGTGTAGGGCATTGATGTACGTCCCGGTTCTGAGGATGTAGGTGATGTTGAGGATGTTGAAGGTCTTGCTGCAAGGATTGCCGCTATTAGAGTTGTTTTGCATACGGTAGAACAAGCTCATTGGGATGTAAAGGATGTGCAGGCTCATGCATTGATTGCGTTGTCTGTGAAGCGTACCATTGTTCGTCACATCTGTTCAACAAAATCTGCAAAACAGGCTTGGGATATTTTGGTTGGTCTTTATGCAAGCCGCAATGAGGCTAAAATTGCTTTGCTGCGTAAAGAGCTGGAGTCGAAGATTATGTATGAGGAAGATGAACTGGAAACTTTCCTCACTAGTTTCAAGGATATCAATGAGAAACTTATTTCTACAGGTGAAGTCAATTTTAGATAGTCCCTTGTGCAGATTGTTCTTGATGCCTTACCAGACTTTTGCTAGTACTTGGAGACTTATGACCCAAGGAAATCCATAAGTTGTCAAGTTTGATGCATTATGCACATTGCTGTTGCAAGAGTCACTTTCAAGAAAAAACAGGACTAGACAGCGTGCAATTGAACAGGCTTTTATTACTTCTCAAAGAAAGGGTGGTAACAGCAATGCAGCCACTTCTTATGGTTCTACTGCGAGTGGCAGAACTTCTATTGCTAATGCTTCTACTGGCAGCACTTCGTCTAGCAATTCTGGTGATAAGGGAAAAAAAAATATGCGTTGACATTATTGTAAAGCTAATGATCACTTGATCAAGTCGTGTCCTAAGTTGAAGGCCAAAGAGGCTAAGAAGAAAGAGGGTGGTTCCACTGCAAATGCTAGTTCCACTACAAATGCAGCCATTGTTGAGTCTTCTGTAAAAGGAGACTGTAATGCTGATGTTGATGCAGAATGGGCTTTTAGCGCAGAGTGCACTTACAATCCTGTTGTCCATGATGCATGCTTGTCAGTTGCTGTAGATTCACATGTGTGGTATTTTGATAGTGGTGCTACAAAGCACATTACCTCACATCGTGAATTGTTCACCTCTCTTGAGTTATGATGTTGAGGAACCTCTGTCTTTTGATGAAGCACATAATTCAAAAAACTGGATGGCTGCATGCAATTAGAATGTGATGCACTTATAGAAAATGACACATGGACTTTATGTGATTTGCCTCCTGGCAAAAAGGCCATTGGTACAAAGTGGGTTTACAAGTTGAAACGCAAGCCGGATGGTGAGATCGATCGCCATAAGGCTCGACTTGTTGCAAAGGGTTATGCACAGCAAAAAGACATAGATTATGAAGAGACTTTTTCTCCCACTTGTCGTATGACTACTGTGCGTTTTCTATCTGCATTGGTAGACATTATTATTGCTTTGTTGAATGGTGACATATTTGAGGAAGTCTATGTAACGCAACCTCGCGATTTTGTCATAAAAGGACAAGAGGACAAAGTGTGCAGATGTAAGAAGGCTTTGTATGGGTTGAAGCAATCTCCTCATGCTTGGTATGAGAAAGCGGACACTCATTTGGTCAAACGAGGCTTTCATAAGACTCCAACAGAATTCACATTGTATGTAAAGCGTGAGGGTGATGTACTTCTCATTGTGGTTCTTTATGTCAATGATTTGCTGATCACTGGACCAAATGAGAGACATGTTGCTGAATTTAAGGCTGATTTGAATTCTACTTTCAAGATGAAAGATTTGGGGCTATTGCATCATTACTTGGGTATACAGTTTAAGCAGTGTGATGGTGGTATGGCCTTGTGTTAGAAAAGTTACATAGAGACATTGCTATGTAAGTTTGGACTTGAGGGTTGCAAACCTATTGCCACTCCCATGGAAACAAGTTTGAAGTTGAGTCAACATGATGCTGGCAATCCTGCTGATGTCACTCTTTATCAAACTGTTGTTGGCTGCCTCATTTATGTATGCAACACGAGGCCGGATATTCAGTTTGCAGTCTCACGGGTTAGTAGATTCATGCATAGCCCAGGGTCTAAGCATTGGCAGGCTGTCAAGAGGATTTTTCACCACCTTAGTGGCACTTTACATCTTGGCTTGTTTTATCCCAAGGGGGGATCATTGCCGCCAGACTTACATGCTTTTCCGGAATCAGATTGGGCTGGTGTTTTGACACGCGAGTGTCCACAAGTGGTTTTTGTTTCATGCTTGGCAATTCATGTATATCATGGTTGAGCAAGAAGCAACCTACTGTGGCCACGTCGAGTTGTGAGGCTCAGTACAGGGCAGTCTGCACAGCTACGGTTGAGTGTGTATGGCTCAATTGCCTTATGGATGATTTGGGTGTTGGACAGGACACTACCAACACTATCTACACTAACAGTCAGAGTGCATTGGTAGTTGCGAGGAACCCATTGGAATTGGAGTTGATCTCTTGAGATAGCTAATTCAAGTGTTAGAAGATTTTGACTACTGATGATGTATTAGTTTAGACACTCAACTAGATAGAAAATCAGAAACTGAACTGGAATTTATCTACTGTACTGAGAATAATATTCAAATTTAGATTTAGAGTACTAGATAGAGAGTAACTGTGACTGGAATATCTGCCGTGATTGGAATTATAGATGAAATATTATAGTAAGTATGATGTGATTTACAGATAGAGTACAGCCGACAACAATTTCCAAGGATTGACAACTCAAGTACAAATGCCGCCAAAATGCTAATCCAACTATGCTCAAGACTATGCTAACCCAAATGCCAACCCGATTACAATGTAATGGCCCCTATTTATATACCTTGGGTTTACCATGGTAATTACCGGAGTAATTATTGACGAATTCACTGCCCGTCTCATAAGAGAACGTTCTCACTTAGTGAAGCTGTCTCAGCCAACTACATCCTTCCCTCCTTTCTTGAATTTTGGCAAGATTCCAAAAATTTTGAAAAATTCCCCTGTCTGATTCTGATTTGAGACTGAAAAATCCACCGTTTGGTTCTGATGTTGGGGGTTGGACTTGACCAATGATAGAGTGGCCATACAAAGATTGCAAGAGGCAGCTGAAAAGGCCAAGGTAGACCTCTCATCATCGACACAAACTGATATCAACCTTCCATCTGAGGAAGAAAAGGCGCCACTGAATTCTAAGATGGAACTACCCAGTATCCTTCCATTGAAGCAGCTTCCGTTTGCCCTTTGACCTGGATGGCGTCTGAGAAGTCCCAGTACCAACATTCTCCTTCCGAATGAGTCGGTAAATGGCCTCTTGATCAAGCTGATCCCTCCTTTCTGTGGTCATCTCTACTTCATAAGGTGTGAGGGAATGATAGGTTTTGGTATCAGGATCATAAAGCGTGCGTCTGCCTTTGGTGATCCTGGTTCTGGCCAGCTTGTGACAATGCGAAGCAGTATGGATCCATCCTTCTGGAAGAGGCTGATTAGTTTTGACCTGAGCTTCGAAAAGAATCTCAGCCATCTCCCTATACTATGGAGCTAGGCCTACCTTAGCTGCAATATCCTTTTCAGAAAATTTAGAGGACTCAACAGTAAGTTGCAGCAGTTGATTAGTGATCTTGGTTAGGCCCCTGATCTGAATCTTCCACTGACCCATACATATCCAGATCCTGTGCATCTCTTCTTTCAGTGCATGAATATCATTGAGTTGGAGATCATCATTGAACAGTGTTTGCTAAGTTCTCCATTCCACAGTCAATCGCTCATACCAATCCCGGAGCTCAACAATAATCTTGAAGTATGTAAGGCGATCAACTGGTTCTGGATGTTAAGGATAAAGTGCCGGAAAAAATCTTGGCAGCTCTGTCTCTCTTGCTGAAAAGGCATACAAGAGAACTGGAGAATCAGGCACGAATTCTAAAACATTGAGAACAGTCTGATTCTCTTGCTGCATCATCTTTCTGGAGATTCTCACTAGATGAAACAATTTACGGAGAGTAGTTGCCTGTTCTCAGACTGACATTCTAGTCTGAGGTCCTTTAGTAGTGGCTATCTGATCCTCAAGAATGGCCCTAACTCTTTGATCCAAGACTCCTCTAGCAATTTGCAAATGCACCAAAACCTCCTCTAACTGCTCCCTAACATCCTTCATACATTTGTAGGTTGGTTTGTTTCCCAACAGAAGTTCTAATTCAAGAGCGAGAGAGCGACAATCTGCAGTAGAGTGTCTTTGTAAATGTGGGTTGGTCACTCTCTCTTCAGCAGTGATTATCCATTTAGGAACCCTTTCCAGCAGCTGGACTGTGCTTGGATGTGTAGGTAAACGAAAAGCTTCTTGATCATGAAAAGCCACTGATTTCCAATACTCCACCATTTCCCTGGCCCCGACATACAGCCTCTGAAACCGTTCCAGATCAGACAGGAGATCATCATCCTCCTGATATTGTGTGGTTATGGATGCCTGCTGATGTCTCAATTGTCTATTCAAGGTGATAAGCTATAAGGAATGCTGTTGATTAGCCACTGGTCCCCCATCTCTAACTTTGCTTTTCCCTTTAACCGCCCTACTGAGATGGGACTGATTTGTTGGCGGATTCCCTATGTGACTGGGCTGCTATTCTTTGGACTGCTGACTGCCCGACTTCTACCCTTCATTCTGGCGTGGCTGGTCTGGCTCCGGCTCACCTCCTTCTGTTGGGCCTATGCCACTAGTACGAGGTCCTGGAGGTGGAGGTGGGTGTTAAGGCGGTTACGCCGCTAGCGGAAGCTAAATAGCGAGAACTCAACCAACAACAGAATTTGTCAGACGAGGACGGAGCTTGACCCGCAGGCGCATGGAAACAACTAGGTGGGTGTCAAATCACCTACTCGACCTTCTAATGACAATCACTACTAAGGAAATCAAATCTAAGTTCTAGAATACGCAAGTGACTGAAATCCGTACTACGAACGAATGCTATACGAAACAGGATCTAGAATCATTGAATCGATCTCAAACTCAAGGGGAAGTCTATACACTAGGTAAGAACAACACCCTAAAGACTTGAACTGCAAAATCAACCTATAACCACTCCGTGCGGTAAACGCGTATGAAGACAGGCCAAAAAATACAGGTGATCGAAACTTTACCCCGATGGTACTAATGTGTAGCTCTACTCGTTGTGGTTCTATAGATATGTTGCACGCTCTATTCCGACACACGAGTTGGAAGAAAACTCACACCGAAGCTCGTAGGAACTTACCACACATAGAGACCGATAGCGCGCACTCTTGGTATCAGTGCATAGCTCTCGCCGTTGCTAACACAATGGCGGTGTCGCTTCTCCAATGGAGGCTCCGTAGCTCGCGTAGCAAGTAGATAAGACTCTCTCTCTCTCTCACACTCTCTCTCTCAGACACAGTCACGGCGCTCAAAAACTCACTTTGATTAATAAAACTGAATCCCTTCAGGTTACAAAACTTTGGCTTATATACCACAGCCTTGGAGGTGAGAACATCTCTAACTAATTACATCGGCAAGTGAAATTACTTCGGATTTACAAGCTGGAAACTCAATTGAGTCCCGTTACTTAACGAATGGCTCAATTCAAAATCAATGTCGGAAAGACATTTATTACAATCAATGGTTACAAAAAGGATGAGTGTGAGTAAAAAATGTGGGTGTGATCCTCTGCTGGCTCTGCTGGCTCAACAGTGGGGCATCGTCATCATCCTTAGTATGCCCTTCTTCTTGGTCATCCTCCTCCTTATCATCTCCTTCGTCCTTATTCTCTTCTTCTTCCTTATCCTCTTCTGCTTCTTCCAAGGAATTTTGTTGCTCAATATAATCCACGATTGCATGATTCATTAGAGAATTATTATATTCAGCCAATTTGTCCTGCAAATCACTCTACATAGTTTCCATGAAAGACTTCAAATTTTCCAGATCAAAGACAACATTGCCTACTGGGTTTAAAATTTCAGCCAGGGTGTTATAAATGTACCTGTCAATGAAGGAATCCTTCAAAGCTGTATCGTGAATAAATAAGGAGTTGAAGTCAACTCTCTTCTGTTAAGTATGGAGCCTGATTTACCCTTGTAGTTTTCTGTGGTAAAAGCACACATTTGTAAGGCCCCCATTATGAGGAGAAGCCATCGTGCGTGAAGGAAAATCACTCACCGGAAACCAAAATTTTCACGGACAAGAATCAGGGGCAACTTTAAAGGCCTCGGGGGCGGAGGCCCTCGAGACTTTTTTTTCGCCGGAATATTATGGCCGGCCGGCGGCCGGAAAGTGGTCGGAAAACAACCGGTCGGTTGGCCGGTGGTCGGTAGTCAATGGCCGATGGCCGGTGGTCGGAAGTCAATGGCCGATGGCCGATGGCCGATGGCCGAATTCAAAAGCGGACTTGTCTTCTCAAGGGCGGCCACACATGGGCGGATCGGAGGGTCCGATTTGGACTTATTCGCACAAGGGCGGCTACACATGGCTGTCTCTCATAAGAGAGGGCAGCCCTTTTGGCCTATAAAAGGAGGCCATTTCTACACACATTTCATAGTGTGAAGTTGATGCAACAAGGTGAGTGTGAGGTGGTGAGAGTGAAGCAAGGCGGGAGCTCCATTAAGGGTATAATCCCTTTGTAAACTACTTCTTGTTTTGAAGTACTAAAGCCATTGAGTGGCTGCTTTCCCGTGGACGTAGCCCACATTGGGTGAGCCACGTATATCGTGTGTACTCTCTCTCTACTCTATAATCTCCTGTATATAAATTTGTCTCTCTCCATTAAGTAATCTACTCAATTATCTATTTAGTTACGTCTTATTTCCTAACAAGTGGTATCAGAGCAAGGTTTGCTCGTAGCTAAATTATCTCAAGGCGTGGCTGGTCTGGCTCCGGCTCACCTCCTTCTGTTGGTCCTATGCCACTAGTACGAGGTCCTGGAGGTGGAGGTGGAGGTGGGTGTTAAGGCGGTTACGCCGCTAGCGGAAGCTAAATAGCGAGAACTCAACCAACAACAGAATTTGTCAGACGAGGACGGAGCTCGACCCGCATGCGCATGGAAACAACTAGGTGGGTGTCAAATCACCTACTCGACCTTCTAATGACAATCACTACTAAGGAAATCAAATCTAAGTTCTAGAATACGCAAGTGACTGAAATCCGTACTACGAACGAATGCTATACGAAACAGGATCTAGAATCATTGAATCGATCTCAAACTCAAGGGGAAGTCTATACACTAGGTAAGAACAACACCCTAAAGACTTGAACTGCAAAATCAACCTATAACCACTCCGTGCGGTAAACGCGTATGAAAACAGATCGAAAAATACAGGTGATCGAAACTTGACCCCGATGGTACTAATGTGTAGCTCTACTCGTTGTGGTTCTATAGATATGTTGCACGCTCTATTCCGACACACGAGTTGGAAGAAAACTCACACCGAAGCTCGTAAGAACTTACCACACATAGAAGCCGATAGCACGCACTCTTGGTATCAGTGCGTATCTCTCACCGTTGCTAACACAATGGCGGTGTCGCTTCTCCAATGGCGGCTCTGTAGCTCGCGTAGCAAGTAGATAAGACTCTCTCTCTCTCTCTCTCTCTCTCTCTCTCTCTCTCTCTCTCTCTCTCTCTCTCTCTCTCTCTCTCTCTCTCTCTCTCTCTCTCTCTCAGGCACAGTCACGGCGCTCAAAAACTCACTTTGATTAATAAAACTGAATCCCTTTAGGTTACAAAACTTTGGCTTATATACCACAGCCTTGGAGGTGAGAACATCTCTAACTAATTACATCGGCAAGTGAAATTACTTCGGATTTACAAGCTGGAAACTCAATTGAGTCCCGTTACTTAATGAATGGCTCAATTCAAAATCAATGTCGGAAAGACATTTATTACAATCAATGGTTACAAAAAGGATGAGTGTGAGCAAAAAATGTGGGTGTGATCCTCTGCTGGCTCTGCTGGCTCAACACTCCCCCCCTCCGCGTTCATGTCGTCCCTGACATGACTTTTATGCTTGGTTAATAAAGTCCTGTCGTCTTGAGCATCTGCAAATGTGATTCGTATCGTAGGTTGGCGATGGTCAAGGTTGGGCCGAATATTTTGCTTTCGTGGGTGAAAAAGCCGGTGTAGAAAGCTTCTTCGAATGTTTGCATGTGGAAGCTAGGCAAAAACATAATCCTCTGGTATAGGAGGTGCAACACTTTTGGAGAAGGCTGCAATGAAAGATCATATATCATATCAGTCACTGTGTCGGCCGTCGATAGTAGACTCGAGGTCGTGGCTTTATCTGGCGCGAACACTTCGATGCAAGCTAAGAGAGTCCTGCAAATTTTCTTGAGCATCTGACACGAAAGGTCAGGATAGCCAGTAAAGAGCTTGATGGTGCCCGTTAGGGTTTTCACCATGTAGGCTTTACCTTTGGTCCTGGCATCCTGGGGTAATTAAGCCAATTTGGCTTCTTTTCTGCAATCCTGCCATGCTCTTTCCAGCTTCTGACTCTTCATAAGATCTAATATATTGATCATATTGATCAACATGTGGCCTGGATGAGCTAGTTCTGACTTTGGTGGGGTCTGGCACCCACTTTTCTTCAAAGTCACCCTTTAGAGCTCTTTCCGCTCTAAACTGCTCCACCAGTCTTTCCATTCTTGCCGCTTTCTGACTTTTGGTTTGCTTGGGAGCAACCTTCTTCTTTGCTTTCTTCATAAAGGGCTCATCCACATTCTCTTCCGGTTCTGAAACTATTTCTAGTTTCCTGCGTGCTCTTGTGGACGCCCTCTTGGATACTTCAGGCTGTTCTTCCTCCTCATTGGCTTCTCTATGCCACTCATTCTGGGAGGGAACCTTTGGCCATTGATCTCTAGCTCCAATAGCTTCATAAGCTATTCTTGTCAGAACTTCAGCTCCTCCTATATACTTTGGCTTCTCGTTGTGCATGGCAATTACCTGCTCGTGGATGTGTTGAGCGTAATTCACCTCTTTTGGCATATTGCTCTTCAAAGCCCATGTGATGGTAGTTGCAATGGCATGGGGTGGTGTCATATACTTTTGCGGTCTTTTACTGCAAATATGGAGAAATTGGTTGTATAGTCGGCAAAGGATTGCCGCTCTTTGGTCTGCCATATCTCCATAAGTTGCATTCTGTTTCTTGGACCCATAAACCTCTATAGCCTCCCTTCTTTCCCTGACAGAGCTCCCTTTGTTATGCAGCTTCAATGCATCAGCAATGAGCTGTGGAGTGATCTGTACCTCTACTTTCTCTCCATCTATTGCTGTTAATGTGGCTTTCCCATCCTTCTGAATGGAGGTTGCCAACTCATACACTCTTCTTGTATCTACACTTGATGGTCTCGACGTGAAGAATCTGTGCAAGTCTGCCCTTTCCAGGTACCTGCTGATGTTCTCTGACCTGCTATAATCCACCAATTCTCGTGGGATCATCGGTATATCCACCGCTTGCCCTTGAGGATCTCGGAAAGTCCCCTCGTAGATCTTTATTCCCTCTTGTTCCAGTACTGCTTCCTCCACCCAAGTTTTGGTTGGCTTGAGGGTTTCTGCTGGAATGTCAAAGGGTTCTGCTTCTGCAAGAGCATCTTTGATTGTCGGTCTTTTTCTCTTCGTTGCTGATAACTTGGCGGAATCCATGGATCCTGTAACTCCAATTTCAGAAGTTAGCGTCTTTTTAGTACTGAAAGCCGAAATGAAGCTTTTAACTATTCAAATGACTTGAAAATTGAAACATGAGCTATTCAGGGCCTAAGGATGCAGGGTAGGTGAAAAAATATGCAAACTGGGCTCAAAATCATGCTAGAGACATCATACGCGTATGATGTCTTTTGTGTCAAAATGACTTCATATCGGTTGTGCTTGTAGCTGATAGTGTATATATGAGTATCATATGCTTGGATTTGAGTTTGGATACCATTTGGTCAAGTTTATGCCAGTTTAGTCCATTTCAGGCTCTTGGCAAAATTTTGAAGGGGAATTGGATTTTATGATCCAAATTGGATAAAACTTGGTGGTTCACCTTCAAATGGCATGTAGATCACTTCTATTTGGTGGTTGAAGCCATAAGGTGCCAAGATCACATAGTGAGACATCATACGCGTATGATGTCTTTTAGTGTATTTTTGGACTAAATTTCTCTATAAGCTTGGATTTGGCTTTAGATAGGCTTATTCAGTGGATTTAGGAAGTTTGGATAGATTTTGGGCTAAGAATGGCTCTGGAGACATCATACGCGTATGATGTCTTTTTCATCAATTTTTCATGGGATTGGTTCTGTGGACTCCCCATGTACTAGTGAAGGACTGTCCCTACTCAAATCTTGGTTTGGACTTGAGTATGTTGGATTTGGGCTAAAATAGGCTTTGGATGAAGGATTTTCCCTCAATTGGGCTAATGGGGTGATCCACTTGACCAAATGGTTCCAAATTTCATATGTAGCATGTATTAGATATATACAATGGATGTATGATGTCAAATGAGCAGTTTTAGCTCTGTAAGTGCAAATAGACATCATACGCGTATGATGTCTTTTGTGTCAAAATGGTGCTTTTTGGTTCCAGATAGCTTGTAGATGTGTTAATCAACAATCCTACAAAGTTTCAATGAGTTTGGAGTTATTTTGACAAAATTAGGACCAAAAATCAATTTTATGGCCTACTTTGCGTCTTTTTGGTTTTCCTTGGGTTTTCTGACTCCAATTCTCATGATACTTGGTTCATAGGATGTGATTAACATGTGGAATGAGGCTATGCACTCAAGTGTTGAAATGGATGTGAAAATCATGCTGTGAGATATCATACGCGTATGATGTCTTTTCTTGAAATTTTGGTCTTTTTGTGCAAAGAATGCTTTGTGCTAGTGCCCTAAGCCCTGATAACTAGTTTTCAACTTAAAAAGTCATCAGTTTAGCTAAAAAGCCCCCTTATAGGCATTTCAGTCTCCGAAGTCGTCTTTTTGCCTTGGAGTTGAATTTCTTCAACTTTTTTTCTCGAGAGTTGCATTTCCAGCTCATTGGATATGTTGTGAAGCCACCTATTTGGTTGAACCTGACCTTGGCTCCCCGTTCTCCATCTTTCTCCATTTGGTTGCCCGAAAGCGTCTTTTTCACCATCGGTAAGTGAATCAGTTTTCTTTTGGGTTTTGCTTGCAAACATAAGTCATCCATGTATATTTGAAGCTGCTTGTGAAGTTTCATGTCATTTGGTCGTCAATTTTAGCCGTTATGCCAAAATGACGCTTTGTGTGTCCGAAGCCGAATCGGTTGTTCTGACCTACTTTTGGTGATCCAAGCCCGGAGATACTCCATGGTTGCATTGCCCTCGATGTTGTTAAGCTTCCTGAGAAGTTTTGTGTCATTTTGACAACTTTTTCCTGCTTGCCTCTTGCAGGCTCTGTTGACCTAGGGTTTTTCAAGTCGTTCTTTCTCGAGCTTTGAATGTTAGAAACCCATCTTCTATGCTAGGGTAACCCACCTCTAAGTTCTTGCAAGGTTTGGTTAGGCGGTTGTGCCCCTACCTAGCGTTCTTCCCCATTCCCCGTCTGCTCTTGTTTCTTGGTTTTGGTCAGTTTTCGCGACAAAAGTTAACGATAAGCATCAAAAGATTAATGCAACGAGTCTACCTCTCATGTCTGGTGTCCTCTGAGCTCTCATAGCATTCATAGAAGGCGGTAGAAGGTCGGATGCTCCTGTGTGCTCTTTGCTCTCTCCAAGAAGGTAATAGTGGAAATGAGCTTGAAAGTGATGTGAAAAATACTTAACTTCGGGCTTCCCAGATCACTTGTTACCAAATTTGACATGTGCTCCTATCTCGTCGTGAAATGCACTTTAGGATTTGAAATTTCTCAATTTGGACTCCGTTTGACCTGTTTCTGAGAAATCTGTCCACTTTGCCAAAATTTTGTCATTTCGGGCTTTCCGCAACTTTTTCAGAATTGTACCCAATTTTTACCATGGGTTGCCCTTGTCATTAGGACCATCACCATCTATTCTTTTCTTTTTTCCGATCTCATTTCACCTGCTTTTTTATTTTTCTTTTACTTTTATCAAGAAAATCATAAAAAATAAAAGAAAATAGCAAATTGAAGCCAAAAAATTCCAAACATACACAATAAATAGTTGGTAACCCTGTGTATATGAATATACACTTATTTGTGATTTCTGGACTTGGATTACCACTTTTTAGCTCCAAAAACACTCTTATTTAGTGATATTTACACGTCTAGAGACCCAAATTCATCATTTGATCTCTTCTTGTTGTAAAACAAGGTATATAAGGGCATAAATATTATCAATATCCGCAATCAAACATAAAAATTGCAAAATCATGTAAGACACTGCCCTTGTAATATAATTTTTGTTTTTCTTTGTTTTTGGCGCTTGTAGCTGCTTTGTAACTCCTGTATACCTGTATACCTCCCCCCCTCCTAGTCTGAGTCCTCCCGGACGACTATGAAGTGTCTGTGGGCGAAGCATTGTAGTTATTTTGTCCATAAGTTCCCAATGCAATTGTAGAGCGATGATACAACAGTCTTTCCAATAAAGTTGCTCTTTGTTTGATTGAAGGATTGGTGGTTGGGTTTTGGGTTGGTTTTGGAACTTCGGTAGTAGAATCAGTAGATGGATTCTTCTTTACTTTGTTGTTCTCTTTCACAATCCAAATCTGCTTCCGCTTCACTTGTGCTTGTCACAAACTCTTTGCGACCCAAACCTGCTTTGTTCTTTGTGTTGATTTCCTCGACTTGAAATACCTAGGAGTGTCCGTTGATTGTACTGAAGGGAGTTCCTGTTTACAAATCTTTGGGATCCAAATTTGCTTGCTATAGCTTTGTGCCGTCATGAACTTCTTTGGAATCCAGATCTGTGTCACTGTCCTTGATTGTCTGGAATCACTCTGTTGTCTGGTATTGAAGACTCTGTTTTCCACCTTTGTGTTCTCTCGCACAACCTTTTTTGGTCTCCATACCAATTTTGACTCCGTTTTTTCCCAAGGTTGAGCTGTGATATTATTGCTTGTCTTCCTTATCCACTGTTGAGAATTCCTCGTCGAAGAGTAATCCGGTTGTATAGAAACTTTTGGTTGCCATTGCTTCTTCTTTTTCACTGGTTGTTGTTTACCTTTGTCTTTGGGTTCGTCCTTTGGAGTTGGCTCTTCTCCTTTGGTGATCTTAACTGATTGACCTTCACCTTCGTATTTGATAAGCACTGATTTAGAACTCCAGTCAATCATTGCATTGTATTGCTTCTGCCATGGTTGTCCTAGCAATAATGGTTGTTGTGTAGCTTGGTCTTCAACCACGTAAAACATATGAGGATACACATAATGATTAATCTGTATATGTAAAATTGTGCATCCAACAGTTTTGATTGAATTCTCAGAGTAACTCTTTAACTCTTGCTTGGCAGTTTGTAGTTTAGTGTCATTTGTCAATTGTCTATACAAACTGAGTGAAAGTAGGTTAGCTTGAGCTCCTGAATCCAATAGTGCTCTGGCTTTGATTTGGTTGGTTCCTACTTTGCATTCAATGATGGGTTCTTCTTTGTCATTATCCATTTCTGTTATACTGACTGCGTTTAATCGTATTGCTCCTTCATTGCGCTGTTTCTGACGCAGTAGTTTTCTTTTCTCCATTCTTTCCTTCGCCTCGGCTTGCGCTTCCTCCAAAATCATTTTCTTTGTCTGGACACGTAGCTTTTCTTGATGTATTTTGAGAAGCATGTCTTGGGTTAGCGGCAAAAGATACTTTTTCACTCTGCATCCACTAATCCAATTGGGCATTTATTCTCCGTCTAATGTAGCAAGCTTGACGGCTCCACTTGGTGATAGATCTTTAATCACCAGAGGTCCCATCCCTCGCTTTTTAAGCTTCTTAGCATGCTGTTTCAGAGTGTAAACTAGGACATAGTCCCCAACTTTAAACTCTTTAGTCCGCGCATGCTTATCAAAAAATTCTTTTTGTCGCCTTTTTTGAGCGTAGATAGAAGCCACTGCTTTTAGGCGAAGCTCATCTAGCTTTTCCAGGTCATCTGTTCTATCAGAAAGCTCGTGCCCTATCCACTCTAGATCCTTAGCCACCCTTAAGGTTGAAATCAAGAATTCTATTGGTAAGATAGCATTTAGCCCAAAAACCATGTTATATGGGGTCGTTCCTATTGATGTTTTATATGCTACCCTATATGCCCATAATGTTGAATGCAACTTTTGGTCCCAGTCAGTTCTCGACTCAGATACAATCTTCGTAAGGACCGTGCATATGGTTTTGTTTGTTGCTTCAGCTTGTCCGTTTGCTTGTGGATGATACGGGGCTGATTTCCTATGGATTACCATGAATTCATCTAGAAGGATCTCTATCACTTCATTTATAAAATGTGTGCCTCGATCACTCACAATTTCTATTGGCAATCCATATCGTACAAAGACGTATTCATATAGAAATTGTGTCGTGGACCTGGCATCTGCTTTTTGAGTTGCCTTTGCTTCGACCCACTTTGTTAGATAGTCTGTAGCCACAATGATGTATTGTGGATGAGTCTTATATGCAGGAGGTGAAATGGGTCCGACATAATCAATCCCCCATTTTGCAAAAGCTCTTGCCCCCATCATTGGTCTAAGCGGCATATCATCTCTTTTAAGTGGTACTTTTGTCCGATGATAGTCATCGCACCGTTTAACGTATTCCTCAGCGTCCATATGTAATGTTGGCCACCATATTCCTGCGGCTAAGACAAGTTTTGTTGTCTTACACTACAAGAGGTTATGTGCTCTTGTGACGCTCTTAGCGACGGAAATACACTGGGTTTTTATAACCCCCGGCGTCGCTATAAGCGTCGCTAAAAGCGTCGCTACGAGAGCGTCGCTATATGCGTCGCTATAAGCGTCGCTATAGACGTCGCTATAGACGTCGCTATATAGCGACGTCTATAGCGACGTCTATAGCGACGGTTATAGCGACGCTCTCACAGAAGAGTATAGCGACGCATATAGCGACGCTACAGAGCCATAAATAGCGACGCATATAGCGACGCCTGAGAGAATATTTTTTTGGTGGCAGGGCATTGAATGCCTGCCACCCATCAACCATATTGTACTTGATTCACTTTTTAAAAAAAGTGCAAAGGTAAATAATAGACCCAAAATAGTCACCCACAAGACGCATTGTTTGCAAAATTGACAATTGTACACATCATAGACAAACTGAATTGATTGGCAAATGTAATAATGACAATTGTACAACATCATAGGCATAAAGAATTGATTGGCAAAAGGAATTGCGGTGACAAATGTAATAATATACATGGTTCAAAAAGACGTATAAAATCCGTCTCATGATACATAAGCTATGAGAAACCCTAAACTAATGCTATCTAGCTACGGCTAAACTGACGTCGTCTAATCAGACGTCTCATCGCGTCCAAGCGGCGTATCTGTCGGATTCTGCAAAAAAAGACAATAAGACAGTTTTCAGTAAGTATAAACATATAACGACATTTATAAAACAATACAAAAAATAAAAAAGAGTAAACCCTAATACTAACCATGCCGCTGCGAGAACTGAGAATGTCCATCAGGGCGTTTAAGCCCTTCCTGCCTGCGTACTCGCGCTCGTACGGTGTGGGATCACGTCCTGTCATCGACCACTGTCAAAACATACAAAGATTTCATTATGTTAGAACTAAAAAACTCATAAACCCTAAACTATCGAACATGCATAAAGAGCAATGTGAAAAGACTTACAAAATCGGCCTCAAATGATGCCCATCCACCGCTCCCCAAGTGGTGCGAGCTCCCTGCCTCTACTCGCGCTCTGGCTGCATCCTTTTGTTGCTTCCACTTGTCGGGATTCTCGCGCGCTGCTTTCTTCGCATTCTTCCAATCTTCTTTGGCCAGCCAATCTGGCCTATTCCACCCATTCTTGATTGCTTTTTGCACTTCGGAACGCTTGTGTTTGCAGTATTCGCGCATTCGAATCTTCATCAGGTCTTCATTGAAGCGCTGATCCCGTGTTGGAACGGGAAACTCATCATGAAGTATGCTGATGACTCTGTTTTTTAAATCACTTGGTACTTCACTCCATTTGTTTAGTATATAGTGTCTAAACAGCTGAGAGCAAAGACCACGCATGCGCGAGATCACCTTCTTGCCGTCATCATCCATGATGATGCCGCCGCTGATGTCGACGGAGTAAGGCAAGCCCTCTGGCCGGTGACGCGTGAACCTGGGTGTCCCGACAGGGGTCTCTAGCGGCGTGTCGATGGGGGTACGGACGTCAGGTGTCTCCACCGGCGTCTGGGCCCCGAAGCGAGGAGTGTCGAGTGGGGTGGCTCCTGGCGGAGTAGGTAGAGGTGTGTAGCTTCTAGGAACAGTCAGCCGTGCAAAACCTGGCGTAGACGGCGATGCTGTGGCTGGTGTGGGGGCGGGCAAAGAAGGGGAGGGTAAAGAGCCTCGTCGAACACGAGGCGGTGTGGAGGCATCGGTGGCGGAATCCCCACAACAACCGCCACCGCCACCACTAGAGCGCCGGTGTCTAGAAGAGTGTGACGCTCGTCTCGTCGACGCCGAAGCTTCGGAGCGCGCCGAATGCTCCGAAAGAGAGGGAGATGCGGATGGTGTAGGAACGCGCGATGATGCGCCAGAGCGATGACGCTCCACGTACCACTGTCTCTGCTGCGGTGACAAAGAAGAAAGAAACTCCTCATCATCCATACCTGCATTAAACACACGAATATTTAAACTTAATATTGAATGAATAGAGTAGACAATGACGCAAAGACCATTAAATACAATGACGTAATGACGCATATAAATACAATGACGCAATGAATCGAGTGGTAGAAGAGGCAAGTCGAAAACTCAGAATTTTCAATCAAAAGATGTGAGCAAAATTGTTCAAATACAATATTTGTGGCTTTAAGAGATCTCTCTCTCATCCTCGCATAACTCAGCATAACTTCCTATATCTATATAGAGCTCTCCGTTTAAACACATATCCTCTGTTTCATTTTGTAGCTCCTCTGCATGCACCCCATATAGAGCAGTAGCATCTTGATGCTCGTCTGGCACCACCGCAGCGGCTTCTGATTGAGCATCTTCTCTGATCTCCTCCATTGATGTCGTTGTGATTGGCACATGGTAGCCTTCATACGTCCTTGCACTACGAGGGGCTAACTCTATGACGTACCACCAGTTTGATGTAGACTTTGTAGGATGAAATACTACCTGCCAGAGCCACATAACTTACATGAGAGCTTTCAAGCACATAACTTGTAAAAGGGGGATGTTAACTATTTATATACTTACTTGTTCACAATGCTCGGGTAGTACGAAAGTGTCTCTTAGGTCAGTCCATTTCTTAGTAGAATCCACCTCAAGAAAACCAGACTCTCCTCTACGCACAGTAGCGTTTCGACCCTCCATGATTATCTTGAACCATTGCACGTCGAACAAGTCGACAAAAAATCCTCTGTAATCGATCCTCAAAATCTCTTGCAGCGTGCCGAAGTAAGTGAGTTCCGCCACCACGGGATCTGCATCAGAGGAACGTCGTCGACTAGACTGTTCAAATTTTGCCATGATTCCACAATCTTGAGTAAAACGCTTTTTGTCGATTCGTTCCACCCTAAAATGTCGACCTTTACACCATGCTGCTGTGTATGACTTATACTACAACGAACAAAGATTATGAGTGGCCGTTCAAACGTTTATAAATAAAGTCACTTGCTAGTCGTACATTGCAAACTTACCTTGGTCGCGCAACCCCGAGAGTACTCCCACTCTTCTTCAGTCACTTCGTCACCGCATTGTTGTGCGCTTTTCAATTGGTTGTGCAACCATCTTAAGCTCATGAAGGTTGGTAGGCTCTCCAGAACCGCTGGATAGTGCATCGGTGGTCGTCTTCCCCGTCTCCACTCGATTCGTGCCCTTTGTCGCTCTTGCTTTGCATCCTCATATTGTGAAATCCACTTTTGCATCACTGGATTGTGAAGCATGCAAAATCTGTTGATTTTAGCCTCTAGATCTTCCGTCATCTTCTTCTCAACACCGAGATTGCACATGACAATCCCAGATATGCGCTCATCATCTATGGTTCGCCATAGCGTGTCCCGGGATTTATCAAATCCGTCTAACCACTCTCCAATGTACACTAGGGACTCTGATACCAACCAACCTTCTGCCATGCTACCCTCCGGACGTGCCTTTTGACGCACATATCCCTTAAGCGTTTTCATGAAACGCTCTAAGAAGAACATCCATCTGGAATGAACTGTGCCAGCTATTTCCACCTCATCAACTATGTGAATAAGAAGATGCACCTGAATGGTTAGCATTGTAGTAGGAAAATGTTTCTCAAACATGCACACAAGCTCCGCAGCATTTAGTTTGGCGAATGGTATGGAGTCTACGTCGATCTCCTTTTGTGAGATCCATTGCACCAGCTTTGCAAGTTTGTAGATTGTGTTACGGATGTCGAGAGACAAACATCCCTCAATGGCAACCGGTAAGATAAACTGTAAAGTATGTGCAGCAATGATATTAAAGTCCACATTTTATGCAATGATATTAAAGTCCACTATGAACGTACCTGACACATTTTATGCCAATCGTGTGACTTCAAACCGGTAAGCTTTCCTTCTTTAGTAAAACACGTTCGGAGCGAGTGCATTACGCCAGTGGGGGTCCGCAAAGATCGAATGGCCTCTTTTACTTTGCGTTCTTGGGCTCCTGTGAAAATCCATGGTGCTTTAGGAAGTTTTATCGATCCATCAGACGCTGTTTGCGGCCAATATTGCTCCATACGATCCACATTTCTAAGGTCAACTCTGGCTCCCAAAGTATCTTTCTTGCCGGTCAAATGGTCCCATAGTAGATTACCCACATTCTTTAATATGTGCATTGGATCGAGCAAGTGATTGATCACGAGTCGAGGCCAGTATGGTAACTCGTACCATAGAGATAGTCTCTTCATCCCTGGAGGCAATCCGTCATCGCACATCTCCTTCTGCTCTAACCATGCTTGTGCAGACATCCTTGGTGGCTCTCTTCCCAAAAAGCCGTCGCGTAACACATGATTCTCCGGAAGATACGCTTGATGACCTTCGTAGATTTGCTTCTTCAGTGAGGGTGCCCTACGTGCATTCAGTCTAGGTCCACATGTGACACATGCTCTGTATCCGCTTGTTTGAAGCCCTGCATGTATACACATGATAATAGATCAACTATGGGGAAAAACCAGATTTACAGTGTCTGAGAGAGGAGTGTCAATAGATCACCTGAGCATTCTGTTAGCCCGGGATAGTCATGCATGGTCCACATTAGAATACCTCTGATCAAAGCATTCCGTCGTCTTGTGTGTCGGCTCATATCCACCACCTCTATGCCAATCCACAATTGTTGTAGCTCTTCCAATAGTGGACGAAGATACACATCCATATTCCCCACTTTATATCGCCCTGGCACAATCAAGCTTAGCCATAGGTGCCCCTTCTTCGTAGTCAACCACGGGGGAATGTTGTAGTTGACGATGACAACGGGCCATACACTGTAAGATGTTGATCTTTGACCAAATGGATTTACGCCATCCATAGCCAGGCCTAAGCGCAAATTTCGAGCTTCCCTGGCAAAATCCGACCATGTTCCATCTATATGTTTCCAGGCTGCGCAATCTGCAGGAATTCGTAGCACACCATCCGAAGATTTATTCTCCTCATGCCATGATGCTAGGGCGGCCATGGACTTACATTCGAAGAAATGCTTGATGCGAGGAAGCAAAGGAAAATGTCGCAAAACCTTTTGTGGAATTTTTGTCCCGTGGAGATCTACTCGATATCTTTCGGAATCACATTTCGGACACTTCTCCATGTCTGTGTATTCCCCTCTGAAAAGAATGCAGTCATTAGGACAAGCGTGGATAGAATTGTAATCCATCCCCAAGTTTCGCAAAATCTTTCTTGCTTCATCTCGGGAATCTGGCATCACATTGTCAGCTGGTAGAATGTGCTCTTTCAGCAATCTACACAACATAAAAATATGATACAGTCGTGTAAAAATCTATCAGATCATTATACACCATGAGTTCTATTAAAGTAAACTAATTGTAATAGATCACCTGAAAAGCGCTGTGACGCTAGTGTCACTCCATCCAAACTTTGCCTGCATGTTGAGAAGAACCAGGAGTGCTTTCAATCTAGACATACGTTCTCCATTATACAATGATGTATCGGCTTCACTTTTCATATCATCATAGATAAGCCTTTCTGAATCCATGATCGTCTCGATCATTTCATCAATCTCGGGCTCAAACATTGCCTCGTTGGGAATGTGCTCTGCATGATCATCCCCCGAGCTGTCAGAGGCTACATCTTGTGGCCTCACATATGCTGCTTGACCAAAGCGCCTGCGAACACGTCTATTGGGTTGCAAGATTGCTGCTTGTTGGCCAGCGTCAGAGTCCGACGAGTTATAATTGGCAACAACTCGATCTATAATAGATGGATCGAACTCGCCAAATTCACGAACGTGCTGCAAAGAAACACGTCTTGTCCGTCGCACAGCATGCTTGCATTGATTACAAGGACATAAGACCCTCGTTGAGAGATAGGTGTTTCGGTTGGACGGTCCCACATCCTCGTCGCTACTCATAATGAGGATAAAAAACTTATAACCTAGACAACAAATTTAATATTCTATTGGCATTCTTTGTCTTATCTCTCTCTCTCTCTCTCTCTCTCTCTCTCTCTCTCTCTCTCTCTCTCTCTCTCTCTCTCTTTACCTCACATTCTCTAGTCATGTCCAATCCCCGCACACCTCGGTCTAGAGGTGCACGGAGATCAGAACCACCGGGTTATAATCTCGTCTTTATTGGTCAATACCTATATTTGTGGGTACAAGAAATCTAGACACCCACGTCTACATGATACTGCATGTAGTGGACAAAATCCCTTTGCCTCTTCTCTAGCTGTAGCACTTCACTTCATCTTAACATCTTTTCACAGTAGATCTTTTCACTGTTCGTCTAACTCTAAACCCTAAACCGTAAGTAATTCTTGCGTGGACTCGATCTAACGTAAATAAGCGTAAATCTAAATAAACGTAAATCTAACTAAAAATAAAGCTAAATCTAATTTAACGTAAGTCTAATGACTAGAGGTTGTCTAGATGGTCATTGTGTCGGGGATGTAGTGACTCTTGCCGCCCTGAAGATCCACCTTCTTCCCTATCTTCTGAAGACATTTCACCAGTACTTTTGGATCGACGGAGCCCACTATGAGTGAAGGCAGCAATACCCTATATTCCATTGAGGGCTTTCTTCACCCGCTTCATGCAGGCATCGCAGTCTATGGAGACCCGCATCTAATCTAATATAACATAAATCTAAATCTAGCTTAAATAAATGTAAATCTAGTTAAAAATAAACCTAAATCTAATTTAATGTAAGTCTACATATAACCTAATCTTTAACGTCTTTTAAAATAGTTTCCTACGACGTTATAACTCTCTTCTTCCTGTGTGTGTGCGCGTGTGTGGATGTGTGTGCCAATAAAAAGAGATAAATGGTATAACCTTTCTATCACCCATGCCAAGTATGATAGATTGATTATGCCATTTCTCTCTTGAATAATAGGTCTTCAGTTCAACTCCTCGTCGGCTAGATCTTTAGGTCTTTTAATTTTAATTAGTTTCCTACGACGCTCCCTTAGTTTCTCTTTCTTTCTCTCTCAATGTGTGTGCGTTTTTTTGGATCGTATGCATGTTTTCTTTCTCTTTTCCTCTTTCAATGTGTGCGTTTTTTGTTTATGCATGTTCTCTCTCTCTTTTCCTCTCTCAATGCGTGCGTTTTCTGTTTATGCATGCTCTCTCTCTCTTTTTCTCTCTCAATGTGTGTGTGCATTCTTTGTTTATGTATGTGTGTGCGTTTTTGCACTCTCTCTCTCTCTCTCTCTCTCTCTCTCTCTCTCTCTCTCTCAAAAACACTATATGTGTGTGTGTATGTGTGTGTGTGTGAGAGAGAGAGCGAGGGAGAGAGAAAGAGAGGAAGGGAACATGAGAATGAGGAGAGGGAAGGAGCATACCTGTCTCTCCTTCCTCTCCTCGTGTGTGTGTGTGTGTGTGTGTGTGTGTGTGTGTGTAAAAGAAAAAGAGAGAGAGAGAGAGAGAGAGAGAGAGAGTGAGGGAGAGCGTTACCTGCTCTTTGCTTGAGGGCGTCGAAAAACTCAGATCTGAGATCTGAGTTTTTGGGCGCGCTCGGTTATTTTTTTTACCCCAGCTGGCGTCGCTATGAGCGTCGCTATGAGCGTCGCAAATTTCTTTGTAAATTTGCGACGCTCATAGCGACGCTTATAGCGACGCTCATAGCGACGCCGGGAATTTTTTTTTTGAGCGTCGCTGTGTGAGCGTCGCTAATGTGAAGAGCCTCTTGTAGTGTTATCACCTGAGAAATGGCCTCCACCTACTCCTCCATGAGCTTGCTCTAGGATTATCACATACTCAGACTCTGATGCGCAAATCCTAAGCTGGTTGTCTTTACATCTCTTATAGAGTTGATCTCCTATTAAAGCGTAATCTCTAGCTTCTGTCTCTACAGATTTCTGACGAGCTTTTGACGTTCCTTCTGGGAAAGTTCTATTTGTGAGATATTCAACAATATACTGACTCCATTCCGGAGCGATCGTTATCTGATATAATGTCGAATATTCTGCTGGCGGTTTTGATGAACATACAATACATACAGTGACATATTCATGTACGCTTTCTTTCATTCCTGGCCAATAGACTCCCAATTGTAACAAATTTCTATATGTGTTCTTTCTTGAACAATGAAATGCACATTCCTGAACATGTGCTTCGCGTAGATATATATTATATTCCTTAGGATTGATGCATAGTCGTAAAACATGATCATTTCCCAATTGATACAACCTTCCTGCAACCAATTGAAGATTCTTGGATTGCTGAATAGCAATATGTTTCTGGTTGTATTCTCTTCTATCGAACTCTCCTCCATAGGTTAATAGGTTAACGACATTTTGAGACCACTTCGGTATCATTTCCATGTTGAACAAGTACGCGTCTGGCATGTCGTCATCTACTCCTATAGGGTCTTCTCCATTCGTCAATCGCGAAAGATGATCAGCTCTAAGATGTGTTTTTCCTTTCTTTACTACTACCGTGAAGTCGAATTCCAGCAAGATAATGAACCATCTCACTATTCTCCCGGTATTGCATGGTTTATTCACTAGGTAGAGCAAGGCTTGGTGATCCGTAAAAAACACAAATTTGTTGGCTAGAAGATAATGCCGAAATTTCTTCACAGCATATATCATTCCTAATCCCTCTCGCTCTGTTGTGGTGTAATTCTTCTCTGCATTGTTGAGCTGTCGACTGGCATAACAGATAGGAAAATCCATGTTTCCTTCTTCTGGCTGAGCCAGAATGCATCCTATTGCATATGCCGAAGCATCTATGTGCACATGGAATATCTTCTCCCAATCTGGTGATTTCAAGACTGGAGCAGTAATGAGTGCCTCTTTCAATTTCTTGAGCGATTCCTTACACTCCTTTGTCCATTCAAAGTTCACTATTAGCCTGTAAAGTGGTTGGCCTATTATAGCGTACATGTAAATGAATCGTCTATAATATCCGCAATGTCCCATAAAGCTCTGCACTTGTTTCGCATTGGTTGGTCTAGGCATATCCACTATAACTTTTATCTTCTCTAAATCCGTGGATATTCCGTTTTGTGAGACAATATGTCCCAGAATTCTGCCCTGTCGGACCATAAACACACATTTCTCAGGATTGAGACAAATGCGATATGTCCTACATTTCTCAAATACTTTTCTTAGGTGTTCTAGATGCTCATCTCTCAGAAGAGAATGTACACATAAGTCATCCATGTATATTTCTAGAAACAACCTTAAGTATTCTTTGAAAGCATGCGTCATCAGCCTCTGGAAGGTTGCGGGAGCATTGGTTAGACCAAAAGGCATAACCCGATAAGCATAAATTCCCCACTCCGTTGCAAAAGCTGTTTTATGTTGATCTTCCAGTGCTATGGCTAGCTGGTTATATCCTGAAAAACCATCAAGAAAAGAGTATGTTGTTTTCCCTGATACACGCTCTAGAACATGATTAGTTATCGGCAGGGGATAATTGTCCCGGATTGTTGCAGCATTCACTTTCTTTAAGTTGACACACACTCGGAGTTTTCCGTTCTTCTTGGATACCACCACAATTGGAGATACCCAATCGGTGTGTTCAATCTCATAGATGAATTCAGCTTCCATTAGCTTATCTATCTCTTCTTTGATTCGCTTAGCAAACGTATCATTATATGTGTATGGTCTCTGTCTGCTAGGCTTTGCGTCTTGTTTCAGTGGGATTGTGTGTTGGCATATCGATGGGTCAACTCCCTTTAAGTCCTTATAAGACCATGCAAACACATCCCTATACTCTCTGAGAAGACTCAAAAGTCTCTCTTCCTCGCTGGATACAAATCCGTGGCTATGTACACCGGTCTAGGTGTCTCCCCTGGAGCTGCTAAATCAACTTTTTTTGCATCCTCCGGTCCGTCATAAGATTCGTTCTCCCTTCTCTCTCGAATAGGTTGGGTTAATACCACCTTCCTATCCTCTATTGTGAATTTCCTATAGTGAGAGGGAACATCCATGTTTTCCTTGATTTTGGCGTTTCCGTCCTCTCCACTCTCAATTTCTGTCGTCCAAACTTCTTTCAAAGTTTTCTTGAGCTCTCTGTACTTGTTTCTATGTTCTAACTTGGACTCCGTGTGTTCTCTTTTGCGCTTGTTCTTTTCTGATTTTTCTGTTTCTGTTTTCGTTCCATTCCTTTGAACTTGATTTCTTGAGCCTCTTTTGTCTTTTCGTAAGCTCTTTTGATCATTGCCTCTCATTCTTCCAGAAATCTTGTCCTTAACACAATCTTCCGCCTTTACTAGCATTAGGAATTGATTTTTTTCTCTTATTCTAGGCATCGGATTGGTTCTAACCCCCTTTGTTTTTCTCTTTGCTCTATAGCGTTTCTGGCGTTGTTTAGTTTGGTTCGGAAAATCATAAAATCTGACATCCGTTATAGTTTCTTCGTTTCCGCTTGAATTGTTCGTTGACTCATTGTCTGCTTCATTTCCCCACTTAGGATGATCGGGAATGTCGTGAAACACCTCCTCTTCATCTTCCTTTTCCAGTGTATCGTTCTTTTCAGTTTCTTTTTCGAGTACAGTTCTCAACATGAAGTACGGAACCACGTCGTACCCGTCCTTGTCGCAAAATTTCGTTGTGGGACCATCCGGAATTGCACAAACATCTAGGGTTTCTAGAATGTGTGTCCATTCTAATGGTTCAAGCGTGTCCTCTGGAAAGGGTTCTCCTATATAAGTTTTGTCTTCGATAGCCCTTTCTAAAACACATTCTTCTCGTTTCAGACTTCCACATTTCAAAGCTCCACACATCCATAACTCCTTGGGCTTACCTAACCAAGCTGGAAATTCGGATCCTGCCAAAGTAGTTGAATCAAACTCCTCTACCGGTGTTCGGTTCACATCTTTGTATCTATGGTCTTTCAGGTTCACACGTGTAGTGGTTTCCATATTTCTCAGGTATAGGTGATCGTAGCCCCAATCTTGGACCATTTTCAACTGTCTCATGAATGGTCTTCCCAATATGATATCATAGTTATTCTCCTTGCCAAAATCGACAATAGCAAAAGTATGTTCGTATTCAATGCCGCAAAAAGTCACTACGACTTTCTCTAATAACCCCATAGGTTTCTCCATGTGTCCATCTGCTAATTGGAGTTTCAACCTAGTCTTCCTTATTGCTGGTTTCCCCCATTTTTTCCAGATTTCTTTTGTAGCAATGGCTACCCCAGCTCCGCTGTTTAGTATTGCCATCGTGTTCACGCCTTGGAATTCAACTGGTAAGGTTGTATTCCCCTCCTCACCTTCGCAATACTCTCCGACCTTGTTTAAGGGTATAGACTTAGCGTTCTTTTGTGGTTTACTCAGCTCTTGTATACCCTCTTTCAGTCTCGATGTTGGGTCTTTTATCCCGAATTTCTCCAAGCATTTTCCTACAGTGGTCCACATATGTGGTCTTAGCCTCAAAAGCTCAGCTAGAGTGATAGTGCATGTCACTGGTGTTGACAAGATCTCTATCAATCCTTGCGAGTCCATGACTTTTTCTGATGAAATTCTTCGTGAGGGAAGTGCTTTAATCTCGGATTTTTCTTCATACTCTCCTAAGTATGAAGGTAAGGTTTTCAGTGAGTGAGGTTTGCTCTCCATTGTTCTAACAGAGCCCCCATCTCCCCAATAAGATTGCAGATCCAAGTCCACTTGAGATCCTGCCTCAAATTACACTATGGGAGGGTTCCTGATGTCCTTTTCCCAATTTGTCTGATTAGCTTGGCAACTTAGCTCGTTTGCAAAGTTTGCCTCTCTCACTTGTTTCCAAAATTCATTGTAATCCTCATCTCTTCCGTAAGACCTCTGTATGACTGGATGAAAACTCTCTATCTCCTGATCGGTTGTGTTCAATACTATGCGGTCATCCTTGTGTGTATTTTCAGGCTTTTGTGCACGGGGAGTCTTTTCAGCTACCCGTGAAACAATAGTCTCTTCCAGAATTGGGTTTTCCGTTCCACAATTCATTGTTTCTTTTGGTGGTTCTAATAAGGCTTGTGCAGTCTCGATCATTCTCTGGCACATTTCAAGTCTCTGCTTTTCCAATTCCGCGTTTGGGTATGTCATCCACCTCTGTTCTTGTGTTTGGTTGTTCTTTAACCTAGCTTCGTAAGCTCTCATCAGTGCGTCCAATGGTTCATGTACTTTGTCAACTAGCACTGATCCCCCTGAGCTTAAGCTCGTTGTTTCTTTGATACTCTTTTGTTTCATTCTTTCCGGGCTCATCTCTCGTTTCCCGTTTTGACTCTCAAGTTTTTCTAATCTATCTTTAGTTCGCTTTAGTTCCTCAGCTAGAATAGCGTCTTCACGTTCTTTTCTCAACTTCATGCGTGCTTTTCTAGCTTTCCATGTGTTTCTTTGACTCCGCGGTCCTTGACTAACCACTTCGGTCGCTAACTTTCCATTCTCAGGTTCTCTGGTGGTTTTCTTAGCTTGAGCTCTAGTAACAACTTGCGTTGGTATCAGAGTTTCATTTTCAGACCCACTGCTGGTAGGAATAGTTTCTAGCATATTCAATGTCGTCTTTTGCACTTTGTTTGGATTCTTTGAACAATCCTCAATGAAGTGAGTAACCCCACACTCAGTGCAATAAGCGTTAATTCTAATGATTTCCGTATGTGGACAAACATTCATCAGATGGTCACCTCCACACTTGTAACAGGGTCCTAGTGCTGGTCTTGGTCCCATTTGATTCGTCCTTTGTGGATAGGATGGTCTTTGTCATGTTAACCCTCCATGAGCTATGAACATCAATGTTCTTGCATCCAAATTGTATCTCTCTTCATCAGAAGCACTTATAACTGTTGGTATTCCAACATTCCCAATCATGCCCCATGGTTCTGGTTGTTTGGGTTCTTCTGGTGGGTAATACACAGTTGGAGACATGTGTGCACCAGATTCTTCATAATAGGCTTGAACAGGCACTAAGGCTTGTTCTTCCTGATTCTCTAAGGTTGGTGCATATCTAATGCCCACTGGTCTTGCTCCTGGTAAAGGCGTTTGTTGTCCCAATACCGGTTGCGGTCTTTCGATCCCCATAGGTCCTGGTACATTTCCCGTTGGGTATCGAGGTACTGGATGTACTTGAGGTGGTGCTAATTGAGCAGGAGGTGCATACTGACGCTCCCTTTTATACCCTTTGTTGTAATAGCACTCCTCTCTTGGATGGTTTGTCCATTTTTGTTCAATAGCACACCATTTCAGTGTTTTTGGCAATGGTTTTTGGTATGGTGCCATCCTTTTTAGAGCATCTTCTATCATTTGCTCTACATTTGGCATGGTTGTTGTTTGAACATTCTTTTTAGTGGTAGTCTCGCTCGCTACGGAGGAAGAGCTACTGGATGCAAAATCTGTATCCGCTGACACCTCTCCATAAACCATACAGTTATCCACTAAGTACAATGCTTCTCTCGTTACTTGCTCGAAACTTGTACAAGCTTTCAAGTGCAAGTCCTTCTTGAGAGTGTCGTTTCTCAATCCCTCGATAAAGAGAACCGATAGTCTGTCATCTTGTGGTCGTTCACGTACTGGACATCTCTCAATGTATTGTTTGAAGCGAAGTGAAGCTTCCTTCACTTTTTCGTGTTCTCTCTGTTTAAAAGCATATATTTGTGAGACCGTATTGTGCTTAATCCCTCGTTTTGAGAATTCCTCAGCAAACTCTCTTAGCAAATGGTCAATGTCATGGAATCCCCCTATGTTTAGTGGTTGAAACCATGTCAATGCCGTACCTTCTAGAGTAAGACCAAATCGCTCGTATTGTGTATGGAAATCTGTTATCTGCTTAGCTCTTAAGACTTGCTTAAAGAGTGACACATGTGCATACGGATCTCCTGAACCACCATACTTCTTTGGCATACACTTCGCGACTTGAGATGGTCTCATACGTCTATGGTCTGCTACCAATCTCATTGCTCCTATGTCCCGGCTAAAGCTTTCTCTAGCATCATGGACTTCATGGGTTACCCTTGTCGGTTCCCCTGCCCTGAATCTACTACTAGGAGGTAAATGTGATGGTTTCGCTTCGAACCTTGGACCTGGAGTGGTATATGTGTGGATTGGAACTGCACTACCTCGATTCGTATCCATTGACTCTCTGGAATGTAATGATCCCATTGGTCCAAGCTTCGAGTACGGAGGTTGGCTGAAAGAGGCAGCAACCTGAGTTCTTTGTCCTCCTGTTGTCATTGGGTTTTGCACTCCATTTGTTGGTGTTGGTCTTTGTGAGCTAGAAGTAACATAATACTGATGTAGTGGTCCCCCAAAGTATGTATATCCTTCTAATTCTTTCTTGCCCATTGTTGAGTATTGCCTCCCATACTTGTCGTAAGCGGCAATTTTCACTTCCGATCCCTCTGTGTAGGGAAAGACATAAAGTCTTTTTCGGTCTGTCAACTCTCCAGTGTAGGGTTCTTCACATCTATAATAGAGATCCTGCTCCCCATTATTATATCTGTATAGCCCCACATAGATGTTATCAGTGTTGATCCTTGTAGTTTCATTCTCTCTTCTTAACCTCGCATCAGGGAAGCTCATTATTGGTGCTTTCTCCTCGAGTTCTTCATCTACTTTGGCTTTGGTGCCCATCAATCCCCACTTGTCCACAATGTTAGGGTTTAGGACTACCAAGTACATGGTACCCTCGTCATCTAGATATCTATCTCCGCTATAGCTCACAGGCACTAAGTCCTTGAACTCACTAGGTCTCTCCTCTATCTTTACACAATAGCGGTCCATTCCATCTTTGTAGATCTTGGCACCTTGCTCATTGTCGTACTGGTATTTTATGAACAATAGCTTCATTGTGGCGGAAGGGTTTGATGATCCTGCTGCCATATTTTCTCTGTTATTCAGGTTCAAGTGTTCCAAGTGTTCGGTGAAAATCTCGTAAGATCTCTCCGAAGAAGTATCAGAAACACTTCCTTCAAAGATCGGCTCTAATGGTTGCACCCAACTTTGGTTTACACTTCCCTCGGTTGATATGACACTTGCTTGTTCCCCTTGTTTTGGTTGGTTATTCTGGAGATTCCTGCCCGATCTCAAATTCATCAATTCCCCTAAAAGACTTTAACTTTTCCGTCTCGGCAATTTGTTTTCCCCAAGTTTTTGTGGTCAAAATTGATCCAAACTGATTGATACTTGGTCAATTGTTTAATCTTGTCAGTTGGACAACTTCTGTTTCATCAAGTGAGAATTTTGTTGCAGTTATGCTGAAAAAGACATTATACGCGTATGATGTCTTTTTTCACAGATTTGGACTATTTTGGTTATGCTCACTCTCAGTAGCCCCCTTATGCTCTGTCCACTCACAAAATTCAGTTTGAACTCTGTTTGAGCAAGTTATGGCTAATTTAGGCTTTTCTTGGCAATTTTCCGCTTTTGACTTGTTTTGGGTCAATTGTGATCCAAATGGGATGAAACTTGAAATATAACCTCTAGACAGCTATTACAGTGGATCTGTGTTGGCAAAGTATCAAAATATGTCCAAAATTAGGTCAAAGACATCATACGCGTATGATGTCTTTTTCATCAATTTGGGTCAAAACTTGATATTTATGCTTCCTACAGTGCTTGTAACAATCTTGTCAGGTCAGATATCAAAAATAAGTAGTGGATGTGCCAAAAGACATTATACGCGTATGATGTCTTTTGTCCCAGATTTTGACTATTCTTGGTTTTAAGCCTTCTCCAATGTTTACAATTGAGTTTCAAGTGTTTTTGTCAGGTTTAAATGTAAAAACAAGATCTGAATCCAAACTTTCCTCTTCTTTGCGTTTCTTGGACTCCGACTTGTCTTTTTGGGTTTCTTTGAGTGTTAATGCTCTTGTTTTAAGTTGAAATTAGGGTATAACCCCCCTTTTGAACACTCTGGTAAAGTCAAAATTTCTGTTTTGGTCTCTGTTTGGTCATTTAGACATCATACGCGTATGATGTCTAAAGTTGCAGATTTCCAGTTTTTTGGCACAGAATCCTTCCTAAAGCTTTCTCTAGTGCTCAGCAACTCCCAGATACACAGAAAATTTCTCTGACTTTTGTTTATTGCAAGTTTCACTACTAACATGCAATCAACCATATCAAGCAAATACTCCAATGATTACTAGCTCTAGATCAGGATCAAATGAAGTCCTACCTAAGCTATTCCTAATCATAAAATGGGTTTGGTAATTGTGATCTTAAAGAGATCCACTGCCACTCACGGACTAGCAAATTCTTCTTCTATCAACAACTACTCAACACAACCAAAACAACAAACAAATCTAAGCTAAACTAAAAATACTGTCAACACGGAAGACCCAGGAATACCCCACTTCCTAGTATCTCTCTAGATCTTCGGAGTCCACCACTCCTAGATCTTTTCTAACTAAATTATACAAAGTAGTTTATACGACTCACCTCGAAGGATTAGTCTAAGGTCACCTACTTAGGGCTCTCGTCCCCGGCAACGGCGCCAAATGTTAAGGCGGTTACGCCGCTAACGGAAGCTAAATAGCGAGAACTCAACCAACAACAGAATTTTTTAGACGAGGACGGAGCTTGACCCGCAGGCGCATGGAAACAACTAGGTGGGTGTCAAATCACCTACTCGACCTTCTAATGACAATCACTACTAAGGAAATCAAATCTAAGTTCTAGAATACGCAAGTGACTGAAATCCGTACTACGAACGAATGCTATACAAAACAGGATCTAGAATCATTGAATCGATCTCAAACTCAAGGGGAAGTCTATACACTAGGTAAGAACAACACCCTAAAGACTTGAACTGCAAAATCAACCTATAACCACTCCGTGCGGTAAACGCGTATGAAGACAGGCCGAAAAATACAGGTGATCGAAACTTGACCCCGATGGTACTAATGTGTAGCTCTACTCGTTGTGGTTCTATAGATATGATGCACGCTCTATTCCGACACACGAGTTGGAAGAAAACTCACACCGAAGCTCGTAGGAACTTACCACACATAGAAGCCGATAGCGCGCACTCTTGGTATCAGTGCGTAGCTCTCGCCGTTGCTAACACAATGGCGGTGTTGCTTCTCCAATGGCGGCTCCGTAGCTCACGTAGCAAGTAGATAAGACTCTCTCTCTCTCTCTCTCTCTCTCTCTCAGACACAGTCACGGCGCTCAAAAACTCACTTTGATTAATAAAACTGAATCCCTTTAGGTTACAAAACTTTGGCTGATATACCACAGCCTTGGAGGTGAGAACATCTCTAACTAATTACATCGGCAAGTGAAATTACTTCGGATTTACAAGCTGGAAACTCAATTGAGTCCCGTTACATAACGAATGGCTCAATTCAAAATCAGTGTCGGAAAGACATTTATTACAATCAATGGTTACAAAAAGGATGAGTGTGAGCAAAAAATGTGGGTGTGATCCTCTGCTGGCTCTGCTGGCTCAACAGTGGGGCATCGTCATCATCCTTAGTATGCCCTTCTTCTTGGTCATCCTCCTCCTTATCATCTCCTTCGTCCTTATCCTCTTCTTCTTCCTTATCCTCTTCTGCTTCTTCCAAGGAATTCTGTTGCTCAATATAATCCAGGATTGCATGATTCATTAGAGAATTATTATATTCAGCCAATTTGTCCTGCAAATCACTCTACATAGTTTCCATGAAAGACTTCAAATTTTCCAGATCAAAGAGAGCATTGCCTACTGGGTTTAAAATTTCAGCCAGGGTGTTATAAATGTATCTGTCAGTGAGGGAATCCTTCAAAGCTGTATGGTGAATAAATAAGGAGTTGAAATCAACTCTCTTCTGTTAAGTATGGAGCCTGATTTACCCTTGTAGTTTTTTGTGGTAAAAGCGCACATTTGTAAGGCCCCCATTATGAGGAGAAGCCATCGTGCGTGAAGGAAAATCACTCACCGGAAACCAAAATTTTCACGGGCAAGAATCAGGGGCAACTTTAAAGGCCTCGAGGGCGGAGGCCCTCGAGACTTTTTTTTCGCCGGAATATTATGGCCGGCCGGCGGCCAGAAAGTGGTCGGAAAACAACCGGTCGGTTGGCCGGTGGTCGGTAGTCAATGGTCGATGGCCGGTGGTCGGAAGTCAATGGCCGGTGGCCGGTGGCCGAATTCAAAAGCGGACTTGTCTTCTCAAGGGCGGCCACACATGGGCGGATGGGAGGGTCCGATTTGGACTTATTCGCACAAGGGCGGCTACACATGGCTGTCTCTCATAAGAGATGGCAGCCATTTTGGCCTATAAAAGGAGGCCATTTCTACACACATTTCATAGTGTGAAGTTGATGCAACAAGGTGAGGGTGAGGTGGTGAGAGTGAAGCAAGGCGGGAGCTCCATTAAGGGTATAATCCCTTTGTAAACTACTTCTTGTTTTGAAGTACTAAAGCCATTGAGTGGCTGCTTTCCCGTGGACGTAGCCCACATTGGGTGAACCACGTATATCGTGTGTACTCTCTCTCTCTCTCTCTACTCTATAATCTCCTGTATATAAATTTGTCTCTCTCCATTAAGTAATCTACTCAATTATCTATTTAGTTATGTGTTATTTCCTAACAACTGGTATCAGAGCAAGGTTTGCTCGTAGCTAAATTATCTCAAGGAAAGGATTCCTTGAATTGAGTGGGAGTTATGGTGGAGGAAGGGAAGCTCAAGATTGAGAAGTTCAACGGCAAAAACTACCAACATTGGAAGATGCAGATTGAAGACTATCTCTACCAGAAGGACCTCTATTTGCCACTAGGTGGTCTTGCGAAGAAGCCCGCAACAATGGCAGATGAAGCATGGATTGTCCTTGATTGAAAGGCACTGGGAACAATCTGGTTAAGCTTGGCGTCAACGGTGGCCTTCAATGTTTCAGAGATGAAGACCACGGAGGACTTGATGAAGTCACTTGACGACTTCTACAAGAAACCATTGGCATCCAATAAGGTATTTCTTATGAAGCGCTTGTTCAATCTAAAGATGGCAGAGAATGGTTCAGTTGCAGAACACCTAAATGACTTTAGCACAAACATAAGTCAACTTCGATCAGTGAAAATCAATTTCGATGATGAAGTGTGAGCTCTCCTTATACTATCATCTCTACCGGATAGTTGGGACAGCCTTGTGATGGCTGTAAGTAATTCTATCTCTGGCACAAATACTCTTTAAGTTTGATGATGTTGTGGGTGTTCTCCTAAGCGAGGAAATGCGAAAGAGAAGCACAGGAGAATCATCAAGTGCTGCACTATCAGTGGAAACAAGAGGAAGGCTTAAGGAGAGGTTCAAAAACCAAAAGGGTCGTGATCGCTCAAGGCGGAGCAAGTCACGCACAAAGTCAGTTCTTGAATGTTGGAACTGCGGCAAGAAGGGCCATGTCAAGAAGGATTGCTGGTCCAAGAAGAAGAAGGAGACAGAGTCTCAAGACAACAAGCCAACATCGGAGGCCAATGTGGCAGGTAAAGTAGAGCAAGATGCTCTAATTCTCTCATTAGACAATGTGTCTAATTCCTGGATAGTAGATTCCGGGGCTTCATTCCATGCGACACCACACAAGCAACATTTCCAAGACTACACCAAAGGTAATTTTGGGTATGTATACTTGGGAGATGATGAAGCTTGTGAGATTTTCGGTAAAGGTACAATTTTTGTCAAAACTGCTAACGAAAATGAATGGAAGCTTAAAGATGTTAGGCATGTTCCTTCTCTTCGCAAAAATTTGATCTCTACAGGACAATTGGACGATGAAGGTCACAACATTGCATTCGGAAACAAACGGTGGAAGATCTCAAAGGGATCTTTGGTGGTGCCAAGGGTGAAAAAGTCGGTACACTTTACTTGTGTACTGTTAGCACGCAACCTTCAGCTTGTGTAGCAACTACAGAAGTTGATAGTGCGGTGTGGCACTACCGACTTGGGCATATGAGTGCCAAAGGAATGCAAATCCTTCAAACAAAGAAGCTTCTACCAGGTTTGAAAGAAGTGGACTTAGAGTTCTGTGAAGATTGTGTTTATGGTAAACAAAAGAGGGTAAAATTTCAAAAATCAGGAAATGAAAGAAAAAATAAAAAACTTGAGTTGGTTCATTCTGATGTTTGGGGTCCTGCAAGTACACCATCACTTGGTGGCTCATTGTACTATGTAACATTCATAGACGATGCAACTAGAAAAACATGGGTTTATGTCATGAAGAATAAATCTCATGTATTTTCCATATTTCAAAGGTGGAAAGCCTTTGTGGAGAATGAAACAGGTACCAAGGTTAAATGCCTCAGATCCGACAATGGAGGCGAATATTGCAGCCAAGCTTTTGAAAGCTTTTGTGCTAGCAATGGCATTCGAAGGCAAAGGACAACCCCAAGGACACCTCAACAAAATGGGGTTTCGGAAAGGATGAACAGGACAATCATGGAACGAGCACGAAGCATGCGGCTACATGCAGGCCTACCGCTTGAGCTTTGGGCGGAAGCTGTAAGTACGTCTGTGTACTTAATCAATCATTCACCCTCAACGGCATTGGATGGGGGAGTTCCAGAAGAGGCATGGAAGGGTAAACCGGTGAATTATGCATTTCTCAAAGTGTTTGGGTGTGAGGCTTTCATGCACATAGATAGAAGCCTAAGATCAAAGCTATATGCAAAGTCCAAAAAGTGTTTCTTCATTGGCTATGGAGAAGGTGACTTTGGGTATCGCCTATGGAATCCTAAAGATGGTAAAATCTTAAGGAGTAGGGATGTAATTTTTAACGAACAAAATATGTACAAAGATTACTTGGAAAGAAAACAAACAAAAGAAACAGGTGATGAGTACATGGAGCTTGAGGACGGTGAAGACTCAAGGACTGCAAACGGTCACAATGTGCAACAACGTCAACCAAATGAGGAGCCTCAACCTATTCCCTGAAGATCTACAAGAGCAAGTAGACCTCCAGAAAGGTTTGTTCCTTCCTTCAACCATCTCTTGATCTCAGATTTTGGAGAGCCGGAATCATACGAAGAAGCTATGCAACATGAATCCAAAGAAGAATGGACGAAGAGCATGCAAGTGGAGATGGACTCACTACATCGCAACCAAACATGGGAGTTGGTTGAGTTGCCTAAAGGTAAGCGAGCACTTCAAAACAAATGGGTGTACAAGCTGAAGAAAGAAAAAGGTGGGAAGAAAAGGTACAAGTCTAGGCTTGTGGTAAAAGGTTTTTCTCAAAAGAAAGGTATTGACTTCAATGAAATATTTTCTCCTGTTGTAAAAATGAACTCAAGTAGGCTTGTCTTAAGCCTTGTGGATGCTCATGATCTAAATCTCAAGCAAATGGATGTAAATACGGCATTCCCTCACGGTGACTTAGAGGAGGAAATCTACATGCTTCAACCAAAGGGGTATGAAGTAAAAGGTAAGGAGAAAATGGTTTGCAGATTAAAGAAGAGCTTGTATGGTTTAAAGCAAGCATCAAGACAATGGTACTTGAAGTTTTATCGATGGATGTTGGATCATGGATTCACAAGATGCAACTCGGATCACTGCGTCTACACGGAGAATTTGGGAGATGGGAAATTCATCATCCTAATGTTGTATGTTGATTGCAAGTGCTAACATGCAGGACATCAAAGACCTAAAAGAGGAGCTGTCCAAATCTTTTTCAATGAAATATTTAGGTGCTGCAAAGAGGATACTTGGTATGAAAATATCAAGGGACAGGACGAAGAAGACAATAAAGCTATCTCAAGAAGATTACATCAAGAAGGTACTAGAAAGGTTTGCAATACAAAATGCAAAACCAGTTTCTACACCTTTGGCTGGTCATTCTAAACTAACGAAGGATATGTGTCCAAAGACATAAGAGGAGATAGCCTATATGTCTAAAGTTCCATATGCTGCAGCGGTAGGTTCTCTAATGTATGCTATGGTCTGGACAAGGCCAGACATTGCACATGCAGTGGGAGTTGTGAGTAGGTTCATGGACAACCCAGGTAAAGAGCATTGGCAAGCTGTGAAGTGGATACTTAGGTATCTAAAAGGGACAACAACAAATGCTTTGTATTTTGGAGGAACTGATATTTTTCTAGAAGGGTATGCTGATGCAGATATGGTAGGTGACAAAGATACTCGAAGGAGCACTACTGGCTATGTGTTCACGGTTGGAGGCACAGCAGAAAGCTGGGCTTCAAAGCTGCAAAAAGTGGTTTCACTTTCTACCACGGAAGCAGAGTATGTAGCAATGACGGAGGCAAGCAAGGAAATTATGTCACTTCACAGATTCTTAGAAGAGCTTGGATTCAAACAAGACAATTGTGTCTTGTACAGTGATAGACAAAGCGCTATCCATCTTGCGAAGAACTCCGCCTTTCATTCAAGGACCAAGCACATTGAGGTGAGATATCACTTCATACGCACTCTTTTGGAAGAGGGACAACTAAAGCTAGGAAAGGTGTATACAAGTGAAAATCCTGCAGACATGTTTACAAAGGTGGTCAACAAGGAGAAGTTGAGCTTTTGCTCATCTTCAATCGGCATTCAAGGATAAGAAGCCAGAATGGAAAGCAGTCACAGGTTTGGTTTGGAGATCAATCTCCAAGTGGGAGATTGTTAAGTATGGAGCCTGATTTACCCTTGTAATTTTCTGTGGTAAAAGCGCACATTTGTAAGGACCCCATTATGAGGAGAAGCCATCGTGCGTGAAGGAAAATCACTCACCGGAAACCAAAATTTTCACGGACAAGAATCAGGGGCAACTTTAAAGGCTTTTTTTTCGCCGGAATATTATGGCCGGCCGGCGGTCGGAAAGTGGTCGGAAAACAACCGGTCGGTTGGCCGGTGGCCGGAAGTCAATGGCCGGTGGCCGGAGGCCGAATTCAAAAGCGGACTTGTCTTCTCAAGGGCGGCCACACATGGGCGGATTGGAGGGTCCGATTTGGACTTATTCGCACAAGGGCGGCTACACATGGCTGTCTCTCATAAGAGATGGCAGCCATTTTGGCCTATAAAAGGAGGCCATTTCTACACACATTTCATAGTGTGAAGTTGATGCAACAAGGTGAGTGTGAGGTGGTGAGAGTGAAGCAAGGCGGGAGCTCCATTAAGGGTATAATCCCTTTGTAAACTACTTCTTGTTTTGAAGTACTAAAGCCATTGAGTGGCTGCTTTCCCGTGGACGTAGCCCACATTGGGTGAACCACGTATATCGTGTGTACTCTCTCTCTCTCTCTCTTTACTCTATAATCTCCTGTATATAAATTTGTCTCTCTCCATTAAGTAATCTACTCAATTATCTATTTAGTTACGTCTTATTTCCTAACATCTTCATTTTCAGCATTGTTTCAGCCCGATCTGCAGCTCTCTGCACTTCATTCCTTTCTTCCTTGCTGATCAGCATATCACATTCCACCTTAGCTAGATTTTTATTTAATAGCTCAATAACCCTATCTAAATGAGCTTCAAGTAGCCTATGGCACGTATTCTGCTCATCTCGTGCTGTTTGGAGCTTCTGGATCTGGTCTTCAACTTCCTTCAAGTCAAGTTTAGCCTTTTTCAGTTCATCTTCTGACCCTGCACCATCCAAAATTTGTCCCATACAGTGGACGATAGTATTCCAGGAAGACTGGATAAGGACAGAACATCCGTCCTTTACTATAGCTAGGTCTGAACTAGTAGGCTCATATACTATCACTGGAGCCATATAGGGTAAGGCTGCATAATCATCTTTCTGTAGAAAAAGACGTCCTTTCAGTGGATGGCTCTGCATCTGCTGCAACATGTCCTTCTTTACCAGGTGCAAATGTTATTCATTATTTGGAATAGAGACACTACCTGGTAAAGTTGAAGAAGCTGGACCTTTGCCTTTGTCCACTTGTCCTTTGCCTTTGTCCACAGCCGACTACTCTGCTACCTTCTCAAAAATTGTTGCTTTTGCCTGATCTTTGCCAGAACCAGTAGCGACTGTACTATGTCCTACTGACTGGTTAAGCACAGTATTCTGACTCCAGGTTTCTTCTCAGTTTGACTCACTATAGCCTTTTGAGTATTCACAGTCTTGACCTAATTTTCTATCTGCTTCAGAAACGCACTGCTCTTTGTCAGTGTAGTCTTTGGCTTCTTTGAGCTGCCAGCGTGATCTTCGGTGGCTTTCCTTTTCAGACTAGTTGGAGTGGTCCGACTATCTGTCGCTTCGTCATTTGAGGACAGATCAATATTCTTGGGTTCTGAAACTGGCTTCTCACTCCAAGTTGATTTTACCTGTCCATGAACCTCTGGAGCAATGGCCCAATACAAGAATTGCCAAACATACCAAGCCTTAAAAACACTCTGGGATTTCAACTTGACAATTTGCTGAAGCACATTGTGTGATAGGATTTGATAAAGGTTGATATAGACCTTTGAATCCAATGTCTTGGCCAACAGCATAGCAAGGACTTTCTCAAATACATATGTTGGATTATTTTTAAGGCTTACTGCTTCGGCCAAAAACTTGTAAGCAGTAGAGGCTTCTAGTCCTGCCACTAGAATCCCTTGACCACTGGCCTTGCGCTTGCGCTTAGCCACTTCATCCTCCTTTAGGACTATACTTATCTGCTGTGGGGTCGCCACAGATGGCTTGGTCTCATTGGGCATCCAGAATGCAAAATCTATGTCTTCTAGTGTAGCCGACACCTTTTGACCATTCACTATGGCACTGCCATCTTCAACATCAAAAGAATCAAGAACCTGCTTTATGATGTCTGCATCGAAAACAATTCTTGTGGCTTGCAGCACAACTCGTAGATCCCATAGTTGTGGCAAAGCCATTGCTTGGTCGGTAATACATAGCACTGAGTCTTACTATACGGAATGATGGCAAGGTTTTCCTTTGCAGAAGTAACGATGGCTTGGGTTTCTTCAAGAGACTCCTGCATCTTGTCTGAGCGCTTCTTCCTACCCATACACTGTGAAGACGATGAAACAGGCAAAGGAGAAGAAGACTTACTTGATGAGTCAAAGTCGTACCCAGGTGTCGCTGGCAAAGCTAGTCACGACAGTCAATTGTCTCCTCAGAAGAAGAGGTCTGCGGCTGTAGCGAAGATACTTCAGAGCTTGGCGATGGCAAATGAATAATGGGAGGAAATCATCGCGCAGGGGATTTGTGAGGAAAAATGCCGACTCTCATGACTGTTATACGTGTTCGCTCCATAAAGGATTCACCACTTGCCGCTCCTAAACTTGTGTGCATCACTGCTGTTGTGGAAGACATGCATTGGACAAGACTTATCCCCTTGAAATGATTACTACTGGCGTGCCATCTGACCGTTGGGCGCTTAAAAATTAAAAAGTGTGTTCCCAATGATACTAGACTGGTTTGCAGTCTGGTTTGAGCACACTGGTACTGATTCTAAGATCAGTGGGATTGGTTCTACTGGTATTGGTTCTAAAATTGGAATTGGCTGCACATGAAAAATCCCAAAAATATCTGATTCTGGTATCTCTTGATCTGCAGTTCCCAATTCCCTAGTACCTTGTTCTTGCCCCGACTCTCTAGCTTTTGAATAGTAAAGCTTGATCTTTACACCATTGTATACTCCTGGAAACAATAATCCAGATAAATATTTCAGTCTTACTGTACCATTGGAGAAGACCAAGTCTACCTCAAATGGTCCAGCCCAGGCAATCTTTAGGTTTGGCTTCTTCGGACCCAGTCTACACTGATAGAGAAGCACCAAATCTCCTTTCTGAAATTCCCAAACCTTAATTCGGCGATCATGCCAGTGCTTCATTCGTTGTTGAAAAATTTCTTATTCCAGCATAGCCCGTTGCCTGAGTTCATCTAACTGCATAAGTTCATCTAGGCGCTTTTTCAGATTGTGGTTGAAGTCTAAGCCATACTTGATAGCCATTCTCAGACTTGGGATAACAAACTCCATAGGAATCACAGCTTCAGTTCCATACACCATTCTGAATGGTGTCAACCCAGTAGTGACCTTGTAAGCTGTCCTATACGCCCATAGAGTAGTCTGGAGTTTCAAATCCCACTGGTCTGGTTTCTTCTACACAACCTTAGTGAGAATAGTCTTGATTTTCTCGTTACTACTTTTAGGCTGCCCATTGAATCTGGGATAATAAGGAGTAGATTTTTGATGCTTGACTGAAAGCATATCCAATAGAATTTCCATAGTGTCATTGATAAAATGTGTTCCTTGGACTGACACAATCTCTACCGGACATACATATTGGCAGACAATATTCTCAAATAGAAACCTTGCAGTTGACTTGGCTGTGTTGTCAGGAAGAGCTTTAGCTTCAACCCACTTAGTGACATAACAAGTAGCCATTACTATGTACTTGTTCTTCCTGGGGGTAACCTTCTTAAAAGGTCCCATAAAATCTAATCCCCATTTCATGAACACGCCCAGTGGTTGTATTGGCGTTAAAGGAGTCATATCTGCAGGAGTTGTTGGTCGACCCATTCTTTGGAATATGTCACAAGTTTTACAAAAACTTCTAACATCGGCAATTAGTGTTTAACACCACAGACCAGCTTGCAAAATCTTCTTGTAAGTAATTTCATTGTAAAAATGTCCACCCGATTCGCCATTATGTGCTTCTGAAATAACTTGCATTCTCCCTTCCATAGGCACACAACGCCGAAGTATACCATCAACACCTAGTCGATAGAGTGACCCTCCGATGATAGTAAACTTCAAGCTTTTGATGACCATAGCTTTCTTTTGGTTCTGCTTTTAGTCCTCTGGAGAAGCACCTTGAGAAAGAAACTGATAAACATCATACCATTCATGATCAACTGATTCTCCTGTCTCTAGCTGGAATAAGTCAGCGTCCACTAGTTCATCCCGCAAGGGTAATTCTGAATAACCTTCCATATTAGCTCCACAGTGATTCTTTCCAGGCTTATGAAAAATTCTGAATTCAAACTCCATTAGGAACATCATCCACCATATCAACCTGCCTTGAATAATGACTTTATTAATCAAGAACAGAAGAGCCTGATGGTCCACATACAAATGGAACAACTTCCCTAACAAGTAATGCCTAAACTTTGTATCACTGAAAACCATTCCAAGGCCTTCTCTCTCAGTAGTTTTATATCCTTGTTCAGCCTAACTGAATCTGTGACTTGCAAAATAAACCGGATAATCAGTCCTTTTGTCTGGTTGAGCCAATATCGCCCCCATTGCTAATCCCAAAGCGTCTACATGTACATGGCAAATAACATCCCAGTTTGGTTGCCTAAGGATTGCTTTACTGATAATGGACTTTTTCACATTCTGGAAGCTCTCCTCACATTGAGCAGTCCAATTGAACTTACTGGTCTTCCTTGTAAGTTCATATAATGGTACTGCTTGAGAAGCAAACTTATGTACATACCTTCTATAGAAGTTAACATAACCCAGGAAAGAGCTCAACTCTAAAGCATTTCTGGATGCTTTAGCTTCCTGAACACACTAAATTTTATCGTTGGCCATTTCTTTTCCATTTCAGGAAACTACATGTCCCAGTAGCTGTCCTTTCCAAACTAGGAATACGGATTTAAATGGATTCAAACAAATCCGCTTCTCTTGACAGCGTTTGAAAACCATTTCTAGGAATAGTAGGTGATGTTCCTCATCTAAATATACAGTAAAGTCATCCATAAAGATAGCGAGGAACCGATGAAGGAATTCATTAAACATTTCCATCATACACCACTGAAAGGTAGTTGGTGCATCGCACAGACCGAAAGGAATCACCAGATACATGAAATCTCCCCACTCGGTGATGAAAGTGGTCTTCGCTCTATCTTCAGGAGCAATTTGTAACTGGTTATAGCCATTGTAACCATCCATAAAGCTATACATTTCATATTATGTGATCTCATCAAGCAACATGTCAGTAAAAGGCAATGGAAATGGATCTTCGATAGTTTGGGCATTGAGTTTCCTATAGTCGACACAAACTCTCAATTTCTCGTTTTTCTTGGGAACTACGACTATGGAAAATAGCCAATCTCTACTGGCCACCTCTGTGATGAACCCAGCCTTGAGAAGATTATCGATCTCCTCTTTGACCTTCTTAGCATAGTTGGGGTTCATTCGGTATCTTTGCACTCGTACTGGTCTAGCATCTGTCTTCAACGGTATTCGGTGCTGACATACTTTAGGATCCACCCCCTTTAGGTCCGTGTGTTCCCAGGAAAATACGTCTTTGTAGTTTTGGAACATCCTGCATGCCTTTTCCCTCATTACCGGGTTGAGATGCTTGTTGACCTTGATCATCCTAGGACTATCCTCCGAGCCTAGGTTCCATTCTTCCACTTCTTGGTCGTCTGGAAGCAACCAATTAGGCCCGCCTCCTTTTCATTTGGTTGATTCCTCAGCATAATCCCAGGATGGCCCATTCAGTTCTGAATTAGCATTATGATCCACTGTGTGCTCTTCAGAACGTATTGGCTCCTCTATCATACTAGTATCAGCTGATTTCACCAACCTCCCAGTTAACTGAACTGATCTTTCCCATGTGTTGATTTCAGTAAACTAATCTAGGAATTGTTTTTTCTACTTATCGGCCTGCTCTTTATTTAATAAAACTGCATGCAAGTCAATCTTTGCTAAAGAAAATATGTTTAGAGCTGCTAACATTCGTTCGATCTTCTTTGCCTTGTACTTTTGACATAATTCCTTCGGCCTCAGCTCTTTTCTCCAACTCCTAGTATTGTTCGTCTGGATCTGAATTTTGCCGCTGGCCCCTTCTGTGGTTAAGTTTTGATTTGCATAGTCATGAACAACATGTGCCGTTCTCAACCATGGGTGCCCTAGCAGCATCCCATATGCCCCTTACACATCCAGAACTAAGAAGATGGTTTTAAATTTTTCCCTGCCTACTCTTATCTGCATATTTTCAATAATGCCCATAGCTTATACCACTCTATAATCTGCCATTCGCACTTTAAATGGTGCTGGCTTTAGATTTGTGATACCCATTCTCTGCTGGAGATGAACTCCCATTATATTGACTCCTGCTCCTCCATCCAAGATAACACTTGAAAGAGGTTCCCATTGCTTCCTAACCTTGTAGTCCACCTAAATGAGTGGAGCTTCATCATCTCAGACGGCCGTCAGGTCCACTGTTCTGGCTTCCGCTTCAGCTTTCCTGTGTTGTCTGATGAAGTTTGCCACTTCACGCAAGGTTTTTCTGATATCTTTCAGCTCCATAGTCAACTTCTGAATTCTATCACAAATTTTAACCTGGATTTCTTCTTTCTCTTGGTCAGACTAATTGTCAGAGCTCGAAGAACTGGTTGTATCTTCACACTGCCATTCCTCTCTTGCAATGCTTCCAATCCTTCCATCAACTCTCAATTCATCATCCATTCCTTGTACCGCAGCCAGCATGGTCTCAGGTATGTCCGGTATTGAATGATCTTTCTCAGTTGATTGGGCTGGTATCTTTTGAAAAAATTGGGCTCCAGAACTTTTTGGCTGCTCTGGCAGCTTCTTCGCTAAATCCTCCGTGATTTTAGCCGCTAGTTCTCTCTATGCTTGCCATTCATCTACCACCTTCTCTTTACCCTTGGCCTTCCAAATTTCCCTTTGTTGAGCCCACTTGCTGCTGTTAGTAGTGACTCGTGTTTCTGAAGTTTTTAGAATTTCCTCAATTACGACACCCTTGCTTCTCGTGACTACCCGTACTGGGACTGGCTCTCGTGCCTTAGCCTCAGTAGCAGTAGTTGCAGGTGCGTCTGGGCATTGGGCTGCGAAATGGCCATACTTCCCACAAGTGTAGCAATTCATACTCCAATTCTGGAAGTTGCCACGCCCCTTGCCTCAGCCCATACCCGTTTGGAATTGGCCACGTCCTTGAGCAGTACCATTGGTACCTGGTCTCTCCTCTTGAGATACTTTGGCGGGTTATACTTTCACTGGTTCAGTATAGGCTACCACTGACAGGCCTTTACCCTTCTTAAAGTGATGAATCCTAATACCACAATTGTTCCATAAATGACCAAAAGCCTTACAGTAGGTACATTGTGGGAACTCGTTGGAGATATGGTCCTTGGATTTGCATTTTGAACACCAAGTCTCCATCTTCTGAACTGGCTTTTTGGTGTGGATAATCTTGGCAATCTGTCTAGCCATTTCTTCAATCTTCTTGGTCCAAGATCCCTTCTGTGAATTCTCCTTGGACCGTTCATTAGAGCTACTTTCAGAGCTGTTGGACACCTCACTGGAATCAGAACTCTTAGTAGCAGAGCTACTACTATTGGATCTTCTCTTTTTGTGACTCTTTTCCTTCTTGGCCTGTTGTTCTAGCTTCAGTGCTTGTTGTACCAGATCATTGAATTTCTTGGTAGGAGCTGGTACCTCCTGCTCCCTAAGATTTTTGCTTCTAAAACCATTCAGAAACCATGCCCTCAACCTGTTCTCAGATGGCGGTTTCTGTAATTGCCTGGTTAGCTCCTTGATTTTTTCCACATAACTTCGGACTGATAGATTTTGTTGCTTGATCTTATCCAGCTCACAGAGGATATTTTCATCACCTGTGTTGTCGGAATACTCCAATCTGAAGGCTTTGAGCAATTTGTTGTAAGATCTGAGGTGATAGGCGGGGTAATGGTAATACCACTTTCTCGCTGCCTCTTTCAAAGTTTGCGGAAAGTATTTCCCCCAATCATCTTCATCAATATTTTTCAGTTCAGCATACTCCTCAAAAGCCTGTATGTGAACGTCTAGATCATCCTTCTTATCTCCCTTGAATATTGGAAAAGAATTTTTCAAAGAAGATGAATAATCACTCCGATTACCACTGATTCTGCGGCTTCTCTTCTTAGATTCAAAACGGTGCTTGGAAGTCTTCTTGCAATTGTCAGTGTCTGCATCCCATTCAATGTCTGTTTTTGTCTCTATGTAAGTGAACCCTTTGGCCTGTCGGCTAGAAGTGTAGTGACTGCCTTTACTTCCCTTGGTACCCTCATCCCCCTGCCAGGACCGAGAACTCTTGGCTTTCCGTGCTTCCCTTTCTGCCCGTCTGCGTCGAGAATGACTGGACTGCTGTGAGTCCTGCGTCTCATCAGCCTGACTATGCTCCTCTTCAGCCTCAGTGTCAGTAACCTTCTCTTGCTTAGGGTCACACTCTCTTCCCGACTCCTCAGGAATAGGATCAACACGGATGGTGGATTTCCGGCCACGACTGGGTTTGGGTGCCATTGTTGAAAACTTCCAACTGGGATAAGAGTCTTTTAGTCAACGAGCTTCAGCTCAAGCCACCGTGATTGCCAAAACGGAATTGGAGCTGATCTCTTGAGATAGCTAAATCCAGTGTTAGAAGATTTCGGCTATTGATGATGTATTAGTTTAGACAGTCAACTGGACAGAAAATCAGAAACTGAACTGGAATTTATCTACTGGAATGAAAATCAGACCATGTACTAAGAATAATATTCAGATTCAGATTCAGAGTACTAGATACAGAGTAAGTGTGACTGGAATATCTATCGTGATTGGAATTATAGATGAAAGATTACAGTAAGTATGATGTGATTTATAGATAGAGTACAACCGACAACAATTGCCAAGGATTGACAACTCAAGTACAAATGCCGCCAAAATGCTAATCCGACTATGCTCAAGACTATGCTAACCCAAATGCCAACCCGATTACAATGTAATGGGCCCTATTTATATACCTTGGGTTTACCATGGTAATTACCGGAGTAATTACTGATAAATTCACTACCCGTCTCATAAGAGAATGTTACCACTTAGTGAAGTTGTCTCAGTCATCTACACCCATTTTTTCATGCTCGCACAAAGCACATTGAGGTGCATTACCAGTATGTCAGGGAGAGGCTCTCAGCAGGAGAGATCAACTTGGCTTATGTGCCAACACAGAACAACCTTGCAGATATTTTCACAAAGGCATTGTCTCGTGATAAGCTTGAAGCTTTCCACAAAGCTTTGGGCTTACTCCCCTTTGTGGACTGATCATGTCCTCAAGGCATGGCACTTCCCTTTACTCATGTGCCAGCTCTCATTCACCGCATCACTCCAAGGGGGATTTGTTACCATATACATGTGGTAGTGATGTGTGTGAACACACTAGGACCGCCGGGGCATTTTTTCCCTCTTTAGGAGGTTTTTCCCCTCGAGCATTGTATATACGCCCATCACTCTAGGGCTATCCATTTTTCCATTGCACACTAAGTAGCACACTCTCTATTGTGTGCCTTCATCTTCCTTCATCTTCTCCAAGTTGTGTGCGTTTCTTTGCAACCCTAATTCCAACAATTACTAGGTAGAACCTTTCTTTTTGTGGTTGCTTATCTTTTCTATTGCTTTGTATAGATGATCCTTCTAGGATTAGATCCCGGGATTGCTTATAATCTATTATTTGACCAAAGACTTGAAGCTTTGTAGGATCATAAATCCATTGTTGAATCTGTCTGTCAATTGGATGGATCCATGCTTTCTTTATGGCCTCAAGATTAATTGGCTGGATTTGTACAACATCCTACTGCTGAGGAGGGTCAGCTTCTTCCGTGATTTTTTTTTTTTGATTTTGAATCAGAGTTTGCATAGTTAACCTTGTCCAATCTTTGCACTTTGATGTTCTATGTACTGCCACATTGGTATTAATCCATTTGGATTTATCTTTATAAGTTTGAAGTCTGAGAGGGTATTCTAGATCCAAAATAGTTTCTTCTTTATAGGACTAATGGATAACTTTTTCCCCCTTCCACACATAAACCCTTGGGCCTCCCTTTGATGTTCATTGACACCCTTCCCTTGGGCGGCCATTTGGCATAGTGCTTAAGACTTTATGGGCACACTGTATTTGGCATGTATATCAACCAAGGCATTGCCTTACACAAACTCCATTTTTAGCAGCCCTTAATTAACAATATCATTGTGAAAATAGTCCTTGAATGCATGAAATATACAAAATGTATATATAGTGACCCCCCCCGGAGCACAAATACTTTGCACCTGAAATAGGTTTCATAATAAAATTAAATAATCAACTCCACACGAGGTACCATGGCATTCGGACTGAAGGATTTTAGGCCATTCTTGTGCAAGAATCCCCTCTTTCACTCTGATACTAAGTTGTGTGTGCACAAATCATGTCTACATCTCCTTCTCTAGATCTTACATCATTTTACTATACAGTCTATTTTGTGTGTGTGTGTGTGTGTGTGTGTGTGCACTTGCACGCTTGTCTAATTGTGTATACTTGGGCTTTGGGAGAGATGGTGAAAGGTTGATGGCTATGTGTGTGACCAAAAGTTCAATATTTTAAGCTTACATTCTCCCGAATTCCCAACATTGTTGGTGTCAGCAAAGCAATGAAAGACATCTCAATTGAGCGGGTGAAGTTATTGGTGTTGGTTGTTAAGATGTGGATATTGATGTTGGTAGTGCGGTGATGGCTGCCAACAGTAGTAAATATGATAAAGCAGGTGGTGGATCCACTGAACAAGGGCTATATGAATAGTTGTTGTGGGTGGGGTGGGTTGTCTTGCTACCATGAGGGTGGTATTAAGATCAAACTTAGTGTGTTGAGTTGAGGATTATGTGAGTAGGGGAGAAGATCATCTCTTCTACTTTGACTCCATTGTTGTTGTCTAGTTCTATGATTTAAGGATATGATAATTGACGCATCTGCTATTCTCCATCCTTCATAGGACATCTAAGCCATTTCAAGGAGCCCCTAAACTACTCATGTCTAGCCAACCAAAAGTGTGCAATGCGGCTAGGAAAGCATCGGCCTCTAATTGTGAGGGTTCACAACAAAAAATGAGCAAAACTCTAGCTTCACTTTGAAAAATAACAAAGAAGAACTCAAAACTCTTGTGTAGGTGAAGATTTGGTGTAGCCTCACTCCCAATTGCACAGATGTGGTGCTTATTTTTCTTGCTAAAAACCCTAAATTAATGCTTTACTTCTTCGCTAGAACCTTTCATGGAAGTTTCAGAACTTCATTAGACAAGCCCAAGTGATTATTTGGAGATGGAAAACCCTAATTGGTGGCCTCACAACCTCAACCACGCAATGGAAACCACTTGAAAATTTTCGAAACATTTATCGGCCCTTTACCGTGTTTTAGAGAGAGAGAGAGAGAGAGAGAGAGAGAGAGAGAGAGAGAGAGAGAGAGAGAGAGAGAGAGAGAGAGAGAGAGAGAGAGAGAGAGATATAAATGGGGTGGCCACGGAGGAGAAAGGGGATCATGGAGGAATTTTTGTAAATTAATTATTAGAGTTGTCCTGTTGCCCCGCTTCCACAAGAGGAAAAAGCAACAACTGATGATATTTTCAAGTCAAGGGTAGATAGGAAAAACAAGGAAACAAGGGAAACAAGATTCAAATTTTGGATTGGACTCAAAGCATGTGCTCAGAAGAAGGATTTGAACCAAGTTAAGTAGGATACACATTGTGATCTACAATAATTGAGTGCTTGGTAATTCTATGATGAACTTTGGTGGGAAAAAGTGGTTGAGGAATTTTGGAAATTCCCTAGTTGATATGTATACCAAATATGGTGCACTTAATAGAGAAATAGGAGCATATTTTTTGGAATGTTCTCTCTTGCAGTGCATTGCTAGCGGGGCCGTAGAGTTTTCCTCAGCACTACCATGGTTGATATGTAGGCCTAATGTGATGAAAATGAATGCTTTGGTCAAGATGTATGCCAAATGTGTTGGGGTTGGTGATTCTTTGATTGATATGTAATCAAATGTAGTATCCTTACAAAAGCACATAAGGTTATTGACGAGCTCTATTCAAAATTTCATTTATTAAAAATCATTCATTGCAGGGCCAAAGCATGTATTGGTGGTGCCAAAAGGGGGTATCTTGGACACTACTTTGGTAGAACTTTACAAGCCCCATCTTCATGTGTTACATGTAAAATAAACTAGCATGTTATTTGTCAATGGATAGATTTTTTCATGTAGAATCTAAAAGTATAAAGTCCGACGGTCCCCACTTTCTTTAAAGGATACCACCAAAAGGTGCAAAAAGTGGTACCACCAATCATGCTTTTACCCTGCAAGATATGTCCATTATGGCTATGACAAGGAAGATGTGTGCAATTTTAACTGAATACGCATGAAGGGAAGGCCTTTCGCCAAATGAAATCACCCGTACTAGCATCTTGAAGGTATGTAGCACTATTTGAGACACTGATTGTGATTTTTTGACAAATTTAATACACCCTTTTTCTATTCAATCTGTAAATTTTTTTCCCATTTCCAATTTATGGTACCCTTCCTTTGTGAAAATCTGAGAAAAAATGAAGTTTAATAACCCCTTTTGCTGCACTCATGTGATAGTCACATAAATATTATAAGTGACTCTGAGTATTTGTGGCCCCTCTTTACAATTGTTTCCATGAGTGGTGGCTATCGCTTTTTACATGACCCTTTATGGAGTGAGCTCTCTCTAGGTATATACAATGAAACCATATTAGCACAAATAATAAAAACACTATGCAAATACAAATGACTGAGATATATTATTTGGTGCCTTCTTCTCAGTTGTAGGCATTCTAATCTACACATCATCAATTTCAATACTAGTAAAGATAAAAGATGGCACCATAATTCACCATTACATGCCAACTATCCCAATTGTGATGCTAACCACATACAGCAGGAGGGTGTCCAAACTCATAACAAACAATATCATCTGGTCCATCAACTTCCATATTCACTCCATCATTTGCACAATGTGCAATAGTAATATGTTGTCTTATGAGTATAAGTTGCTATGTTTTTTCTTTCAATTGCTACACAGCCAAGGAGTTCCTATGTTTTTATCAAAATACATGAGCAATGTTTTCACTTGTGTTCCAATCCTAAGACATGATTAAAGCATGTATTTTTCATGGTTTACTGCACTTGTATATAGTAGCTTTTTTTTTAAAACACCAAAGGGAAAAATGATATCAATTTTTTGTGCTTTTTATCATTGTCATATATTTGTGCATTCCTACATTTAAGTAGATCAAAAAAAGTAATTGATATATGAAATTTTAATCTTGCCACCTCCATCTTCTGACCACTGTTGGTATCCTTGCTTGTCGCCACTTGGCTCTCGCTTGTATTTTTCTTTTCAATGATCAACGCATCTCCCTAGATTCGCCTCAAACAAATGCGTGCAAAATTGTAGCAACAGACTAGAGATAGATTATGATTTTTTTTCAAAATTTATCTCTATTTTTGTGTAGTGTTTTGATATATTAACAAACCTACATAGTGATTGAATGTATTTTTTGGTACATAGAGTTAACTTTCACATAATGAATTTAGAGAAAAAATACATCTTTTACTCTTATTTTTAATAGATTTAAAATTATTTGATTGTTACGTGTATCGAATTTTGGAAAAACATAACTTTTTAATAAAAGAAAGTATTGATCAATTATTTTATCGATTGATAAGCTTATTGATCGATATACACTAATGCTATTCAAAATTTTTAAATTACTCGAGTTTTGTGAATAATATCATATTATTTTTATTATTTGAAACGCTTAATGCAATTTAGATATCACTCAATGGGTGAGACCTTTTCAAGATTACTCCTCTTTTCATAAACAATGGTCACTAGACTTTAAACTGAAGAAAATATTTTCCCAAAAAATAGGTCTCTTATGAGATTGAAAGATTTTTTCCTAGCCATAAAAGGACACTTATATGTCATGCTATGTTACCGACCTAGTGTTAAAGGTGCTTTTGGAGGGGCCTCTATAAGTGGATGGCGAGCCCCATACCAGGTTGTTGTAGAAAATTGATCATCCATACGCAAGTGCATTTTCGTTGGGAGGTGGGATTTGAACCACCTCCCACATTCTTTGCATGCCGTTTGGACTAGCTGCAAGGAGTCTTCGTTTCATTTTTTTTATGAGCTATTGACAATGCTTAGTGCCTAGTGTGGATGTAGAACCACTTGCATTCGTTGCTACAGATCAAGCATGGTTTTATGCGCACTTCCTTTCAAAGGGCCTAGGGTAAAGGGGCCAACTTAGGGCCACCTAAGGGGAAAGTTTGGTTTAGGGGTCAAATTTGGGTGTTTTTGGGTGTTTAAGGTATTGGTCAGGATCCCTGCATCTCATTGTACACTAGTAAAGAAGGTGAATGTGTTGCAGTGATGGGAGAAGGGCTATTTGGGAAAAACAAAGATTCCTTTGTATTAAAAATGGGCATGAAAAATAGGACTTTGGATCCCCTTCCACTTGTCCACCCTCTTTTCAATATAGGCGTGGTAGGTAAGCACTTGCAGAGCCAGCACTTACTACTCAAGCACCTCTTAAGCGTGTTATTAGAGCCACGCTTGAGCTGACACGTGTCCGAGTCTTATCTAGCTTGTAAGCTTTGATGACCCTATTAAACTTCATGCTTAGCTTACCCATCCACCGTGCATGGTGTACGCCTCCACTGGTGCATCCCACGAGGCCAAGGCTTGCCCCTGTGAGGTCATTTTTCCGCCAAGGCAGTGAAGAGCGAGCTAGGGGCAGGGGGCTAGGGGCAGACCCTGTGTACGGGGGGGAAGTGTGAAGAAGAAGGGAAAACACTCTACACTGTTTGCTTCAACTTCGTCGACTCTCATGTTTACAGCTGCGGGAGGCAATCAGGTACAGCCCTTGTTCCTCACACACTAGGCTCAGTAGCCAATTCTTTTAATTCTCATTTTACTGCATATCGACCTTCACATCATGAGATTCTACACAGGAAGCACCGAATACCAAGCCTGTTTTCATGCACAAGAAGCACCAGCGAAATTCTTCCCAGCGACTCACTACCTCAACTGCAAGTGTATTCCACTAGGCCAAAGCATGCCCTTGCTTCTATTTACGCTCTGCAATGCTGAAAGATGCCCCAGCTTGAAAGCTTCAGGTAAGGTGATATGCTAAACTGTGAGTGCATGGAAGGCAGTACATGCATGAAGTAATGTGATGTAAATTATTTCATCAGTAGGCATTGCTTGCAAATTCCTTCAGGGGACTGAGACGGATACTGATACTCACTTATTTAGAAGCAATGGGAAACATTAGTAGATGATGAAGCAACATATGGGGCATGCAGATCCCTCCTCGCAAGAAGACAACCCAGATTCACCAGCCAACAACATGGCGATGAGACCTTCAAGAACAAAGTATACAGGTGAGTTTTATACTCACTCAGCAATGTATGGTTCAAGAGCAACATTTTTATATGGGTGATGCTTCGTATTCACTCAACAATGTATGGTTTGTTTCTTTTTTGTATGTTCCAAAATGTGCATTACAACGAAGCTAAACCAAGGCAATGAAACTTTGCATATATATTCCGTCAAGATGAATACATGACTCATAGGTCGACAAAAGCATGGAGACCAAAATGGTATAGTCCAAGAGATGACATTACAAAACTCATAACAGTAGTTACAGTATTAAACTGGTGTAAAAGAACTAAAAGAACTAAGTGCAACATGATTGTAAAGTTTGTTGTTGATGCATCAAAAAGCAGTCGATGGTTGACTAGGTTGGGCTCGCATTTTGTCCAATCTTTGCCTTCGAGCCAATGCATGATATGGATTAGGGACATGCAATGGCCTTATGTAAAGGTCATGTGTAGGTCCACCTTCCCATAGAATTGAACGTAATCTCTGTTCAAAAGCTTGTTGTTGTGCCTCCCAGACTTTGCGTGATTGCCTTGCTTGTTGTGCCTCGATCCTTCTTTGTTTTGCTGAATCTTTTTCTGCTATAGTTTGCGCTTTTTTCATCTCTTTCTCCAAGCGCTTTGTCTCCTTTTTCTTTGCTATCTCTTCCTTCTTTGCGGTTTTAGCTTTCATACTTTCCATGTACTGAGTAGAAGTGAGTATTAGGCTCTTCGTGTAGTCAACAAAGGCTTCGCAATTCACTTGCCTTATGCATACCTCCGTGGTTGGTATTTTCAAAAGATCAATGAAACGTTGACTATTATCTGCTTGCCTTGGTGGAGAGGGGTGATTGGGATTTTGATTTTCATCTTCAAGACCTTGCATTCTTGATTGAGTTGCATGTGTAGAATTTGCATCATTGCTGCCAAAAGAATAGTCTGAATCCAATAAACGTACATTACCTGCATTCTCATCATTGGCTGTATACAATCTTTCTTGTGAAGGCCCTTGAAAGATGGACATGTCTTCTTCTTGTAATAGCTGTGTGAAGGTCATTGGTGTGGCTATCTCTCCAGGTTCTCTCAATATGTCTTCGTCGAGCTGTGCTGCCATGTTGTTCAAAGCAATTATTGCTTCGTCTTCTATGTTTGGCTGCATTGGTGTGTTGGGTACTTGAGATAGATTTTCGATGTTATCCTCCTCTCTGAATATTTCCGTAGTTTCATCTTCAACTATGTTGATGTGCTTGCTTGGCATGCCCTCAAAGTGCACTGCAGATAAATTTAAAGGCCATATACCTGTTGCGCGAAAGCCAGCAGTGATGTTGGATTCTGTGAAAGAAGATTCTATAGCCCTAGCAACAGTTGTTGCAAGTTCTGCTTTTGTGGCTTGCCTAGATGAAGTTTTCTGTTGCCAAATGTCTCTTTCCTTTCTAAATTGCACCTTCAATGACTTGAAAACACTCACATCTAGAGGTTGTAGCTTATGTGAGGTATGAGTCGGCAAGGTGATGATGTCGATTCCTGCAGCATTAGATTTTTCTACTACATCTAGGGATACATGACTGCCATGCCCATCTAAGATTAGAAGATGTCTACTAGACTTACCGATGGTTTGAGTTATGGCATTGTTGAAGTGCTCCAACCATGCTTGGAAAAGTTCTCCCGTCATCCAAGCCTTTTTTGGCATGGCCATTGCTGCCCCTAGCTCACAATGCCGAATGTAATTACTTGTGATGCGGCTTCCTTTAAAAATGTAGTAGGAGGGAATGGCTTGACCTGTTGCATTAACACATCATAGTACAGTCATCCACTCACGAGAATCACATGTGACTCCATACACTGCTTTTGCTCCTTTTCTCGCAAGAACTTTCATGCCCTTGTCCCTAGAGCCTTGGAAACCTGTCTCATCCGCATTCCATATGTTGGTGGGTGGGTAGTTGTGTTCCGTGTATAGCTTTAGAAGGTTTTCATGAAGTGACTTAACAATTTCTAGCCTAAACCAGCTAGCTCTTGATTGGTCTAGCCCTTCGGAAACTCTGAAGACTAGGTTAGGATGTCTTCTGCGAAATCCCTCCCACCAGCTCTTGCCTGGAATTCCATTTGAGAACATTGTATGCCTCGTTTGACATATTTCTGCAACGTTGAGTTTGACATCCAAGACAGAAACTCCATGTCCTGATTCACATTTTTAAAAAATCCACTGTAGCAAAGCATCTTCTTCCTCATTACTCAGCTGAGTTGGCGGACCTTTTTTCTTTTTCTGAGTTCTCCCTTCCTCCCAATTTGTTATAGCAGATCTACTAATTCCAAATTGCAAGGAGCATTTTCTTAATGACAGGCCGTCTTCACGTGCTTGCAATGCCTTGGCCATATCCAGCTCTGTCCATCTCAAAACAGTACGTTTCTTGATTTTATGAGGAGTCTTTGGCAGTTCTGCTTCACCTTCAGTTGGCAAGTGGCATGCACTGTCTTGAACAGCTTTTGTGAGGTTCGTCAATGAAGTCCTTGTGTTTGGTGATGTCCTTTTTGAAAAGTTGGGCTTTGCTTGTTTAAGAAGAGGTTTGATTTTACTTGTAGATGATGTTGGCTTGTTGGTGGTTTTAGGTGATGTGGAGAGAGGTTTATGGTACTGTCGGTGTTGCTGTCTTGCTGATGGTTGGACGATGAAGTTTTGATGTTGGTCTCTGATTGGTGGAGAGACATTGTCTCTACTCTCATCCATGAATTGCACTTTCTTCTTGCACTTGCTTTGTGGGGATGTGATGTGGGAATGTTGTTGAAGATCAGATGCATGTAGTCGGTTGCCTTTAGACCTTGCTGGTGTATGGTTTTCTTGCTTTCTTTTTGGCATTTTCGGATTTGCTGCATGTCAAGAAAAGATGTTACGGCTGATTGATTACACAGATTGAAATTGATAAGGTGGCTCATAAACTCATGAAGTGAAGAAGGTAGAAGAATGTTCTTACTCTTGAGTAAAGCACAAAGATCTAATCCAAAGCTGGTTCCAAGAGCTTGGAGTATTCCTTCACTGAAAACTTTCTTTTGGGAGCAGGTTTAGGAGAGGGTAAATGGAGATTTTCGGCTGTCTTCTTTTGTGTAGTTGAAGATGAAGGGAGTTTTGGTGAAATGAATGGTGCTTGGTTGCGAGGTAATCTACACATAAAAATGGGCAGGACATGTACCTTCCCGCAACAGCAAACTCTTCCACCGTTCTTGTGCAGCAGCTGTGAAGTACAAAGAAGACCCTCGAGCCCTGGATGCCTCTGTATCAAGCAGGCTTTGCATTCACATGGGGCTCTTGAAGTCATCATGCGAGTGCTTGCATTGCTTAACTGTTGTTTGCGATTGAATATGTAGCAGCCTAAGGTGAATAGTTTAGCATGTAGATGAGAGGGGTTGTTGTGCTTGTGTTCAACAAACTTATAAAGGTGTCTCTTCTGATAAGGCACAGCTTCATCTATGTGCTGGTTGTTGGCGCTTGTTTTTTGTAGTGGATACTCTGTAAAGTTTCTACTCTATGAAGGTGGTGTGGGTGGGTTGGCTTGTGCTAAATTGAGGCAGTGGTGTGGGTGGCTTGGTTGGTGCTTACCTATTGAAGCTGTTCTGGTTTTGATTATATAGTACGGGCAACAAGAGTGCAACTCTTAACGATTGTCTGTGTGTCCTGTGGATTGTATGATGTATCTGTGTATTGTGAAGCATCATTGCTGAGAATGGTCATTTATGTGCAGGTAGTGGATCATCAAGTGGCCGACTTTGGCGCGAAGGCGTCTGAGAGCTTATTAGAGTTAATCATTTAACAAAGGTGTGCAGAGGTGGTCGTGGTCCAGCTGTAATCCTTGATGTACGTGGACAAATGCACAGATGGACCCTTTGTAAGCCAGAACTGGCCTTGTAAATTTTTTTGGGCCACGTTAAAAAATGGCTATAGAAATGAAAATATTTTGGACTAATATTGGGTTATTTGTGTCCGTGACTTGTGTCTCATTATTGGGCCCCGGTTTTTTATTGGCCCTTTTACCCTATGGGGAGCCCTTTAAAGTGTCCATCCACTTTCTTTCTTTCTTCTTCCAATCTGATGTTTATATCAGCTAGTTTTACTAGATTGTGTTGACACCCACACCCGTATGTCGCAAGGGTTGAACCGTAGCGGGTGTGTCAAAAGCCCCTCACGTTTACCCACTAGTTGGTTGGGGTGGCTGCCCTAATAGCCAATGTAAATTGTGTCCCTGGATGATGTCATGGCTCAACACGAACATGACAAGACCTTGTAACTATTTGGGTTGATTAATATAAATCACTCACAATTGTGAGTTTTGCTTTTTTTTTTATATATAAGGATGAAAGTGTAGCGAATTCAAAGGCAAATTCAGTGAGGTAAGGGACCAAAAAGTCATACTCGTATACAATTCAAGTGAGCGGGAGGGAGGTTTTTATAACCGCCAATGCCATACGATCATCTTCTTGGGCGACATTTGCAGATTACGTCATCTTCTCTTGTGCATGATGTAGCCTTGAATATGGCCAGCCCTGGAGAAGCTGTCCAAGGGTCGCTCTGCCTGCACCTCTCATGCTCTCCGGCATAGCTGCACCTCCACCTTCTACAGCTTATAATTCTACACTGCAGGTAATGTACTCAACACTTTGCTCTCTCTTCAAAATTTGAGGAAAAGGCAAGAAACGAAGTAGTACATTTTTGTGTGCGTGTGTGGGTGCGCATGCCCGTGCGTGCGCATGCACAGTCTATGAAAGATGCACAATTCACTTAACATTGAGAGAAACTCTGCATAAATGTGATTTTCCATCTACTCATATTCCACAGATTGCCATTACCAATAACCCACAAAAGCACCATGCAGACACGCCGTTGACGTTGCTTCGACGGCTTCTATCCTCACATCCTTGCTCAAGACTGTTGAGAACAAGGGGAAGCTGAAGCCATGGGAGGGATAAGCAACCTGTTACTAGTGGTGTTCAATGTGATCACTACATTTTTCGGCGTTGCAATCGCCGGACTCGGGGCATGGCTAGCTACAAAGGACTCCGAGACATGTCTACAGTTTCTACACTCTCCGATACTAGTGTTTGGCGTCTTTATAGCTGCAATTTCTGTAGTAGCATTGGTATCTGCCTTCTTCAAGATTGGCATCTTGCTGAGGATCTATCTACTTCTCATGCTTGTGCTCATACTGGCATGTGTGGCCTTTGCAATCTTCTCCTTTGTGGTCACCCACAAGTCCGCGGCAAAGGCGTTGGCCAATGTCAGCTACAAGCAGTATAGGATCGGCGACTACTCGGAATGGCTGCAGAAACAAGTTGAAGATCCCACAACCTGGAAGCGCATTCGCTCTTGCATCAGTGACTCCAAAATGTGCTTCTTTAGCTACATGTCTTCCACTGCTTTACTCTCCAATATTGTCAACTACATTGCCTTGGACACTTATGTAAGTTTCCTCCCTGTTCAAATGGGTACAGACACTAAATACATGCATATGAACATAATGAAAGCATCCAAAGACTCATACATACATGGATGCGTATCCGTACACATAAATACACACATACATACAGACACAAACAGACATAGTTCTAATGTACTGCATGCTTATTGACATGCTAGAATACTTGTACATGCATACACATGTCATGCATGTACATGTATGCTTGTTCACATACATACAATGCATGCATACACAAGTGCATCCATGGATTTGATCGATGTATACATGCACCTCAGTATACATGCTCGCATACCCATACACGTGTATGAACGCACACATATGTGCACAAACACATGTATCTTTATATATGTATGCTTATGCACACACATACAAGCATGCATGTGCATGCATAGATGAAGATCTGCAAGAGATGCATTGGTGACTATATTATGATGCTCCCAATATGACTTTGTGAACAAATACAGAAAGGATGCTGCATACCACCGGACGTGTGCCAATACTCGGTAGTGAACGGGGCATACGTGAGTCCCGCCAATTCCGGCGCAGATCCGGACTGCACCACCTTCAACAACAATGCAGACACGCGGTGTTTCGACTGCGATGCCTGCCCCGCTGGAGTCATGCAGTCCATCGTTACTAATTGGCAGAAGCTGGCCATTGGTGTCGCTGTCGTTGCCGGGGCTCTCATTGTCATCTACTGCGTTGGCTGTCAAGCCTTATAATCACCATCGCCTCACTTTGTCCTTTTCTTCTTTCAACAAAATGTCAAACCTTTCTCACGTTCTATACCTTTGCAAGGTTCTTCTTTTTCTGTTGTTCTGCTTAATCCAAAGCGCGTCTTTTAATATATATCTTGTCCATGCCTACATGGAAAGTAGAAAATAACACAAATCTTATGGATTTAACCAAAATTTGAATAAACTTAACAATTATGCACCCTTTATAACCTCTACAAGTGTTTTCTCAAACACTGGATCTAGTACCATGTAATTTAGAAACATACAAGATGATCTATCGTCTCTTGTGTGAGGCCACCTAAAACAAGTTATTTTGAAATTAAACATTGAAGTTTGTGTTTCAACAAGAATTTGTGACACAGATAGCGACACTTGTAAACTATCAAACGTTGCATACGCGACTCTTGCAAAATGAAGGAATTTTCTACTTCCACACGACAGTCTCTTTGTCCCCCCCCCCCCCCCCTCTCTCTCTCTCCCCTTCTCCTCGACATTCAAGCTCGCCATGGGAGGTCCACACTTTCTCTCTCTCTCACTCTCACCCATACATACATGTAGAGATTGTAAGGCTAAGGGCCAAAGGCCAGGGGCTAGTCTAAACCAAGCTCGGGGGTTACCTATATAAAGGGGCAAAAGGTCGGATGGAGATTATACTTCCATACGCTGATCAGGTCTCACAATGGTATCAACGCTAAGTTTAGCCAAGCAAGGCGTGGAGCAATTTTTGGAAAAGGTCCTACATGAACTTGCTCTCTCTCTCTCTCTCTCTCTCTCTCTCTCTCTCTCTCTCTCTCTCTCTCTCTCTCACAGGAAAAAGAAGACACACGGGCATGGCCGGTTAGAGAAGGAGGGGGAAGTGGAACAACCTATGCCGAATCACCGGCTGATACGCTCAGTGGAAACCCACAGGGGAGGGGAGAAGAAAGCATTTCTTCATCACCCTCTCTAGAGATCGCTACGGAGCACTGCAAGCAATTGTCTCCTATGTTGTGTTGCTGATAGGGGAACCATATTTTTGAGTTCATTGTTTTCTCACAGAGGGTCCATGAAGGCCAAGGACTGCCCTTGCTCTATGGGAGTGTACCCATGGCACACCCCCTCACCTCCTCTATCCTCAAAAGAGTGGTGCAAGTTAACAAAGCTGAAAGGTGAGCAGAGTTCGGAGTGAGATATGTTATGCACGGAATGAGTTGCAATGCCATGCCATCCGATATGTGCACTCCAAAGTAATGAATACAAAGACACTTTGTGCCTCTCAAACATCTCATTGTTTCAAAAATGTACACTTCATATTGTTTCAAAATTTTACACATTGTATTGTTTCTTTCAGAATGTATACAAAAGTGGTGATTGTTATTGCTCCCTTCCTCTACTAGTGCCCCCCCCCCCGCGGTCCGTTGCTAGCACCGCTCCCGTGCCCTCTCCCCTAGTGTCGGAGTGGGCAGTTCTCCAAGGTCGAGCAGCAAAGTGAGCAGCTTCTAGTTGTAGATGGATAATCAACCAAGGTGTAAACCAAGTGAAACAACTGTAAATAGGAGTTATTTAGTGTTAGTGACAAGATATAGTGAGGTTTAGAGAGCAATCATGGGAGAAAATCCCAACTCAAAACAAAGTAACGGTGAAAAATAAATCAAAACCAGAATTGACATTTAATTGATGCTGGCAACCAGTAGATGCTTCCAATTCTTGATAGATGAAAACCCTATTATAAATCGGTTGCATAGGCCATTGGGTATTCCTTTTGATTTGCAAACCCCTAATAAAATATCCCCAACTCGATGGAAGCAATCCGCAAACCCAAGGCACATCCCACCCTGTACTACTCGATCCCTTGCTCTTTAGCTCCCAAAATTTTCCCTTCTGCCTCTACTCGCTCGATTTTTTCCTACTCTCTATCCAGTAGAACACATCCTTTTGCACAACCTTCTTGATATGTCGCAATTCCTCCTTCTATCTTGATTTGGAGTGAAAAACTTGCTTCCCTCTGCTCGCTAATCAAATCCATCAAGAAATAGAGAGATCTTCCCACTTATACCCTTCATTTAGGGCTTCTGCTGCTCATTATGGGAGAGCCATGTCGATATTTTGGCTATGCTCCACCTTCCAAAGAACTCCCATTTGCTTGCCCTCACTAAGTTCAACTTTTCTTTCCTATCTCCCACCTCCCAAGAATCCTTCTTGCTTGCCTTGATTTGTCAAGAGAGATTGAGAAACCTTGAATCCCACCCTATCTTGCTTGATTTCTATAGTTATGGTTGCCTCAAGGTCTCCAAGCTCACCAAGAGAGATGTCCCCCTTGTTTTTAGCTTGCTTTATTGGTGGCTTTCAAGCGACAAAGTGAGCAAGCGTCCTTTTTTCTTCTAACTCCCCTTCTTTGTCCTCCTATTCTCCCTCTCTAATGATAGCTCAAGGAAGAGATTTTTTGAAATCTTAAGAGAGAGCTTGCTTCCAATGCCCTCCCTCCTTGTTCAAAGATTGAGAGAGAGAGAGAGATCCTCATGTTCCCGCAAGCTTGAGAGAAAAACCCCTTCTTTGTTCACCTGCCTTCTCCCTTCATGCTGCTCCCTTTATTCCTCTCCCGTTCAACCTGTTGTTCAGGCTCTTCTCTCTCATTTTTTCATGCAAACTAGTCTTTCTTGGTGGGCATTGCTATAGAACATTTATAGAATATAATAGGACATACATAGATTGATACGAATGATCTAGCGTTGAAGTAAACAAGTAGAAAGTGCATTGAAAAAATTCTAAAAAAGAATCACATATATGATGAGTGGCTACCTTTATTGCCCAGTTGTGTATCTATTTGATATATAGATATGATGATTGAGATTATGCATGTACTAGTGAGAAAACCATATAGCTAAACTTAATTAAAGAAATATTTGTCAAACTCAAAAAATGCAGAAAGCATCAGTAGACTATAAAAATTGAAGTGCACTACCGACTTGGTAATTGTATATGGGTGTCATCCAATTGTGCAAACTCGAGGAATCAAGCTACATAAAAGCAATGTGAATAGTTAAACATTTTGTATTGCAATTAGGAGCAAAGTGAAAATGCTAAATATAAATTGCACATAATGCAAAAGTTCCATACAAAAGTATGGTGGAGAGTTGGCACTATGGTCTCTCTAGAAACTATAAGAAACGGAAGTCGTGCCGCCCTGCCCCGTAGAATTTATGTGTTGCGCCAAGCAAACATATAGGCATAGGGAATTGGATACAGATAGCAGACCTTGCAATGTTGTCAAGCTTGAGTCGTGCTTGTGCAATCAAAACATCCATTGTTGTGAATATATGTCATCTCTGTCAGACACAAAACAGGATTCAAGACAAATACAAAAGATACACGATACTCATTAAGCTTAAAGAGAATCAGAGGTAACTTTATATTGCACATCATACATGGTGTAGGGTTTATTGTAGTGATGAGTTCTCAATTCAAAAGCACTAGAACCTAGTGAAGCATGGTGCTTATGTAATGGAAATGGCCTATGAAGTTTGAGAATAACAGAGTTAGGAGTATTAAAGAGAGAATTTTTGTGGGACTACTTTGAGAACATACAGGGTGAACTTAATAAGCAGTAGAAATATAATCAAAGTACTTAACTAACTTGGCATCAACAATACTTTTGCAAGAGAGAGAGTTTAGAGAACTTGACAACATTTGAGGACCGGATTTTGTGAGTCAGTCCCCCCTCCAGTAGGCTTTTGTATTGTAGATTCTCCCATCAAGAGAGAGGTGATGTCATAAAAACTAATATCTAATTCTCATGAATGATAAGTTCTCATGTTAAAATGATCATTTAATATGGGGAAGTGCTAGGGGAGAAAAAGCTAGAATATTGGTTAAGCTGACAGACTGGCCACAATAGGGATCCAAAGGAGAGAAAATAGGGATCCAAAGGGGGGGCCATCTGCAAAAGAGCAATGTGCAACAATGGGCTTAAAAGACCCTAAGGTTCAACCCATTAAGACTTCCAAAATGCTAAGGTTCTAAAATTCAAAGGTTGTGTCCAAAGGTCAATCACTAGGAAAATTAGATGCTTAGTGTGTGTGCCAAAATGACTTCAAAGAGTCATATTTAGGAGGGGACGATCCTTGGAAGTAGGGGATGAGAGAGAAACATACACACACACACACACACACACACACACACACACACACTCACAAGCTTCCTTTACACAAGGGGAAAAAGGGACACATGTTAGCTCCCTAGCCCAAATGCCCATAAGGTGTACTCAAATCCTATTGGATGACCATGGAGGTGGACCAATGAAAATTAGGCTAGAGTAAATCTAGTTTAATTAATTTAAAAACACTTAATATAATAAGCAATAGGAATTAAGATCTCTAGAAGAGTATTGGACAATCTCCCAAGGCGTCCAATGAGCATTGAACACCCCAATGGCTTACTTGATTTGTATTGGCCAGGAGACAAAGGGGTCCAATGAGAGTTTAGTTTCATTAATTAATTACCTAGCGATCTCGCAAAAGGGGTAAGGGGGACACATGTTACAAGGCTATCACTTATGCTCTTGAAATTACATTGGCCTGGAGAGGTCCAATAGGGTGTGAGCATGAGCAAATGGCAACAGGGGGCGACCAAGAGAGAGAGAGGGGGCTGATTTTCTCAAGGAATTATTGCATACACACTCACACTAGTCCATGTCTGGAGTAATAAGAATCTCTCTCGCCTTCCCAAGCTTTAATGGAAAGCTTATCACCTACTCCAATCTTGTGAGAAGGGGGGCCTACACCAACAACTCTTGGCGTTGTGATGCAAATCCAACCAAGAGACAAGCTTCAATGCATGCTCATCTCCTCTGCCATGCTAATTAATAAGATAAGCTATGCTAATATGAATGATTATGTGAGGATATGTACATATTTCTTGTAAGACTACTCCTTCTTCCTTTCAATCCACTCTCATACCCCGCTAGCTCTCACCATCTTTGAGGGTGTGTGAGGTCTTGGGTCTGAGACCGTGAGGTAATTGATGATGTGTCTTCATTGCACTAGCTAGTGTTGAACGAACACAAACAATTGTATTCTAAAATTTATCTCTTGATGGGAGAAACCATAATGCAAAGCATTTTGGAGGGGGGACTAACTCCATGTAAATCCGGTCGATTTTTTTTTAGTATTGTTCATGCTATCTAACTAGGTGTTATACTTTTTGTTTCTCTCTCCACCCAAGCACTCTTGTTATTCTCATTAGGAATCTATTCTAATGAAATGCTCACTATGTTCATGATATTTTCCACTACACACAAGTTACTAGGCCATTAAATGTTACATTGGTATCAGAGCACAGGTTTCTCTTTTCTTGCTCAGGAAGGGAGGTCCTCAAGATAGCTATAAATGGTTGTTATTATTAATTGCAAATGAGTAATTAGAATAGGGATTTTTCAACCTTGCAGTGAGCCTGCCTTCGTGTAGATAACAGGGCATCACCGTCAAGAGCTATGGTCTTAATAGTGGAGCCCTACGGGGCTTGCCTACGGCCTAACCACTATTGAGCTATTAGAATCTTGATAGGATCCGGTGATGATTTGGTGTTGAAAGACCCTCTCTTCTATTCATTTCAATTAATGGTATTCGAGCCATGGGTATAATAGCTTGAGTGCTTTCTCTAAAGGGGTACTAAAGAGGAGTAGAAACTAGAGCTTGAAGTGCCAAAGTACACCTAAAAGTTGCTAGAATGGTTGACAATAGTAAAGAGAGTGAAATTAATGTTGGTAACTTCAATTTTGCTAATAAGAAAGATACTAATGATGCCCCTATGGTTGTTAACTACCTTGTTTCTAGGCTTCAACAAGCCATGGGCAATCCATCCCTCCAAAGTGAAGTGCAATGGCAGCTTTGTGCTCATGGGATTCTCCAAACTCCCCACCATGACGAGAGAGTACCTAGGAAGCCTCCTCGCAAGACTCCCAAAAGAGGCCCCTCTCCGACTCGAGAAGAAGAAGAGGATCCATACAAAGGGCTCAAGAATTTGCTACTTGATGATGCATCTCCTTCCCAAATTATAATTCAAGAGCCCCCACCGAAGGAATGAGAAAGAAGCGAGTCTCTTGCCACCTCGATGGAGATGGGTCCACGAAGATGGCGGGCTAAACTCTCACCATCACCTCCAAAATAGAGAAGACCATCGCACACTTCTCCACACCATAATTCAAAGAGGGATGGCAAAAAGCAAGAGAAGAAAAAGGCAAGAAAGAGGACACCCTGTTCTCCATCTTCTTCATCCTCATCCTCTTATGAGAGTGATGGTGCGAACAAAGAAGATCAAGGCAAGAAAAAGGCGATAAAAAGGTCACCCTCTTCTCCATCTTCCTCAAATTTTTCATCTTCTGAAAAAAGTGATGGTGCAACCTTGGAACCATAAAAAAGAAGAGACCATAGGAAATACTATGCCACGTGGAAGAGGTAGTCCAAGCTCAATAAGTTCAAAGAGGGAGGAAAGAGCATCTCTTTCCTTACCTACGATGGCACCTTTGGTGCTACAGACAAAGTCTTGGCCTTTATTCAACAATTTGATGCGGCATTCGGAGATGAGGGATTCACGGAGTCCTCTAAGCTACTTCATGTAGCTATGCACTTTCAAAAGTCCGCCAAGCAATGGTGGTCTAGCCTACCGGCCAACGGTGAAGCTCCACAAACATGGAAAGCTTTAAGAGATTCCATTATGAAGCACTTTTTGGCCACCGATGCCAAAGACAAAGTACTCATCGAATGGAGAAGCCTGAAGCTCTCTCCCTACGAATCCATTCACAAATATGTAGAAAAGTTTTGGGACCTACAACTCGAAGCCACTGTCTTCAAAAAGTTGGATTTTCGAAATTAAAAGCAACAATTTTGTGTGGTCTTAACTGAAGAAATAGCCGAGTATGTCAACTCCCAAAGGCCACGCACCATATCTGCGGTTATACACCATACTATGGTGGCCTCTCAAATCAATTTCCAAATAGGGGCTAAAAAAAATTCTAAGCCCACGAAAAAGAAGGGTTCCAATGAGCCTAAGGGGAAGGACAATGTCCAAAAGTCTCATAAGGGAAATTCCAACAAAGCGAAGGAGAGGGGAGTTTACAAAGGCAAAAACAAACTCTCTCCTGAAGAGCTTGAGAATTATCACAAGGATAACCAATGTTTCAAGTGCGGCCAGCAAGGGCATGCGTACCGCACTTGTCCCCAAAAGAACACCCGCCATGAGCCTCCTAGAGCTACCTTGGTCGAAATCCAAGAGGAGGAAACTCACCACAAAGGATCTCCTCTATGCCATCCTTGGGGAAAGGTAAGAGAATATGATTCTTTTATTCTCTTTGACCCTGGTTCTACTCACAATTTCATATCCACGGAGTTGGCCACCAAGCTAGGCATACAAGCTTATGAGATGGGAGATGTCCTACCTGCAGATGGTGCTTTCAAGGGGAAAGAAACTTCAGTCACTCCCTTAATTGGGAAGTTGAGGCTCCATGTCCAAAGCTATGTGGACAAAGAGGACTTCTTTATCTCTCCTCTCAAGCACGAGGATGTAATCCTAGGGGCACCATGGTTGATCACATGGCTTCCAATGTTAAATTCCCTGAAAGGAGAATCTACTTTAGGTTCAGGGAAAAGGATATGTACATAGATGCCAAAGAGATGGATAACACCATACCCATTGTACATACATAAGCTTTCAATAAGTCAATCAAGAGCTCTATTTCCGTGTATAGGATTTTTGTTTAAGATTCTCAAAATGAACCTAATGTTCCACAGGTAGAAGACCTATTTGATAAGCTACAAGGGTCCACCTACTTCAGTAGGATTGACCTAAAAAGTTGCTATCATCAAATAAGGATAGTTGATCAAGACATTGTAAAGAATGCATTTTGCACTACATTTGGTCTTTACAAATATATTGTCATGCCTTTGGGCTTGACCAATGCACCAGCCACATTCAACCGCTTGATGGAGAAGCTATCCATGCCTCACTGAACCTTTAGTGGAGTGTTCTTTGATGATATCATCATTTACTTTAGTTCATTAGACGAACACAAGCAACACCTCCAAGTAATATTTCACGTTCTAAAAGAGAATAAACTTTATGTTAATAAAAAAAAAAGTGAATTTTTCTTGCAAGAGATTTATTATTTAGGTCACATTATCTCTCAAGATGGCATCCAAATGGATCCATCAAAGTTAGAGGTAATAAAAGGATGGCCTAAACCAAGGAATCTTCATGAACTAAGAAGCTTTATAGGTATGTGTGCATACAATAGACGCTTCATAGAAAAGTTCTCACAAATTGCGAGACCATTACATGACCTAACAAAGAAAAATTTTAGGTATACATGGTCTTCCAAGGAGAACAATGCTTGCGAAAAGCTTATCTCTCAACATGTGCTTATAGTGTCGGATCTCTCAAAGCCAATTGAGGTCCAATGTGACGCTTGTAGTGATTGCCTTGAGTTTTTCTGATCCAAGAAAAGCATGCCATAGCTTATGAAAGTTGAAGGCTCGACCCTATTGAGCAAGATCTAGGTATATATGAAAAGGAACTCCTTGCATTTCTACATGCGTTAAACTCATGGAAGAACTATTTATTGAGGACTCCTTTCATTCTGTAAACAGATCACCAAAGCCTTAAGCTAGTACTTCATGAGGCAGACCAAGCTCTCCGACAAACAAATGAGGTGGGCAAATTTCCTTTCCCAATTTCATTTTGATATTGCTCATATTGTTGGCAAGCATAATCAAGTAGCCGATGCACTCTCAAGATGGCCAAGACTGAATGCGGTTTCCATAACAACTCACAATGATCTATCTTCTATGATAGATGAGTATGCTATTAATCCCAATTTTAAATATGGGATTTCATCCCTTGCACTAGGGAAGAAAGAGGAACCATTTACTTTACAAGATAATTATCTTCTCTATGGAAATAGACTATGTGTTACTAATTCACTACGTGAGAAAGTAATGTATGAATCTCATTCTCCTCCTTATGTGGTGCATAAAGGAATTGAGTCTACCCTAAAAGGGGATTGAAACATATTTCTATTGGACTACCATGAAAGCAAACATACAAGAGTATGTTTCTAAATGTGTGGTATGCCAAAAGACAAAGTTTGATAGAGGGAAGCAACCTGGGTTGCTTCAACCTCCAATCCCTTATTCACCATGGGAGAGCATATCCATGGTTTTTATCTTTGGATTGCCTAACTCTATCGATAGGAATACGGGAATATGGACGATAGTAGATAGGTTCAATACCTATCCAAAAAAATATCAAACCCCATCAAATGGCAACCCTCTTCATTTCACAAATCTTCAAGTACCATGGCTCGCCAATGTCCATAGTGTCGGATAGAGATCCTAGAATGACCAGTAGTTTTTGGAAGGGTCTCTTTGAGACTTTAGGAATAAGGCTAAATTTCTCTTCAACCTATCACCCGCAAACGGATGGCCAAAGAAAAATAGCTAACCTAACAATTCTCGATCTACTAAAAGCCTATGTCACGGAAGTAGATCAAAGATCCCGATGGGAGATGTACTCACCCTTAGTGGAGTATGCCTACAATAACATTGTACATACTTCCATGGGAAAATCACCTTTTGAGGTAATTGAGGGAAGGTCAAAAAGTCCCCTGCTACTTAAGCTACACGGGAAGATCTTCACTATAGATGAGTATAGCCGAGACCTACAAGACTCTTTCCAAAAGATTAAGGATGCTATCTCTATCTCACCGCAAAGGCAAAAGGCTATTGTTGACAAGCACAAAAGATCCCAATCCTTTAAAGAAAATGATTTTTGGGTCTTACTCAAATTTCCCAAAGGCTTGATTAAGGCACACGACGAGCAAGAATCCTACGGGACACCAAAAGTACTATGCTAATGATAGCCGTTTTTTCGGCTCTTTGTAATTGCCACAGTGAGTTACCTCACCCTATCAAAATCACCCAAACACTGTGGCTATCCCTACCATTTCACTGTACATAGGCGTGCGTTAGTCACGGGACTTTTCCCATATCTTCTTAAAAACCCTCAGCTAGCTAGTCACTGGGCTAGGTGAGCCAAAAAAAATAAAAATAAATAAAAAAATAAAAGTATATTATGGCCTCTTTGTGTGTAAATATTTCATTGTATATATGGCCTAAATATAGGGATTTTTTATAATTATTTTGGTATTTTATTTAAATATTTCTACTTAGGTGTGTGTTTTATTAAACCTATGTACACCTTCTTTCATCCTCTTACACCATAATTATATTTTTTGCCAATATGTACATACTCTAACCTCATATTTTTCCTTTATACAAATCACTCCCACATTTTCACCCTCACCCTCGTGAAAACAAAAAATTGATTTCTACTCATTGGTTACTTTTATTATATTATTTACTTGCATACATTTTCCTCTTTCACCCAAAATAATTCAAGGAGGGACCATATCATATGATTCCAATATCTTTCCATATCCATAACTCCTCCATATTTTTATTATTATTTTTACTCATTATTCTAACACCATGTGCTCATTGAGCTAAAGTCCATGAATAGTCCATACACTAGTCCCACCATGTATATATTTCTTATTTCACCAATAATCCTCCTCCATGCATGGGTCAAGGGCAACTTGAATGCTTTGTATTATAATATGACAAAGGAGGGGCTCACTCTTGGATGCATTGTACAAATTCAACAAAGGAGGGGGCCACTAAAAGACTTTTGCAGGCATAAAAAACAGGCTTTTTGGTGAGAATTTTGGCACCTATCTCCACTCCGAATTTGGAGCGGTGGTCAAAAGAGAAAATGTAGCCCACGCTCTGAATAATCACCTCAAATTTTTTCATGATTTTTGGAGCTACCAGCGGTGAGCTATGATTTTTTGAGTGGACCCCAGTTTGCCCACTTTTCTCACAAGTAACCCTTAGTCTTCTCTCACCCTTCCACACACCTACTCACTCTTACACATCCCTCCCTCTCCTTCCCTCACTCAAACCTGCAATTTCCATGGCTTCTCCCACCCTCTTCACCATTACCCTTCTCTCTCATCCCTATAGTTCTTTTATGAACCTCTACATACATACACCCTCTCCATGTCTCTCTCTATTGCTTCTATGTTACAATTTCATTTACCTCTCCTAAAATATCTAAAATTCAGCATCTTAACCATGATAACTTCTGCAAATTGAGGATTTTTCATCAACAAATCATCTTTTCATCGTGGTGGTCAACCATGGCGGCGGCGTAAAGAAGCGAAGAAGAAGAAGAAGACCAACAGTCATTTTTTCCACAATCTACACAAGGGTGAGTTCAAGCTTCTTCAAAGCTTCACCATCTCAATGATTCTCTTTTAATTCACCCCTCTTCCTTCATCAAATCAACTCACTCTACCCATTGTAAATGTAACATTAAATTTCTAGTGATTACTAACGACTAACATACTAACACAAAATAGCATTGACCTAACCATAAAAGACACCTCACCTCAAGACATGTACAAAGTAACTTTCTCTCTCTCCCTCTCTCTCTCCTTTTCCTTAAAACTCTACTTTCACCTTATTCACCATCAATAATGCTCTCTTTTGAGCCCACACCCATGACTCAAGCAGACAAAGAAGGCCCGCAATGTTTTGATATTCAAAAAAATAATAATCCTGATTTGTTAGCTTGTAAATTAGGATTTCCAATAATCTTTATGAGGGGTCTCCAACCTATAAATAGGCCCCTCTCCTTCTTGTAAAACAACCTCCAACATCTCACATAGCACCCCAACACTCTATGCGTGAGGAGAGACTTAGGTGTAGCAACCACTTGTGAGCTTCACTCTTGGTGTGAGAGAAGCCTTCAAGCTACACATTGCAAGTGAGAGAGCGTGAGTTCCACAAATCTCAAAACCACTATTGTACATGCTCCTTCATCATCAATAAATTGAGGTTTGGTGCATCAAAGGCGTGATTCGACGTTCAAATCTTCGTCCTTCCATTTGTGCAATACGGTTTGGTGAATTCAAGGTGACTTGTGTATTTTGAGTTTTTATCGGTTGATCTTGATTTTAGAAAGTGTTTTAGTGTGTTTTTCATTGCCAGTTTTGTGTCCATTGTAAGAGGGTATTGTGGTGAGAGGTCTCCCACACCCTAAGACAGTGTGTGTGTGTTTTGGCAATGATTAGCAATCACTAAGCATTGAGTGAGTTTTGTACAAGTTCTACGATAGCATCATAACGAACCATCTCCATTTGCAAGTCACAAATAAGGTATTACGCAAGATCCTTTCCTCTCTCTCTTCCCTTTGCTCTAGCTCTCTCTGGTCCATTTTGTGTGTGTCTTGGTGTGAGGTTGCTTGTGTGTGTTGTGTGGTGCATCTTCTTGGTTGTACAAAAATCTCTCTTGCGTCCTAGTTCGCATACCATAACTAGGTGGTGCCCCTATCTTGTTTGGGTTTGGCTGTGGGTTTGTTGTTTTGTTGTGCTTGTGGTTGCCCCAGCCCCAATTGAGCAGCACGGGAGCCTTGAGGGGTGTTTAGAGGCCGCCTCTCTTGTTGCCCGCCCTGGACCGCCTCACTAAGTTAGAAAAAAGGTACTATGGCTCCTTCCAGATTCTTAGGCCAATCAACTCAAGTTTCCCAGCCATTGGCTCATATACAATGCTTTTCATGTGAGCCTACTAAAGCCTTACAAAGGAGAACCACCTCAAGAACCAACTATTGAAGACCCACTGGAGATCAAGGACCAGTAAGAGGTGTTGGAGCCCGAGTCCATTCTCTGACATGAAGACAAAGTACTAAGAGGCGGTAAGACTATCCGAAAATACCTTATTAAGTTTAAGAATTATCCTTTTGAAGATGCTAGATGGACGCAAGGCATACAACTAAAGGATATCCTAAACCTTGTCAATGCTTACAATGCTTCCTAACACTAAGCAAATGTACAAATGTTTAAAATGAAGAAATTTTTTGTCTTATAAGACTCTCTTTTTCTTTATTGTGCACAAATGTGAAGTACTATTGCATGCTTAGATCAAGTTTGTGGAGACAACATCTCCCAAACACCAAGTAGATCTTGTCACTCTACTATGGAAGATTGATAGGACTAATGTGTAGACATGCTTCCGGGAGCTTAGGCTCTCAAGTGCCAAATGGACTAGTCATCCAATCTGGAATGATGTCGTAGGGTAACATAGGGATCCTCTACCTGCTAGAAAAAGGACTAATGCATATGCCTTATCCTCTCTACCCCATAGTCAAGGACAACTATGATTTCAAGAGAGAGGTAATTTCATAATAACTAATACTAATCTCCTAAATGATTTTCTCATGTTAAACTGATCATTTAATATTATGGGGAAGTGCCAGGGGAGAAAAACCTAAAATATTGGTTAAGCTGGCATACCGGCCACAATAGGGATCCAAAGGATGGAAAATAGGGATCCAAAGGAGGGACCATCTGCAAAAGAGCAATATGCAACAATGGGCTTAAAAGACCCTAAGGTTCAGCCCATTAAGACTTCGAAAATGCAAAGGTTCCAAAATTCAAAGGTTGTGTCCAAAGGTCAATCACTAGGAAAATTGGATGCTTAGTGTGTGTGCCAAAAGTATTCAAAGAGTCCTACTTAAGAGGGGGCGAGCCCTCAAAGTAGGGGATGAGAGAGAAACACACACACACACTCACAAGCTTCCTTTACGCAAGGGGAAAGAGGGACACATGTCAGCCTCCTAGCCCAGATCCCCACAAGGTGTACTCCAATCCTATTGGATGGCCATGGATGTGGACCAATGAGAATTAGGCTAGAGTAAATCTAGTCTAATTAATTTAAAAACACTTAATAAAACAACCAATATGAATTAAGCTCTCTAGAAGACTTTTGGACAGTCTCGCAAGGGGTCCAATGAGAATTCAGCAGCCGAATGGCTTGCCTGATTCCTATTGGCCAGGAGACAAAGGGATCCAATGAGAGTTTAGTTGCATTAATTAATTAACTAAAGCTCTCATAAAAGGGGAAAGGGAGACACATGTCAGAAGGCTATCACTTATGCTCTTGAAATTCCATTGGCTAAGCTTGGAGAGGTCCAATAAGGTGTGAGCATGAGCAAATAGCAAGAGGGGTCGACCAAGAGAGAGAGGGGTCTGATTTTCTCAAGGGATTATTGCATACAACTCACACTTATGCTCTTGAAATTCCATTGGCTAAGCCTGGAGAAGTCCAATAAGGTGTGAGCATGAGCAAATAGCAAGAGGGGTCGACCAAGAGAGAGAGGGGGCTGATTTTCTCAAGGGACTATTGCATACACACTCACACTAGTCCATGTGTGGAGTAAGAAGACTCTCTCTTGCCTTCTCAAGCTTTAATGGAAATCTATCACCTATTCCAAGCTTGTGAGAAGGGAGACCTACACAAACAAATCTTGGCTTTGTGATGAAAATCCAATCAAGAGACAAGCTTCAATGCATGCTCATCTCCTCTACTATGCTAATTACTAAGCTAAGCTATGCTAATATGAGAGTGATTATGTGAGGAGATGTACATCTTTCTCGTAATACTACTCCTTCTTCCTCTCAATCTACTCTCATTCCCGCTAGCTCTCACCATCCTTGAAGGTGTGTGAGGTCTTGGGTCTGAGTGTCAGGACAAGGGCAAGGCCTAGGAGTCACGGACTGGGCTAGGGGCCAGACTAGGCAGTGTGGACAAGGGAATCCAGCTAGGGCAAAAGGCTAGGAGCCTACCTATAAAGTGGGAGGTTGGGAGGTGAATTCCAGGGTCGAGTCACCCATGCATTACACTGGTACTAAGAGCCAAGTTGCTTGTTTTTTGGAACACAAGCGCGTGGAGAGCCCCACCTTTTTGAAGCTCGTTGCATGTGCATGGAGGCGTGCCTTCTCCCCGAGGCGTGACCTCGATGAGAGGGTGCCTATGGCAACACCGCTTGCAAGCAAGGCTAACGACAGGGAGCATCTGCTCAGCACAGTGCGAATTTGGCCTTGAAGGGTGTGTGCGGCCCTGCTGATCTAAAACTATTTTTTTGGCAACCCCATTTGAGCACCACACAGGGTGCTGCGAGCTTCCTTCTCTAGTCGGCGGCCTGGAGGAGCGGCCATAGCCGTTTATAGTGAGTGTTTTTCACACTTGCCCTAAGGTCCAAAGAATTGGGCAAGTTTTTTTAAAAAATTAGGGTGCATGCCCACCCCGGCACACACTCTTACGAGACAAAAGGCATCTCGGCATACCGCAAGGGAGTCACGGACTCGATTCACAGCATTCTGTTCAGCAGGCAAAGAATAAATAAGCTACAAAGTTTTGAAATTAAATCCTGGTATAGCAAAGGCAACATAATCTCGCCAACGGCCGCGAACATCTTCAAAAAACGTTAATTTCTCGTTCCTCCTCCCAAACTGCAGAAAGTGCCACATCGCATCAACATTCATTGACGACGACTCTTTCACATCAGTCGCCAACATAACTTATCACCTGTGGTGCCAATTACGACTACGGGATTCTTTTTTGACTCCTCGTATTTTTCTTTCTATTCCTTCCACTGCACAATGTCACCATGGATTCAGATATCAACATGACTTTTGATTTCAAGCATCATACGCCTGATCCTGCCCATGATGGCTTGCGGTCGGATGCTCTCACGGAGGGTTCCTGGGACGCTACGGGAGGTGATGACGTTTATGAGTTTCTTGATATTCAAGAAGTTCATGCACTTCATACACGCATATCAGTAATGGAAGGAAACTTTGCATCTCTAAATGAAAACGTCACTAACTTATCTACATTAGTGATACAACTCACGCAACAGTAGGCCAAGAGCCCTGTTGAGACACACATGCATGAGCACACTACTACTCAGGGGTGAGGCCCTTCTGATCATGGACAAGGTCCATCTCTAGATTCTTTGCACACTCTCACTGCAAAGGAGGTGGATGAGTTGTTGAAAAACACCAAACCACCGACTTTTAAGGGGGAAGACTAAGATCGTAATAAGGATGCTATGAATATCTTTCTCAGCAAGTGGGATGGAATTCATGCCTTACGGCGTACTCCGGACGCAGTCAGAGACTGCAAACAAGTTTAACTCTGGAAGGCAAGGCCTACAAGTAGTGGATGTCTCTCAAGGAGAAGAACATCATACCACAGAGTTGGGCAGCCTTTGAGGCTATGTTTCGCAAATAATTCTTGCCTACAAATGAGGCAGACTGGAATTGGATGGCTTCGGGCAGGTGTTCCATGCGTCAACACCCATCATTACTTGAATATATCTCTCACTATCACGATGTTATCCTCAAGTTGGAAGGACTAGACACCTTTCAACAAGTACATGGGTTTATCCACGGTCTAACGCCAGAGCTTAAGAAGCACGTCAAGACTCAGGACCCTAAAACACTTGAGGAGGCCATAGTGAAAGCACACATTCATGATATTCTTGATGAAAAGAAATTACATAATAATGACATGCCTGCTAATACACATGGTAATACACGCACACAGTATGGGCACAATAAAAGAAAATTTATAGTAGCCAATTCTGAAGCAGCTAAAAAACCCAAAGGGTCCTCTCTCTCCTGAGGATTTTGATAAGGCTAAAAAGAGAAGTTATGTTTTCAATGCTTGGGAAGCGGTCATAGCAAAAAGGATTGTCCCAAGGGGAAATCTGTTGCTTATGGCATGGAGAAAGCAGTGCACACGGTGCAACTGCTGCCTCTTGAGTCTTCCTCACGATTCTCTACAGTGGAAGTAACACACACCGAGGTGGTGCATGAATGTTGTCTCATAGCTTCCATGTGGCAACAGGACTTCAGACCACATGAGTTAGTACGTATGCACGGATCTCTGCAAGGGAACAGAGTGCACATCTTGGTAGATGACGGTGCTACTCACAATTTCATTAATTATGGATTGGTGAAAAAATTCAAATTGCCTCAAACTCCGAGTTCCCACCACTACAAGGTAGCAATGATGAATGGATACGATGCCGAAAATATCCAATAGGAACATTCCCAGTAGAGTGTCTTCAATGTCTGGTCTTTCGGTGGTTGAAGCTAGTTGCAACACACAATGAACATGAATCACCACCAGGGCAAGAGCCAGTGGACAAAGGAGCGACATTGACGAGGGCTCTTGTGGCAGCTGCATAAGGGGTGGCTTGAGCTCATGAAGCAGGGGATTTAAGATGTTTAGTGCTATATGCATCCAATGGGGGTAATTGGGACATGATGGGTGAACAAAAGGCCTGTGGTACAGGCTGAGCCTAGACCATTCCAGTTGGAGAGAGATGTTGTTTGGGTAGAGACTATATTAGGTAAGGTATCAAAGAACTTATGTGGTCCCTCCAAGAGGTGTGGGTAGCGATAGCATGGGGGTGAAAGAAGGCATGGTAGAGTTATGTCGAGAGAGAGGGGGCCAACGCCAAGGTGGTGCTTCAAGAGAGAAGAAATATCTTGTGATAGTGCTTCAAGAGCCAGTAATGTCATAGACAAGCAAAGGTCTTTAAGGACTTGTGAAGACAAGAAGATAGCGGTCAATGTCGACATCAAGGATCTGGAGGTGGCTTAGGTAGTAGGTGATTGCAAGCATGAGGTTGCAGGTGATCAAGATCCGTAGGTCAGCATCACCGAGGAGGCTTGGGCACAGAGGCACTAGAATGAATATACAAAAGAGGGCCTGCATGAGAAGTGGCACATAGCTAGATATATCATTAGTAGAGTGCTCTTTTGATTTGTATGGTATTGGCCAAGTTGTGTAGGCGGCACGCATGATTTTTAACATGTAGAAGCTTGTGACAATAGGTTAAAATCTTCAAACCTAGCTGCTGGTCAAAAGGATATGATAAGCATGGAGGAGGTGTTTTCATAGCACTCAAAACCACTACAGTTGTCCAACTAATATGGACGGGTCCGACACTCACATCTTTGGTAGTAGCAGCTACGTTTCCAAAAGAATATAGCTAATGATCTAGATATGTAGACTTTACAATTGATAAGATGGCTCATGGAAGCTATCATAAAATCTAATATCTAACTAACCCAAATGATTTTCTCATATTAAATTGATAATTTAATGTGGTATAATAAAAAGGAAGAAGGGTTAGAAGATGTACATGTGCTACAGATCTATCTCAACACGAGGCCAATGGTAAAGGGGTCCAAATGAGAGATGGTATATCAAAGACAAAGGCTAGCTAATGGAGCTTCAAAGACTTTTTGGCTAGCTTCATTAAAGACCTACAATGGTTAGTGTTAAAAGTCCTTTGACCTTAGGCAAGCTAGGGTTGAGCTTGAGGTGGGAACGCGACCCAATCTTGAGGCTCTTGTCATGCTTTCTGACTAAGGAGCTTGAGGTGCTTGTCATGCCTGCTCACTAAGGTGCTTGAGATGCTTTCCATGATTGCTGAGTAAGATTCTTGAGGTGCTTGTCGTGCTTGTTTACTAAGGTTCTTGAGGTGCTTGTCATTCTTGATGAGTAAGGTGCTTGAGAAGCTTCCCATGAAGGTGATTGAGGGGATTGAGTCAAAAAGAGACCCTACAAAGGAGGGGTAAAGACCCAAAGTTAGTGGAATCTTTGACTTAACCTCCCACTCATCGAAAAAACACCCCCTTTCTCAAGGGGCACATGGACACATGTCAGGCTCTCCCTATGCTTAGCCACACGGTGTGCTTGAATCCTATTGGTGGGGCTAAAGAGGGGTCCAATGAGCTTCTAGTTCAATTCAACAAATACCTAGATATTTTCAAGCTCTCTCTCTCTCTCTCTCTCTCAAAGGGTTAAGGAGGACACTTGTCCAAAGATAGTCAATACGTCGCTTGAAATGCATTGGTATGTGATTGGCTAGGCCTAGAGGGGTCGAATGAGCTTCAAGCATGAGAAAAAAGGAGGGGTCGACCAAAGAAATAAAGGGGTGTTCTTGGGGATACACACTCATTTTTTTCACACATTCTCACTTGGTGAAAGTGGAGGAACTCCATCTCCTTCTCCAACGTTGTTGAGAAGTTGCGAGCCTCCACCAACACTCTTGGCTATGGAATGCAAATCCAACCAGGAGCCATGATTCAATGCTTAAGCTTGCCATCTTTTCCATCTTCATTGCTATGCTATTATGTATGCTAGCAAGAAGAGTGATGACAAGTGAGGAATTAATTCTTTCTCCTATGAATGTTTCTTATTCCGCTTCCCTATCCTCATTCCCCACTATCTCTCTCAACCTTTGAAGGTGTTTGAGGCCTTGGAACTGAGGCCGGGGATGGTTAATTCTTTCTACAAAGTCTATGCTATGCTCGTGATGCATGAAGATTTCCATCTTCATTGCATCACCTAGGTGACATGGAACACAAAGATTGTATTATACCAAGTCTCTCTTGTAAGAGAATCTATAATACAAAAGCCTATTGGAGGGGGACTGGCTCCACATAAATCCAGTCATCAATTGTTGTCAAGTTCTCTAAACTCACTCTCCTGCAAAAGTATTGTTAATGCCAAGTAGATTAAGTACTATGGTTATGGTGCTATGGTTGATAAAGCTCACCCTCTATGTTCTCAAAGTAGTCCCACAAAAATGCTCTCTTCAGTTCTCCCAATTACGCTATTCTGAAAGTTCATAGGCCATTTCCATTACATTGGTATCAGAGCCATGGGTTTCTCTTTTCTTCCTTAAGAAGAGAGGTTATTAAGTTGTCCATGAAAGGTTGGGCGTGTTTATAACAATAGGGTAAGTGGGACAGGGACCTATTATTTTGGTTGAGAAGGACTTAGTTCAAGGTACACCATTGGGAACTATAGTCTTAATAATGGATCCCCTCGGGGCTTGCCTTTGGCTTAACCATTATTGAGCTACTAGCAAGCTCAACGGGAACTATTATCAGCCGAGCAATGCTAGACCCTCTCCACTTATGTTTGCAATCAACAATGTCTAAACCACGGGTGTGGCTACTTGAGAACTAATTTTCAAAGGTAAAGAAGAGTAGCGACTAAGGTTTTTGAGGGTACCAAAGCACAAAGTTACTTTATACATAAGTTTAATTAGGATGGCTGACAATAACCAAGAGAGTAGAATGAACATTGATAACTGATTTTTCACATGAAGGTGCTAATGATGATGCGTCCATGTTTGTTGTTAATTATCTTGCTACTAGGTTGCAATAAGCTATGGGAAACCCTGCTTTGCAAGCCAAAGTTACTCAACAAATTTGTGCTTATGGGATTTCCCTTACTCTCTTAGAGGAGAGAGAGCTTAGGAGGACTCTTAATGAGACCCCCAAAAGAAGACTCTCTCCCATATAAGAAGAGGAATCCAAAGATAGAGAAAGTAATGAATCCCTAAGTTCCTTTGAAGATGTGGCTCCATGAAGACAACAGCCTAGAGAATCGCCAACTCCTCCAAAGAGGAAACGGTCAACCCATAGTCCTTCTCCTCATCACTTTGAAAGGGAAGAGAGGAAACAAAGGAAGAAAAGGGCAAGAAAGATATCACCCTCTTCTCCTTCTTCTTCACCTTCCTCCACTTCCTATGAAAGCTATGGCTATTCTCCTAGAGAACACAAGAGGGGAGGACATTGCAAATCTTACTCTGCATGGTGAAGGTCACAAAAGCTCAAGAAGTTCAAAGAGGGAGGAAAGAGTATCTCTTTCCTCACCTATGATGGCACCTTTGGTGATACTTACAAAGTATTGGCCTTTATTCAACAATTTGATGTGGGCTTTGGAGATGAGGGTTTCATGGAGTCCTCCAAGCTATACTATGTAGCTACGTACTTCCAAAAATTGGCTCGTCAATGGTGGGCTAGCCTTCGTGGCAATGGCAAAGCACCAAATACATGGAAAACTATACGAGTTTCCATTAAGAAGCAATTCCTTGCAAGCGATGCAAAGGACAAAGTGCTTACAGAATGGCAAAGTTTGAAGATTATCTCTCATGAGTCTATCCACAAACATGTGGAAAAGCTTTGGGATTTACATCTCAAGGCTACTGTCTATTAAACGATAGACTTTGCTGAGAAAAAGTAACAATTTTGTGCGGGGTTACCTGAAGAGATCGCCGAGTACCTCAACTCCCAACGGCCTAGTTCTATCATTGAAGTAATCCACCACACTATGGTTGCTTCGCAAATCAATTTCCAACAAGGGTCTAGACGGAATGTCGAGCCCATGGAAAGCAAATACAAAAGTGATGAAAAGGGAAAAACCAATGCCCAAAATCCTTCCCAAGGAAATTCCAACAACAACAACAACAATCGGTCCAAGGAGAAGGGGGTTAACAAAGGTAAAAACATACTCTCTCCTGAAGAGCTTGAAGCTTTTTGCAAGGACCACAAATGTTTTAAGTGTGGGTAGCAAGGACATGGCTATTATTCTTGCCCTAAGAGAAATACCCGCAATGAGACTCCTAGAGAGGCCACCATCAAAGCTCCAAAAGAGGATGCTCATTGCAAAGGATCACCTCTCTCCTATGCTTGGGAAAAGGTACGGGAGCATGATGCCTTTATCTTGTTTGACCCTGGCTCTACTCACAATTTGATATAAATGGATTTGGCCACCAAGTTGGACATTCAAGTTTTTGAGATGAGAGATAATGTAACGGCTGACACAGCTTTCAAGGACAACAAGCCTCCATTACTCCCTTGATTGGGAAATTGAGGCTTCATGTCAAAAGCTACATTGAAAAAGAAGACTTTTTCACCTCTCCTCTCCAACATGAGGATGCTATCCTAGGGCACCATGGTTCAACCGCATGGCTGTCAACATCAAGATCCCTAAAAGAAGAATCTACTTCACCTACATGGAAAAGAGCATGTATATAGATGCTAGTAAGTCTAGTCATACTATACCACTTGTAAATCCTCCTGCTTTTGACAAATCAATGAAAAGCTCAGTTTTTACGTACATGATTTTTGTCAAAGAGACCCTAGAAGGTCCTAATGTTTCATCAAATGTAAATGGTATGAATCAAGAAGAGTTAGACTTGTCTTATTTTTTAAAAGGATTCCAAGACGTGCTTATAGATGATATCCCTATGGACTTACCTCCAAAACGAGGGGATGATGACCATTGAATTGAGCTCTTACCAGGAAGCTCACCACCTGACAAGCCTCCTTATCGAGTTTCCCAAGCTCAACAAGACGAAATCATGAGGCAAGTACAAAAATTGGTAGACAAAGAGATGGCGAGGCCTACTCCTCCCCCTTTGTTCTCCAATCCTTTTAGTGCAAAAGAAAGATGGTACATACCACATGTGTGTGGACTATCGTGCATTAAACCATATTATTATCAAAAATAGATTTCCGTACCTTGGGTAGAAGATCTGTTTGATAAGCTTCAAGGATCTACCTACGTCAGTAGGATTGACCTCAAAAGTGGTTCTCGGGGGGTTCACTATGTGTAAAACTACCATATCACGTGCATTCAAGACATGTTTGTAAAACACCTTATCTAAGAATATTTTTAGGAATATAATATACCCTTTTCTTTTAAAATCTATAAGTTTGTTTCAAATTTGAAAAAATAATGTCCTTCTGTATATATATTTCTGTAAGTTTCAAGAACTTTAAATATCCCTCTATTGAACTCACGTGATAGGTTACATTTTTATTAGGTGACCTCTCCGAGAACTGGCTACCATCAAATAAGGATATTGAATGAATATATCCTAAAGACCCTGTGAGTCATACAACGTTTGATCTTTATGAATATCTCATCATGCCTTTTGTTTGATTAATGCACCAGCCATGTTCAATCGTTTAATGGAGAAAATATTTAGACCCTACCGCAAATTCATTGGAGTGTTCCTTGATGATATCATCATCTACTCCAAGTCCTTGGAGGAACACAAGCAACATGTCTAGGTGATTTTTCAAGCATTGAAAGAGAACAAGCTTTTTATCTATCAAAAGAAATGCAATTTTTTTCTTCAAGAGATTCAATACTTAGGTCATATTATCTCTCACGATGGTATTCGTATGGATCCACTGAAGTTAGAGATAATAAAAGCATAGCCTAATCCAACGAATCTACATGAGCTAAGAAGCTTTATTGGTATGTGTGCATACAATAGACACTTCATAGCAAAATTCTCTCAAATAGCAGGACCATTACATGACTTAACAAAAAAGAACGTTAAGTACTTATGGACTACTAAAGAGAAAAATGCTTTTGACAAGCTCAAAGAGAAGCTTACATCCCAACCAGTCTTTATGCTTTCGGAACTCTCAAAGCCATTTGAGGTCCAATGTGATGCTCGTGGTGATTGCCTTGGAGTAGTCTTGCTTCAAGAAGGGCATGCCATAGTACACGAGAGCCAAAGGCTCAATACGGATGAATGGGTCTTGGGAATTTATCAGGAAGAGCGTTTTGATGTTGTACATGCCCTAGACACATGGAAGCACTATCTATTGGGGACTCCATTTATTTTGCAAACTGACCACCAAAGTCTTGAGTACTTCATGATGCAAACCAAGATTTTCGACAAACAAATGAGGTGGGAAAATTTTATTTTCAATTTTTTTTTTCACATTACGGGTAAGCACAGTCAAGTGGCCGATCACTTTCACGATAACCAAAACAAAATGCGGTGTCTATAGCAACTCACAATGATCTATCTAGTATGATAGATGAGTATGCTACTGGTGCTCGTGTTAGCTAAAAATAGCCCATAGCTTCTTGACCTCATTCTTATTTAGCATATCTCGCAATCACTGCATTCTTAGACTTAACATTTTTCGAAGGTAGATCCTCAAAAACATTTTGTGCTTTTAAGGCGCATTGTATCTAGCATACATGTCGATCAAAGTAGTGCCAATCACGCAACCCCTATCTCTCAATATAATCATTGCCCATATTGGAGTCCTGCGTAGGGCCACATGCCTTCAAGATGCAAGAACATGTGATTACATATGGAGAAGTGCCTTGGTTTTTGCATCCGCAAAACCAACCTAGAGCGTCGCAGTCGATGTGTTCCAAGAGACGACATTCCATACATGAAGCTCATCAATAATCTTTTTGATAGTATTTGGCATACACATTAACCAAGGAATTTCCAAGCACGATGTCTTTTTTTAACAGTCCTTGTCATAAAATATCATTGTGAGCTCATTTTCCTATATTATCATCTTGCATAATGCCACATATCTTAAGAGGCAAATGTACATTGCAATTGCAAAATTTCCATCTCTTTGTATCTGCTAAAAATAGCCCAAAGCTTCATGGAGCTTGGCCTCTTCCCTGTTGGGCATATCTTGTAATCAATGCACTCCAAGAGATGACCTTCCAAACAAAAATCTCGTGAAGCAATCTTTGTGCTTTTTAAAGTACACCACATTGGGCATACATGCCGACTAAGGCAATGCAAAGCAAGATGTGTTTTTTTACAACCCCTGAGTAGTAGTATCATCATGAATATTTTGGTCCATATCAGTGTCTTGCATATTGCCACATGTCTTCATAATGCAAGCATAGGTGTTTCAATCTAGAAAGATACCATCGATTTGCATCCACTCAAAATAGTCCGGATCTTGATGGCCCTGTCCCTATCGGGCATATTCTGCAAGTAATGCGTTGCAAGGAACCACATTCCGAACATGAATCTCATCAAGCACTTTTATGAACCATCTGAAGTATTTGAAAGAAGGACTAATGGTGATGATTTTTTTTACTTGGGCTAGTGTTGTAAAACTAGTTCTCAACACCATTGGAGAGATGCACTCTCTTTGCATTAGTTGAAAAAAGCCCATAGATTCTTGGTCCCACTCCTATTTAGCATATCTCGCAATTAGTGCATTCTTAGACTTTGCATTCCATGAAGGTAGCTCCTCAAGAACCTTTTGTGTTTTTTGAAGCACACCACATGTAGCATACCATTAGGGAAAATTTGGACTCCCACAGGGCCCCTATGAGGATGTTTGACTTTTTCTCCCTTGTCCAAAGTGGGAAACCCGGTGAAGTCCATGAACTCTTTGCCAAAACCCTATCAGCCAACATATCATTGGAAAGATATTAGAAGGTAGGTTCTAGATACCAAAACTCTGACAAACTTGGAGTTGATTTGTAGAAGTTAAGGCCTCCCCACTGATGCTCAAATGTGGGGAGAGATTACAATTATAAGACGTAGTTGTCACATCAAAAAATGGAATTTCTGAGAATACAAAGAATCCGACCACATACTATATATAAATGGATAGGTCTCAATGAGTACATTCTATTTCCAAAAGGTTCAAAAAAATTTGATTTCATTTGTAAAAATTTCACCATGTACCCATTTTGGACAAGAAAGAGAAAGTCAAAGTCCTTATAGGACCCCTTTGAGAGTCCAAATTTTCCTTAATGATGTCGATCAAGGCAGTGCCAAGCACATAGCCCCTGTCTCACAATATAATCATTGTCCACATTGGAGTCCTGCTTAGGGAAACATGTCTTTGAGATGCAAGCACTGGTGATTACATCTGGAAAAATGCCTTGGATTAGCATCTGCTAAAAATAGTCAAGAGCTTTGCAACAATCAATGCATTCCAAGAGATGACATTCCAGAGAGGAAGCTCATCAAGAACCTTTTTGAGCTTTTTGAAGTATTTGGCATACATGTCAACTAGAGAAATTCCATCTCTTTGCATTTGTTGAAAACAATCAAGACCTTCCTAGAGTGTGGCCCCGTCCCTGTTGAGCATATTCCACAATCACTCCAAGCGACATTCCATGTTAAAAGCTCCTGAATAAAGTTTTGTGCTTTTTGAAGTACACCACATTTGCATACATGTCGACCAAGGCAGTGCCAAGCACGATGTCATTTTCAAATAATTTTTTACTAACAGTATCATCATAAATTTTGGTCCATATTATGAGCCCTTGCATAGTGCCACATGACTTCAGAATGCAAGCATAGATATTTGCAGTGGATAGATTCCATCTCTTTGCATCCACTTAAAACAGCCTAGAGCTTGCTGGCCCTGTCCTCCAATCAATGCATTACAAGGAACCACATTCCAAACAAGAAGCTCGTAAAGCACTTTTTGGAGCTATCTGAAGTATTTGACATACATGTCAACCAAGCAACAACCCCTAACTAAAAATATCATCGTGGATTCCTTGGTTGTATTAGCATCTTCTGTAATACCACATGCCTTAAGATGGAAGTGTAGGTAGGTGATTGCGTATGGAGAGATGACATCTTTTTGGATCTGTTGAAAACAACCTAGAGTTTCCTGGCCATGTCCTTGTTGGGAAAATCTCGCAATCAATTCACTCCAAGAGAAAACATGTAAAATTTCCAACTGATTTACTTAAGGAAATTGTACTAAGCCTATTCAAAGAGGCTTAATTCTAAACATCAATGATAACTTGCCCAATTTTAGCAAAGGTTGGTATTTTTGGAATCTTAAGAAACACAATACTATAGCTAGGAATTTTCGAAACTGAATTCGGGTGAAAACCAACCCCGCTTTCCCTCTAGAAGTTTTCATAGTTACATTAATTTGCTAAATTTTTTGAAAGGTTTTAGTAATCATTAAAGCACAAGATTTTTATCATAACCACTTAGATATTTACAAATATCTACTAATAAAGAAGAAAATAAGCTTGAAAATTAGCAGAGTTAAAAATTAAAGTGGACATTGCTAGGAAGGGCCATCATTGACCTGCTAGGGACTGGAATAGAAATAGGTAGCACTAGTAGGAGCTGGGGGAATGTTGGAAGTGCAAGAAACTGTCAAACTCAGCCGTGGATGCCATGAAAAACTATAATTAAGGCCCTAAGATTCACAATTTCTCTTCAGACTTGGATCCTTACAAAAAATCTCTCGTGCTTACAGAGATCCTTCACGGAAATCAATAAGAGAGAAAAGCTCTAGTTGTTAAGCGAGGTAATTAGCGCTAATCTTAGCTAATTAATAAATGATATTAATTAATGTTTAATTTTTTCTAATTATTTTATTTATTAGAAAATATTATACTATTAAATTATTGATTACTTCATCCTTAATATTAATTACTAATCTAAAAAATTAATAACCTATATTGGGAGTAAATTAAGATATAATAATTAAGCTGAGCTAATTAAAAATTAATTTTTAGAACTGGTGCATAGTGATAATAAGTTGTCGAAATTATGTTATAATTTTTTGATTAGTTTGAGTAATTAACTAAGTTAACATTTGTGTATTTTAAAGATTAAAATTGATAGGAGAATAAAAAATATAGTCTATTAATTCATAAAAACAATTTTAGACATCTATTATTATGTTAAGCACCCATGATAGATAGATCATAATTAGTTAATTGATTTTAGTAATTATCTTGATCTAAATACCATATTTTTTGACTAAAAACAACATAATTAGCAAAGATGTTTAAAAGTCAATGAGACACTTATGAGAGAAATATCTAAGTGTAAATAAATCATGATAATTAACTCATAATTAGTTATTGTACTTTTCTTGGCCAAAAATCTCTATTTCTTGCAAAAAATTAATGAAGATAATTAGTAATAATTTTTAAAAGTTAGTGATATATTTATCAAAGAAATATCTAAGTGTAAATAATTTTGATAATATTTAATTAACTAATTTTACCAATTATCTTGCCCTTTTTGGATGAGAACTTATCAACATAATTAGTAAACATGTTTAAATGTTAATGAGATATTTATCAAAGAAAAATCTAAGTGTAAATAACCCAAGATAATTAGTTCATAATTAATTAATTGATTTTAGTAATTATCTTGGCCTAAAAACCTTGTTTTTGGCTAAAACTTAATCAGTATAAGTAGCAAACATGTTGAAAAGTTAATGAGATATATATAGCAAAGAAAGATCTAAGTGTTGAAAACTCAAAATAATTAGCTCATAAATAGTTAGTTAGTTTTGGTAATTATCTTGGTCTAAAATTCCTATTTTTGGCTAAAACTTAATAAGGATAAACAATAAATTCATTTAGAAGTTTTGGAGATACTTACTACAATTATAATACACTATTAAAAAGTTGTGATAAATATATCTTCATGAGATAATTACTATAATAAATACCAAGCCATAATTATGCCATTTTTAGATTATTTTTAAAAAGAAAATTTTAAAAAATTACTTCTAAAATATTAAGATATTTAGTAGAGCCTAAAAATCCTGTAAGAAAGCTAGGATAGAAATATCTTACATGTATAAACAAGTAGGAAATTACTATGTCAAGAAGCTACTAATTTTGACTACTTTTTGAAAGAAAAATCTAGCACGTTAGTTTCCATAAAACTAGTCTTGAAATCCTATGGCTAAACTAAGGTATAAAGAGATACAAGAAGGATATTAAACCACATGAATCTTCTATAATCAACTAAATTATCTCGAGAATCTAGAAATTAGGTTAAGTCATGGAAGTACGTTATAGAATGATAAAATAAGGTTTTGATAATTTACCTAAAGATTAGAAGTGATTTTTATAAGTATAATGTTTATGGCTCCCAAGAGGACTCGCACAAACCAACCGAATGAAGAATATAATAGTGTTACAAAGAGAGCCAGGACCTTACACAATCAAGAAACCGGACCAACAAGCAGTAGTCTTATGGATGAGAATGTTCCGGCACTAAAGCTTATGATATATTACTTGCTTATATATTAATAGACTTTTTGACTACTTTATCCCTAATTATAGCTAGTAATCTAATTAATTATTGACATATATTAGAACTAAAATTGGTTAATATTGACCTTAATTAAGAGGAGATATAGTAATTAAGCTTAGCTAATTACAAATTAAATTTGAGAGCTAGTGCATGGTAATAAGAAGCTATGGGAATTATGTCATAAGTTTCAAATAATTTTAGTAACTAATTAATTAAGGAAAATTTGTTAGTTTCTAAGCTTAAAATTAATGAGAGAATAAAAAATATAGTCTATAAATTCATAAAATAATTAGTAGAGATAGATCATTATGTAAGAAACCCATGAAAAATAGATCATAATTAGCTATTTAACTTTAGTAATTATCTTGGTCTAAAAATGCTATTTTCTACTAAAAGTTTATGAAGATAATTAGCAAAGACCTTTAAAAGTTAATGAGATATCTATCAAAGAAACATCTAAGAATAGATAAATCGTGATAATTAACTCAGGATTAGTTAATTAATTTTAGTAATTATCTTTGCCTAGAAACCCTTTTTTGGCTAAAAATTGATCAACATAAGTAGCCCATTTGCAAAAGCTGTAGTACCAAAAAAGTTTTGAACTTTTAGCTTTTGTCTCTTTCTTGTTTGCGAGATAGGACTAGGTCTTTTTCAAGAGCTATAATCCTAAGCCATTACCAATGGCAAAGTTCTATTTCTCGGATTTTTCTTACTCTAAGACTTTAGTTTCTATTAGACCTAGAGACCTGTCAAGGATCCCATCTCCACCTTGGAGTTGGTGGGTTGGGGACCTCTCACGACATTCTAGACAAGGAGCTCCTAAAGAAATTATTTTTATTTTTGAAGTACACCTCATTTGGCATACATGTCAATCAATTGACCAAGGGAGTGTCAGCATGAAAGCATAGGTGATTTCATCTCGAGAGATGCTCTCTCTTCTCATACATTGAAAATAATCGAAGGCTTCTTAGCCCTACGGACCCCTATTGTGCATATCCGGCAATTAGTGCATTCCAAGGATGGAATGTGTCAATATACTCATAGCAACATAGATTGAAAAGCTATGATCACGGCAGATTTTTCCACAATCAATGCACTTCAAGAGACAACATTTGACATACATGTCAACCAGTCGGCCTATGCAATTTTAAGCATGAAAGCATAGTTCTCAAGAGATTCAATCTCTTCTCATACATTGAAAATAGTCCAAGTCTACGATCATGGCAGCTTTGCCCACAATCAATGCACTCTAAGAGCTCGAGAAGGTCATTATGTATAAATAGTGTAATCGCATGCGTTCAAGGACTATTTATAAAACTCCTTATCTATGACTTTTAGATAAATCAAATACATCCTTTTTTTATTCAATCTGTAAATGTTGTTTCGAGTTCCATTTTAGGATACCCTTCTGTATGTAAAAATGTAAAAAAATTTGAAATTTAATAGCTCCTTCTGCTACACTCATGTGATAGTTAAATTATTATTAAGTGACACCCCCCCCCCCCGAAGTCCAAGGGACGACATTCCGGACAAGAATCCCCTGAAGCAAGTTTTGTGATTTCTAAAGTACACCACATTTGGCATACATGTCAACCAGCCAACCAAGGTAGTGTTGATAGCCATTGTGCATCGAAACTCTGGCGAAATTTTCCCAAGAGTTTTATGTGTATCATTTATGCGATCTAGGTAGAGATTCCAGGTTGCACTCAGCATTTGCGTGCGGTGTTCTCTGCAGGTGGGAGATTTGTGTGTGTGTATGCATCGATACCGCACAGTGTGGGCTTGGTGATTAGCTCACAGATTGCAGTGTGGTACTAGAGCATGCGAGGCTTGTATTGACATTGCAGGAGCTCTATTTTGGAGTGTGTCTCACAGGTTTTACATTGTGTTTCTGGCCATATTTGTAGACAGTTTCAAGGTGTTGTTGGTGAGGTGGTTTTGCTATCTAGCTTGCTACTTGTGCTCATGGCAGAGACAGGTGATCGATCAGATTGTGACCTCTCACAGATGCGCGTGTTTGATGGGTCAGACTTTGCGGCATGGAGAGAGTGTATGCTTGATGCATTGACACAGTGAGGGTTGCATCGACCATTGAGTGGTGATGTAGGTAGACCCTCAAACATGTTTGATGATCAGTGGCAGGAGCTAGAGGAGATGGCACTATCTACACTCTCTTTGCACCTTACGGAATCTATATATGCTCTTGTTATGTATGAGACTACTTCGAGAGAACTTTGGCGCAGATTACATGATATCTATGATAGATCTGAGTCATCATGGACTCGTGTGAGACATGTACATTCACGAGCACGCTGATAGGTGACATGTTGGTAATGTGGTCATTCTGGACACGTTAGACGGCGTTGTTTTTGTCGTATGCGACATCGTAGGAGACATGGCAGTCTCAGAGATGTATGTAGTGATGCCATGGACTCAGTTGCTTTGACAATTGAGGCAGATGTAGTGTCGGAGTATACTAGTGACGGGGATGTCACTTTTACCTCGAGCTATGCATGAGATGCTATACATGTGGATAGTGCACTCCCTTTGCAGTGGTTGCTAGACGCAGATGCTATGTTTCATGTCACGCCGCATCGTGCATGGTTTTGTAGCTATTCTAGCGGGATGCTTGGCAGTGTACGTTTGACTGATGGATCGGTGCATGCGATAGCAGGGGCAGGAGATGTGAGACTCTCATTACCAAGTGGTGCATCTTACTTGTTACGACATGTGCGCTATGTACCAGATTTGACAGTGAGTTTGATCTCGATTGGTCAGCTTAGAGATTGTGCATGTCAGCTTAGAGATTGTGCATGTCAGCAAGATTTTGTGATGCATTTGGGTTCGCTAGTGATTGCGAGAGGTGCCAGCAGTGGTACAGGTTACCCATTGCATGTGGATCACGCGAGAGACGGTGTTGTCTCTGTGATCATGCAGCGAGGTAGAGAGAGAGAGAGAGAGCAGGCGAGTCTCTTTTGCTTGTGGGTTGTAGGATGATTTGCATGGAGTGCAGAGTAGTGAGATCGTTGTGCACACAGTTGGGGCACGACTTGAGCAGTCACACAGAGAGGTGACAGAGTTAGACATGCATGCTTTGCTAGTGACTGAGCAAAGCAGAGAGTCAGTTGTGCGAGATACTTCTATGCAAGATAGACAGGTAGAGCAGTCTTGCTCTAGTGAGTCACGACAGGAGGACGTTGGGCAAGAGTCTATGCATATGGAGTTAGAGCATGAGAGCTCTAGTGAGTCACAGTAGATTGAGTGGTCATGTTTGCAGTGGATGATTGCAGAGGAGGCTGAGATGTCAGTGATTATGCAGTCATTCCTTTTTATGCTCGACACTGAGCATGGGGATATAGTTGTGCAGGATATGTCTTCCAGTAGACACCTAGAGCAGCTGGTTTGCTCTGAGGTTGCACGATAGGTTGATGCGTCTTTTGTGGACAGTCAGGAGATGCATGTGGCTGAAACACCTTGTCAGTATCGAATTCCTATTGCCAGGGATATATATGTTGATGCATGCTCCGTAGAGCTAGCAGGGCCCGCTAGCATTGCATCGGCATTCGGTGGTCTCATGTATGAGATGCTGATCTTGAGACCGGATATCGCAGCTGTAGTGGGAGCATTTGCAGTTGGGGTTGTCAGTCGTTTGTTGACTGATGATGGCATAGTGCATGAGGGAGATATGCAGGTATTGTGTACATACTTGCAGTACGTGTGTGGTACGTCTCGTGGTGTATGGACTTACACGGGAGCAGGACAGCCGGATGCACACAATCACAACCAGCCAGCGGGCATCGGTTGAGAGCGGTTTTCTCTCACCTTTTGTAGTCTTTAGACTAGGTTCCCTTGCTTAAAGGCACAATCGCCTTTAAGTGGGAGGTTGTTGGGGTATAGGCGCCTGTGCCTTGCCCGGCTGCCCAGAGTCTGGGTGCCCACTGACTTGTATACCTTATACATAGCATAAGTGTATAGGGGGCTGCTCACTCTTTGAGTCTCCCCACCCATATCTGTGTGTCGTGTGTCTCCTTCTCTCTCTCACTCTCCCTCTGTGGTGCTCCCCGATCCCCTTCAGGTAGTGTCAAGTAGGAAAGTGTACGTGATTGCTTCTTGAGAGATGATCTCTCTTATCATACATTGAAAATAGCCCAAAGCTTCCTAGCCCTTGTTGGGCATATCCTCCAATCAGTGCGTTCCAAGAATGCAATGTGGCACTCAATTATGAAAAGCTACGATCATGGTAGATTTGTCTGCAATCAATGCACTCCAAGGGATGGCATTTCAAACAAGAAGCTCCTGAAGCAAGTTATTTGATTTCTGAAGTACATTGCATTTGGCATACATGTCAACAAGGCGACCAAGGCAGTGTCAAACACAAAATCATAGGTGATTTGCATCTCCAGAGACACTTTCTCTTCTCATAAACTTTATCAAGCTATGCATATGTTGTTGTTGAAGCTCCTGAACATGCTCAATAAGTTTTGGGATCACAAACCTATCAAACTTTTGAATATTTTGCTATTTTGGCAAGCCATGCAACTCTAGTTTCTCGTCATAGCACTCCAAAAAATCTATTGGATCATAGCCATCCAAGAATTCTCCGCTTATAAAAAACTGAGCATTTGGCACTTTCAAGAGACAAATGCTACAAAATATCTCAGATATAGCCTTATGGCTCTTTAGATTCTCCCTTTTCCACCGTTGCTAACTCTGATACTTTAAAAAAATTTGTGTTAATGTGCTCTTGAAATCCACCCAATCACTTTTTGCAAACTGCTACAATTCTTGGTTCTTGATTTTCAAACCAGTATCCAAATTTTGATTCATAACATGTACTTGATTTGAATATTTTCTCTGCAAAATAGCATCCATTAGCCCCATGATCAATTGCATCTCTTTCTCTTGGCTTGTCGACATGGTTGTTTCAGTGTTCCTTGGTCAAGTTCACATCGGGTTAACCAAAAAGATGTTGGAGTGTGCAATTCTCTAGGGTCAATCAAGAAAGTGCCAGGCTTCTTGCTGTAGATGAATAATTAACCAAGGCCTAAACCAAATGGAATGAGTGTAGTTAGGAGTGATTTAGTGTCAAAAAGAAGATATAATGAGGTTTAGAGAGCAATCTTGGAAGAAAATCATGACTCAAAACACAAATAACAATGAAAATTAATTGAAACTAGATATCAACACTTAATTGATGCTAGCAACCAATAGATGCTTGATTTTTTTATATCTAGAAAACCTATCACAAATCGATTGCATACACCATCATTGGCATGTTTTTTGGTTTGCAAATCCCTAATAAAAAATCCCCAATCCGATGTTAACAATTTGCAATTGCCAGGTACATCCCACTCTGTACTACTTACCGGCTCTTCGGCTCCCAAAATTTTTCCTTCTATCTCTACTCGATGTATTTTTTCTTGCTCTCTATCTTGTAGAATGCATCCCTTTTGCACTCCCTTCTTGATCGGTCTCAATTGCTCCTTTTCAGCGGTGAAAAAATCACCTCCCTCTGCTCGATAATCAAAGCCATCGAGAAAGGTCGAGATCTTCCTTCTTATACCCTTCATTTATAGCATTTTTTGATGATTATGAGAGAGCCATAATCAGCATTGCTCTGTGGTGGAAAAAACGGTTCCCTCTACTCGATAACCAAATCCATCAAGAGAGATAGAGATCTTCCTTCTTATACCCTTCATTTAGAGAATTTGATGCTAATTACGAGAGAGACATGCCAAGCTTTTGGCTATGCTCTGCCTTCCAAAAAGCTCCCATTTGCTTGTCCCTGCTAAGTTTAACTTTCCTTTCCTCTCACCCACCTTCCAATAATCCTCCTTGCTTGCTTGGATTTGTTAAGAGAGATTGAGAAACCTCGAATCCCACTCTGTACTCCTTGATTTCAAGGATTATGGCTACCTCAAGGTCTCAAAGCCCATCGAGATTTCTACCTTGTTTTTTACTTGCTTTAGCAATGGCTTCCAAGCAAGAAAGAGAGTGAGTGCCATTTTTCTTCTTCTAACTTCCCTTATTTCTTCTCTTATTCTCCCTCTCTGATGATAGCTCAAGGGAGAGTTGTTTTGAAATGTCTAGAGAGAAATTGCTTTGGATGCTCTCCATCCTTGTTGAAAGCTCCTGAAAGAGAGAGAGAGAGAGAGAGAGAGAGAGAGAGAGAGAGAGAGAGAGAAGGGGGGGGGGGGGGGGATCCTTGAGATCCAGTGAGCTCTAGAGAAAATTTCCTTCTTTGCTCACCTGCCTTATCCCTTCATGATGCTCCCTTTCTTCCTCTCCCATTCAACCACTCGTTCAACCTCCCGTTCAACCCCCTCTTTGCTCACCTACCTTCTCCCTTCATGACGCTCCCTTTCTTCTGTACATTTCAATTATTTGGAAACAACATAAAAATTGATGCATACCCTTGCAAGTGTGTATTCATCAAGTCATTCCCATCGTCTTTCTTTTTAGAATATTTTACTTTCTTTTCTCTTTAATATTAGTAGATTTATCTAGCTATCTTTTCTTGGCCAATAAGAGAGCTAGGCATGATAAGGAGAAAGACACAAAAGAAGAGAGGAAAAAAAGAGAAAGGAAGGGTAAGGATTAGGTAGATGATCAACCAAAAATATCATCATTAGGTGGCAATGAAGGAAAGTTGATCCAAAGGACTACCCTCTTGGCCAAGGTGTAGAAGAATATGATATTGTTGACAACATACAAAATCAAAAGGCTAATATATTGTTTAGTCAATTGGTGGCTATGAATGGTACATTGAGGAGGCAATGGGAAAATGTGTGAGTATATGGCTTCCTTCCAAAAAAGAAAAGCATCAAAGCATGGTGTCATCTTTGAGGGTTGGTCACCCTATAAATATGGTGCCAATAGTTGAAGCTAGGAAGAAGGTATCAAGCAGTCAGTGAATGGTTTGACTTGTATGAGAACGGACAATCACAAAAAACCAAGGTGTCATGGGATAATTAAAGAATTGAAGGTAAAAGTATTGGTGAATGAGTGTTTGGTTGCTTGATACATGATGCAAGTAGATGAAAATGCTTATTTAATCATTTTAGGGAGGCCATGGCTTATAACCCTTGGTGCTAAGTAGGATCAAGGCACACACTTGATCACCATCCCCCACGAAGAGAAATAAAGTACCATACTCTAAAATATTAAGACACATGATAGACATGCACGGACCTTTAATGGAGATGCAAGATACTGATTCAATAGAAAGTGGCTCATATGATAGTGATGCTTCATCTACGTCATCAGAAGAGAGTGTAGAGGAGTATTCAATGCAATTATGTCGTGATCTCTTTGGGATGAGTGTCAAAAAGGAAGAATCCTTGCAAAATGTGGAGGTCGAGGAGAATAAAGACACTCCAAGAGCAATGGCATAGAGCCTACCAAAGTGTATGTAAGAAGCATATCAGGAGAGGACTTGACAAAAAAAGAGACAGATGAGAATGAAGATACGTTTTCAAAGTTTCCAAAGCCATTTTCCATTGATTACAAAAAATTACAAGGAGTAAAGGGGTCCACAATAGAATCTACCTAAACAAACGTGCCAAGCCCAAGGTTCAAATGCTTAGAAGGTTAGAATGGTGGGGTCATTCATGAGAGGGCACTTTGTGAAGAGGTCACAAAGCTTTTAGAAATAGGTTTTACCTTTCAAGTGGAGAATTCTGAATGTGTTTCTCCAAGAGTTATTATGCCCAAGAAGAATGGAAGATTTAGGGTATGTATCGATTTCAATCCTTTGAATGCTACTGCAATAAGGAATCAGTATCCACTAATCTTTTAGGATGAAATTTTCAATCAAGTTGCATACCATGAATGATACTCAATCATGGATGGATCTTCTGGATACTTTCAAATCTTGATAGTGATTGAAGATCAACTAAAAACTACCTTTGTGACTCCTTGGGGTTGTTTTTCTTACAAGAGAATGCTTGTTGGACTAGTTAACACATATGCTACCTTCCAAGGGTGGATGCATAAAGTGTTTGGTACCTACTTGGGTAGGTTCATTTGAGTTTCATGGATGATATTAGGTGCTATATCTCCAGGATCACACATTTGGAGAAGTTAAGACTGAGTTTTCAAAGACTTCAATAAGACGGTGGGAAACTCAATCCAAAGAAGGGTATATTTTCTCATGCTAGAGTTCATATGGTAGGACATGTGGTCTCACAAAATGGAATAAAGGCTGACCCCAAGAAAAATAAGGCTTTATTGCGTATGTATCCACCAAGAAACACAAAGGATTTGGCATCTTATGTCCATAATCTCAAGTACCTATCATGGGTTTTTTGGATGCTATAGTGGTATGTGTATCCTCTCTAGATATTGAACCAAATAGCTCAAGAATTTGAGTGGAATGAAGACATGCAACAATCTTTTGATGGTGTGAAGGAGGTGTTGTGTACTTTTCACCAATTTCAAGAATTCATTGTAGTTTCCTTTGGCTAACTTGAGGAGTCTCACCTTCACATCTTGCTCCTTATCTTATTGACCCATTAAAATATTTGCTTGTAAGTTACATCAACCCTGAGTTCCCAGGTGCAAAATACCTTTCCTTGTGACACTATCTCCTAGTCCACATTGATGGATCAAAAGAGTTGTTTTTTGAGAGTGAGATGGATCTTGATTTTATGAGAGCTGATGGTGAGCATCAGTGGGGCTACCGAGAAACCCTTCTTCATTGATGTTTTAACTTCAAATGCATCTGCAATTTTGTTATTGAAGCTCAAAGTGGTTCTCAGTAACAAGGGTATGAACTAATCGACACATCCTTCGACCAAATCCCATCGATTTCATGACATCTTCGATGAATGACCATGTATTCCTATCATAAGATTTGTCTAAATCCAAGTAGCAAGATACGATATTTGGAGCTCTAGGATTTTTCAAATCAACATCTTTCCTAAGCTTGCTCATTGCTTTCAAGGCCAAGCGTTTGAAGAGATGGTCTTTAAAAAGGTGCACCCTTGTAATAAGTAGCTGCTTTGACCCTTTGGGGCATTGATCTTCTCCTTTGTCTTTTTTGAATCTTATGCATAGCGACAAGTGATCAAACAAACACAACTCAGTCAACTTGATGAGAACAATAACACTTACCAAGCCAAGAAGTAGTGTAGGCATACTATAGGATGGTATATACATGAAGCCCAACGTCCTATTCCAAGGGACAACCCCCTACATGTCAACCATCATCCATTTATCACAAAGGTTTACCCTTTTTTTTTTGTCAGATCCTGCTAGAAGACTTGATCAGCTTGTTCTGTCCTTTCTCTTATCCACCATATTAAAATATTGAACAAGAGGCCTCTCCCTTTCTATCTAGATAGCCCCCCATAATCTATCTCATGCCTTGGCTATGCAAGGGTCATTTATGTTAACTATAGTAAATGACTAATATGCCCACTTGATCGTCACTCCTAGTGCCCTTCCTGATGGAGGATTTAAATACCACCTTGCGCTGTGGGTTCATGTCCAAAATTTCTAGAATGTCATTTCACCCATCAACTACTTCTCTTTAGAACACTACTTCCCCATTCCTTGCTTTGTTTTGTTCGAAGCACCCAAGTGGTATTCTTGGATGGCCTAGCAATTAACCTCCTTATCTTTTCTAGCTTCCTCCCAAAAGAGGGTGTGCCTCTTATGGGATTTTATCCCTTACATCAAAATTACCTCATCTTCCATCATTGAGATAGGGGTACAAATTCCTCCATTTCGAGTACCTCTTCCTTCGAAACCTCTTTACTTACATCCTCCTCCATTGGCATTTTTCCACCCACAAGTTGGGAGCTTGCCATCTTAGTGGCTCATGCGATTCTCAAAATAAGTATCCTGAAGAATCTCAAACATGTTGTCATATAAAAAGGAGGCTTTAAATTTATTTGAGGATAATTTTCCTAGTTGAGCAACCACCCTCACTTGGGACTTGAATTTCTTGCATGATATGTTGGACACCGGGTGCTGCCTTCTTTCATCCTTCTTTCTAAAGGTATGTGACAACACAATCTTTAGAAACACTAGAATTTCCTTTTTTTGTTAAATGGTGGAGAAGAACAAATATCTCGGGGCGGCCTTTTTGTTGCTATGTTGGGTAAATAGAGGCTTCCCTTAATTCTCCAAGATTTTTTCGTTCAAATTAGGTTGCTCATTCTTTCCTAGGTTTTCATTTTCCTTATGTGATGAAGTCTCTTTTCTAGAAACTGCATTAGGTGCTGATGGCTCATCTTTTCCCTATCTATAGAGCCTGCTACCACGCCCGACCCAGTGGAACAAGATCTTGCAAAGTGTCCCAATCTATTGAATTTAAAGTAAGGACCCAAAAATGTACCAAAGTTCAATGGGATGGTCTTTAGGAGGCAGGCTCCCACATATACTATGAGGTTATTGGGTGGAGCTTTTTCGCAATCCCACCATATTCAAACCTTATTTGCTATGGCATCTACTACTCTGCTAAACGACACAAACAGTGGGGTACTAAGCGTAGCTACTAAGTCCTTCAAGTTCTTCCTTAGCCATAGGAAAAGTTTTACAGAATCAACCCACATCATGCACATGTCTTTGAATGCATCAATGGATTCTCCCAAGCGAGCACACACACCAATGACCGATTAAAGAATAGTGGGATTTTGGCTAGTATTTTATCCACCACTGCCTCATCATTAAATTGCAATGAGAAAAATCCGTTTACCACATATTCGATAATGTCCACTGAGCCGCAAAGGTTCAAGACATTAGAGTTGTAAAGCTGATCTACTAGTTTGGCTTTGGCAAGCACCCCTCCCATTAACCTAAACACTAATGTGAGGTTGGCCAACTTAGCGTGAGCTGTTTCTTGATAACAACATGTGGAATAGACATTGTAAGTGCATCTCCTACTTCAACTCTCTGAGAGAGGACGTCTATCTTACTTGAGAGAAGAACACACGTGAGGCCTCATAACATTATGATGATGATTAAGAATGAGATTGTCGGGGAGGTTGGTGATTTGAGCTTTGTCAATAATATTTTAATAGAGGGTGAGCCCTATCAGCATTTTCAATAAAGATAATTTGTAGGAGATTATATTCCCATAAATGTCCGAGGTTGTAGTGAAAGCGGTGATAGCCACATATTTGTGCTTGTTTGCTGCTTGAAATCTCTACTGGCATCGTTAGATGATGGACATATAAACAGTGGAAAAATTGCTCCCAAAACAAGCTAGAAGCAACCAATGAATAAGCATTCACATGTCGAATGTTCCCTACACACTTGTACCCACTAGGTGGAGCTCCATTATTGGCCCCCTCCGGCAAACCTTTACCAAGGGACCTTTCCTAGTGATACAACTATTGCATACACCTATTGCCAATGGTTCGCTGCCTCTTCTCTGCTTGCTAGGTGCTTGCAATATTACTAGGAAAGTTCACTAAGAAACCTTTCCCTACACCATAATGGATCCCTACTCATCAAAGTGTTTAAAGTAACCAATTATGGAACACATTGAATATTGTATGGATTCCAAAAGCAAGTAATTATTTTATGGCTTATTTGAAGGTTGTTTTACACATCCTCACTCACCCATCCTCAAAATTAGAAGGTTTTTCAACACCCTTCCAGTGGGGGCTTAGCCTTTTAAGGAACCCTTCAATAAAATTGTCACCCTTAAAATTTGAGGGTTGATCTTACCCAATTGAGCACAAAGTTTTGTCAAGGTTCTATTACGAGTCTTGGGCCAAGAGTGCATAGTATTTTGGTTATGATAGTATACGGGATTTGTTATAATCCGTCGTCCAATTTAAAGGCTAGTCCATGTTTTATCCCTATATATAATTTTCACGGTTGAAAAGTCACAAACAAAGATGTTAGTGGGTTGTGGAAAAATCGGAACAAAAATGAGTAGGTGGGAGTATGTTCTTCTCCCATTCCCAAGCCGGATAAAAGTGATAAATGCCTTTATGCTCCAGTATATTGCCTTCACTAGCCCGCTTCTCAAGATGGCTAAATGTCACTGGAAAGAGTTTTTAAAATCTGAAAAAAGGTTTTTATGGAAAAATAACACAAATTCCTCCAAGCCATGACAATGGGCCTCTTGGGAGTCAGTCGCTCGGCCAATAAATCAAGGAGGCCTCGGAATTCTCAACCCTGTGGCCCATGCAGAAGCTTGTTGTGCCAAATTTGTAGTCTCCTTGGCTAAACAAGACCAGGCTTGGGCTATCATGATCAGAGATATGCTAGAAGCAGTTAAACTTGGTTCGGAAGGAGGAAAGTGGAGAGGGGTAGAGTTTCATGACAAACTTTTAGCCCCGACATGGGCTACCCTAAGTCTGGGGGGTGGCTCAGGGGAATTGGTAAGGAAATGCAACAAAGCAGTGCGAGTCCTAAAGTACGGGGAAGAAACAAATATTCAAGAACTCCATTCTGCATTGGTCTCCCTGGCTTTCCAAAGTTGTAGATCTACCGCAAAATCCCTATTGGATAGAAGCAGCCAAGAAACTGAATAATAAGGGTCTGAACCGACTGGGGCACTTCTGGGACAGTAACAACAAGACCTGAAAAACCACTAAACTTCTGGTAACCCAATTCCAACTTAATAGCTTGGAGGTTTTGCTAGTCAACAAAGTGATGAAAGAGCTTGACAGTGCAGTGATGCCAATTTGTGACTCGGAGTTTGACTGGATTGCCTGGAAATGGCCCGGAAGCAGCCTCTTATGGAAACCCTATTCTAAAGGCATTTACCATACAATGGTGCTAAAGAAGAATTGGTCTAGCCCCCTTAACAAGATTTGGAAAAAACAATGGTCGGAGGAAAGGTGGGAGCAAGTAATGGAGAACATCTGGGCGCCAAAGGTTCCGCATCACATGAAGGTATTTCTATGGGAAGTAATTAGGGGTGCTCTTCCGAGGGGGGTGCAGATTCAGGAGAGAGGGATAGGGACAGATCGATGCATGGGGTGCAGGATGGCTAGTGAAGATCTGACCCACCTTTTTATGGAATGTCCATCCATTAGAGGCCTTACAGGAAAAATTTGCAAGTGGGTCCAAATTAGAACATGGAAAGTTTGTTTTTTCAAGACTGATTTACTCCTTGGAGGTAAGAACTTGGGTAGCCTGCCATCCTCATTTGCACTCGAATTATCAGGTTTTGCTTTTTACATAATGTATGGCAAACAAGGAATCGCCGTGTATTCGAAGGAGTTCTTGAGGTGGCAAGCTTCGCAGAAATTATACAAGAAAGCAGAGTGCTAATATGGACGCTTGGGTACAAGCAAAACTCGGATGATTGGTCTAGGGTTACCTGTGCCTTGTTGTCAACGGAATGCTTAGATAAGGGAAAAATCATGAAACCAGAAGATTAGTGAAGAACGTGATAATGAACCTTGTGTATCAAGGGCATGGGGGCAGGTCGTTAGGGGTGGCTCCCCAGATAGCTGATATAAGTTTGGATGGTGTCATGGCTCAGCACGAGCATGGCAAGTTCTTGTTTTTTTTTTTTAGATGATCAAAATAATTCACTCACAATTGTGATTTTTGCTTTTTTTTTTTTTTTAAAGACACTCTTGTGCTCATGGGCTTGGCTGATGATGGCTCCCCTCAAGAATACAACCTCAAAGTGCGTGTGTATGTGCGTGTGCAAGTGGAACAACCTTAAGGTAAGTGAAGATCCTAGATTAGCTTATAGACATGGACTTGTTATATTGTAGTTTGCAGCCTATTAGACCTTAAGTGGAACAACCTTAAGGTAAGTGAAGATTCTAGATTAGCTTATAGACAAGGACTTGTTATATTGTAGTTTGCAGCCTATTAGACCTAGGGTGAGTGTTAGAGCTGGACTCCAGAAACTCTCTGGAAGAATCTTTTCCTTTCTTTAGTTACACCTGGAAGCTGAAAAAAGAATTGTTTAGCTTGCTCTTTGATTTTTATTTGAAATTCTGACGATACCATATCCCCCTTTACGACGAAGTTGTGACTAAGGCTAACTGAGAGCTCGGTTGAAAAATTGGCCTCCGAAATGAGTGCATCAGGTGGAGTTCCACTCTCAAACGCTTTGTTGGATGTCATTGGAGGCGTCATGTGCGAGAGGTCGGCGTGTGTGTGTGTGTTTGGGGTGGGTGGGTGGGTGGGTGGGGCGCGGGGCGCGCGGTGCTATCGTGCGAAAACTTAGTGTGTATGTATGTGGGCTGCAAAATTGCCACCTGCGGGAGACGCAGGAAAGACGCAAGCTGCAGTGCACGATTTGACAAGCTTGTGGGATCAGCTCGTTGACAAAAGCCCACTACTATTCACCTTATAAAAGCAGCTCATTGCAAACATACTCGCAAAAGCACTTGCTAGCTATATTTTAGCCCATCAGCTTAATTATTCATTAACAAGCACATAAAAAGCATTAGAGTACTTGTTTCTATGGATCATAACACTAGTGATGGCAGTAGCAATATAGCACTTACAAGCAGTAGCGATATAAGTAGTAGCTCATGTGAGCAGCAGCATCAAAAGGAGGGCCCCAACTATAACTATAATGCCCAACATCATCAGTATCCACCTCCAAAACCGCAGCAGACAAATAGATACATGCCCGGCCATCCAAGGGGTCATATCACGCGCAACCTTCTCTGCTCGTGCATGCGTCCCTGAGTAACCACCTCATCACTGCATTTTTATCTCATGTATAATTCACTCACAAAAAATGGAGAAACCCATGCTTGCCAAACTGCAACCCAAAGCTCTCTTAGCAGTTGCACCACATACCTAGAAATTTTATAAGGTTGGATATCTTACTATTACTTGAAGAAGATATTGCTCTTGTTACATGCACACCAAAGGAACGCAAGAGATTATATAGGGTTTACACAAAGTTTACTCTTTACTTTTTTGGAGTTGTAGCAGCAAGTCAACTTATTTACCTAAATGGAGCTTCAATTGACTTACAGGGACTTCCACAAGTCAACTTATTTAGCTAAATGGAGCCAGAAAATTGGGGAAGTGGGTAGCCGGTGAAATCAAAGCATTACAGCTTTTCCGAGTTGCCTGCATCTACATCTACTATGCTGGCTCCCGGCATAGTGAAGGCCCGATGACTTCCAATTATTTTGACATATGCCCCGCCAAGAGGCCGGCCCTTTCTGATATCCAGAAACCGAATCTGCTCCACCAACAATATTGTGTCCAGTAGTAGTTACCCTCGGGTCGACGTTCTCCTCCCTGCAAAGTGCACCATCCCTACTCCCGAATGCAACTCTCAATTGCTTTCGCTCCCCACCACCATAGGGGTTTCTCTTTGCCCAGTTTTTGAAGGCTCGAGAGCCTTAATGCGTGGGGGGAAGTACCTCTCTCTCTCTCTCTCTCTCTCTCTCTCTCTCTCTCGCGCTCTCGCACACACACACACAAGTTGATGGCGCTATCAATATCTGTTGCCTGGTTTGCAAGGGATCTCTCTCTCTCTCTCTCTCTCTCTCTCTCTCTCTCATAGGAACGCCTCTCTCTCTCTCTCTCTCTCTCTCTCTCTCTCTCATAGGAACGCCTGGAGCTGCAATCGATGTCTCTCTCTCTCTCTCCCCACAAGGAGCTTTTGACATGTTGCCATATAGAAATTAGCTTTGGGTTCCATGTACTTCCTAGATTGAAGTAGAAAATAAGGAGGTTTTCGCTAGATTGAACTAGCAAAGTCATAGCTTCTTATACGATAGGTCCATAATTGCTAGATGGAACTAGTAACTTTCAAGTACCTCTAGATTTCCTATATAGTAACTGTGTGGAGTAGCTACATAGAAGCAGTAAATCTTTGGCCTAATGCAATTACAATATAGCAACTACATGGAGTTGCTAGTTAGAAGTAGTAAATCCCAAGTCCAACACAATTACTTTACAGTAATTATGTTGACTTGCTAGTTAGAAGTAGCAAATCCTAAGTCCAATGCAATTACTATATAGTAATCACTATGAAATTCTCAACACGTTTACTGCGACCTTTTACCGCATTTTGTAGAGAGAGAGAGAGAGAGAATCCAAAATGGGATGATCAAAGAAGAGAGAGGGGGGCGGGAGCACATTTTTTTCCATTTCAAGTATTTCCGCGGATATTACCACGAACATACTGCAAATATTACCGCAAACATAGTGCGGATATTGCCGCACACATTGCCGTTCTCATTACTGACCTCGCTTTCGCGCTTAAACGTTCAAATTTTTGAGTTTCCACTATTTTGTTTATAAAAAGAATAGAGAACATTATTTCAATTTTTAAAAAAATGAAAAAAAATTTGAGATTAAAACATGAAACAATAGCTATGTAGATGGATAAACATGAAAATATGAAGAGGAAGCTCCATCTCAGAGTTCTGCATGCGCCTCAACATGCAAAGCAAACACCGTCAGAGATGAGAAGTACAACATGGATGACATCTTCTGCCGAGGCATGGGCACTACTTTCTTGGACTTCGCATATGCCCACAAGAGCGACCTCCACAACATCGACATCCATCATGTTTTGGATTGGCTCTCACGAATTGAAGTAGCCGATTCATCTTGTTATAGCAAAACATAGACAAAGCCTGTTTTACAAGTGGAACCCCTCGTTTTCTACCTACATCCTCCAAGATAGACTATGAAATGTGACCATATTTTACCACATGGTGGTACGTATGTTAGTTTCTTCAAGCTCTATCTTGCAACAATGTGCAAGTGGCCTGCACTTTTTCAAGAACCTTCCTCATTCTCTTGTAAATGGGAGGGGACATGGAAACCAACATTTCTTAGCTAATTATCACTTGCAAGGAGCCCTTTGCCTTCATTGTCATATCCATCATGTTTTTACACTTTGCTATCATGAACTAGCCATTTAGACATGTGATCAAAGGCTAGGTTAATTGGAATTGACTCTCGATTTGTTAACTTGTTGTTTGATGATTGACTAAGTAGAGCTTCCTAGGGGCAATGTCATCATCATCATGGCAATCATCCTCGCTGATATTTTGATGACGTTGGGACTCAAATCATCAATCTCTCCATCCCCTGTCTCACCCTCATCCAAAGTTACGTAGGTGGGAGAGGATCGAAGACCGTCTCTACTTCATTAGTGGAAAAAATGGTTCTTCCCCGAGGTGTTACAGGAACTACGTACGAACCAAATTTTTGGTTGATGGATTGCTGGGATATACAGTAATGAGTGACATTGGTATTATGTTACAAGCAAATAAGGGCAAAGAAGTAGATAGATAGATATATATGAGTATTATATATACCATTGACACACAACCTCGTGCATATTCCCATTCTTTATCGGTGATGTCCTCTTTGCATGCCTTTGCTTCGCCCACCCTCGCATGGATCCACTCGGCACTAATAAGATCTGGGAAACATGCAAGGTGTCGAGGAACTGGGGGTGCCCTCCTACCTCCACGAGATTGCTTCCATGCTTCCCTCTCTTGCAAACGCCTTGCCTTTGCAATTTTCCACAAATCCCCTTGGTCATAACCTTTGCATTAAAGATGCAAAAGTTGTTGATGACTCGACGTAGATCCATGTCCATGCTAAATGATTTCCCCTTTGTACTTGATAAGTATGTAGTCATGCTTGAATCCTCCTCATTTGACCACATGCGAGGCATTGAGGGATCAACTTGGGCCAAATACTCAAAAATGTAAACAAATGCCTCTTGCACGATTCATCCTTCGGCCATGCATGCCTCTGGCTAGGCTCGTAGTTGCAAAAAATCTTTGAGAGTCTTTAGCATTCACTACTCCACATATAGCGATCTCCTCAACCACAAGAACTGTAATGGAAATGGACTAATAACTTGTAGAATAGCGGAATTAAGAGAATTAGAGTGAGCAACTTTGTGATATTACTTTGAGAGCATAGAGGGTGAACTTAATTGGTAGTAGCAACTTAATCATAACACTTGATTAAATAGGCATGAACAATACTTTTGCAAGAGAGAGAGAGAGAGTTTAGAGAACATGACAACAGTTGAGGACCAGATTTATGTGGAGCCCGTCCCCCCTCCAATAGGCATTTGTATTATAGATTCTCCCATTAAGGGAGACTTGGTACAATACAATTTTTGTGTTCCTTGAGACCTCTTTGGCGGTACGAAGAAGGAAGCTTCATACACCAAGCTTTTGCTTAAGAGCAAAAATCAATCTTAGCTTGAAAACAATCAAGAACACCATTAAGCCTTGTGTTCCCTAAATCATTTGAATGCACAAGGCTACCAAGTGTCCTCCTTTCCCCTTTGAGAGAGAGGAATTGATAAATGAAAAAGCAATTAATTAAATCTCCTAAATTATCATTGGACCCATTGGGTGGCCAACCAATAGGCTTCAGGCACACCATGAGGGCAACATGAGGAGGAACTTGACAAGTGTTCCCTTTGCTTTCTTTGTACCAAGCATGCCTTGTGGGAGTGTGTGGGTGTTCTCTCTCATCTCCCCTCTTGTAGGGCTCACCCCCTCCTTGTAGGGATTGGACCTTTGACTTTTAATACCTCAAGCCCCTCAAGCTTAGGCCCAGTTCCCACCACAAGCTTGGCCCTTAAGCACTTCAAACTTGGGCTGGGTTCTCACCTCAAGTACAGCCCTAGCATCTCAAGCATGTTGACCATCGATTTATTAATTTACTACTTTTCTTACACATGCTTTTTGCAACCTATATAACCATGTAATAAGTGGATGGTAGTGACAAAAAGACTTTGGAAATTTCCATGCTCTGCAGCCTATTTCTTCGATGCAACTTGCACCATACAATGTGCACACAAGAGTTCTTCAATGCACCGAGCTATGCTTCATGCTTTTTTGATCACCTACATTGACAATTGAGTGTATCAAAAGATTTTAAAAGATGTTCCTGCAAAATTGGACATAGTAAATATGATTGACACGATGATGGAGATCGCACAAGACATGATTGACACATGAGAAGGTGTAGTTGAAGAGACCATGATACTTGATAGGTTTTAATTCTTCTTATGTTTAAATGTCCATATGCTATGTCATCCATGCTGGATGAATTTTTTGTGTCTAATGATTTTGCTTAGTGCTAGGTTACATTATGATCGAGTCTACCCTATATATCTAGAGCAATGACTAGAAACAACCTTAATTAACACCTCTTGATCTCTTCACAACATCTTTTGTATTAATAATCATAGTGTGGCAATTTGCGACACAGGTACAATCCTTACCTTTTGATCACGAAAGCCTCCAAGTTGCACAAAGCAGCCATGATCCATGACTCATGAAATTCTATAGCTCAAGTTCAAGATGCCACATGCCTTCAAGATGCAAGCATAGGTGGTGGTTGCACATGCATTGGAGAGATGCGCTCACTTTGAATCTATTGAAAATAGCTCCGAGAGAGAGTTATTCTGCTACAATCTATTACAATCGTAATCATGTCTGCTATTATCTCCATTATCATCACTTCCTTAACTTTTTTTGTCATCTCGACTATGGCATTCACTTCTTCTATCATGTGTACCGTCATTGCTACTTTTGTGTTGTTCCTCTTCTTTCAACTAGGCCCCTATCACACTAGGGTGCCCGTCCCCCCAGCTTTTTGAGCATGGCCACGCAGTAGCTGTCACATGGACAACAAATTGTGCATAGCCAAGTGGTAGAGTGTCCGCTTTCGGTGATGGCCGTCAAAGCTCAAATCCACTCCTCCTCAATCGTGTGTCACCTTTGTAGTTGGCCATGTATTTTGGAAAGTTGGCCGATGGGGTGAGGCCACCCCTTAGACACAAGCTGAAGGCCAGGCTGAAGGCCATCTTTCGGGTTGAAGGCCATCTTTCACCTTTTTGTTTTGCCAATGTTGTCGGACACCTCAGATTGGCCCCTCATTCCCTGTCCGAGTGTGACAGGGGCCTTAGCCTTGTGCTCACGTTCCTTTTGCAGATCGTTGCTTTTACAACATGTTTCTCTAGGGTTAATAAACTGTGTATCTCAAATTTTAAAATCTTTGGAGGTAAAGGTATGTCTGCACAAAATTTCAAGAAGCTCTGTGGCTAGAAATTCCGCCACGATGGATGGATATCAGCGGGCGTGCAAGGTGCAGCCCAAGCAAGCACAACTGCAAAGAGTCATTGCCAGCTTCGAAGCAGGTGTGTCAAGCATCCGGTGCAGGTAAATTATCGTTGCGTAAGCAGAATTTGCAAAAATATGGATGCATTCCGGCCTGAAAACGGGTGGCGGGGGCTGTGGGGTGGTGCCGGGCCTTGCTACGGTCCTTGGTGGCTGCCTGACCCTCCCGTCTCCTACCCTGCTTTTGCTGTATAACACACATGATGTTTTCAACCACGCAAACCCTCTAGTACTGGAATCTATTATGATCTGTGTGTGTGTGTGTGTGTGTGTGTATGTGTATGAGAGAGAGAGAGAGAGAGAGAGAGAGAGAGAGAGAGAGAGAGAGAGAGAGAGAGAGAGAAATGTAGGTGTATAATAAAAAAATGGCTGCAAGCCGGTGTGTCTCGCACACACTGCATTATCCCCTTCTGCCATCTCGTTCTCCGTCGTGACCACTTTTGTTTACAGGGTAGAGCTCGGAAGTATTCTCAATGCAAGCAGGTCTCAAGACGAACGCCGCTTCCTTCTCATCCGATTGTTGCTCAGAAATCTCCAGGAACAAAGCTGGTACCTTGTAAATGTAGGAGTCGGTGCCAAGGCCTGTGGTGCAAGCAGGCGTAGCAATCCTTGGCATTGTAGGGTCCTTTTATCTGTTGTAGTCCTTTTTCTCAATTGCTTTGTTTATACTGGCTATTGGTGGTGTTGGCTACTATCTCTTTTATTCGATTCTTTGAACAAAGATGATGATGACCGTGGAGGTGGGAATTCCTCCAATGGCAGCGATCTAGAATTGACACTGGAGGAGGCCATGATAATAATGGAAAAATACAAGTAAATGCTGACATTTTTTATCACTGCCTTTTTGTTTGACACGGATTTGAGGTGTTTCTTATAGATACATTGCTCTCTTTTTTTTATCACTGCCTTTTGTGTTTGACACAGATTTGAGGTGTTTCTTGGAGGTTTTTTTATTAATGATTTGAGTCTGCGTTATGTTGCAGCAGCAAAGTATAAAATGAAAAAAGCAATACAAAAACTGTTGTAACAATATCTTGTATAGTTACTCAGGGTTAGCGTAGAGAGAGAGAGAGAGAGAGAGAGAGAGAGAGAGAGAGAGAGAGAGAGAGAGAGAGAGAGAGAGAGAGAGAGAGAGAGAGAGAGAGAGAGAGAGAGAGAGAGAGAGAGAGAGAGAGAGAGAGAGAGAGAGAGAGAGAGAGAGAGAGAGAGAGACTTCTTCTTGCTCCTCTATGACAGAGGTAGACGGAGAAGAAATCCAGAGACCTGAGAGTCTTGAAATGCAAGATGCCTTTGTGCTACGGCTAGCAGTGGCCTTCCACAAGCTATCTGGGGAGACGGACTGGGTGGATGCAGCTTTGGTTTCCTACTATTCCTTGTGTTAGAGTCAACAACAATAGGGTAAAGGAATGACATTGGAAGGCTTGCCTTTCCCATTATGTGTTTGTTTCTCTGATTTTCTTTCTAGTTTTTTTATTTTCTCTGAATAGCTTCATTAAAGATTGTTCAAGAAAAGAGCTTGATTTAATGAATCAAAGTTTACATTGTCTTTAGTATCGATGGCATTTTGGAAGTCTTAATGGGCTGAACCTTAGGGTCTTTTAAGCCCATTTTTGCACATTGCTCTTCTGCAGTTGGCCCCCCCTTTGGATCCCTATTTTCCCTCCTTTGAATCCCTAATGTGGCCGGTCTGCTAGCTTAACCAATATTCTAGCGTTTTCTCCCCTGGCACTTCCCCATATTAAATGATCATTTTAACATGAGAAAATCATTTAGGAGAATTAGATATTGATTATTATGACACTGAACCTTAGGGTCTTTAAAGCCCATTGTTGCACATTACTCTTTTGCAGATGGCCTCCACTTTGGATTCTTATTGTGGCTGATCTGCCAGTTTAACCAATATTCTAGCTTTTTCTGATCCCTTGGAACTTCCCCATATTAAATGATCAGTTTAACGTGAGAAAATAATTTAGGAGAATTAGATATTAGTTATTATGACACCTCTTATTGTATGCTATCTGCTCTGATGCATTGGGATGGCTGGTGCAGGCAAAATTGGAGGCAGGCAAGATAAAATGTATCCCACATCCCTAGTGCACACTTATCAAGAACTGCAAAACCAACAGTGCTTAACGCTTAAGTAGTGTGGCGAGACTGAAGATTGAGTAGTGTGGCGGACTGTAATGAAACGACCTACGCTTTGAATCTCCCGACTCCTATGAGGCAGGTCAGTAAGCCGCAAGTTATGGTTTGTTTTCGATTCTGCATCAGTACCATCTTTGGCAAGGTTGACATTACTGCTACTGTGTGAGTGCCCTTGTCTCCTAGCTTTGCCTTCGTTTCCTTTGTTTGCCCTTAGGAAAGCAGTTGTGGTTGTTGATGTGGAGCCCATAAATTGTAGCAAATGCTCACCATGGCTGATACAATGAAGCTTTGGGATGTTTTAATTCATTGTGACAGCCTGCATAACAATCATGGATGCCATATCTTGCGGGCAGCATGCATTGTCATATAATGGGAGCAAAGAGCACCATTACAATGCTCTTGACCTCATCCATGGTGATGAAGACCTCACTTTCTTTGTTCAGCAGGGTATGGAGAAGGTCATCTTTGGGAGTATTATCCTGCATCATGGCCTGCTTGCGCTTGGCAATGATGCTAGTCACAACGCTGGAGATAATGCGTGCGCCGCTTTGGAAGTATGTATGGCCATGATAGCCAGGAAATGAGGTCACAGACTTATGGAAAAGCCACTTGCTCCATGTCCTTGACAAGCTGCGGCAGAACCTGAACGCCTTTGTCGAGTTCGGTGGCAAGGAGTAGACAAGGCGGCTCATGACATTGGTGGACAGTTCAGCAACACAGGAGCCAATGGACGACCATCTTGTGCAAGAGATAATGCCAAGCTGTGGTGTTGATTGATGATGGAGTGGTCTACTGCCTTCCCGATTATGTACTTACTGAGTGTGTGAGTGGGATCGCATGATTGTCTTCAAAGATGTATATGTGGTAGTACGCAAGCCAGCTTGTGACGTTGATGATGCTTTTGCAATTCTCCTTGCCTCTGGCAGATGTGGAGCCATTCAAAAGAATCTGAAGCTCAAAATTCGAATATGATGAAAAGGAGGTGATTTCTAGATAGCCGAGGACCACACTGATGATAACAGGTGAGAGGTAGTTACAATGCTAGTTGTTGAGTGAGAAAATGTCTCATTAGCAATTTATTTGTTTAACAGCCAGCAGATGCTTTTACGGTTGCTTGATCATCTCTGCATCGAGTACAAAAGCCAAATACCTGACTTCAGTAAGTCAGGTATGTATTTACAAGTAGTTGTTAAATATGCACGTGGATGTATCCGCCATGCTCTATCGATAATTTACCTCCTTTGGCTGTCTCCAAATTCTTTAAAAAGGTTTCAATATTTTGCCTCCTTTGGCTCGTCGTATTATGTTTGAAGGATTTGCAACACCTGAAAACAGAGGCATGTCTGAAAATGCCCTTCGGAATGCTGTTCTGGCCACTGAGGAGGGGTTTTCAAATCTTGTAAGGCAATCGACTGCTTCACATCAACACTTTGTGACGGTGGGAATTTGCTGCCTAGTTGGGGTCATTGTGGGGCAGGACTTGTATATTGCAGATGTTGGAGATTCACGAGCTATTTTGGGGAGAGCTATGACTGCAGATGGTTACATCTTGGCCACACAAGTAACAGTTGATGCGAATCTAAATACTGTAGAAGCTCGAGAACGGTGATGACGACCACGACTCGATGGCTGAAACCTGTGGTCTTCTATCTGCTGAATTCTTGGACCGTTCAGGACTGAATTGGTCTACTTCTATCTGCTATCGAAAGGCGGAAAACTGCTGATGGTTCTGAGTGGTCTTGGGGTTGCTTCACACGGCTGAAAATCCTTGTTTTGGCGAGGGACTTAGGGCTGAGTAAAACGCTGGAACAACCAGGATCAAGGCTGCGTTTTTATGGGCTGTTTTCGCAAGCTAAAAACGCTGAGGATCTAAGTCAAGGCTGTGTTTTTATGGGTTGTTATACTTGCTGAAAAACGCTGCTAGTCTATGGTGCCAAGCTGTGGAAAAACACCACCAAAATGCTGGATGGCTGATGTGTGCTGGCGTTAGTGCATAGGCTGAAATGTTGATGTTGGTGCTGAGGTTTGGTGAGCCAAAACGAGCGTATGCTGATAGTCTTGGCGATGATGCAAGGGGGGAAGGATGCGGGGGATCTAGTGTTGCCGCGGTACTGCAGGAGGACTTGCCGGATGAGGTCTTTATCCAAAACGCTAGGCTCTAGGGGGGTACGGCTGAGAAGTGACCTCTTGAGCGGGAAGCTCCTCCTGCCTCTTCTGCCAGAAAGTGCTAACATGGGTTTGCTTATATATTAACTTAGCAAAATTGCCCTACCTACTTTTGTTGGAAAGTCACTTACAAATAATAAGTGAAAATACAAAAAATAGGAAAAATAGGCTAAATGCACTAGAAAATTCCCCTAACTGATGCCAATGGATTCTGATGGGAATTCCGATGATCATGCTATGTGCAACCGGAGGATATGCATCTATGCTAAGTGACTGGGCATGCACGTTCTACGAATAGACTCACAAAAGTGCCAGATCACTGCTAATCTAGACTTGACTGAACTGGCTGAACCCTGCTGTAGTATAGCTTGTCCACAGACACATAGGGTTGGGATGTGTCACGTGACAAGCCCCATGCATTCCTTTACTTTGAAGGTTGATTTGTGTTGCAGTTAAACGATGGTTTCGAGTTTGGTTGACTGTTAGGTGCAGTGGAATGAATGTTGTTTTTTTTCTCTAGATTAGTGATCTTTATTTGCTCAAGGTTCCTTTTAGTTCTTAGGGAAAGAGAGAGCTTTCCATCTTATGGAGAGTACTATGATCACGAACAAAGTGAGTGGATGTTGTGCGTGCAAGTGAATGAGACTAAGAGAAGGAGAGAGAAGAAATACGACACCCGAGAGGTTGTAAAACCCTCCTCCGAAGGCCCCACTCTCGTCGGCGAGAGTGGTCTACTTTGATTGCACAAAGGTGTACAATGCGTATGCAATGGACTGATGCAGTGGGACTATGCCGATGACGACGACTGTGATGACGACGACCACTTGATGGCTGAAATCTGTGATCTTCTAATCGCTGAATTCGGGGACTGTTTTGGTGGCTGAAAATGACTGTTTTGGTTGCGTTTTCTTGGCTAAAGTTGGGGGGACTTCTGCAACCGACTTGGGACGGATCTGCTACTTGGCTAAAGGCTGAGAACCTGCATTTCTTCAATGCTGAATTTGTTGATAAAAAACGCTGGCATGGCAGCAATCCTAGCGTTAGTAGTTGGCTACAAAAACGCTGAGAAGTGCAGGCTTTCCAAGGCTCAAAAACTCTGCTGCTGATGGTCAAAAACGCTACGGCTGATGCTGATCTGCTGGGGTACTAACACCAGAAGGGAGAACTTCAATGGCGATGGCTGAAGTTGTGGAAAGAAAATGCCAGGCTGGGGTGTAGATGCAAAAGCGCCAGGGATGGGTGAAGATGCAAAAATGCTAGATGGTCTGAGGGGGTACTGCTGAGAAGTTGCCTGTTGAGCGTGAAGCTCCTGCTGCCTCTTCTGCCAAATAGTGCTAGCTCTAGTTTGCTTATATACAAACTGAGCAATGACGCTGCTTGTGAGATTGTGGAGAAATATCCAAGATCGGTAGGCTATTGTCACTTTTTTCTGTTGTTGTGTTAACAATAAACCTAGCAGCTTCTACCCATTAGGAGGGAAAGATGGAAACGATACGTAGGAGGTTTTAATTTCTTGCGCATATAAGTATATATTTTCACAAATTGGAAGGGCCCTAGCATAGCTTGGTTTATAATCATATATAATAAAAGCTTTGTCATGCTGATGCATGGCTCTCCATATGCAGCAAATTTCCTTTACAGATCATATGATGACATTCACTTTGAATGCAGAAGCCACGAAAGTAAGGCATTGATTGAGTTTGACAGTAGATCGTGTGATTGAGTCTAAGGGTTTACACAATGAATTCTGAGGCTTACCTTCGACATAATTTAACTACATTATATATAGGAAGATGTAACCATGAGGAGATGCCTCTACCTTATGAAACTAGTCCTCAATTACATTAGATCAGACAAGGGCTGTAAAGTTCTACAACCCAATGCAACAACACAACAAGGAGTGAAGGCAATTAGAGCAAGATGGAAAGATGGAAACGGTACTTAGGAGGTTTTAATTTCTTGTGCATATAAGTATATATTTTTATGGCCCTGGCACAACTTGGTTTATAAGCATATATAAGAATAGCTTTGTCATGGTGATGCATGGCTGTCTGTATCCAACAAATTTTCCTTCCAGATCATATGATGGCAATGGTGGACTTTCTGATGCAAATCCTTACAAAGGGTTCCCTTATTTATATTGTACTCTACCCACCCATTACCATTTCATTTCGTCAGTGTCTTAGGTTCCCTCTTGAGGTGCCCTAGGTGCATTTCTTTTCGTCATTGCTGTGGGTTCCTTGCAGTTCCCTAGCTGAAGAAAATAGCCTTGCTGGAATCTCTTTGTTTGGACAGCTTGAAAGATGTGTGATTATCTTCATGTAATGAAATTAATTATTTAAGCTAAAATTTGTGACAATCATTACTATTAAGCACTCCTACTTGATGTTGGCTCTTACCAGGTGAGACTACTCAACTTGAATGTTTGCCGCTCTTCCTGCAGATCACAGTGTGTTATCCCACTTCTGAGATAACGTTAGCTAGAGTCACATTGTATTGGAGAGACTATCAACAAAGATGTAACTAGTTTGTTTTCAAAGTTCTTATGTAAATAAATAATCATGGATTCTCTACGCTGTGTTTATTTGATTGCTTATATATATGGATGCAGGGTTGCAAGAGTGCAGGGATGAGTGTGAAGTGATGAGCGAAGCAGCATAGTGAAGCTGAATTTGGAGTACTCGCATAAGTCATTTCTCCAGGATATAAGACCATAACAAATTGTACTGAAGGCAAGGGTAGCCCCTTGTGGTTTGATCCTGGAGCAAAAGGTCGAACCTGCAGCTTACATGGTGGGTTGATGTATGCGATGGGGATATTTCTTACAGATCTATACTATTGCCTGTGGTAGTCATGTTGGATTGACGTTTATCATATGAAGATTATTTTGTAAGGTCATTCTTTGTAAGGTAATTGTGAACCAAGCACAATACATCTGGCTATAGTTTTGTGCGGGTGTGTAGGGTTTTGGGTTACTTGTGAGTGAAGTCTCTTGTTGTGGATTGTTCCAAATGCCGTGGGTTGATTGATTATTGAAAGTTCATATATTTTCATAGGTAGCATGATGAGTACTTTCACCAAGAAGTAGGTTGAGGTAATTTCGGGAGACACGCCGAGTAAGGCTAGGACTTTTCGTCTTGAAGTTACTAGATGAATTACTATTTTACATATTCGAGTTGCTAGATGTATTACTAGTTTCATAATACATCTCAAACTAGCAAGTGAGCTTGAACTCTCTTGATTCATCTAGCAATTATCTTACCATATAGCTATTCAACTTACTATATGGTAAGAGGATTGCTACTTGAATCATCTAGGAGTTGTCTCACGCTTACTAGTTTGCACTTTTACTAGATGTGTGTATTGAAACTAGTAAAATATCTAGCAAGTAGGTTGCCCCAATTTTGGAAGTAGGTGCATTATTGGTATCTTCCGAGATGCCTTGGATAGGTGTGAGGTCAAAAATGCAGAAGCAGACACGTGGAGGCGAGAGACAAAGGCACTGTACACGAGGTGTTCTCTGGTTGCGATCAGAGGAAGTCAGAGAGAGAGAGAGAGAGAGACAGAGAGAGAGAGAGAGAGAGAGAGAGAGAGAGAGAGAGAGAGAGAGAGAGAGAGAGAGAGAGAGAGAGAGAGAGAGAGAGAGAGAGAGGAGCCCATTGCGAGACAAGCTGTATGGCAGTGGCGGTGGTGGTCGTGGCTATGGGAGGCGCAGAGAGGACGGCGAAGGATCTCTGGGGGCAATGCGGACGCGATGGGGCTGGAGGCACGTCGAAGACACGAGGAAGTTCTATTCGCCTTGCATTTCTGTCTTGGAATACTGCCCTTCATGGAGCTAGGACGATAGACCAGGCCCGGGAGAGAGAGAGAGAGAGAGAGAGAGAGAGAGAGAGAGAGAGAGAGAGAGAGAGAGAGAGAGAGAGAGAGAGAGAGAGAGAGAGAGAGAGAGAGAGAGAGAGAGAGAGAGAGAGAGAGAGAGAGAGAGAGAAAGCTCTCGCTGGTGGATTCACAAGGGGGCAAGCCATCTCACGATGGGCAGCACGTTGGTGCGTAGGCGATGGCGACGACGCAGGGCAAGCGAAGAGAGAGGAGAGAGAAGAATTGCTTTTGTGGAGCGGAGGCATCTAGTGAGATTCGTGTTAATAGGGAGAGTGGACCGAGTAGGAAGAGCGATTATATTTCTTTTGCCATATGGTAAGCCGTCCAAAGCTCCTTGTGCTCTCTCTCTCTCTCTGTGTCTATGCTACCCCCCGTCTCCCCAACACACACACACAAGAGGTTGCACATGCATTTGGTAAGACATCGAGCAGCTCACGTACTAGGAAGCCCTCTCACGTACCACGGAGGCGAGGCTGGATCAGGGCTGGTGACATAGGCTTGCTGGCACCCAATTTTGGATGTATGTTTGAACATTCGACATGGCCCTTTTGTTCGCACGTGGCATAGTTGAGAGGTTGAGAATTTCTCGAGCTCGAGCTCCAATATAGTAAAAAGAAGATGGCACCCAATTTTGGATTTTCCATTATGCTAAATAAAAATCAAGTCTATCGTTTTACAACTATATTCTATTGAACGGTGTGCCCAATATCAAGCCCTAAGCTTACTCTATTCTAATCATGCTTATGTCATGAATGACACACTAATTGAACCACCTTAATCTATTAAGCGGTATCAGAGCTTTGCTAGTGCGATTAGCATTTTCTAATCACCACTATTGATCCTAACTACGAGTCTCTATGCTAGATTGTTTGGCACCTCTTCTTGACCAACATAGTCGTTAATCATACCTCTAATAAACACTCTAAACTAGGTCATAATTATCCCATTTATGGCACGTCCATGGATCACTACCCTCATTAAATCATAATGGATAATCAAGAGTTAGGATAAATTTTCATTAATTAGAGTGTGTGTGCCCATTTTCTTGCATAATAAACAACCTCATTGGTCTCTTCTATTGGCACAATTAACTTTCTTAATTTATGAGTCTGTGTAGCCGCCATCGTCAGCTTTCAATCAAGCTCTTTTCGAGTCATTTTGGGCTAAGCATTGCAAATTCATGGTATAATCAAAATAAAGCTTTGAAGCTCAATTTTTCTGGCTTTCCCAGTGGTGCAAGATAGAAACATTTGTGTGTGTCCCGGGGAGGTCACCTAATAAAAATGTAACCTATCACGTGAGTCAACAGAAGGATATTTAAAGTTCTTGAAACTTACAGAAATATGTATACAGAAGGACAATATTTTTTCAAATTTGAAAAAACCTTACAGATGTAAAAAAAAAAGGTTATATTCTTCACAAAACTCGCAGATAAGAGTTTTACAAGCATGTCTTGAACGCACGTGATATGATAGTTTGACACATAGTTTGTATGTTTCAAATGAAACAAAGAAAAGCCACTAATTTGATTGAAAAATGAATTTTATAGCAGGGGGCCTTCAACTTTAGAATCTGCCCTCTCATTGGCCCATCTAGCACCTTAATTTGGCATCTTTTGGAAGGAGTAGCCGCTTTGCCTCTATCTACACTATTCGGGCTTGTGCTCTTGAGCGCGGGATGTCGCTAATATCCATTGGCATTAAAAAAGAAAAATCTATCTATTTATCCTTCATTTTTCACCCTTTGGGAAGCCTAGCCTTGCATTGCTCCTCTGATCTCCTTTTTTGACCCCCTCTGCCGGCTTTTTGATTGATCCATCTCCATCAACCTTCTTCGCTCTCTTTTTTCTCACCTCCATCTTGGTCCTACCATGCCCGGCCATCTCCTCCTTGCCCTTTGTTTTTGCTAGCATGGCCTTGGAATGGGCCCGTCTACCCTCTGCACCTGGCGGCGCTTTTAGGTGGTTTTTGAACTCTATGTGTGTGTGTGTGTGTGTGTGTGTGTGTGTGTCCCTTATCCTCGGCACATAAGGGACCACCGTCGAATTCTCTCTCTCTCTCTCTCTCTCTCTCTCTCTCTCTCTCTCACCTTTTATTCCTAGGACACTAGCGATATCCATAGTGAGGGGGGGGGGGGGGGGGGGGGGGGGGGGTGCAGCTTTATTCTCAAAAGTGGGGGTCCCTTGAGATGCGGGAACCGACCCATACTAGGCGCTTTCCATGTCAGCTCTGCGTGGCACCTCAATGCCGTTGACTCTCGGCCACTCCACTCTCTCAGCTCAAACGGGCGATTGCAACGCCCTATGCACGGAGCCCACCCGATGTGCCCCTACGCAGAGCCAGAACAATGGCACCACAAAGGTCGCCATCGCCACACAGTGGGAGGATCTCACTCTCTCCCCCATGTATACCTTCGATAGGCTTCACACCCCAGCCTTTATAGCATAGCTCTCTCTCCTAAAGTTGTGCATATGGGTTCATTTGTGAGCCACGTGGCTGCATATGGGGCACCCCCTCTTTGGGTGGGTTGGAAAAAACTACAAAAGAACACACTTTTTTTCCCCTTGCTTCACACTATTGTCATTTGCTACTCACAGACCCAACTCCCAAGCTGTAAACCCTATCCAAAAGTGCTTCTCCCCAGATCCAATTTTTTCGATCCCTTGTCGCATTCCGAACTCACCAAGGCCATAAACCAAGGATGCAAAAGTGGAAAAAAACACTGAGACTGCTCTGTCGGCAATCACTGCCGAACTTCCTAGCGTGATATCTCCATCTTCGTATCTCCGATTGGTTAAATGTCAATTTTGGTTGACTCCAGATGGTATGCTCTATCTACTTGAACCCTATCAAAGCCCCAAAAATGCCATGGCACAACTCGCAATGTGGTCAACCCGGCCCATAACTGGCCTCCGACAAAACTTCAAATGACCATAACTTGCTATCCAAAAATTCAATTTGCAATTCGAGAATACACGCATGCTCCATAATTCTATCACTGCACATCTATCTGCTGACATCTACCTAGGCCATCTTCTCCAACTACCCTGTCCGTCAGGGATCTGCTTAACCTTCTAGCTTTAAAATTTAGTATCACGACACCGGGGCTCCAGTTGACGAGCCGTCTGGACCGGCTTCTAGAGCACATCAAACACTACATTCTAGAGCATTGACTTGGCACTTGAGGCACCTTCACCTGCTATCCCAATTGAGCCACCTAGAGCTTTTTTGGACTAAATCCGTCTCCCTTTCTAACTATCAGGCAAAGTGAACGCCCTGCTCTCCTGCTTAGTAACGGTTTGCTAAAAGACATAGCCTACCCAAAATAATTGGATAAGCATTATCACCTACCTTCATCACAAAAAAGTCTATCACACACTCTACGCCCATCACCTTGACCTTCACATCTTCAGTCACACCCAAACACCTGGATTTAGTATGGTTGGCCATCCTCATGCACACATTCGATGCCTTAACACCCGTCTCCTTCATGGCTACTTCTATCATGACACACACCCCCACCATCTATATAGGCATGTACTTGCATCCTCCTCTCTATAACCACATCCACCAGTGGAAGAATATCAATCGATGGGCTACCTACCCTCATTGCCATGTTTTGCACCACATGCACATTCCCCTTTGCTCTCGGCAGCCTCCTGCTAACACTCATAGACCACTGCCTCCTCAATTTTGGATTTAAAGCTAACACTGACCAAAAGTAATATTTGTTTTTTTATTTTTCACATCGCTCTTGTACTTGGGATAGCCATGCCCTAATTGGAAATTTGCTTGCTTGATTTTGCGGCGTCTCCTTCCTTTGCTAGGCTCCGGCTGCTCTCTGCCTTTGTAGACTTTCCCTTTGCCCTTGCAAGTTCTAGTTTCCCGCTCTATCTATGTCTCCCTATCAGTTCTTACCCTCTTCTTGACCAAAAACTTGACATCTTCCTTATCCACTCCGATAATATTCACTCTTCGGACTTCGCCTCCGTTTGGCGGAGCTGGCTACACAGGATTCTTCATTGCTTGCTCTCTTCAACACTAAAATTGTCCTTGACCTCAACCTCTACCAAACAGTGGGTAAATACCTCCTCTCTCTCTTGGTGGATGAGGACAATTAGGTGCATAGTTCCCCTCTTCTCCACAATTGTAGCACCTACCTGATAGCGGCCTTGCCCTGCCCCTTGCTCCTCTTAGTTGTTCTCTTTCCATCACACTTAGCCGCAACTCCTGCATTTGCTCAGACAAGTCCTGGACCGTGCGTACCCAATTTTGCAACACAACGACTACTCCTCTATTTCCATGATTTTCCTTGTTCATAACCTCCCTCGCACCCTGCGCTTGAAGGGGGACATCATCGCGTAGCCCGACACGCCCTGCTCTATCTTCTTATCTTTCTGCTCTTTGATCGTGCAATCGCTACTACACCATTGTAATTTTTTGGGGTCTCGCAATTGACTTTCTCTCTCACCTTAGGATGCAGACATGCCATGAATTTGTCCAATTGCATGGCTGCCGCTAATTCTGCCCAACACTCTTCACGATGACCCAAAAGCAAATTGAACTCTTCACTTACATTAGCCATTAGCCAGCCATTAGCCAATTGCATGGCTGCCACTAATTCTGCCCAACACTCTTCACGATGACCCAAAAGAAAATTGAACTCTTCACTTACATATTGTTTAAGCGCCTTCATTTTTGCATGCCTCTTGACTGGGGATGCCTCCTTACAAAAATCGTGAAGAAACCTTGCTCATAGAGCCGGCCATGCTTGCCTCAGCTCGCCTTCCAAAGCTTCATACCATACTTTAGCTTTTCCACGCATCACCAAAGGAAATGTCTGCATCTTGCTATCCTCGTGTGGCATACGCAATGATAGCATATACACGTCAAAATCTGACATCCGGAAGAGTGGATGCTGTGCATCGGAAAGGACAGTCACACCCACGACACAAGAGTACTCTACCCAATCTTAGAGATCTTGACGAAGAAGAAGCACTACAATGCACGTGTAATGACACATTATCATTGACTCGCTTAAAGCGTGATTATAAAAGGTGTAATTTATGTAGAAATCCAAGGAAACAAATGATATCGTTTCACTACATATCTTTGATTGTGCAATTAAAGACATTATGTCTTAGTCAAACATACTGCCATGACTTCGTAGGTATGTGGCATGGAAGAAGAAAATGATTGGTCAAAGTTGTGCAAGACTTTCCTGAGCAATACATGAGTTGTGGGACGGTGAAAAGAGAAGAATTTATCAACAGTTTTAGGATCCACGTCCATTTTGGGAAGCTCCTGTAATTTGCAACAACAGATCTTGCAATTTACTGTATCAAGCCTTTCCTAGCAGTTTACGAAGTCTACAATTAGTTCTGGCTTGGAATGAAGCATCACAAGAGTATAGTTTCAAATGCACCAATTGCAAAGAAATGATAAGGAGGAAGAAACAACTTATCAAGGTAGAGTTTTTCTTTTATCAAGGGTGTCATTAAGTTATGTGCACACATGAGCGCTGAATTTTTGGAGCTTAAGCATTGTGTTTCTATGCATCTAGGGAGATCCTCACAATTTTGCGCTCATGATGCACTGGGATGGCTTTCAGGTAGCATCAACAACTATGAAGAATAGTGCACTGGTCGAGATAGTCATACTTATATGGTGGCAAAAAATCAATTCTAGGCTCATTCCCGGTGTTGTTTCTACCTCTCTTTATAACAATCTGGAAAAGAAGCATGGTGACATTCTCGCTTCTTTCCTACAGCCTTTGCTTAGCGATTTGCTAAGCTCTTCCTTAGATGGATTTGAAGTGAACTATCACTACCATCCAAATACACTTGGTGAGGATGTACAAGGTGGTTTGGTGCAACTTCAAACAATGTTAATTTGTACAGGCGATCTGTAATAGGACTAATTTCGAAGTTCTTAAAAGTCGAAAAGAATGTAGTAGGCCATATGTTTCGTTTAGCACGATTTGAAAGCTTGTTGAATAGTCTATTAGATAGAGCTTATATGAATGAGTTTAACATATTAAGAGAGAAAATATATTCTCTTTTTTTAAAATAATATACTAAAGACATATTTGATAAATATTAATGAATAACAGATAATCTGTCTATGAACAGTATAATAAAAAAGTAGTAAAAATTAAAATTTTTATTAATATCAATGTTTTATTTTTATGTGTTTTAGATTAAAATACATGGGTAGGCTTATAATAAGTTGAAAAATTAGTGGAGATCCAAAAAAAAGGTTTTTATGAGTCGCGATCTAAAAGTTGCATTTTTAGCCAAAGAAAGGGGTTTTTTAGTCTTGTAGTCCAGACCTATTCCCTTTGTTTTGAGTACTTGGAAGTTTATATTATGAGCTTGTGTGACAAATTTATGCCACAAATAAATTGTCAGCAGCAACAGGACAACCTACAAGCAGCAGCAACAGGTTAGCTTACAAACAAATATACCCAGGTAATATCTCTTTTGTTTGATCCAATCAAGAAGTGATTATACTCTTTTTTTTACCATATACATGTGGTAGTGATGTGTGTGAACACACTAGGACAGCCGGGGCATTTTTTCCCTCTTTAGGAGGTTTTTTCCCCCGAGCATTGTATATACGACCATCACTCTAGGGCTATCTATTTTTCCATTGCACACTAAGTAATACACTCTCTATTGTGTGCCTTGAGCTTCCTTCATCTTCTCCAAGCTGTGTGTATTTCTCTGCAACCTTAATTCCAACAATTGGTATCAGAGCAGGTTGCGTCCTCCCTGCTTAGTCGGCAGCTGCTCTAGTACACGCCTGCTTACTTTCTCCAATTTCAGTGAGCTTTGGTGAGCATTCACAGGTCAACAAATATTTTGGGACAGCTTGTAGAGCTGGTCTGCTCAGATTTTTGATTTGGGCTCATTTCGGTCTCCGTTTCCACTGTAGGCAGTACTGCACAGGCTATTTCGTCATTTCGTGTAGAACTTCTGTGAATTCTGTTTTCTGCATAATAGGTGCCCTATAGTCTTCTATGGTTTGTGCTATATAGCACGTGTTGTTTTCACTTCGTTTCTCCTATTTTTGGGCAAATTTCACATCACGTGCAGTATTTACCATGGCTGACAACAATAACACAAATGTGTTCAAGATGTTTGCTGTTGAGGACAGGTTGGATGGGGACAAATACCCTATGTGGGCTTATATGATGCAACATGTTCTTGTGTCAAAGGGCGTCTGGAACATTGTGCAGGGCATTGATGTATGTCCAGGTTCTAAGGATGTAGGCAATGTTGAGGATGTTGCAGGTCTTGCTGCAAGGATTGCTGCTGTTAGAGTTGTTTTGCCTATGGCAGAACAAGCTCATTGGGATGTTAAGGATGCGCAGGCTCATGCATTGATTGCGTTGTCTGTGAAGCGCACCATTGTTCCTCACATCCGTTCAACAAAATCTGCAAAACAGGCTTGGGATATTCTAGCAGGTCTTTATGCAAGTCGCTATGAGGCTAAAATTGCTTTGCTGCGTAAAGGTCTGGAGTCGAAGATTATGCATGAGGAAGATGATATGGACACTTTCCTTGATAGTGTGAAGGATATTAATGAGCAACTTATTTCTGTAGGTGGTCATTTCAGACAATTCCCTTGTGCAGACTGTTCTTGATGCCTTACCAGATTCTTACGAGACTTTTGCTAGTACTTGGAGACTTATGACCCAAGGAAATCCAGAAGTTGTCAAGTTTGATGCATTATGCACATTGCTATTGCAAGAGTCACTTTCCTGAAAAAACAGGACTAAGCAGCGTGCAGTTGGACAGGCTTTTATTGCTTCTCAACGAAAGGGTGGTAACAGCAATGCAGCCACTTCTTATGGTTCTGCTGTGAGTGGCAAAAATTATGTTACTAATGCTTCTGCTAGCAGCAATTCTTGTGGAAATTCTGGTGATAAGGGCAAAAGGAAAATGCGTTGCCATTATTGTAAAGCCAGTGATCACTTGATCAAGTCGTGTTCCAAGTTTAAGGCCAAAGAGGCTAAGAAGAAAGAGGGTGTTCCACTCCAAATGCTGGTTCCACTATAAATGCAGCCATTGTTGAGTCTTCTGTGAAAGGAGACTGTGTTGCTGATGTTGATGCAGAATGGGATTTTAGCGTAGAGTGCACTTATAATCCTGCTGTCCATGAAGCATGCTTGTCAGTTGGTGCAGGTTCACATGTGTGGTATTTCGACAGTGGTGCTACAAAGCACATTACCTCACATCGTGAATTGTTTACTTCTCTCGAGTCTGTCCAGCACGGGAATTCAGTCACCTGTGCCAACAACACCTCTTATCCAGTTTAGGGACTTGGAAATATTGTGCTCACTGCTGCTATGAACTTTACGTACCTGGGATCAAGAAGAATATATTGTCTGTATCCACACTTGCTAGACTTGGACTTGTAGTCAAATTTGTGGATGAAAGATGTACAGTTCATGATCTCAATTTTGGTGATGAAATTGTTGCATCTGGCCTTTTGTGCCGTGGGCTGTATAAGCTCACTTTGTATGACAAGTGTGGACAAAATTTTGCAACTACTGTTTGAGATTGAAGGGCTGTGTCACATGCAAAACTTTGGCATGCACGTTTTGGTCATCTGAATTTTTCCAGTCTACTGCGTTTGCAGAAATCTGATATGGTTGCTTCTTTGTCGCCTCTTGAAGCACCTATATAACATGTTTGTGAAGGTTGTATTTTGGGTAAGATGCAACATTCTATGTTTCCAAAGGATGGTTCAGTTCGGGCCACATGCAGGTTGCAGCTTGTGCATAGTGATGTTTGTGGGTCCATGCAAACTCCGTCCTTGGGCAATTACCTGTACTTCATGACTTTCATTAATGATTACTCTAGGCATGCATGGGTATTCCCGCTTAAAGAGAAGTCCGAAGTTTTTATGTGCTTCAACAAACAATTTCTGGCTATGGCTGAAAATGTCTCAAAATGTACTATGGGCACCCTCCGTTCCGATCGGCACCACTCGACTTACACAACACACCTGGCCGAGACAGGGAACACACCTATGGAGCGAGAGGAGAGAGACTATCCACTTGCCCATTCCACACAGACACACACACCCAAAAAACTCAGCTCAAAAGAGGAGAACTTCTGATGTTTAGATACAAATGAGCTTGGGCCAACACCAATGGGGCAAATAGCTCACACAATATGGGTAAAACATGCCAGATACAATCAGAAACTGGAGCGGAAGCTTCGCTCATAGGAGAAACTTACACAGCAAAAACAACCAAAAAAGAGTGAGGAATTTGGCAAAATGGACAGTGCCATCGCATCCGAAAAGGCTCAAAACCCCAGTCTACAATGTCAAAGTGCTCAAATCCGACCTCGGATGAGCAGTTTACGACCAAAACAGGCTCCAAAAACCCCAAAAACACACCTGCGGCTGTTCCTCCTCTCTTCTTCACGTTTTTCCTGGTCTTCTCTCTGTTTTTTCAGTTCCCACACTAAGATTTATTACTTGGGAACCCTTGGCCTTTTAGATGACCTCAAACGGACCCCGAACAGGCCAAAAACTGACCTCGCAGTGCATAGCTGTCACCTTTTTTGCATCATCCGCACACTTGGTACTCAGTTTTTCCAAATAATGCGTCCCGCAACCACGTGAAGTGGCCCCAAAAAGTGGTCCTAATGATGACCTTTCTGCATAACTCTCACAAGAAAACACCACTTTGTGTCCGTATTCATCCACGTGCAAATATTGACCCCGTTCGGCCTCCTGACGCCACTCGATGCCATTTGACGAACCTGCTTACCTCATGTCGTTGGCCCGCGGATAGCTTCCTCGAGAAGTTTTACGCGCTACCAAATCCTCCTTATTGTAGGGAAAACACACTAGTACTGATAATAGTGAAAATCGATGCACTATGTACACCCTGTCCTACCTGTACACATGTGGGCCCCACGTAACCACTTGGCTCTGAAAAATGGGCAATTCTTTATTTGATGCAGCATGTATGTATATGTACATATGCACAATCCCTTGCTCCAAAAAACTCCTGACATGATTTTCCCATCCCCTAGCTTGCTAGATCATTCATGATCAGCAGCAGCAAAGAGAGATATGAGACTCGCCGCATCACAGGTCTCGTCATCCCTCACCAACACTGCTTTATCCACAGACAGCTCATCTTGCTCCACCATCATCAATCTAGCATGATACAATTTAAAACGCAATCCACTTACCCTTGACTTATGTAGAACACCATCCAGGTTAGCCAGCTTATATGTGCCATTTGGAAAACACTCCACTACCTTGAAAGGGCCTTCCCACTTAATTTGAAACTTCTTTTGGAAGGTGTTGTCCAGCTTACTGTTGTAGCGCAAAACCAAGTCATGTTTCTTGATACCCTTACTTTTGACCTTTTCATTTATCTTTGCCAAAGCCTTATCCTGCATCTGCCCGTAATGCTCCAATGCGCTCATCCTATCCAACTGGACCTCTTATAACTGCAAGAGGCTCTCTTTGAATGCATCACTAGGCGGCCCAAGCAATTTCTCTAACATCTTGACCGCAGGCAACTCTACCTCCACAGGCAATAGTGCTTCCTTTCCATACACCAAATGAAATGGAGTAAACCCTGTACCTGTCTTCACCGAAGTACGGTAAGCCCATAATGCACTAGGCAATTCCAAATCCCAATTCTTTCCTTGGTGCTCTGTCACTTTAGAAATAATTTGTACCAACTCACCATTGAATCTTTCATTTAATTTGTACCAACTCACCATTGAATCTTCATCTTTGCGCATAAGAAGTCTAGCAGTTTAGCTCTAAATCCTGGCCCCTTATCTGAAAGTAGCTCTAATGGCACCCCAAACTTGCAACATATTTCATCATACACAAATTTTTCCACATCCTTTGCAGTGATTTGTTTTACTACTATAGCCTCTGCCCATCTAGAGAGATAGTCCACTGCCGTCAAAATATAGCTTTTGCCCCTGCTTGTGATAGGTAACAGGCCTATTGCATCAATCCCCCACTTTTCAAACACATCAAACACCATACTGGTTTTTCGTAGCTCTGGCTTCAACACTCTCTTCCCAAATGCTTGACACCTATTGCAAAACCTACACCAATGGTGAACATCCTTGTGCAAACTAGGCCATACATACCCCTCTAGCAAAATCTTATGCAAGGTGATCTTTAGAGCAAAATGGCCACCACATGCGCCTTCATGATTCTCTTCCAACACTCTATAAAGCTCCTCTCACCAAGGTACACGTCTCAACACAAGATCAGTCCCTTTCATGTATAAGACATCACCAATCAGTTTGTACCTGTATGCTCTACGCACAAAGCCATACTTCTTAGACTTCTGAATCTCCTTTGGAATGATTCCTGTTAGCAAAAACTCCTCTTCTTGAGCCAAACTTTCCCAGCCATGATAAAGAGGTAAAGTGGTCCTCAACACAAATAGCTCCCCTATCATGCCTTGAGCTGCTTCATGTGCCTCTCCATTTAGAGCACGTTCAATGTGTCTGATGCTCCATGCTTTGAATTTTTTTAACAGGCCTTTAATTCTGAAGCACATTTCCTTCAATGAGGTGTTCTTGCTCTTCCACACACCCGGCACTTGCTTCACCACTAACAAGGCATCACCTTTTATGCTCAACCTTCTAACCCCATGCTTCAAACAAATGTGTAATCTAGCTTCCAACGTAGCATATTCAGCCTCATTGTTACTATGCGCATCCAACTTGAACCCTTTCTTGCATACTAGCTTCCCCTCTGGATCATAAAGTGCTATACCCCCTGAAGTTGCATCATGGCTCTTTCTGTATGAACCATCAAAGAACAACACATGTGCATTGCTGATCTGTGGCACTTCTTCAACTACCTTTCTCACCACCTCTTCCTTAACAATAAGGGGATTCTCCTTGTAGGTCAACAAATCAGCTAGGGTAGCCCTTGTACTGTCTTCCACTAGAAAAGAGAACTCAAACTCTTGCAGCTCAATTACCCATTTCTTCACCACATTTGACATGTTAGTACCATTAATTAACTGTGGCAAAAAGGCACAACTCGTCAAGAAAACAAAAGGCCGTGGTAGCAAGTAATGACGAAATCGTCAACAAGCAAATATTACACTGGCCATCACTAGCTCTACTTCCGAGAACTTTCTCTCCGCTACCAACTTCACTCGGCTTGCACAATACACTGGCCTCATATAATGGCTGCCCTTCCCCTTTTGCAATAGCATGGCTCCAATGACATCATCCCCTATTGATGGATTTACATAAAACACTTTCTCCCAATCAGGAGCCTACATGGCTGCCAACCCCCCTAGCACCTCTTTCACCTCTTGAAACACTTCTTCACACTTGTCATCCCATTGCAATGGATCATGCTTTGCCACTGGTTGTAATGGATAAAGAATCTGAGAAGACAATGGAATAAACCGTGCCATGTACTTCACTTTGTGTATAAAGGTGGCCAATTGCTTCGTACTCGTAGGTGATGGAAGAAAAATAATAGACTTAACCTTGTCTGGATCAGCCTCAATGCCATTTTTTGACACCATGTGGCACAACAACTTCACCCTTGGCTGTGCTAGATGACATTTATTTGGATTTAGTTGTCCTCCACATTCATCATATCGAGCCAACACCATCTGCAGCTTCTCATGGTGTTCAACCCTACTGCTGTAGACACAGAAGTCGTCCATAAAACCTTTAACGTGACAACTACCAATGAATGGTTCCAATACCCAATTTTCTCTCTCTTGATAGAAGGAAGGTCCATTTGACAACCCAAATGGCAATACTGTGTAGCAATAGCAGCCCCATGGCGTAATAAAAGTGGTGTTTGTGCGGTCTTTAGGAGCAATCTTCAATTGAAAATAGCCTGAAAATCCATCACACACACTGTACCTCTCATAACCAGCCACTGAATCCAAGATCTGATCGATGAATGGAAGAGGATATGGGTTCTTCTTAGTGGATGCATTTAAGGTTTTAAAATCTACACAAATTCTCCACTTCCCATCCTTCTTTGGACTGACTACAACTGGACTCATCCATTCTGTGGTCTCCACAGGGACTATGAACCTGCCTTCAATAACTTGTCCACCTCTTCTCGCAAGGTTTTCATTTTCTCTTGACCCATCCTTCTTAGCCTTTGCCGCACTAGCTTAGCACCTTCTTTCAGCTCTATATGTATCTCTTCGCCCTTGAACCCTCTGATCTCTTCATATGAAGTAATGAACAAATCAGGAAAACTAGCCAGCATGTGAAAATATATATCCTTCTCCGTAGCTGAGAGGTCTCCACTGATCATTTGTGTCATCAATTCCTGCTTCTTTGACAACTCAACCTTGGTTTGCATCAGCCCTTCAATCACTTCATAAGGCCCTTCACTTTCATCTTCAACCTCATTCTCTCTCCTATCATATCCCATGACCCAAATATCCCCCTCTCTCTCTAAAGGGCGCCATGTCTCTTGTCTTGTAGCTAAATAACCTCCCCCACACTCACACACACTCAGTTTCACTGAAAAAGGTGCCCACAAACCCATCCCCACCCGGTGGTTACCTGATTTTTCTTGTGTTCGCACACATCTGCACACAGATTCACCTCTGAGCACACTCCCCTCTCTCCCCTCTTGTAATTAGTTTATTCTCCATGTCACCTCTCACTTTTTTTTTCATCAACCCATCTCTCTCTCTTAGTCTCTCTCTCATAAGATTGCTGTTCTGGAACATATACACACAGCCAGACAAGTGGGCCCTACAGTCACATGGCCTATGTAGATAATGATTTCTTCATTTCTAAATTCTAGAATTTCTCCCCCCCTCCTCCCCTATATAAAGAGGGGTCACCATCACACAAAAACACACAACATCACCAAAGAACACACTATGCACTGTGTGTGCCTAGTGCTCACACACACACCCACACCATCACCATCACCATCACCATCACCATCACCGCAATCACCATGCTTGTCTTGAGCATGACCTCTACACCCTTGGCTATGGAAGATGAAGGGAAACTAAATGAAGGATGATGGCCATAATCCTCGTGCGAGTCTTCGCCATCAACTCCCACCTATCCGCCATGTGCTCTACCACTCTCTCCCTTCTCATTCCCCTACCCTACGCTCCCCATTTCATCGCCTAATTCTCTAAATAAAGCTTGAGGTTTTGTGAGTATGTTTTCTTGCAATGTTTTGCCCATGTGAGGTGTGCGGAATCTCCATCCTTTTGTGGTGCCTAAGTACTAAGCCGCTATACCCCCTCCCTCACTCTCTCTCTCTCTCTCTCTCTCTCTCTCACTTGATCTCATTCCCTTTCCTCTTCATCATTACTCCCAAGCATCCATCTCTCTTGGATGAAAACTTTGTTATGGTGGTGTGTTGTTTGCGTCCTAGCCGCTGAAGCTAGGTGGTGCCCCCTGTTTGCTTTACCATGACAGGCTCGAGGCGCGCCATTCGGTCCCCGATGTTTTAGAGGCCGTCGGGGTTCGGGGTTCGCTTTGCTCCCGTCATTTGGTGCCCCCACTCAGGAGGGCTTTCTAAGACCCTTCTGTTTACAATGCTGAAAGTGACGCCCACTATCAATCATGGACGAATGGTTGAAGAAATTTTTTAACTAGAGGACGGAAGAAGAAGAGACGAAGGAGGCACTAGACGCCTTCATTGAGGTGCTACTGCCAGGCTGCAGTGTCGTCAGCATTGAAGAGGTAAACTCTCCATCTGGTGTCGCTCGTTCTAACTATAAATTGAGAGCATCAGGTGGGAGGTCGGTGAAGTGCCATCACTGTTGTCAACCAAGGCACACTGTCAATGAGTGCCAGCAACGAAGGGAGCGAAAGGGCTGAAGTCATCTACATATCGGCATTCATCGCAAAGAAGTCATTCACATCAAGGAAGGGAAGCAAACGGTGAGACCTCTTTTCCCTAAAGAAACTACAGTCAAAGTTATAACTCCAAAGTGGCCTAAAGGGGATGCTCGATCCAAAGGCAAGGAGAAGATAAGCCAGTCTGGAAACACATGACCCCGAAGGGAGAAGCATCTGGCCAAGCAAGTGCTTCAAGCTCAGAAAGCCGGGTTGTACCTAGCTTGCCAAAGAGGAAGTCATCCGAAGCTAAGCGGCGAACGGTCGCCTACCGATTTGCACGACGCATGCGAGTGCTACCAATCCACTTCGACAATCCGGAAGAAGAAGTGGTTAGAAGATTCCCATGTCCTAGAGAAGAGTGGTTCGGCTACTGCTCTCGCTGTTTTGGAAAGAGAGTGGAGGATCTTCCTCCTCTCCCCGTACAACTTATCTTGAAGAAGCTCTCTACCACGGGAGAAACCCAGTGGACTGGGGACGAGTTGCAACTGAATGGAGTAGAATTCATGCAACACGCCGACTACGGAAATTACTTGCAATTGTTGTTAGCCAAGAGGCTGGGAGTGGTCAGACGCGTCGCCATCACCCCATACGTGCTGAGCAACGAAGGAAAGGTAGAGCCCATGAAAGGCGACGACCTCTTGTGGATGTGCCGACTCATCAACACTGGCATGATAAGAGTATAAGTAAGTATTTCATCCTCTTTGCATGATGGAAAACGGGCCAACGGCATTCCCGTTCAGATTCTTGCAGCATATGCATGTGAATATCTATGTAGATAGGAAAGTCTTCTACCAACAGAAGATCGTACACCTATTCGGTGCGGCGGTACTAGGAGAAATCCTCAATTCCCCGAACCCTATCATTCTCCCCATATTAGATTACCATCATTCCTTTAATGTTTCTATCTTTATCTTGTTTTAACCTATCCACCCACCCTTGTAAAAAGCTGCTATGAGCCGCTCTGTTAATGTAATGTAAAAAAAAAAGAAAAAAAAAGGTTTGTAATTTTCTGAGTTACTACCATGGCAAGTGTTTCTTTCCCCACGTTCAGTGGAAAGAAGGGAGAGGATCTCACCACCGACTTTTTGGATGATTTCGACATTGCTTGTATCGTCTCCAACAAAGATGACGATGCTTCACGACTTAGAATTTTTCCTCTACTGATGAGAGTAGAGGCCAAGTCCTGGTATAATGCATTGCCCCAGGCCACCAAGAATGCATGGGATGTGTTAATGGCTACTTTTGTAAAGAGGTTGGTGGAGGCACAACCTCGGAGATGCTATGGCAGTTACTTACAGAATTAAAGCAGGGAGGCCTGCTAGAGTATGCCACCTACGAGTCCAAATTTGTGGACTTATGGGAGAGATGGGTTGCCTCGCTGGAGGAAGGTGAAGAAGCGCCTAATTTCCTAAAGAAGGACCGTTTCATTGCTGGTCTATGGTCGCCGCTTAGAGAGAAGGTGAAGGGAAGGTTTCTTGCAACATATGAGTTGGCAGTCGAAGTAGCCCGCCTTAAAGACAAGAAGCTACGCATGCAAGCAAGAGTAAACGAGTCAGAGGAAACAAGCTCGATACAACCAACCCCAGTGACTGCAACAGCCAATCATAGAGTCCAATCGCAGGAGGCATCAGAAGAGCAAGACCTGCTGAGTCGTATCACCACCCAACTAGAGAGTTTATCTGTGCATCTGGTGCAGCAAGGGCATACACCTGGCAGGAACCCAGAACAAGGAAGAGGACAACGAAGGCAGAACCCAGAGTACCACTGTTACAACTACGGGGAAGATGGCCATGAAATGTACTACTGCCCACACCCGAGGAGGAAGAATTTCAATAGAGGGGGGAGACAGAATCAGATCTCTCCACCAAGAGCAAGACCTCCGCCACTCAGGCAACCAATCCCACCTGTTCAAATCACACCACCAGCGGTGAAACCACAGCTGGCCACACCAATTCGACGCCAGTCACCAATGCAACCACCACCACAATCACCACTTACAATCATCCTACGCCCACCACCAATTGGTACCCGCACACCAAGTATCATTGGTCTTGCAAAAGAGGTCAAGATGAGTGTAATAGAAGAAGGATTAAGTAAGAAGACTATTCAAAGAACTGAAGCAGTGGAACAAGAGGTTAAAGAATCAAAACATGCTACCCAGGTGGGGGAGGTAAGTCAAGAAAATTGTGTTACAAATGTGAGTACATCTTTAACCTTGGATGAAATAGGCACCAAAGCGATCAATCGACAGCATTGGGCAGTAAGGATAAGAAGGTGTAGAGTGTTGATTAGGCCTCGTCAGAGTAAGAGGAATGCAAAGGTCATGAAAGATACAAGAGAAGAGGAAAACCAGCCTGTTAGCAAGGCTTTGCAGAAGATGGACAACATGGACCCAGGACAGTGTAGCAATCTAAAGGAATCTTGCATCAAGGCAGTTTCACGTGAGGACCATAACGAAGAGGTAAGTATGACTGAAGGTTTGGAGTTGGATATTTCTCCAGAGGCTTGGCAGCCAAGCAAGATTTTATTGTGTAGTGTTATAGACTTGGAGATGTGTAATGCCTCTAGTCTACTGAAGGGTGTTATAAACTTGGAGATGGGTAATGCCTCCAGTTAATGTGAGGATGTTCATAGTAAGTTTGATGATCAATATGTTGCCAACCTTTTAAGGATGTTCCAAACTCCTCCACAACACAGCATTGTGTTTGCATGGGATGCATCAGACCTATGGCTATGGCTAGCCGCTATAACATATAGAGAGAAGATCAGCATGGAGATAAGAGCAAAGGAGCCATGGATAGACAAAAGGCTGATAAAATGCAAGAATGAAGACCTCATTCACAATTTGGTACAATTTTTTACAAAGAGTGCATCCTCTCTTTGGAGAAAGGTAAGTGGTTTACCCTTGTATTTAAGCCGCAAGGTAGGTGGCTTGCTATTAGCATCAGTAAAGGAAGCTGACATGTTTGAGCACACCCAAAAGAAGCATGATATGCTTGCAGTTTTTTCTAATGGCAGTAAGCAGGACTCTGAAGACAACTTGAGCTCACCACACCAACAAGGCGGCCATATATGGTGGATTCTTGGTACACTCTTGGGAATCATAATTTTCAGTTCTGTCTTTGCAGGAGCCAAGATGCTCATTTTCCCTCTCGCTACTGGTGGTTACAAATTTGATCCAATTTGGCATGCAAATTTTATCGTTCGGACACTGCAAACAATGATCCTATTTTTCACTTGGGATCCAGGAGGACATTGGCACAAAGTTCTGGAAGCCATGGGCTTCCCCTTTAATCAACCGACACTATTCCAAGGAACAAGCTATCACTCGGACCTGTTACAGATTCATGAATATCCAAGAAATCTCACCAATGGCCAAATAGAATGGCTAGTTCAGAAGGAAACTCGATATCGGATCCTATAGCTAAACGGAAGAAGAAACAGAGCTAGAGACATGAATGCCTCTAGCCAAAAGGGGAGGGCTAATGATGGGGGCTTTTCACAAGCCAAGCTCCCATACCCCTCTTCTCTCGTCCCGACCCCATGGAAACCTCCTCTTAGGGAGGGAGTGATAAAAGGCATTGGAAAAGTAAGAAAAAAAATAAAGTATGATTATGTAAATATATGAGGAAGGTAAAATAGGCCACCTCATGCCTGCGGGGCAGCCCATCCCCACCTTGCCTCCTTTTTCTTCACTGATGCTCCGCCGTGTGTCCCTTTTCCTCTCCTCCACTCAAAAGGTCAACCCCCTCTCTCTTCCCCTTGTCCTTTCTCCTTTCTCTCTCCCCTCAAGCTACCCCACCTCTCACCAATAATGCATTCTAACTCACCAATAATGCACCCTAACTCTCATGCAACTTATCATATCTTCCAAAATAGTATACCCCACCCCCCCTTTCTCTCTCCTATCATATCCCATGACCCAAATACCCCCCTCTCTCTCTAAAGGGCGCCATGTCTCTTGTCTTGTAGCTAAATAACCTCCCCCACACTCACACACACTCAATTTCACTGAAAAAGGTGCCCACAAACCCATCCCCACCCGGTGGTTACCTGATTTTTCTTGTGTTTGCACACATCTGCACACAGATTCACCTCTGAGAACACTCCCCTCTCTCCCCTCTTGTAATTACTTTATTCTCCATGTCACCTCTCACTTTTTTTTTCATCAACCCATCTCTCTCTCTCTTAGTCTCTCTCTCATAAGACTGCTGTTCTGGCACATATACACACAGCCAGACAAGTGGGGCCCACAGTCACATGGCCTATGTAGATAATGATTTCTTCATTTCTAAATTCTAGAATTTCTCCCCCCCTCCTCCCCTATATAAAGAGGGGTCACCATCACACAAAAACACACAACATCACCAAAGAACACACCATGCACTGTGTGTGCCTAGTGCACACACACACACCCACACCATCACCATCACCATCACCATCACCGCAATCACCATGCTTGTCTTGAGCATGACCTCTACACCCTTGGCTATGGAAGATGAAGGGCAACTAAATGAAGGATGATGGCCATAATCCTCGTGCGAGTCTTCGCCATCAACTCCCACCTATCCGCCATGTGCTCTACCTCTCTCTCCCTTCTCATTCCCCTACCCTATGCTCCCCATTTCAATGCCTAATTCTCTAAATAAAGATTGAGGTTTTGTGAGTATGTTTTCTTGCAATGTTTTGCCCATGTGAGGTGTGCAGAATTTCCACCTAGTCTTGTGTTTTGGAGTGAGCTTGTGTATGTGTGAAGGGTGTGCGGATTCGCCATCCTTTTGTGGTGCCTAAGTACTAAGCCGCTATACCCCCTCCCTCACTCTCTCTCTCTCTCTCTCACTTGATCTCATTCCCTTTCCTCTTTATCATTACTCCCAAGCATCCATCTCTCTTGGATGAAAACTTTGTTATGGTGGTGTGTTGTTTGCGTCCTAGCCGCTGAAGCTAGGTGGTGCCCCCTGTTTGCTTTACCATGACAGGCTCGAGGCGCGCCATTCGGTCCCCGGTGTTTTAGAGGCCGTCGGGGTTCGGGGTGCGCTTTGCTCCCGTCACAGGCAACCTCCATTTTTTCCAAAAATTCTTCTATATCTTCATCACTTCTTCCATGAAACTCCGGATAAGAGAAAGCCATAGCTACCCAAGTTTCAATGCTTTGAGAACCCCTTTGAACACACATGCAAGAACCCAAAACTTTTGACTACCGAATCCCTAGAAACTTCAATGGAGCTCAACTTTAGATAAGGAAAAACACATGCACATCAAATGAGTTTTCATAGTTGATCATCGGAATTACAACAGGCAAAGGACATTCCAAGATCTCTCGTAATCTTCTTGGCCCGAACATAAAGACTATGTGCTGCTGGAAAAAAATCTTCCTGGACAGATGAACATTTATCTCGATTCTTTGAGTTAAATGAAATGGAGTGAATTGAGGGCCATTTTGATCATCCATTAAATCCAACCATGAAGCTCCCAAGAAGGCACACCTGACTTAACCTCTGGTTTTGCCAAAATTTTAGCAGCATAACATAAATGGCTCAACAGACCAAAAAACTAGCCATCATAACTTGGGAAAATTTTGGCAGAGTTTCCCCAGAAATAGAGCAGTAGGAACCCAAAATATAGACTGTATATGTATGCATAAACTGTCAACAATAGAACCCGAGCATCAAGTAGGACTCACTAGTACATAGCCTATGGCGAGGTCAGAAAAAGGGTGCTCCAGCTACCTGTATCACCGAAAGGATCTCTACATTTGAGAATCCCCCTGCTCAATAAAAACCTCACGCTATCGACCCTCACACGAAGGCTAATGCAAATCGCGTATAGTCAAGTCTCAGAAATGACTATCTTCCAGACCAAGGCTCAAAAATGGCTAGCACTTCCAAATACAACCAAGTATGGCTCCACAAATGCGTACAATGGCAGTTTCCACAAGTAACGTACAATCCAGCAGACAATGCGCTCAAATAGGCGCCAAGTGATGCATACCCACAACAACTGCAAGTGACATCACTGCTAGTATATCACTGTACTCCAGCTACCTGTACCTGTGTGAATCACTTGTACCTGTACCTGTCCCTGTAACCTGTAACCTATAACTTGTAATCCCGAATCTCGAAGCAGAAGGTACTCGAAGAAGATCCTCCGTGGGGGAGCCAAAAGAATGTGAGCGGGAGGAAAACACACACAGCGCCTCTATAACTACCCAACACACACTCTTGGGAAGATACACACACACACACACACTATGGGGCACCACTCGGCTTACACAACACACCTGGCCGAGACAAAGAACACATCTATGGAGCGAGAGGAGAGAGACTATCCACTTGCCCACTCCACACAGACACACACACCCAAAAAAATCAGCTTAAAAGAGGAGAACTTCTGATGTTTAGATACAAATGAGCTTGGGCCAACACCAATGGGGCAAATAGCTCACACAATATGGGTAAAACATGCCAGATACAATCAGAAACTGGAGCGGAAGCTTCGCTCATAGGAGAAACTCACACAACAAAAATAGCAGAAAACGAGTGAGGAATTTGGAAAAATGGACAGTGCCATTGCGTCTGGAAAGGCTCAAAACCCCAGTCTACAATGTCAAAGTGCTCAAATCCGACCTCGGATGAGCAGTTTACGACCAAAACAGGCTCCAAAAACCCCAAAAACACACCTGCGGCTGTTCCTCCTCTCTTCTCCACGTTTTTCCTGGTCTTCTCTCTGTTTTCTCAGTTCCCACACTAAGCTTTATTACTTGGGCACCCTTGGCCTTTTAGATGACCTCAAACGAATCCCGAATAGGCCAAAAACTGACCTCGCAGTGCATAGTTGTCACCTTTTTTGCATCATCCGCACACTTGGTACTCAGTTTTTCCAAATAATGCATCCCGCAACCACGTGAAGTGGCCCCAAAAAGTGGTCCTAATGATGACCTTTTTGCATAACTCTCACAAGAAAACACCACTTTGTGTCCGTATTCATCCACGTGCAAATATTGACCCCGTTCGGCCTCCTGACGCCACTCGATGCCATCTGACGCACCTGCTTACCTCATGTCGTCGGTCCGCGGATAGCTTCCTCGAGAAGTTTTACGTGCTACCAACTCCTCCTTATTGTAGGAAAAACACACTAGTACTGATAATAGTGAAAATCGATGCACTATGTACACCCTGTCCTACCTGTACACATGTGGGCCCCACGTAACCACCTGGCTTTGAAAAATGGGCAATTCTTTATTTGATGCACCATGCATGTATATGTACATATGCTTAATCCCTTTCTCCAAAAAACTCATGACAACGGCTCGTCTGCATTCTGCAACATGTTCACCCCCAACAAGCGGCCCTACTATCGCTTATTGACCCACTGCCTCGTCATCATCATCGTCCTCAACCACACTCTGCTCAGCCCGCATGTCGTCGCCCTCAACTGCTTATACTGCTGAGGCCCGCTTGTACAACCTGTAAGCTTTAAAGCATTTTTTTTGCGCAATATTATTCTATTAAAACTTTATCAGGGCGGCCGTTCCCACTCCAATCCTATCAACACTCGCTCAAAAGTACTAAAGCCATTGAGTGGCTGCTTTCTCGTGGACGTAGCCCACACTGGGTGAACCACGTATATCGTGTGTACTCTCTCTCTCTATCTCTCTCTCTCTCTCTACTCTATAATCTCTTGTGTGTGAAATCTATCTCTCTCCATTAAGTAATCTACTCAGTTATCTATTAGCTACGTCTTATTTCCTAACACAAATGGTATCAGAGTAAGGTTTGCTCGTAGCTAAATTATCTCAAGGAAAGGATTCCTTGAATTGAGTGGGAGTTATGGCGGAGGAAGGAAAGCTCAAGATTAAGAAGTTCAACGGCAAAAACTACCAACATTGGAACATCCAGATTGAAGACTATCTCTACCAGAAGGACCTTTATTTGCCACTAGGTGGTCTTGCGAAGAAGCCCGCAACAATGGCAGATGAAGCATGGATTGTCCTTGATCGAAAGGCACTGGGAACAATTCGGTTAAGCTTAGCGTCAACGGTGGCCTTCAATGTTTCGAAGATGAAGACCACGGAGGACTTAATGAAGTCACTTGACGACTTCTACAAGAAACCATCGGCATCCAATAAGGTCTTTCTTATGAAGAACTTGTTTAATCTAAAGATGGCAGAGAATGGTTCAGTTGTAGAACACCTAAATGACTTTAACACAAACATAAGTCAACTTTGATCTGTGAAAATCAATCTCGATGACGAAGTGCGAGCTCTCCTTATACTATCATCTCTACCGAATAGTTGGGACAGCCTTGTGATGGCTGTAAGTAATTCTATTTCTGGCACAAATACTCTTATGTTTGATGATGTTGTGGGTGTTCTCCTAAGCGAGGAAGTACGAAGGAGAAGCACATGCAGGAGAAACATCAAGTGCTGCATTGTCAGTGGAAACAAGAGGAAGGCCTAAGGAGAGGTTCAAAAACCAAAAGGGTAGTGATCGCTCAAGACACAGCAAGTCACGCACAAAGTTAGTTCTTGAATGTTGGAACTGCGGCAAGAAGGGCCACGTCAAGAAGGATTGTTGGTCCAAGAAGAAGAAGGAGACAACAATCCAACATCGGAGGCCAATGTGGCAGGTAAAGTAGAGCAAGATGCTCTAATTCTCTCATTAGACAATGTGTCTAGTTCCTGGATAGTAGATTCCGGGGCTTCATTCCATGCGACACCACACAAGCAATATTTTCAAGATTACACCAAAGGTAATATTGGGTATTTATACTTAGGATATGATAAAGCTTGTGAGATTGTCGGGAAAGGTACAGTTTCTGTCAAAACTTCTAACGGAAATGAATGGAAGCTTAAAGATGTTAGGCATGTTCCTTCTCTTTGGAAAAATTGGATCTCTACAGGACAATTGGACGATGAAGGTCACAACATTGCATTCCGAAACAAACGGTGGAAGATCTCAAAGGGATCTTTGGTGGTTGCCAAGGTAGAACAAGTCGGTACACTTTACTTGTGTACTGTTAGCACGCAACCTTCATCTTGTGCAGCAACTACAGAAGTTGACAATGCGGTGTGGCACTACCGACTTGGGCATATGAGTGCCAAAGGAATGCCAATCCTTCAAACAAAGAAGCTTCTATCAGGCTTGAAAGAAGTGGACTTAGAGTTCTGTGAAGATTGTGTTTATGCTAAACAAAAGAGGGTAAAATTTCAAAAAACAGGAAATGAAAGAAAAAATAAAAAACTTGAGTTGGTTCATTCTGATGTTTGGGGTCCTGCAAGTACACCATCACTTGGTGGCTCATTGTACTATGTAACATTCATAGATGATGCGAATAGAAAAACATGGGTTTATGTCATGAAGAATAAGTCCGATGTATTTTCCATATTTCAAAGGTGGAAAGCGTTTGTGGAGAATGAAACATGTACCAAGGTTAAATTCCTCAGATCCGACAATGGAGGTGTATATTGCAGCCAAGCTTTTGAAAGCTTTTGTGCTAGCAATGGCATTCGGAGGCAAAGGACAACCCCAAGGACACCTCAACAAAATGGGATTTTGGAAAGGATGAACAAGACAATCATGGAGCGAACATGAAGCATGCAGCTACATCCTGGCCTACCGCTTGAGCTTTGGGCAGAATCTGTAAGTACGTCTTTGTACTTAATCAATCGGTCACCCTCAACGGCATTGGATGGGGGAGTTCGAGAAGATGCATGGACAGGTAAACCGGTGAATTAAGAATTTCTCAAATTGTTTGGGTGTGAGGCTTTCATGCACATAGATAGAAGCCTAAGATCAAAGCTAGATGCAAAGTCCAAAAAGTGTTTCTTCATTGGCTATGGAGAAGGTGACTTTGGGTATCGCCTATGGAATCCTAAAGATGGTAAAATCTTAACGAGTAGGGATGTCATTTTTAACGAACAAAATATGTACAAAGATTACTTGGAAAGAAAACAAACAAAAGAAACAGGTGATGAGTACATGGAGCTTGAGGACGATGAAGACTCAAGGACTGCAAACGGTGACAATGTGCAACAACGTCAACCAAATGAGGAGCCTCAACCTATTCCCCGAAGATCTATAAGAGTAGGAAGATCTCCAGAAAGGTTTGTTCCTTCCTTCAACCATCTCTTGATCTCAGATTCTGGAGAGCCAGAATCATACGAAGAAGTTATGCAACATGAATCCAAAGAAGAATGGACGAAGAGCATGGAAGTGGAGATGGACTCACTACATTGTAACCAAACATGGGAGTTGGTTGAGTTGCCTAAAGGTAAGCGGGCACCTCAAAACAAATGGGTGTACAAGGTGAAGGAAGAAGAACGTGGGAAGAAAAGGTACAAGTCTAGGCTTGTGGTAAAAGGGTTTTCTCAAACGAAAGGTATTGACTTCAATGAAATATTTTCTCCTGTTGTAAAAATGAACTCAATTAGGCTTGTCTTAAGCTTTGTGGTTGCTCATGATCCAAATCTTGAGCAAATGGATGTAAATACGACATTCCCTCATGGCGACTTAGAGGAGGAAATCTACATGCTTCAACCAAAGGGGTATGAAGTAAAAGGTAAGGAGAAAATGGTTTGCAGATTAAAGAAGAGCTTGTATGGTTTAAAGAAAGCATCGAGACAATGGTACTTGAAGTTTGATCGATGGATGTTGGATCATGGATTCACAAGATGCAACTCGGATCACTGCGTCTACAGGAAGAATTTGGGAGATGGGAAATTCATCATCCTAATGTTGTATGTTGATGACATGTTGATTGCAAGTGCTAACATGAAGGACATCAAAGACCTAAAAGAGGATCTGTCTAAATCTTTTTCAATGAAAGATTTAGGTGCTGCAAAGAGGATACTTGGTATGAAAATATGAAGGGACAGGACGAAGAAGACAATAAAGCTATCTCAACAAGATTACATCAAGAAGGTACTAGAAAGGATTGCAATGCAAAATGCAAAACCAGTTTCTACACCTTTAGCTGGTCATTTTAGTCTAACGAAGGATATGTGTCCAAAGACACAAGAGGAGATAGCCTATATGTCTAAAGTTCCATATGCTGCATCTGTAGGTTCTCTAATGTATGCTATGGTCTTCACAAGGCCAGACATTGCACATGCAGTGGGAGTTGTGAGTAGGTTCATGGACAACCCAGATACAGAGCATTGGCAAGCTGTGAAGTGGATACTTAGGTATGTAAAAGGGACAACAACAAATGCTTTGTATTTTGGAGGAACTGATATTTTTTTAGAAGGGTATGCTAATGCAGATATGGCAGGTGACAAAGATACTCGAAGGAGCACTACTGGCTATGTGTTCACACTTGGAGGCACAACAGTAAGCTGGGCTTCAAAGCTGCAGAAAGTGGTTTCACTTTCTACCACGGAAGCAAATCACTATGTAGCAATGACGGAGGCAAGCAAAGAAATTCTGTGGCTTCACAGATTCTTAGAAGAGCTTGGATTTAAACAAGACAATTGTGTCTTGTACAGTGATAGACAAAGCGCTATCCATCTTGCAAAGAACTCAGCCTTTCATTCAAGGACAAAGCACATTGAGGTGAGATATCACTTCATACGCACTCTTTTGGAAGAGGGACAACTAAAGCTAGGAAAGGTGCATACAAGTGAAAATCCTGCAGACATGTTTACAAAGGTGGTCAACAAGGAGAAGTTGAGCTTTTGCTCATCTTCAATCGGCATTCAAGGATAAGAAGCCAGAATGGAAAGCAGTCACACAGGTTTGGTTTGGAGATCAGTCTCTAAGTGGGAGATTGTTAAGTATGGAGCGTGATTTACCCCTTGTAATTTTCTATGGTAAAAGCGCACATTTGTAAGGCCCCCATTATGAGGAGAAGCTATCGTGCGTGAAGAAATATCACTCGCCGGAAACCAAAATTTTCACGGCCAGAAATCAGGGGCAACTTTAGGGGCCTTGGGGACGGAAGCCCCTGAGACTTTTTTTTTTCCTCGTCGGAATATTATGGCCCGACGCCGGCCGGAAAGTGGTCGGAAAACAACCGTCGGTTGGCCGATGGCCGGTAGTCAATGGTCTGATGTCAATGGCCGGTGGGGCCGGTGGCCGAATTCAAAAGCGGACTTGTCTTCTCAAGGGCGGCCACACATGGGCGGATTGGAGGGTCCGATTTGGACTTATCTACACATGGGCGGCTACACATGGCTGCCTCTCATGAGAGAGGGCAACCCTTTTGGCCTATAAAAGGAGGCCATTTCTACACACATTTCATATAGTGTGAAGTTGATGCAACAAGGTGGGTGTGAGGTGGTGAGAGTGAAGCAAGGCGGGAGCTCTATTAAGGGTATAATCCCTTTGTAAACTACTTCTTGTTTTGAAGTACTAAAGCCACTGAGTGGCTGCTTTCCCATGGACGTAGCCCACATTGGGTGAATCACGTATATCGTGTATACTCTCTCTCTCTCTCTATCTCTCTCTCTTTACTCTATAATCTCTTGTGTGTAAAATCTATCTCTCTCCATTAAGTAATCTACTTAGTTATCTATTTAGCTATGTCTTATTTCCTAACACAACTGGTATCAGAGCAAGGTTTGCTCGTAGCTAAATTATCTCAAGGAAAGGATTCCTTGAATTGAGTGGGAGATATGGAGGAGGAAAGGAAGCTCAAGATTGAGAAGTTTAATGGCAAAAACTACCATCATTGGAAGATGCAGATTGAAGACTATCTCTACCAGAAGGACCTCTATTTGCCACTAGGCGGTCTTGCGAAGAAGACCGCAACAATGGCAGATGAAGCCTAGATTGTCCTTGATCAAAAGGCACTGGGAACAATCCGGTTAAGCTTAGCGTCAACGGTGGCCTTTAATGTTTTGGAGATGAAGACCACGGAGGACCTAATGAAGTCACTTGACGACTTCTACGAGAAACCATCGGCATCCAATAAGGTATTTCTTATGAAGCGCTTGTTCAATCTAAAGATGGCAGAGAATGGTTCAGTTGCAGAACACCTAAATGACTTTAACACAAACATAAGTCAACTTCGATCGGTGAAAATAAATTTTGATGACGAAGTGCAAGCTCTCCTTATACTATTATCTCTACCGGATAGTTGTGACAGCCTTGTGATGGCTGTAAGTAATTCTATTTCTGGCACAAATACTCTTAAGTTTGATGATGTTGTGGGTGTTCTCCTAAGCGAGGAAGTACGAAGGAGAAGCACATGCAGGAGAAACATCAAGTGCTGCATTGTCAGTGGAAACAAGAGGAAGGCCTAAGGAGAGGTTCAAAAACCAAAAGGGTAGTGATCGCTCAAGATAGAGCAAGTCACGCACAAAGTTAGTTCTTGAATGTTGGAACTGTGGCAAGAAGGGCCACGTCAAGAAGGATTGTTGGTCCAAGAAGAAGAAGGAGACAGAGTCTCAAGACAACAATCCAACATTAAGGCCAATGTGGCAGGTAAAGTAGAGCAAGATGCTCTAATTCTCTCATTAGACAATGTGTCTAATTCCTGGATAGTAGATTCCGGGGCTTCATTCCATGCGACACCACACAAGCAATATTTTCAAGATTACACCAAAGGTAATATTGGGTATTTATACTTAGGATATGATAAAGCTTGTGAGATTGTCGGCAAAGGTACAGTTTCTGTCAAAACTTCTAACGGAAATGAATGGAAGCTTAAAGATGTTAGGCATGTTCCTTCTCTTTGGAAAAACTGGATCTCTACAGGACAATTGGACGATGAAGGTCACAACATTGCATTCCGAAACAAACGGTGGAAGATCTCAAAGGGATCTTTGGTGGTTGCCAAGGTAGAAAAAGTCGGTACACTTTACTTGTGTACTGTTAGCACGCAACCTTCATCTTGTGCAGCAACTACAGAAGTTGACAATGCGGTGTGGCACTACCGACTTGGGCATATGAGTGCCAAAGGAATGCCAATCCTTCAAACAAAGAAGCTTCTATCAGGCTTGAAAGAAGTGGACTTAGAGTTCTGTGAAGATTGTGTTTATGCTAAACAAAAGAGGGTAAAATTTCAAAAAACAGGAAATGAAAATAAAAATAAAAAACTTGAGTTGGTTCATTCTGATGTTTGGGGTCCTGCAAGTACACCATCACTTGGTGGCTCATTGTACTATGTAACATTCATAGACGATGCGACTAGAAAAACATGGGTTTATGTCATGAAGAATAAGTCCGGTGTATTTTCCATATTTCAAAGGTGGAAAGCCTTTGTGGAGAATGAAACAGGTACCAAGGTTAAATGCCTCAGATCCGACAATGGAGGTGAATATTGCAGCCAAGCTTTTGAAAGATTTTGTGCTAGAAATGGCATTCAGAGGCAAAGCACAACCCCAAGGAAACCTCAAGAAAATGGGATTTCGGAAAGGATGAACAGGACAATCATGGAGCGAGCACGAAGCATGCGGCTACATGCTGGCCTACTGCTTGAGCTTTGGGCAGAAGGTGTAAGTACGTCTGTGTACTTAATCAATCGGTAACCCTCAACGGCATTGGATGGGGGAGTTCCAGAAGAGGCATGGACAGGTAAACCGGTGAATTATACATTTCTCAAAGTGTTTGGGTGTGTGGCTTTCATGCACATAGATAGAAGCCTAAGATCAAAGCTAGATGCAAAGTCCAAAAAATGTTTCTTCATTGTCTATGGAGAAGGTGACTTTGGGTATCCCCTATGGAATCCTGAAGATGGTAAAATCTTAAGGAGTACGGATGTAATTTTTAACGAACAAAATATGTACAAAGATTACTTGGAAAGAAAACAAACAAAAGAAACAGGTGATGAGTACATGGAGCTTGAGGACATTGAAGACTCAAGGACTGGAAACAGTGACAATGTGCAACAACATCAAGAAAATGAGGATCCTCAACCTATTCCGCGAAGATCTACAAGAGCAAGTAGACCTCCATAATGTTAAGTATGGAGCCTGATTTACCCTTGTAATTTTCTGTGGTAAAAGTGCTCATTTGTAAAGCTCCCATTATGAGGAGAAGCCATTATGCGTGAAGGGCGGCTACACATGGCTACCTCTCATGAGAGAGGGCAGCCCTTTTGGCCTATAAAAGGAGGCCATTTCTACACACATTTTAGAGTGTGAAGTTGATGCAACAACGTGAGTGTGAGGTGGTGAGAGTAAAGCAAGGCGGGAGCTCCATTAAAGGTATAATCCCTTTTGTAAACTACGTCTTGTTTTGAAGTACTAAAGCCATTGAGTGGTTGCTTTCCCGTGGACGTAGCCCACATTGGGTGAACCACGTATATCGTGTGTACTCTCTCTCTCTCTCTCTCTACTCTATAATCTCATGTATGTAAATCTGGCTCTCTCCATTAAGTAATCTACTCAATTATCTATTTAGCTATGTCTTATTTCCTAACACAGAAAGGTTTGTTCCTTCCTTCAACCATCTCTTGATCTCAGATTCTGGAGAACCAGAATCATACGAAGAAGTTATGCAACATGAATCCAAAGAAGAATGGACGAAGAGCATGCAAGTGGAGATGGACTCACTACATTCCAACCAAACATGGGAGCTGGTTGAGTTGCCTAAAGGTAAGCGGGCACTTCAAAACAAATGGATGTACAAGGTGAAGGAAGAAGAACGTGGGAAGAAAAGGTACAAGTCTAGGCTTGTGGTAAAAGGGTTTCTCAAAAGAAAGGTATTGACTTCAATGAAATATTTTCTCCTGTTACAAAAATGAACTCAATTAGGCTTGTCTTAAGCCTTGTGGCTGCTCATGATCTAAATCTTGAGCAAATGGATGTAAATACGGCATTCCCTCATGGCGACTTAGAGGAGGAAATCTACATGCTTCAACCAAAGGGGTATGAAGTAAAAGGTAAGGAGAAAATGGTTTGCAGATTAAAGAAGAGATTGTATGTTTTAAAGCAAGCATCGAGACAATGGTACTTGAAGTTTGATCGATGGATGTTGGATCATGGATTCACAAGATGCAACTCGGATCACTGCGTCTACACGAAGAATTTGGGAGATGGGAAATTCATCATCCTAATGTTGTATGTTGATGACATGTTGATTGCAAGTGCTAACATGAAGGACATCAAAGACCTAAAAGAGGAGCTGTCTAAATCTTTTTCAATGAAAGATTTAGGTGCTGCAAAGAGGATACTTGGTATGAAAATATCAAGGGACAGGACGAAGAAGACAATAAAGCTATCTCAACAAGATTACATCAAGAAGATACTAGAAAGGATTGCAATGCAAAATGCAAAACCAGTTTCTACACCTTTGGCTGGTCATTTTAGTCTAACGAAGGATATGTGTCCAAAGACACAAGAGGAGATAGCCTATATGTCTAAAGTTCCATATGCTGCAGCGGTAGGTTCTCTAATGTATGCTATGGTCTTCACAGGGCCAGACATTGCACATGCAGTGGGAGTTGTGAGTAGGTTCATGGACAACCCAGGTAAAGAGCATTGGCAAGCTGTGAAGTTGATACTTAGGTATGTAAAAGGAACTGATATTTTTTTAGAAGTGTATGCTAATGCAGATATGGCAGGTGACAAAGATACTCGAAGGAGCACTACTGGCTGTGTGTTCACGGTTGGAGGCACAATAGTAAGCTGGGCTTCAAAGCTGCAGAAAGTGATTTCACTTTCTACCACGGAAGCAAATCAGTATGTAGCAATGACGGAGGCAAGCAAAGAAATTCGTTGGCTTCACAGATTCTTAGAAGAGCTTGGATTCAAACAAGACAATTGTGTCTTGTACAGTGATAGACAAAGCGCTATCCATCTTGCAAAGAACTCAGCCTTTCATTCAAGGACAAAGCACATTGAGGTGAGATATCACTTCATACGCACTCTTTTGGAAGAGGGACAACTAAAGCTAGGAAAGGTGCATACAAGTGAAAATCCTGCAGACATGTTTACAAAGGTGGTCAACAAGGAGAAGTTGAGCTTTTGCTCATCTTTAATCGGCATTCAAGGATAAGAAGCCAGAATGGAAAGCAGTCACACAGGTTTGGTTTGGAGATCAGTCTCTAAGTGGGAGATTGTTAAGTATGGAGCGTGATTTACCCCTTGTAATTTTATGTGGTAAAAGCGCACAATTGTAAGGCCCCCATTATGAGGAGAAGCCATCGTGCGTAAAGAAAAATCACTCGCCGGAAACCAATATTTTCACGGCCAAAAATCAGGGGCAACTTTAGGGGCCTTGGGGACGGAAGCCCCCGAGACCTTTTTTTTCCCTCGTCGGAATATTATGGCCCGACGGCGGCCGGAAAGTGGTCGGAAAACAACCACCGGTTGGCCGATGGCCGGTAGTCAATGGTCGGAAGTCAATGGTGGCCGAATTCAAAAGCAGACTTGTCTTCTCAAGGGTGGCCACACATGGGCGGATTGGAGGGTCCGACTTGGACTTATCTACACAAGGGCGGCTACACATGGCTACCTCTCATGAGAGAGGGCAGCCCTTTTGGCCTATAAAAGGAGGCCATTTCTACACACATTTCATATAGTGTGAAGTTGATGCAACAAGGTGGGTGTGAGGTTGTGAGAGTGAAGCAAGGCGGGAGCTCTATTAAGGGTATAATCCCCTTGTAAACTACTTCTTGTTTTGAAGTACTAAAGCGATTGAGTGGCTGCTTTTCCGTGGACGTAGCCCACATTGGATGAACCACGTATATCGTGTGTACTATCTCTCTCTGTCTCTTTCTACTCTATAATCTCTTGTGTGTGAAATCTATCTCTCTCCATTAAGTAGTCTACTCAGTTATCTATTTCCTAACAGAAACATCTAGATCACTATCGCTGCTATCGTCCACTTCACTGCCATCATCCCCATTGTCTTCTTCTTCACTTGAGTACTCTTCTTTATCACTTTTATCATCAAAATCACCATCCAAAGATTTCTTTCTATCCATGTAAAACCTTTTCTTATCACCCCTTCTATTGTAGAGAGTGATGGTACCATGTCCTGAATCCTGTATAGCTTTGGTTGCCTGTAACCATGGTCTTCCAAGGATGAGCGGGAAAGCACCAATACCTGCGGGCATAACATGGAAATTGACCAGCACTTGAACATCAAATACATCCACCTCCAAGTCGTTTACAACCCCCAAGCACCTTACCCTTGATTGGTTGGCAAGCTTTATGCGAAAACCTGAATTCTTCACCATGTTGAGTCCCAACTTTGATACACAAGCTTGAATAATAACACATACCTATGCACCTTCATCAATATAAGCCTCTCCAATGCACTTCCTCTTATGTCATGCATCCATAGTAGGGCATATATCAGGTAGCTCATTCAAAGATAGGACTCTCACTGACCCCCTTGTAGGCTTCTTCTTCATGGGGTTGACTACGTGCTTCCATTGCCTCTTTAACTTGGGACACATCTCCATGAGTTTCCCAAAGGTAACATCATCCTTTCTACCCACCAAATCAGCCCTTAAACTATAATTTGGTTGCCCTTCTCCCAAAGGAAAGTTAGATGGATTGTAATGTTTCCTGGGCTTTCTCTTCTTCTTCTCTTTACCTGTACCTGTTTCAACCTGTTTCCCTCTTTTATGGCTGGGACTTGCATCACTCATGTCATGATCTCTTGTAACCCTCTTACCTGTAGGCATGACCATAGCTCCCAAATCATCCTCTTTATTCTACAAACGGATTATGCTTACCACTTTTGTTTTTCCCTTCTCTTCTGCTGTCAATCCACTTGGTCCTGCTTCCCCTTTAATCTCAATACCATAATCTTCAGCTCGAGAAGGGATTTGTGGAGGAAGAGGAAACATGTCGCCACCCCTTCTCTTTGGCTTGTCACATTGAGGGATTTTATGACCCTATTCACCACAATTGTAACATTGAAACATATCCCCTCTTCCAGCCATGCCTCTTCCTCTACCACTTGTATAACCCTCATTGCTTCCATAACCACGTCCATATCCATAACTCTGACCTCTTCCACCTCCCATCACATGCACACTAAGATTCTTCATAAGACCTACACTAAGATTCTTGCATCTCCTTGCGAAAGGTATTCACATCATGAGAAGCTTGTTGATCATAACTTGGATCCCTGACGAGGACCCTTGGTTACTCTACCGCTATAACTTCAAGCTTTGGGTCGACATTGATTCCAAGTTGATGAAGACGCTCTGCTTTCCACTCTTTATTATTTGCAATTTCAACTGCCTCCTCAAAGGTCCTTGGCTGCTTAAGCTCTACCTTCAAGCGTAGGTTCCTCCTCAAGCTTGCAAGAAACCTGTCCTTCTTCAACATGGCTGGAGTAATTTCAGCCCCCAAAGATGTACACCACTTTTCCCAGAACGCATTGAATGCCTTGACAAAGTCTTCTATGGTTTGGCCTTCATCTTGTACTAAGCCTTGAATAGACTGCCATACCTTTTGTGGGTCTTCCACCTGTTGAAAGTGTGTAAGAAAAGCATGCCGTACCATTTCATAAGTCATAACTTGAGGAGGTTGGGCTGATTGTAGCTCATTTTCATAGCCTTCCAACCATTCCCTAGCATCTCCCTTCAAACAGAAGTAGAAGATTCGTAGCACCAACGATGGGTCTTGCTTGTCAGCAAGAAGGCAAGCTTTGGAACTTTCATTTGATTTCCCAATAAACTCCGGAAAATTAAACGCCATGTCTTCAAAACCTATAAGCTGAAGGTAACTTGAAGAGATTCCTCGGTGGCGGGCACCAAAACACTGTTGGGAAACAAGCAAACTGAAACACCTCTATAGTGATGTCACCCAAGAGCGTTGAAAGAGAAATACAAGACACAAAAAGCTTTGCCAAATCCTTTTGAAACACCACAAGTCCAATAGGAGTAGACCCTTGGGAATTTACTAGCCGTCGCCCACCCAAGAGACTATGTCCAGGGCCGTCGCCCACCCAAGAGACTATGTCCAGGAGCAAAACCCTATCAAAGCACGGATTTACAGCACACTCCGACCAATGAAGATGAATAAAAGAGCCTCTCATTTCACAATCAAGCATCACAAACCCATAAATTCAACATCAATTCCACAATTCATAGATACATGCCCTCCGAATCTGTCTACACACAATTTACCACTAGGCTGCCATAGCCATAACCCTATAGCCATAACCCTGCAGAGAACTAGTCGTAACCTGAAGAGCACGACTCCAATTGGGGCACTTTAAAGCTTGAGAGAAAGCTTGAAAAATGACTAGCGAGAAATCTGAAGATGACCAAAATTGATTCCATACGATGCCATGAGCAAAATTGACGCGAACAAAAAGCTGTCCCAACATGACTACACGTAGAGAAGGCTAGTCGGGGCAAAAAACCTGCATCCAAGAGCACCAAGGAGACACAACGACCTAAAACCTGAAAATTTATGATCTTTGGCTGAAATTTTTTAAGTTTGTACATGAGTTTAAGTTATATACAAGTCTCACTTCAAAAAACTCACTCACAGGCACTTACAGTAGCCCGACAGCTGTCACAAGACTAGCAACTTGCAGTGCATGTACATGTGCTTGCTAAAGCAAGCTAAAAAACCCACAAAAAGAAAGCCCACACGCCCTTTTGACATCGGACATCATGTCCATATGTACAAATTTACAAAAAACGGGGTGTCAGAAATGCGCCCAACAACGTGTTCGAAGAAATGAAAATTTTGATAGAATTTTCATCAATAACATTATGTGCTTTTGTATGGCCACCTCATTTGGATATACATATCGATAAAAGGACTACCAAGCACACATGTTTCTCTAGAAACCCTTGATCTCAATGTGAATTTTGTCACCCATGTGCAGGTCTGCATAAGGCGACATGCCTTCAAGGTGCAAGCAGTGGTGATTGCATTTGGCAAAAGGCATTTCATTCATATACAATTAAAATGACCCAAAGATTTCTTCCCACGTGTTCGGTGTGTTTTGCAATTAATGCATTGCTAAGCTAGACATGTTTCTATAGAAGATCATGATCTAAGGCCACCGATACATTTGGAGAGAATCATTTCCTTTGCATCTAGTGTGCTTCCTTGCTAGAGCCATGTTGAGTGCATCATGCAATCAAGGCGTTCAAAGTGATGACATTCTAGATAGGAAGCCCATCAAGTGCTTCTTATACTTTCATGAGGGTACTAAATTTAGCACACACGATCACCATGTAATCCTTAACTATGTGAATAGTGGGCTCAATGTGTATCGTATTGACTTCATATGAATCCTTATTTTGAGCATGGACTTTTAGTCTAGTTAAAATATTCTCATGCTTGTTTTGTGCAGTGAATGTTGGTTCTTTCTTGGATTTGAAAGTGGATTTGCCATTGCTCCATGCACACAAAAATGGTGACACCCTTGACTACCAATGTTATCATGAATTCTCTTACCCATGTGAAGGTTTTTTGTAAGGTCACATGATTCAAAGTGTAAGCGTGAGTTCCACACAAATGTATGGTGGAGAGTTCCTGCCAAAACTTCACTTTGAAATCTATAGATAATGAAAACCATGTTCTACCTTGTAGTTGGGTTCCTACTATATATGCATGCAAATCAAGAATGACCGGTGTCGAACCTGGAATTTGTGGACATGTTGATGGTTCACTCTTCAATAAATGTGATTATGGTGGAGTGACCAAGCAAGTAGACTCATGCTTCTTGGACTAGAATTCCATTGTGAATTTCTAGCCCTTTCATAATGGCCCTAAAGATGCAAGCATAAGAGACCGTGGCACTTGAATCAATATAGATTATCATAGGAGATTCCTTCTATTTCTCCCCTTCCTCACATCTTGAAAAAACTCGGAGATTAATCACATTAAGATCCTTCTATCTACTATATTAGTCAGCAACCCATGAAGCACGTGGTATGGTTTTAACACAAACAAATTTACATTTTAGGGTAGCCTTCACAACTTTCACTTGGCATCCTCAAGTGTTTCTTATGAAGTAGAAAGCTTAGTCCATGACTCTAGATTGGTGGACCTTGATCTCATTGGTTTATTCCACCTTCTCAATAATCTTGATGGATATACAAGACCTTCCCTCCTTTTATTAATAACTAACGTTGCTCAATATATAACCTTATAGTTATGTGAGAAGATTTAGATTTGAAACCTAATGGCACCTTTCAATCTACAAATGTACGTCAAAACAGCAAACCCTTAACACTAAGCCAAATGGAATCCTCAAAAGGAAGAAACATTTTAGGATGTAGGTTATAGGTTTGTATGCAAGAATCTCTAGTCAATAATCCACAAGTATAGGCCTCAAACATATTCAACCTTGGCATCAACACATTCAAGTGGTTGAATGTCACGCAATCAGTGACCTTACTAGGACACATAAATATTGAAAGTTAAACCTGGCTAGGGTGACCTTGTCAAAGCTTAATATAAGAGTACAAATTAGGGATTTTTCCACTCAGCAATCTATAGTAGCTTCAAACTTATGCAGCTAGTATTCTCCACTAGTTGTGCATTATGTAGTATCCATTACAAGCACCTATTATATATAGTGATTGGGATTTGGTCTTGTTTTTGACTTGTGATGTAAGTGACAATATGGTGGTACATTATGCCATATGTAGCCAACAACTTGTAACTTTACAGTCTAAAGGCCAAGCTGTATCAATGTAGAAGTTATCTCTTGTTCTATTAAATTCTCAATCAAACTTGCCCAAACTCATAAAATGCATGGGGTTACCTTGATGGCCCAGACTATTGGCCCCTTCCCACCATGCACATGTCACTTAGGGCTAGGGATTGTGAAATTCAATCATGTATAGATTTATAATGTAAACTTTTCAACATCATCCACCAAAAAGTTGTGTCTATAACTTGTTTTATGGTATGATCTCCTTTTTTCTATCTAGAGTATCATTATCACACCTTCTTGTCTAGTTTCTAGTCTCAAAGCTTTCTGTCAAAGTATTATTAATGTCCAAACCTCTTTCCCAATTTTCAAAATTCCCCCTCTTCTTTAAGGTGGAATTGTGTATTTTGTCTACTTTCTTTGTTTTCCACCATAGTACATACTAGGATGAGTCCGGTGTACATTAATTTCGTCGATGTTCACATCATCTCCACTGTGTGGGCTTAGGCCCTTTTGATGGAATCCATACCACTCAGCATAAAGTGCTAGATATCTTTGCCTTTTGTGTTTATTACCTAGCTAAGGTTGTTAGTGCTGCCATTTTTGCACTTAGTATCTCTTCAGCTTCTTAGTTTCTTTTTTTCTTTCTTGGCAACTATTTTCGCTAAACACTATTTACCCTTGCACCTGAGGAAATTGTCCTATTGGCTTGCATGATCGCTAGTCAAGGAAAGGATAATACACCCAAGCCTCTTAGGGTAAAGGGGCCAATAACAGATTGGGGTGCAAAACAAAGCCAAAATATATGGGAATCATGATTGGGATGGCACTGGGAATGGCAAGAGATTGATATGATCTATATTTTCATATCAGCTTCATTGAAAAATATCAATTCTATCACATAATCTAGATCATCAATTGAATGTCCCTTTATTGGCCCCCATGTTTCAAGTGAACTTATATTTGCCCCTTATTCTATGTGAAAGTGGTAGAAGTAGCTTAAAGATGAAATATATATATATATATACAGATGCTTACATCCAAAAAAATAGGAAGGGTCAGCCTCCAAAGATGAGCATAAAAGGTGGCTACAAGATAAAAGTGACCTAGCCAAACACCAACTCGAGGAGGTGAGGAAGGCTAGATTATTATCCAAAGAAACCTACCAACATCTTGAGGTATCTAATCAAGCACATTTCTTGAGGACCATGAAAGTCAAGAGAAATTAAGGCCTTGTCCGCTCACTCACATATGGCAGAGGGAATGAAGTTATGGACCAATATAAAATAGCTAAGATGTTGTTTGACCACTTATGTTAGATCATTGGTTAGCATGAGGCAACCCACTCCCTTGAGGTAGATAAAGGTAGAGCAGCTCTTCTCAGGAGTGTCAACCAGACGATCTCCTACTCATAAGACAACCTATTGGAGAAGGCATTAATTTACGAGGAGGAATACTCTCTTGCATTGGGGAAGGATTATTCCCTTGGGTGGGACTGACTGACTACTAAACTTTTAAAAGAATTTTAGGATAATCAAAAGTCTCCAATCACGTGAATGGATAATAGAGTCTTGACCAATGGAGCCCTACATTCAAGCATTAAAAGGGGTCTCTTCAAACCTATTTCCAAAAAAAGATACTGCTCTCAAATTGAAACATTGGTGGCCCATAACTATGATGTTTGTGGCATATAAAATATTGCCATAACCATAGCCCTTACTAGCATGGTTGTATCAAGGGAAGATCAATATATAATAGCAATCTATCGGCAATGTTTGGCATAGAGTTTGCCTTCATTAAGCAAGAGTGTATCCTACTACTTGGATTTAGAAAAACCTTATGATAGGATTACATGGTCGTTCATCCATTAGTTTTTTGAACTAGTGTAGCTGTATATGTGTAAATCCTCATTCCAAAGTGACACATCTATTCTTTGAGTTGTAATTCTTTCATGATATGTGTAAAGGCCCATGTGAGCTAGCCTTGGCCATTTAGAAATCCCTAGGTATAAAAGATAATAATGTTAGTATGAAAAGGGGGGATTACCTTTTGAAAAAAAGGAGTTCTGTGTACATATACTCAAGTATACAAGCATCTAAAACTTGTAATCAACTTTTCTAATGATTGGGTAATCCAATTTTATTCTCAAACTTGCATTATGTTCTTCTTTCCTTTTATCTTTCATTCAAAGTGTAAGCATTTCAAGGTCTGTTGAGGTTTGTGACTACGCATTTCTAATTACTAAATTTTTGACATTTTGACCATAGGAGAGTGTCATTACACCTTAGGATGATCTCTTTGGGCTATTCTATCTGACCATAGGAGAGTGTTATTAGACCTTTGGGAGACCTATTTAGGATATGCTATTGTAGTTTTTATGACTTGGCACCTTGGCAGATTCCAAGACTTTGTAGACTTGTCCATTAGAGATAATATTCCTTAAAGTTTCATGACAATCCGAGTTTGTTTAGTCGTCAAAATGGCGTAATGACCAAGACAGGTGAGATAAGACATAGACATTTTTCAGATCAATGAGTGATGGCTTGCTTGTTGTGTTGATGTGATTGATTTTCTTAGTTTACTTCTTGAGATTAACAACCTGAAAGAGTCTCCGTTTCCCATCCAAGTCACTTCCTTGAGTATTAACATTATCATGTTAGTGCTAGATAGCTATAGTATAGACATCCGTCACTGTTACAAACAAAGAATGTTGTGGCATGCAAAATACAAAAAACAACATACTAGAAGGCATAAAATGATAGATTTACACACCTGACAAATCACACAACGCATAATCTAAGTTGTACACGAACAAAGACAAATAGACAACGAGAAATAGCATAAGAGCGCGTGCGGATGCACCTCCGAGAGTGGAGTGCTACGCCCGTCACGGCGAGAGAGAAGAGAGGAGAGGAGAATAATAACATAGACACTGGGTGCAATATCCCCCGTGCAAGAGTGGCCATTTCCCTCTTGCACGTTTTTATTTTACAGATCTCTTGAATGGTCAAAGTGAGTCCAAACTTCCCGACTGGTCATAAATGGCCAAAGCTCATAAAGAGCACTTGAATAATAAAATGTACATAAAATATATATCTGCTCCTCAAGATTTGTTCACATAGGCCTTTGCTTGATTAGGCCTTTTCCACCTGTCAACTACACTAGATAATAAAACATCAATTCCATTACATACCCCTCCGTACGTTAGAAAGCAATTGTCCCATACCATGAATCACGATATCATTGGTCACACTCATCATTCAATAATCTATTATCATCAATCTCAAGTTCACTTTCATAAATATTGTCGCGACAAAAGAACATCATTTACCCATTCAAACTCTAAATCCAAATATGTGCCAATATATAACCATTTCAAATCCAAATCCAAATATCCTTTAATTTGTATACCCGGGTAACAAAATCATGCTAAGGACAAAGGTGGCCAACCACTGTAGCATGATTTCATGATCGGTGTTGCCAAAATTGGTGAATCTACACCAATAAAACGTGCTGCCTAAATCGGTGAATCTACACAAATAAGACGTGCTACCTAAATCGGCGAATCTGCACTAATTCTGCCTAATTTGGCAAATGTGCAATTAATTTTGTTTCAAATAATGAATCTGTAAATTGTTAGTGTCCTGCCTAAACCGGTGGATTTGCACGGACAATTGGTGTTGCCTAAATTGGCAAATCTACACCAGGATGAGCATTTTTACATTGCCTAAATCGGAAAATTTGTGTGCTTGTGACCGATGGACTAGACAAGACAAAAAAAAGAATCACGAGCCCTTATAGAGTGGAGTGCTACGTTGGCACGGCGAGAGGAGAAGGGAGGGAGCAAAAGAATGACACTGACGCTGAGTGCAATCTCTCCCCGTGCAAGAATTACCATTTCCCTCTTACACGTATGTAATGGAATTGATATTCTACTATTTAGTGCAGTTGGCAAATGGAAAAGAGAATTAGCAGCTAGTGGACTATGTGAAAGGATATGTCATTTTATGTATATTTTAGTGCTCTTTATGAGCCTTGGCAATTTATGACCGGCGGACCTGTTTGTACTCTTTGACCATTCAAGAAATCTATAAAGTAAATACGTGCAAGAGGAAAATGGTAACTCTTGAAAGGGGGAGATTGCACCCAGCATCTATGTCATTATTCTGCTCCCTCCCTTCTCCTCTCGCCGTGCCAGCGTAGCACTCCGCTCTAGGAGGGATCGCAATGCTTCGGTTGTGGAATTGGAATTGGATTGGGATTTGGTATCTGCTGATTATTTGGTCATGACACTGTTTATGTGATGCGACGATGTTTTTGAGATCGATGATGAGCGTGACCAATGATATCTTGATTCATCAAGGTATGACATATAGTACTTAGTCTTGTGGTATGGGACACTATATTAGGTAGTATGTGGATGACAACAGGCACAAGCAATGTTGTTTAGTTTTTTAAAAAAATCTTCTACTATGTGATATTTTTACACAGAATTCTAATCACTGTTTTTGACAAGTATTGTTTGCAGATTCACACTTTCCAACTGAGGACAATTGCTTTCTAACGGAGAGGTATATAATGGTATATAATGGAATTGATATTCTACTATTTATTGCAATGACAGGTGAAAAAATAATTAGCAGTTAATGGACTATGTGAAAGGATATGGCATTTTATGTATATTCTAGTGCTCTTTATGAGCTTTGGCCATTTATGATCGGCCGGCCAGTTTGTACTCACTTTGACCATTCAAGCAATCTACACATTAAATAGATGCAAGAGGGAAATGGTTACTTTCACATTGGGGGAGATTGCACCAATTGTCTATGTCATTCTTCTGCTCCCTCCCTTCTCTTGTCACCGTGCCGACATAACACTTTGCTCTGGGAGGGCTCGTGACGCTTCCATTTGTAGTAGCCCATTTCCCTCTTGCACATTGTCGTACTGTGGCACATACATAGTTTGAAATAAAAAGATTCACCTCATTTTCGACACTTCTCAATGCATGGAAAGAAAAAAAATAATGTACTTACTGTGATATATGCTATAGCGGCTACTGTGGTCGTTATCATGTGCATACCTATCCAAGGAATTGTGGCCCTGGATGTGGTACCTTTATGTGCTTTACCACTTTATAAGATTTCTAATTTGGTTTGACAATGGACATACTCCAAGTGTTTCATGGCGGCACACTCATCTTGCCTCTATAAAGACTGATGCGGACAAAAACTGCCAAAAATAGTAGCTAACAGATGTCGTTGTGCATAATTGCATGGAAAGTGACCCAAAATGGTATATTGATTAAAAATGATGTATATCTATGCATTTATGTTTATGAAAGTGATCCCATAGATTTAGGGATTTTTTGACTCCGTTTGGGATTTTTTGCATCAAAAATGACATTTTTAAGGTAAAAAATGACATGAAAATGGTCTAGTTTTGGTCCGAAGTGGAGAAATGGCCAAAAAAATTGACACATCAGCTGAGAATTCCATGGGGAAGAGAGAGAGGGGTGATTTTTACAGAGCAAACCTACAATTTTTCTGTACTGTGCAATAGCTTCCATGGTTGCCCAATCTATGTGTATGGTAGTCTCTCGCCTCTTTGTAATCTTGTATCTGAGCCTGTGACGGAGTGACTTATGGTTTCCCCTTATCAACATGGTGTGTGGGATTCACTTTAGAAGCTCTTAAATCTCTGAAAATTCAGAAAATGGTCGCCATGAAGGTGGAAGCTCGTGTATTCCTTTCAGTTGTTTGATGTTACGACTATGTAATTGGGGGAGAGGCTACATGATACCATGAAAGAGGTTTGGTTTTTGATTGAAATTTGTGCTTCTATGAGAGTTGAAGTTTCATGGTTGAAAGTTTAGTGTTTTTAATTTCTCTTTTTAAGTAAAGTTGGATGTGAATTGGTGATCATTTCATCACGAACTCATCTACAAAAACAAGCAATTTCCAAGCATAATAGGGGAGAGGGTTTGTGACTATCTTGTCACAAATGCTCTTAGCTTTCCAATCATCTTTAGAAAGAGAGTTGGTGATTTTCCATAAACGTTTTATCCTTAAGTGTTTGTGACTCTCATCACGAACTCTCACAGCCAAAGGTTATGCACCTCTCCAGCTAGATCGCACACATTTCGATATGTCTGGTGAACCCGACGTGAAGTTACTAGGGTGGGAGTTTTTGAATTGATCTACACACTTGTTAGCCATGGATGAAAATCCACAGACACATGAGATGCACTTTGATCCTGTAGTCATGCAGATGTTTCAAGCATTTTCCATGTATATGCACCAATAACAAGCAACAAAAAGAAGCCAGATTTCATCCACCAAAGCACTACAATCCATTGTGAAGAGAATTGACCAATTTTATGGAAAGGGCATCACAAAGTATCTACAAGATTATATGAAGGAAATAGAGTTGAACCAAGTGTGCGAGGAAGACATGGTCCAAAGTTTTGAGCTAGTTTGTGTCCTAGAGATCAGAGACCTTATTAGGGCCATTCAAAATTCTCAAGGAAGAAATTCGGAGGAGTTCAAGATTACTCTTGAAGAAGACTCCAAGAGGGGGACCAAAAGAACTTTCTAAGATTGGGTTGCAAAGCCTAAAGAAGGGATTTCTGCTATAGAGCTTCTCAAAGAGTTTGAGCAACACTATGCTCAATTATCACAAACTGAACAAGATTCCTTGGATAGGGAGAAGGTAGAGCTTTTCCTACAAGCAACGGGCAAAGAAATCAAAGAAAAGTTAGATCTTCTCTTTGAAGACAAAGATACAGAGAGGAAGGTTTGAGACACGGTGGAATGATGTACAAGATGCAGTCTCCCAGTTGGCAAAAAGACAACGTAGAAGAGACAAGATGGTGGTGAACAATGTTGCTCCAGGTTTTGCTATTATAAAAAAATAGCCAAAACCTGCTATTGTAGCTTCTAAGGACAAAGGGTCTATGCTTGAAGAACTTGTGAAGGGCATACGCGAGCTGAAATTAAAGCTAGCAAGGCTTGAAGAACGGGGAAAACATTTGGACAGTCATCCAGTCAAAGACCTCAAAATAGGGAGGGGTTTGTAGATAGGTGCATATGGTCTGACAACCCATACCATCCAAGAAGGGACTATGAAAGCTTCAAAGATGCCTTGGGTAAAGATCTTGTCTTCTTCAAAGAAGAAAAGATACATCTTAGTGAAACAGGGAAGCCTTTGGCGACCAACTTTGGCAAAGGAGGGATGAAAAAGCTAGTTGAGTACATGGAAAGCAATCATGCTATCACAATGGTTACAAGTAGTAGAATTTGGCTTAAAGGATGGTCAAATCATGCTCAAAGGGTCAAAATCTATTGAAGACATGAGTGAGAATGGTGAAGATGTTGAAGCCACTCATGAGAGCCACTATTCTAGAAACCATTGGGAAAGGGCTACAACAGAAACCTTGGTTAAGGTGGGAGTTTTTGAGGAGCCTTACGTGGCCTTGATAGACCATGGTTTGGAGATTACCCTCATGTCCAAGAGTCTCTATATGAAGGGAAAGTGGCTAGTTGATACTAACCGTGGGTAGATAATTATTAGGGCTACAAACAACTCATCTGGGGATCTCTATGGTGCTTATCCAAATGTATGTAACCATAGGAGATGTGAAAGGTGAGCAAAATCTCTTTGTTCAAAAGATGTCAAGCTATCCTCTAATCCTTGGACAACCATACATCACCGCAGTGCGAATGGAGACAAAAGCATTGAATGATGGATCTGCCTATGCCAGGGTCAAAAGCAAAGATGGAAAACGAGTTGTTCAGTTCTTGGCAGTTTGCATTGACCATGAGAGAAATCGTGTGACAGCTTAAGAGACCATTCTCTACCAAAACCAAGCAACGAGTTTTGATATCAAAGAGAGATGAGGGGTTTTGGCCGAGTACCATTGTAAAGCAGTAGTACAGTTGTACATGAAAAAAATAGTTCTTGCTTGATCCAAAGGGAGACAAAGCTTTTTCTACAGGTGCACTAGTAGCAAAGGATAAATATGTATCTTTTACAATGCTTGGAGATTTAAAGAAATGACAAAAAAATATGTAGATATTGTACAGAGAACATACAAAAACCATGATTTGCTAGATGAAGATGAGTACATTTCAGGTGTTTTTGAAGAGGTTTCTTTTGTAGACACTATGGGTGATCTCAATGCTATAACAGGTTCTAGTTTTCAACAAGGAAATGACCTGGTAAAAGTAGCTTCTATGGACATGTATAGGATCATTGAGTCTCTCGAAGATGAGAAGTGCTTCAATATGCAAAAAGATCTAGAAGTGCGAGTGGAGACAAAGGACAAGACTATAGCAAAGAAGGTGAAACTAGTGGCATTGCCTTTGCCTACAGATTGCAAGGAAAAGATGGATCACGCTTCTTTGCAACCTAGTCTCCGAGATCCAAAAAGAATTCGACACAAGTTTACGCAAGAGTCGTTGAAGATGTTAAAATTTGGAAGCAATGAATTCTTGACATAGATTGAAAGAAAATGCTTTGAACAGACACTCTCCAAACATGGAAAAGCTTTTGCATTTGAGCCGCATGAGATAGGGTGTGTGGTTCCATCTATAGTTGAACCAATGTAATATTCATTGTACCTCATGTGCCTTGGAATCTACGACCAATTGTAGTGCCAAAAACACTCTTGCGAAATCTTATAGATTTACTCAATGAGAAGATAAAGATGGGGATTTTGGAACCTTCATGTGCCCCCTACTCAAGCAGATGGTTCACTGTACCAAAGAAAAATGGAGATCTACACTTCATTCAAGACATGTAGCCTGTCAACAAATTAAAAATCAAGAATATGGGTACAGGGCCAATTGTAGATGAGTTTGTAGAAGCATTTGCAGGAAGGGAAATATATTCTACGAGGGATTTTTACTAAGGGTATGAACAGTTTCAACTAGCAATGGAAAGCAAGGAATTGACTACCATGAGAACACCCCTGGGTTTGGTAAGGATGTGCACCATATTGCATGGTGAAACCAACTCGGTTGCGCACATGATGGATGGTATGAACCAAGTCCTGTGTGACTTCATACCTCAATCTACAATGCCTTTTCTTAATGACGTGCCAATCAAAGGATGCGACTTAGCTAAAGAAGACGAGGGGTGTCAAAAATATGTGGCAAACCACATCAATGATTGTGATAGAGTTGTAACATTTAATGGCGTAGTACCTTGTGTGTAGTGGAAAATAGCATAGACATAGTGAGCATTTCATTAGAATAGATTCCTAATGAGAATAACAAGAGTGCTTGGATAGAGAGAGAAAAAGAAAGCATAACACCTAGCTAGATAGGCATAAACAATACTTCAAAAGAGAAAGAAATTAAGCTATTGACAACAATTGAGGACCAAAGTTGTATTGAGCTAGTGCCTCCTCCAAAAGGCTTCCCCCATCAAGGGAGACGTACATTTTACAGTACAATTCTTGGTGTTCCTTCAATAACTAGCTAGTGCAATGAAGATGGAAGCTTTAAGCACTAAGAAAACACTTTAAAACACAACATCAATTCCCTCACGGTGTCAGACCCAAGACCTCACACACCTTTGAAGATAGTGAGAGCTAGCGGGGTATGAGAGTAGATTTAGAGGAAGAAAGAGTAGTCTTACAAAAAAATAAGTATATCTCCTCACCTAATCACTCATAATAGCTTAGTAATTAGCATGGTAGAGGAGATGAGTATGCATTGGAGCTTGGCTCTTTGCTGGATTTGCATCACAAAGCCAAGAGTTGTTGGTGCAGGCCTCTCTTCTCACAAGCTTGGAGTAGGTGATGAGCTTTCGATTAAATCTTGAGAAGGAGAGAAAGTCTTTTTTCTTCAAAGTTCACACATGAGATTGTGTGATAGTGTGTGTGATAATGCCTTGACAAAATCACCCCCCTCTCTCTCATGGGCTTTTTACTCATGCTCACACCCCATTGGACCCTGCAAAGCCTAGGCAATGATAATCAAGAAGCATAAGTGATAGCCTTGTGACATGTGTCCCCTTTTCCCCTTTTGTGAGAGCTTTAGGGGTTAGGGAGCTGACATGTGTCCACTATGACCTTTGTGTAAAGGGGCTTGCATGAGTGTGTGTGTGTCTGTTTCTCTCTCATCCCCTACTAAAAGGGCTCACCCCCTCCTCTTTAGGAGCTTGCAACGACTTTTCATACACTATCAAGCATCCAATTTTCATAAGCATTGACCATTGGACTTAACCTTTGAATTTTGGAACCTTATCATTTTGGATGTCTTTATGGGATGAACCAGAGGTCTTTGAAGCCCATTGCTTGCACATTGCTCTTCTGCAGATGGTCCCCCTTTGGATCCCTACTGTGACCAGTATGCTCGCCTTACCAATAATCTAGCTTTTTCTCCCTTTGTACTTCCCCATATTAAATGATCAGTTTAACATGAGAAAATCATTTAGGAGAACTAGATATTATTTTTTATGACATTACCTTTGTCTTGAAATCATAGTCGTCCTTGACTATGGGGTAGAGAAGATAAAGCTTATTCATTAGTCCTTTTTGTAGCGGGCAGAGGATCCATATCTTACCTACGACATCGTTCCAGAATGGATGACTAATCCATTTGGTGCTTGAGAGCCTAAGGCTGCCGCAAGCATGTCTGTGCATTAGTCGAAACAATCTTCCATAGTAGAGTGACAAGCTCTACTTGGTGTTTGGAAGATATCGTCTCCACAAAATTGATACTAAGCATTCATACTACTTAATATTTGTGCACAAATAAAAAAAAGAGAGTCTTATAAGACAAAAAAAAACTTTGTTCATTTTAAACATTTGTACATTTTCTACTCTAGGGAAGCACTGTAAACATTGACAAGTTTTAGGTTATCCTTTGATTGTATGCCTTGCATCCATCTGGCATCTTCAAAAGGATAATTCTTAAACTTAATAGGTCGGATAGTCTTACCACCTCTTAATACCTTGTATTCATGTCGAAGAACGGACTTGGGCTGCAGCAACTCTTCTTGGTCCTCAATCTCCGGTGGGTTTTCAATAGTTGGTTCTTGAGGTGGCTCTCCTTTGTAAGGGTTTAGTAGGCTCACATGGAAAGCATTGTGTATGATCCAATGGCTAGGAAACTTGAGTTGATAGGCCCTCTCATTGATTGGTCAAAGAATCTGGAAGGGACCATAGTACCTTTTTGATAACTTAGCATATTACTTTTGGTGTTCCGTAGGATTCTTGCCGGTGGTCTGCCTCAATTGAGCCTTGAGAAATTTAAGCAAGACCCAATCATTTTGTTTAAAGGCTTGGGCTCTTTTGTGCTTATCAACAACAATATTTTTCCTTTGCTGTGAGATAAGGATAGCATCCTGAATCTTTTGGAAAGATTTTTGTAGGTCTCGGCTATACTCATGTACACCGAAGATCTTCCAGTGTACTTTAAGTAGCAGGGGACTTTTGGATCTTCCCTCAATTACCTCAAAAGGTGCTTTTTCTGTGCAAGTATGTACAGTGTTACTGTAAGCATACTCCATTAAGGGTAAGTACTTCTCCCATTGGGACCTTTGATCTACTTTTGTTACATAGGCTTTTAGTAGATCAAGAATTGTTAGGTTAGCTATTTCACTTTGGACATCGGTTTGGGGGTGATAGGCCAAAGAGAAGTTTAGCCTTGTCCCTAAATTCTCAAAGAGACCCTTCCAAAAATTACTGGTCATTCTAGGATCTCTATCCGACAGTATGGACATCGGCAAGCCATGGTACTTGAAGATTTGGAATATGAAGAGGATAGACTATCATCCGTATTCCCGTATTCTCATGGATAGACTTAGGCAATCCAAAGATAAAATCCATGGATATGCTCTCCCATGGTGAATTAGGGATTAGCAAGGGTTGAAGAAATCCAGGTTGCTTCCCTCTATCAAACTTTGTCTTTTGGCATACCACACATTTAGAAACATACTCTTGTATGTTTTCTTTCATGGCAGTCCAATAGAAATATGTTTCAATCCCTTTTAGGGTAGACTAAATCCCTCTATGCCCCACATAAGGAGGAGCATGAGATTCATACATTGCTTTCTCAGGTAGTGAGTTTTTAACGCATAGTCTATTGCCATAGACAAGATAACCATCTTGTAAGGTAAATGGTTCCTCTTTCTTCCCTAGTGCAAGGGCTGAAATCACATCTCTAAAAACGGTATCAATAGCATACTCATCTATCATAGAAGATAGATCATTGTGAGTTGCTATGGAAACCGTATTCACTCTTGACCGTCTTGAGAGTGCATCGGCTACTTGATTATGCTTGCCAGCAATGTGAGCAATATGAAAATGAAATTGCGAAAAGAAATTTACCCATCTCATTTGTTTGTCGGAGAGCTTAGTTTGCACCATGAATTACTTAAGGCTTTGGTGATCCATCCGCAAAGTGAAAGACTAAGGCATGTAGAACTGCGAGGAGTTTCTTTTCATATATGCCTAAAGCTTGCTCACCAGGGTCGAGCCTTTGACTTTCATAGGCTATGGTGTGCCCTTCTTGGAGCAAAAGAGCTCCAAGGAAAATACCACAAGCATCACATTGGACCTCAAATGGCTTTGAGAGATCCGACAGTGTAAGCACAGGTTGAGAGATAAGCTTTTCTTCAAGCCTTTTGAAAGCATTTTTCTCCTTGGCAGACCATGTATACCTAGAGTTCTTCTTTGTTAGCTCATGTAATGGTCATTCTATTAGTGAGAACTTTTCTATGAAGCATCTATAGTATGCACACATACCAATAAAGCTTCTTAGTTCATGAAGATTCCTTGGATTAGACCATCCTTTTATTACCTCTAGCTTTTATGGATCCATTTGGATGCTATCTTGAGAGATAATGTGACCTAAATACTGAATTACTTGTAAGAAAAACTCACTTTTCTTTTGATAAACATAAACTTTATTCTCTCGTAAGACTTGAAATATTACCTAGTGGTGTTTCTGGTGTTTGTCTAATGAGTTAGAGTAGATGATAATATCATCAAAGAACACTCCAGTAAAGGTTTGGTGAGGCTTGAATACCTTCTCCATCAAGCGGTTGAATGTGTCTTGTGCATTGGTCAAGCCAAAAGGCATGACTATATATTCATAAAGACCAAGCATAGTGTGAAATGCGGTCTTTACAATGTCTTGATCAACTATCCTTATTTGATGGTAGCCACTTTTTAGGTCGATTCTACTAAAGTAGATCGACCCTTGTGGCTTATCAAATAGGTCTTCTACCCGTGGAATGAGAAACCAATTTTTAATAGTGATCCTATCTAGTGCTCTATAGTCAACACACATACAATATGTGCTGTCTTTCTTTTGCACTAATAGCACGGGTGAACAAAATGGAGACGAGCTAGGATTAACCATGCCTTTCTTAACTAGCTCATGCACTAGTGCTTTAGAAACTCTATAAGGAGGTTTATTAGGCGGTGAGCTTCCTCGAAGAAGTTCAATTGCATGGTCATCATTGTCTCGTTTAAGAGGTAGTTCACAAGGGATGTCGTCAATAAAAACATCTTGAAATCCCTTGAGAAAATTGGATAAATCTAATTTTTTGTGATTGTTTATATTTTCTTTTGCTAAAGCATTAGGTTCATTTTGAGAATCTTTAACACTAGGTTGGTAACCTAAGAAGACATAAAAGTGTTCTTTCAGGGTTTTGAAAAAAACCTCCAAAACCATAGTAGATCCACTCATTTTTTTAAATCCTTTCATGAGGTTATAGTTCAAGGCCTACTACACATGGAAAAAATAAGAAACCTGTAAAATTTTTCATATTTTGGTCACACCAAGCCTCCAAAGTTGATGGACCAGTGCATTTTCATCAAAACAGTCATTTATTACGTTTTGTTGCATAAAAATAAGATTAGGGATTTTTGTAGGACTTGAGATAAATTCCCTTGTTAACTTCAGTGGGTTGGTGATCAGAACATATGACTGCTTCTCACTCACTATTTTTTGTTTTGCCAAAATAAATATGTACAAAAAAGTTGAATTTTTACCATTCTGCAAACCTATCATCAAAGTTTCTATAGCCACGCTCAATACAAATAATATATGCATGTTTTCTTAGTTCCCTATTGTCATTTATGTTCATAAGGATCCATGGAGCATGTCAAAATAATAATACATCTCTTACCAAGGGGAATCTTGGGGACAAAGATGAAGTGCTAAATACAGCAAACATGAAAAAACTGGGTTCAACATTATGAGTTGTAGAATCCCATAGAAACTATTCAATATCTAGCCAAATTTGATCCTTATGACTAGATATGGTTACTACCTACAAAATGCATGTAGTTGTCACAAGAAACTAACAATATTGAAAAAGCTATACTTAATATACTAGAATGTTTCGTTTTCTTCTATAATTGAAAAAATCAACCATCGTTGTCTACTATGCAAAATAGGGTATTAGGTGCCCCAAAACTCAAGGAATATTAGCTTTATGTTACAATATGCGACATAGAAAATCAAAAATGCATTTGGATATCATGAAATCCACCAAAAAGGATCATAGAAGAGTAAAATTGGCTAAAAAACAGGATTTGACAAGTTTTGTAATTTGGTCATAACTTACAACTTTAATATTAATTTCTCCCTAGAAGCATCAAGACATGTTGAGGACTACTAAAGATAGTTCTCTAGCATTATAGACCTCACAAAAATGAATTCTAGAGTGGTATAGTTGCAAAAAGTTGAAAAAAGCAAAAAACAGGAGCCGTTTTTTTACACAGTTTAGGTTGTGAAATGTTGTGCAAGGACAAGGTTAAAGATGGAATTGATATTCCAAAAAAATGTCGAGTTTTTTTCAGCTCACGAGACAGCTTTGTAGATATATAGAACCTCAAAATCCATTTTGAAACTCTTGACATAATTCAAGGAAAATGGTCACTTAGCAGGACATAAAAGTGTCCCAGGACATAAAAGTGTCCCATTACCAACCTAGTGTTAACAGAAATCTTTATTGACTTATTGAAAGCTTGCGTATGTACAATGGGTATGGTGTTACCCAACTTCTTAGCATCTATGTACATATCTTTTTCCCTGAACTTAAAGCATATTTTTCTTTAAGGGAATTTAACATTTTCAACCATGCGCTCAAACCATGGGGCCCCTAGGATCACATCCTTGTGCTTGAGAGGAGAGATAAAGAAGTCCTCTTTGTCCACGTAGCTTTGTACATGGAGACTCAATTTCCGTATTAAGGGAGTTACTGAAGCTTCTTGCCCCTTGAAAGCACCATTGGCAGGTAGGACATCTCCCATCTCATAGGCTTGGAAGCCTAGCTTGGTGGCCAACTCTATGGATATGAAATTGTGAGTAGAACCAGGTTCAAAGAGAATAAAAGCATCATGTTCTCTTACCTTTCCCCAAGCATGGCATAGAGGAGATCCTTTGTGGTGAGCTTCCTCTTCTTGGATTTCAACCAAGGTAGCTCTAGGAGGCTTATGGCGGGTGTTCTTTTGGGGGAAATCATGGTACACATGCCCTAGCTCGCCGCATTTGAAACAACGGTTATCCTTGCGATAACACTCAAGCTCTTTAGGAGAGAGTTTGTTTTTTCCTTTGTCAACTCCCTTCTCCTTAGCTTTGTTGTTATTGGAATTGCCCTTAGGAGACTTTTGGACATTGTCCTTCCCCTTAGGATCATTGGAACTCTTGTTTTCTGTGGGCTTAGGATTTCTCTTAGTCACTTTTTGTAAATTGATTCGTGAAGCTACCATGGTATGGTGTATGACTACAGATATGATGCATGACCTTTGGGAGTTGACATACTCCACCATTTGTTCAGTTAAGCCCACACAAAATTGTTGTTTTTCCACTCCAAAATCCATCTTTTTGAAGACAGTGGCTTTGAGATGTAAGTCCCAAAACTTGTCTACATATTTGTCAATGGATTCGTAGGGAGAGAGTTTCAAGCTTCGCCACTTGGTGAGTACTTTGTCTTTGGCATCGGTAGCCAAAAAAATGCTTCATGATTGAAGCTCTTAAAGCTTTCCATGTTCATGGGGCTTCACCATTTGCCCTTAGGCTAGACCATTCGTGGGGCATAAATCTTTCCATGTTCATGGGGCTTCACCGTTCGTGGGGCTTCATTGTTTGCCCGTAGACTTTTGAAAGTGCATAGCTACAAGGGGTAGCTTAGAGGACTCAGTGAAGCCCTCAAACGCCGCATCAAATTGTTGGATGAAAGCCAAAACTTTGTCTGTAGCACCAAAGGTAAGGAAAGAGATAGAGTCTTTCCTCCCTCTTTGAAATTCTTGAGCCTGGATGATCTCTTCCACGCGGCATATGATTTCCTATGGCCTCTTCTTTTTGGTGGTTCAAAATTTGCACCATCACTTTCTCTAGAAGATGAGGAATTTGAGGAAGATGGAGAAAAGGGTGACCTCTTTCTTGCCTTTTTCTTGCTTTGTTCCTCCTTGTTTGCACCATCACTTTCTTCATAAGAGGAAGAGGATGAAGAAGATGGAGAAGAGGGTGACCTCTTTATCACCTTTCTCTTCTCTTTCTTTCTGTCATCCCTCTTTGAATTATGATATATGTGGAGAAGTGTGTGATGGTCTTCTCTGTTTAGGGGTGTTCGAGACCGTTTTGCCCGCCGTCTTCATAAAGCCATCTCCACCGAGGTGGCAGGACCCTCACTTCTTTCTCATTCTTTTGGTGGGGCTCTTGAGTTCTCCTTTCGGAAGGAGATGTGTCATCAAGAAGTAAAATTTTGAGCTCTTCGTATGGATCCTCTTCTTCTTCCTGAATTGGAGAGAGGCCTCTTTTGGAAGTCTCACAAGGAGGCTTCCTAGGTACTCTCTCTTCATGATGGGGGGCTTGGAGAATCCCATGAGCACGAAGCTGCCGTTGCACTTCACTTTGGAGGGATGGATTGACCATGGCTTGTTTAAGCCTAGAAACAAGGTAGTTAACAGGCATAGGGCAATCATTAGTAGCTTGCTCATTAGCAAAATCAAAGGTATCAACATTAATTTCACTCTCTTTACTATTATCAGCCATTCTAACAATTTTTTACGTGTAATACTTTTAGGTGTACTTTGGCACTGCAAGCCCTAGTTTTTGCTCCTCTTTACCCCTTTAGAAAAACACTCAAGCCATTGTACCCGTGGCACAAATATCATTTATTGCAAGGAATATAAGAGAGGGTCTTTCAACACCAAAACAGTACCAGCTCCTATTAAGGTTCTAATGGCTCAATAGTGGTTAAGCCGTAGGCAAGCCCCGTAGGACTCCACTATTAAGACCATAGCTCTCGATGGTAATGCCAAGTTATATGCTCAAAGGCACACGCATTGCATGGCTGAAAAATCCCTATTCTACTTACTCAATTAATTAATAATACCAACCATTTATAGATATATTGAGGACCTCCCTTCTTGAGCAAGAAAAGAGAAACCTTGTGCTTTGATACCAATGTAACATTTAATGGCCTAGTAACTTGTGTGTAGCGTAAAATAACATAAACATAGTGAGCATTTTATTAGAATATATTTCTAATAAGCATAGCAAGAGTGCTTGGTTGGAGAGAGCAACAAAAAGCATAACACCTAGTTAGATAGGCATGAACAATACTTCAAAAGAGAGAGACATTAAGCTATTGACAACATTTGAGGACCGGATTTATATGGATCCACTCCCCCCTCCAAAAGGTTTTGTATTATAGGTTTCCCCCATCAAGGAACACATTTTACAATACAACCCTTGGTGATCCTTCAATAGTTATCTAGTGCAATGAAGATGAAAGCTTCAAGCACTAAGCAAACACTTTAAAACACAACATCAATTCCCTCATGGTCTCAGACCCAAGACCTCACACACCTTCAAAGATGGTGAGGGCTAGTAGGGTACGAGATTTGATTGAGAGGAAGGAAGTATATCTCCTCACCTAATCACTCCTAATAGCTTAGCATAGCTTAGTAATTAGCATGGTACAGAAGGTGAGCATGCATTGGAGCTTGGCTCTTGGCTGCATTTGCATCACAAAGCCAAGAGTACTGGTGTAGGCCTCCCTTCTCACGAGCTCGGAGTAGGTGATGAGCTTTCCATTAAATCTTGAGAAGGAGAGAGAGTCTTCTTTTCTTCACACATCAGATTGTGTGAGAGTGTGTGTGATAATGACTTGACAAAATCAGCCCCCTCTCTCTTGGGTGACCCCTCATGATTTTTACTCATGTTGACACCCCATTGGACCCTGCAAATCCTAGCCAATGATAACTAAGAAGCATAAGTGATAGCCTTGTGACATGTGTCCCCCTTTCCCCTTTTTTGAGAGGTTTAGGTAATTAATTAATGCAATTAAACTCTCATTGGACCCCTTAGTCTTCTGGCCAATAGGAATCAGGCAAGCCATTGGCCTGCTGAATGCTCATTGGCCCCTTGGGAGACTGGCCAATAGTCTTCTAGAGAGATTAATTCTGATTGGTTATTTCATTTAAGTGTATTTAAATGAATTAAACTAGATTTATTCTCACCTAATTCTCATTGGTCCACCTCTATAGCCATCCAAAAGGATTTGAATGCACCTTATGGGCAATTGGGCTAGGGAGTTCACATGTGTCCACTATGCGCTTTGTGTAAAGCGGCATGCATGAGTGTGTGTGTGTTTCTCTCTCATCCCCTACTAAAAGGGCTCACCCCCTCCTCTTTAGGAGATTCCAAAGACTATTTGTACACTATCAAGAATCCCATTTTCCTAAGCATTCACCATTGGACTTAACCTTTGAATTTTGGAACCTTAGCATTTTGGAAGTACGTCTTAATGAGTTGAACCTTAGGTCTTTGAAGCCCATTGCTTGCACATTTCTCTTCTACAGATGGTCCCCCTTTGGATCCCTATTGTGACCAGTCTACTAGCCTTATCAATAATCTAGAGCTATGAGCACAATAGCTTGATGTTCCAATCCCATGGCGCACATGTGTTGTTGTTAGGAGAGAAGGATGTACCTTCTTCACCATTGATATGTACAGTTGAGCTTATGCAGCTCGTTTTTGATAATGAAATAGATCAAGTTTTCTTGTGTTACTCGTTGTCTCATTTCCTCTCTAGCATTGAATCTGTTGAACATTCCTCAATGTTGCATGCTTCTCTCTCATCTCTTCCACCAATGGCTACTTCCAAACAAGCGAACGTTGCTAGTGAGTTACAAAAATTATTAGAGGAATTTCAAGATGTTTTTCCTAATGATTTGCCACCAAGATTACCGCCGACACGATCGGTGCAACATAGCATCGATGTGGTTGCAGGCAGTAAACCTGTCAGTAAACCGCCCTACCGTATGAGTTACTCTAAAGCTGCTGAGGTGGAACATCAGCTTGCTGAATACCTTAGCAGAGGGTTTATCCAACCCAGTTCTTCACCATGGGCATCTTCTATCCTATTAGTGAAGAAAAAAGATGACATTATGTGCATGTGTGTAGACTAGAGTTAGGTCTTGGAGCGATCTCAACGGAGAGAGATTTTGTTTTTTTGGGAGTGCCGCCCTATCTACCTCCCCTTCCTCCTCTTGCCGCCCATGTGCTTCCTTCTCTTTCCTTCCTCCTCCTCCTCAGCCTCCTCCTCCAAAATCTTTCCTCTCCTCCACCTCCTCTCTCCATCTACTCCTCTAACCACCTTCCCTTCCTCCACCTCCTCCTCTAGAAACCACCATCCCTTCCCTAAAGTCCTCCTATCTCCTACTCCCTTCTTCCTCTCTCTTTTCTTAGTCGCTCTATAACCCCTCTCCTAATCCCTCCATCTCTTTCTCTCTCTCTCTCTCTCTCTCTCTCTCTCTCTCTCTCTCTCTCTCTCTCTCTCTCTCTCTCTCTCTCTCTCTACACCCCTCTCTCGTGCTGTCTTCCCTCTGTGCGTGTGTCTCTCTCTCGCCCGCCACCCCTCTCTCTTGTTGTCTCCCCATCCCACCCCCTACCCCCCCCCCCCCCCCCCCCCCCCCCCCCCCCCCCTCCGCTCCCCTCTCTCTCTCTCTCTCTCTCTCTCACTCACACACACACACACACACAAACACACACACACACACACTAGGACGAGAGAGAAGGGTGGCAAGGGTAGAATCTCTCTCTCTCTCTCTCTATGACACACACACTAGGATGAGAGGGAAGGGTGGCAAGGGTAGAGAGAGAGAGAGAGGGTGCAAAGAGCTATTAAAAAAATACAAAGCACTAGCAGTATCTCTAGTGCCTCCATTTTTTTGTAAAAGAGGGAGAGAGGGGGAGAGAAAGAGAGAGTGATAGCGGGAGGGGAAGAGAGAGGGGGGGCATTGGGAGAGACAGAAAGATCAAGAGAAGAGGGGTGGCAGGTGGAGAGAGAGTAGTATTAGGAGCATTCTGGGTGTCTGGCTAGAATGCTTCTAATCCTTTGTTGTAGTCTCCTCCAATGAAGTGTGCTTCTGCATCTCGGTCGTGGTCGTCTCCATTTCCTAAGCTCAATCACCCTATCAATGAGGGTGTCTTTGGTATGAATGTGGGTACTCCTTTGTGATGGCTGCTGGCCTCTTGCTTCTCCTTCCACTCCTGCTTCTCTCGATCCGAAGAAATCTGTGATCTACCTCTGAGGCTGTAGTGCTCTTTGTCTTCTCATTAGATTATCCCTGTGCCGATGTAGTTCCAGTAGGTACAAGCCTAAGCATCTTTGATCTTGGTATTGCATGACTCTATCTAGAGGTCCAAAGCCTTCTTTAAATAGGCAATGGAAACGCCCACGTATCTCATAGTATACGATGCAATGGCATATGTAGTGTAATTTTGTCTCCGGCTCCATTCCGCATAACTTGCAAATTCTGCGCTCAGGTGGGATTCCCCTAAATCTGCCAAATTCAATTTCCAGCTGGTGTGAGGATGTACGAAATTGACCAATAGCACATCTCAAACCATGAGACAGGTGAGTATCCATGTAGCTCGGGCGAATCACAAATCCATCTTCAGATAGCTGTAGGAAGTTTTCTTTGTAGTCGGCCATCTTCGTGCCCAATTCTTGTGTAGGGTCTACCCATGTCCTCTTAGTATCCAACTGTATAAGATCCTGACGGATGATTTTATTAATTTTCGTTCGTGTAATTGCCACTGATGGAGCTGCAAGAGAGAATTGGAAGAGAGAGAGAGAGAGAGAGAGAGAGAGAGAGAGAGAGAGAAGGGGGGAGAGGGGTCCGCAAGGGAAGGGAGGGTTTGCGCACACGGGGGGGGGGGGGGCATTGCGGGGGGGGGAGAGTGGAGTGTAGTTTTTTTTTTTTTTTTTTTAAAGGGTTGCTATTGCTTTGCATGGTTTTTTTTAATTCTTTGTGGGGGGCCTAAGCACTCCTCTCTCTCCCTTTCTTTTCCTTTAAAAAAAAAAAAAACTACACTCCCCTCCCCCCCTCTCATAGTCTCTCCCCTCCCCTCCCCTCCCTCCCCCCTCTCTCTCTCTCTCTCTCTCTCTCTCTCTCTCTCTCTCTCTCTCTCTCCCTTTCACTGCAAGTTCGAGAGTCTGAGTACCACACACTTCTAGAGTGCTCAGCTTTTGGTCACATGTAAACTTACATCCTTCACATTTTTAGCCATGACCTAGACCTACACACTTTCCTCTCCCAGCCATAGTGTGGGCTCTCCATTACGACTCTCATCACCACAATTTTGGACCATCAAGAATCACTCATCAGCGACACAAATACTACATCACATGTAACCTTGGTCCCATATGCCCCATGTAACTTTGGTCCCATGTGTCATATGGTAAACAAATGTATCTATCTACCTCTCCCTCCCCCGCTAGCCCCTCCCTTCCCTCTCTCTCTCTCTCTCCCCGCTCCCCCCTCTTTCTCTCTCATTTTCCTTTGTACCCATTCATTGTATTATATCCACCAAGACTGTATCAATTTGGTCTCATATGTCATCTTTACCTTATGAAAATCCTTAATACAACATTTCATTCCATTTCGTTTCATTTCTCTCTAGGGTTGATGGGACTCAAGGGGGGGTGATGTGGTGGGAGTAAAGAGAGAGAAAAGGAATAGGGGGTGGGGAGAGAGGTGGCAAGTGGAGGGGGGCAGAGAGAGAGAGGGATAGAGAGAGCAAGATAGGAGGACACAAACACACACACACACATACATATATATATATATATATATATACATACATACATATATATATATATATATATATAGAGAGAGAGAGAGAGAGAGAGAGAGAGAGGGAAATGGGTTCGAGGGATCATGAGAGGGCGAGAAGGGGAGCGGTGAGAGGGTTTGATTTTAGAAAAAAAAAACCAAAGGCACTAGCAAAATCGCTAATGTTTTAGGTTTTTTTAGAGAGATAGAGAGAAAGAGAGGAGAATTTTAACATTATACAAAAGTACACACACACACACACACACACATATATATATATATATATATACATATATATATATATATACATAGAGAGAGAGAGAGAGAGAGAGAGAGAGAGAGAGAGAGAGAGAGAGAGAGAGAGAGAGAGAGAGAGAGAGAGAGAGAGAGAGACATGGGGGAGAGAGGGGTGGAGCTCACTCCAAGAAGGGAGGAAAGGCAAGGGGGAGAGAGGGAGAGAGGGGAAGAGGGGGAGGGAGAGAGGGAGAGAGAGAGAGAGGGGAAGGGGGGGGGGGGGAAGAGAGAGAGAGAGAGAGAGAGAGAGAGAGAGAGAGAGAGAGAGAGAGAGAGAGAGAAAAGGGGGGGTGGGGGTGGGAGGGGGAGAAAACAAGAGAGAGGGGTGGCGGGAAAGAGAGAGACACATGCACAGAGGGAAGACAGCAAGAGAGAGGGAAAGGGAGAGAGAGAGAGAGAGAGAGAGAGAGAGAGAGAGAGAGAGAGAGAGAGGAGGTCCTTGGCTACTCCACTGGAGAGAGAGAGAGAGAGAGAGAGAGAGAGAGAGAGGAGGTCCTTGGCTACTCCACTGGAGAGAGAGGCGGCAATTGGCGGTGGTGGTAGGAGTAGGGGCGGAACATGGTGGTAGTAAGTTAGCACTATTAACCACCAGTGGTGGGCTAGGGTGGTGGGTGGTGATGGTTGCTAAGGGGCGGCAATGGGAGGTAGTGGTGGTGAGATGAAAAAAAAAAAAAGCTCGCTACGCTGAGCTCGCTCCTTAACCATGCCGGTGTAGACTGCTGTGGCTTAAATGCGGTTACGGTTAAGAAAAAGTACCCATTTCCATGAGTGGATGAGTTGTTCGACAAACTCACTCATGCTCGCATTTTTATGAAAATAGACTTGCGGTCAGGTTATCACCCAGTCCGTATTGGACTTGCTAATATACCCAAAACTGCATTCCGAACAAGGTTTGGACACTATGAGTTTTGGTAATGCCCTTTGGGTTAACCAATGCGCCCGCAACATTCATGAAACTTATGGATAGTGTCTTGAAGCCGTACTTGAGAAAATATGTCATCGTTTTTCTTCATGAAAGGTTTTTCTTAATGACATTCTAGTCTACAGTGCTTCTGAAGAAGAACACTTACAACATTTGAGGCCCGTGTTTGAATTGTTACAAACAAATAAATTATATGCCAAAGTATCTAAGTGTGATTTTTTGAAAGAAGAAATTCACTATCTGGGGCATGTTATTTCAGCTAATGGGCTATATATGGATCAATCGAAAGTGGATACAATCCACCAGCGGCCTTCTCCTAAAAATCTGGAAGAGTTACAAACTTTTTTTAGGATTTGCAGGTTTTTACCGAAGGTTCATTAAAAACTATGCTAATATTGTTGTTCCCATGACGGATCAACTGAAAGGCAAAGGAAAAGCTTTTCAGTGGGGACCCGCTCAACAACAGAGTTTCGATACGCTCAAGGATGCATTAGCTACATCTCCCATACTAGCTATTGTAGATCCTTTGAAACCATTTGTTTTGGAAACGGATGCCACTAACCGTGCTATTGGATTAGTCCCATTACAAGACGGACGGCCTATTGCATTTGAAAGCAAGAAGCTTGATGTAGCTCAGCAGAACTACTTTGCTTATGGGCGTGAACTCTATGCAATAGTGTCTGCCTTAAAAACATGGCGGCATTATTTGTATGGTGCTCAGTTTGAGATTGTGTTTGACCATGAAAGCATCAAATGGTTTACACAACAAACGGATTTGAAGGGTCGGAAAGCCAGGTGGGACGAGATTCTTCAGGAATATGACGCTAAACTCTTGTATTGTAAAGGACGATACAATGTGGTGGCTGACGCTATAAGTCGTATGCCGGAGATCAATTCTCTCTTGTTCATGGAACTTCGTAGTGAATTTTTGGATTCTCTCACAGGCAAATATGAGCATGATGAAGCATATTCCAAAGCGTGGAGCCTTGTACAAATGAGGGATCCTTCTCACTCCTATGATGGTAGTGTGCCATTAACCTCCACACCTGGTTCCCCTCTATCGAGTGATGAACTATAGCGATGGAAGCATTTCACCATTGACAATGAGTACCTAATCCATAAGGGGAGAGTTTGTGTACCGATGGACACAGACATTCGGTGCCAAATTCTTTATGAATGTCATGATAGTCCAAGTTCAGGGCACCCGGGTATTAGAAATACTTATGCTATCGTACAAGGAAAGTTTTACTAGTCAGGTTTACATGGCTTTGTTCAAGCTTATGTCTTGCATTGCCAAAAATGTCAAGTTAACAAAAGCAGAGTGCATGAAAGAAAAGAGGACTCTTACATCCTTTGGAGATTCTCAATGGAAAATGGGAAAGTATCTCTATGGACTTTATTGTGGGTTTACCAACCACTGTACGAGGTCATGACTCGGTATGGGTGGTCGTAGACTGGTTGACTAAACTATGTAATCTTATTCCAACCAAATCAACGGTTAAGACTCCAAAACTATACAAGTTATTTGTGGACAATCTATACAAGTTGTATGGTTTGCCAAGTAGCATTGTCAGTAATCATGATCACAAGTTTAACAATCATTTTTGGAGGGTTGTGTTCAAACGATTGGCACAACTAAAACTCAGTACAATCGATCATCCAAAAACAGATGGTCAGACTGAACGAGTTAACCAAATGCTAGACGATATGCTAAGAGCATATGTTAGCAAAAAACAGTCAGACTAGGAAGAATACTTACCTATTCTTGAGTTTGCCTACAATAGTGCTAAGCATGTCACAACTGGATTAAGTCCTTTCATGCTCATGTATGGGTTTCAACGTAGGTCACTTGTTACGGTGGGGTTGGCAACCTAAAAGCTCCAACAAATTAAGGATTTTCTCCAGGACCACATCGATATGCTGAAACTCGCTCGTCAGGATCGGTATAAAGAGTACACTGATGAGAAACGTCAGCAAAATTACCTTCGAAGAAGGGGAGGAAGTATTACATGTGCCAGAACATTCAGAAAGTCTGAAAACTCGGTCAACAGCTAAACTATCTCCTCGATATTGCTGGCCTTTCAAAATACTCAAGCAAGTAGGTGATCATGCCTACAAATTATTGCTACCTTCACACTCTCGTATTCATCCGGTGTTTCATGTAAGCTGTTTACGTAAGCGGTTACATGGGGACGACAATGTCATTGACCAATAGATTTTGGTTGATTTCATTGAACCTCCTACCTTACCGCATGAACTTGAATGTATTCTTGACTATCATGAGTTTCGTACGCGTCATCGTGTACATCAACAAGCCTTAATCAAGTGGAAAGGTCGACTTGAGGAAGGTGCCACTTGGGAAAACATTAGTGTTCTTAAGAATAACTTCCCCACACTTTTGTTTTCGAGAACAAAAGCTCTTCTTTAAGGGGGGAGTAATGTCAGGACAATGGCAAGGCCGGACTAGACAAGGGCAAGGCCGGGCTTCGTAGTGTGGAAAGGGAGTCCAACTAGGGCAAAGGGCTAGGAGCCATGCTATATAGTGGGTGGTTGGGAGGTGGACTCCTAGGCTCTAGGTCCCCTTGTCTAACAATTTTTGTCAGCCACAAGTAGAATCTTAGGTCTGTTTTGATAGTTTTTTTGGCTATTCTTTGATTTTGGGTATTTCGACCACCGTTTTACAAATGTCTCTTTTGGGAAAAGAATTTATCTTATTTGTAGCTACCCAATATTCATATTTTAGCCAAAATGTTTGATTATGTACATGGATCACGATCCATGTCTGACCTTCTCTTTTGGCATGAAACTTGGTCAGGTTGTAATCTATGCTATTTGGAAGCTATTTCCTAAATCCCATCTGATTTGGATTACAAAAAGTTAAAAATCCCCAAATTTTGTTTAGATAGACTAATTTTGAGTGTTTTCTCACAATTCCCTTGTTTTGAGTGTCTTTTTGAGATCCTTTTGATCCCAAAATTTTATTTCAGCTACGTGAGATTAGTATTAGTCAGATGATCATATTTCTTTAGGGTACATGTTCACCACAAAATGTGATAAAACTTATTATCTTATACCTAATGAGTCTTTTAAGGCCCTTGGTCAATTTTTGATCATGTTTTAGGATTCTATTATCAGATTTTTAAAGTTTTTGAGTTATGTTCATTTTTGTCCAAAACATCATTACCAATTCTTTTTGCCATAATCTTTTCAACCCAATTTGATGGTGGCAATTTTTGCTTACCCTACTCATAGTAAATGGAAGGAAATTAGAAACAAAAACAATAAAGACAGTGCAAATTAAAATCCGTAATGAAAACGGAGTATCTCTCTAAAAGTAATGAGAAAATCAAAGAATGAAATGCTTTGACCATCTCACTTACAACTCTCTTTACCTCTCAAGAATAGATCTAGCAAGTTTACAACTTCTAGACTGTATCAAGTACTCAATCACGTTTATCTACTTTTCCACTAGTGTAAATGGAATAAAAAGACCAAACTCTAGAAAAAAAACCCTCAAAATACGTACTAATTCACTCACCATTTAAGGATCATTCCTCAAAAGTGGCACCAATGTTAGCGGATCGTCATGAATATAATGGAGTGGATGTTTTATTATCTAGTGCAATTGACGGGTGGAAAAGGCTTAACCAAGCAAAGGACTATGTGAACAGATATACATTTAATGTACATTATATTATTTAAGTGCTCTTTATGAGCTTTGGCCATTCATGCCCGGCCTTTGACCATTCAAGAAATCTATAAATTAAATATGCTATTGGATTGTGTGCGGTCTAGTTGGGAAGGTGTAGAACCTATGACTCTGAGAGTTTGCAATGAGATTCACAAACACTTTAAGATAAAGTGTTTATGGAAATTCACCAAATCTCTTTCTAAAGATGACTGGAAAGCTAAGAGTGTTTGTGACAAGATAGTCACAAACCCACTCCCCTATTATGCTTGGAAATTGGTTTTTTTCGTAGACGACTTCGTGATGATCTAATCACCAATTCACATCCAACTTTACTTAAAAAGAGAAATTAAGAACACTAAACTTTCAACCATGAAACTTCAACTCTCATAGAAGCACAACTTTCAATCAAAACCCAAACCTCTTTCATGGTATCATGTAGCCTCGCCCCCAATAACATAGTTGTAACATCAAATAGCTGAAAGGAATACACAAGATTCCACCTTCATGGTGACCATTTTCTAAATTTGTAGAGATTTAAGAGCTTCTAAAGTGAAGCCCACACACCATTTTGAGAAGGGGAAACCCTAATTCACTCCCTCACAGGCTCAGATACAAGATTACGAAGATGTGGGACTTCCCTTCACATAGATTGGGCAGCCATGGAAGCTATTGGTCAGTAGAGAAAAATTTAAGGTTTCTTTTGTAAAATTCATCCCTCTCTCTCTCTCCTCATCACGGAATTCTCAGCTGATGTGTCAAATTGTTAGGACATTTTTCTACTTTGGACCAAAACTAGGCCATTACAACTCACTTTTAACCCAAAAACCCCATTTTTTATGCAAAAAATCCCAAACGGAGTCAGATAGATCCCTAAATTTGTGGAATCACTTGCAAAAGCATAAAAGGCATAGATATACATCATTTTTCATCAATATAGCATTTTGGGTCACTTTCCATCCAATTTTGCAACGACGCTTGTTAGTTGCTATTTTCGATAGTTTTTGCCTACATCAGTCTTTATAGGCGAGATGTGTATGCCTGCATGAAACACTTGGAATATATACATTTTCAAAATATATTATCTATCTTATAAAGTGGGAAATCACCCAAGGATGCCACATACAAGGCCACGATTCCCTGGATAGGTATGCACATGATAGCGATCACAATAGCCGCTTTTGCATATAACACAATATGTACATTATTGCTTTTCTTTCCAAGCATCAAGAAGTGTCAAAAGTGAGATGAATTTTTTTATTCACACTATGTATGTGTCACAACATGATATCCACCCCCTTTGAACTTGCACATCTTCCGGCATGTGCCAACATTTTCTTTGTGTAGGTTTAATCTTCATTAAGATCCACAAATAATTGGATGTCATCTTCATCTTCTGCAAAGTCTGGAAGATCATCCTTTGCTTCTTCATCCTCGTCTATAGCAATGTCATTACGTTCTTCATCGTCATATTGTTGTGAATCAAAAGGATCATTATCATGTCTTTTCTTGAACATCTTGGTCTTTTTACCTCGTATGGGAATTTTAAGCTTTTCTCCATCTAGATCCCTCAAAGTATATGTAGCATTTCCATGCACATGTTTGACAACATAGGGATCAAACCACCTTTTTGCAAAAAGAAAATGTGTGGTGTGTTGGTTGTCAAGACTATTGTCATACATCATTAGGACCCAATCACCCTCTTCAATAGGATTTGGTTGAAGCATATGTCTTTTATCAAACCTATCTTTATTCTTTAGTCTTGTGTCCTTGAATCGAGCTTTTACAATTTCTATGTCTTTCTGTCTCCTTTCCAATTGCTTTATGTGCAATGCAAGTAGATTTTCCCTACTTGCACCATCTTCCCAAGGTAACATGTTCCAAGTAGGAACTACATCCTCAATCGGCATGACTGGCTTCTCCTGACCATACATCAATTCAGTAGGTATTTAACCAGCCACTGAGCTATTAGTTGTATGGTCATCCCATAAAGCATATGGTAGCAATCTTGGCCATTCACGCATTCTACCTTTGCATGACTTAGCCAAATATTTGACAATAGGAAGATGTCCTCTTTCACTTTTCCCATTTCCCTCTAGATTATAAGCACAAGTTAGGGCTAGCTTGATAGCAATTCTTGTAAAGAAATCCCTTGCTTCATTTTCATCTAGCTCAGATCTGTCATCAACTATCTTTCCCACACAGCCATAGGGAAAGATCACATCGTCAAGAAGGGATTTACATACTGCTTGTATACTCTTTGTCCTCAATGCATGCCCTTCAACTTGATTGGACAAATCTTCTCTTGCAAGCACTAAATACCTCATTTTCTAAAGTCCCAAAGGCATTGTGACCAAGTCCATAACCCATTTGTAATGCATGGCTAATGTATATGTAGGATTTAGTCCATCACGATGCCGTACATTTGAATACATTTGGCATCGCACAAGATTCCACAAACTCAGCGACATCCTTGTGCATCCCTTTCCACCAATACCTTTCTTTTACGTTGGAAAATGTCATGGAGCTCTTTGATAATAAATTGAGCTGAGTAGGCTCGTCACATACTTTTTGCAATGGAGTGCAATCTCTTCTTTTAGGATTTTTCCATAAGTAGCCATCCATCAAGAAGAATCCATATGCTTTTTTTCTAATCCTTTTGAATTTTGCTTTAGTCCAATCCTGTTGATTTTGTAAAGTACGTAGGTAGCAGACTATGAGCAGCCATTCATCCTTGTAGAAAAACTCTGAGAAGGACTCAAGTGAAGATACAATGATATATCATCACACTTTGCATGAGAAATTCAATAGAATTTTGTGTCAAGATCTTCTTCCTCATCCCCATCTTCATACCTTGCCCTCAAAAGCATATCTTCCATTGAATTATCTTTTTTTGCAATGTGATTCAATTTTGGGTTCAAGGACTTTATATAAGCAATCCACCTAAGCATAGAAATATCAGGACTAGAACAGCTTGCAATCATCCCTAGAAGTGGTAAGCAATCAGTCTCCACAACTATGGATGCTCCAATAAAGTACTCTTTGTCACACTTTAATGTTGTAGCCACTCCTCATAACTCCCTTTTTACCTCTATGGATATTCTCTTTGGCGAGAGCTTAGAACCTTGGCCCTAAACCTCACCACATGTGTTTCTCTTCATCGTCTTGTCCTAGTGTCCATTCGATTCCTGTTGGACTTGTGTCCATTGTCACAATCACTAGTCTTCCACACTCATAGTCAATCTTCTGCAAAGTTGGTGAAGATAGCAAAAATTGCTTCAACTTTCTCGTTGCTTTTACATGTACATCATTCGATTGAAAACTTTGGTTCTGCCTTAGCAATTGATAAAGAGGATACACGGCATGTACATAATGTGGAGTCCATATGAGATAAAGGATACATGCACCTAAAAACCTTCTCACCTCTGTGATATATACACATAATTCCTTCATCCTGTGTATTGCATCCACTTTAGTTGTACAAGATCGGCGACCATGAGGATTACAAAGATGTCCCACTATCAATATTTCTTCAACCCCAAACACTGACTTTTTCCCAGAAAATATAAGGTTCACTTCTTCCAGTCTTGTTAAAGTTCTGTCATAATAACTAATATCTAATTCTCCTAAAGGATTTTCTCATGTTAAACTAATCATTTAATATGGGAAAGTACTAGGGGACTACCCTCTTCATGTTCCTAACCTGAAAATCCAAGGATGTGAAGTAACCTTGTACCTCCAATGGAACAACTCGGACTTGAGTATCCCAGATTTTTGTATCAGGTCCATTCATCATTGCTACCTTGTAGCGGTGGGTACTCGGAGGTTGAGGAAATTTGAGTTTTTTCACCAATCCATAATTGATAAAACTGTGAGTAGCACCGTCATCTACCAAGATGAGCACCTTGTGCCCTTGCACAAATCCGTGCATACGTACTAACTCATGTGGTCTGAAGGTCTGTTGCCACATGGAAACTGTGAGACAACATTCATGCACCACATCAGTGTGTGTTACTTCCACTTTAGAGAATCGTGAGGAAGACTCAAGAGGCAGAAGTTGCACCATGTGCACTGCTTTCTCCTTTCCATGAGCAACAAAATTCCCCTTGGGACAATGGTTTTTGCCATGAACGCTTCCTAAACATTGAAAAAATAATTTCTCTTTCTTAGCTTTATCAAAGTCCTCAGGAGAGAGAGGACCTCTGGACCCCTTGGGTTTTTTAGATGCTTCTAAATTGGCTACTATAAATTTCCTTTTATTGTGCGTGTATTACCATGTGTACTAATAGGCACGTGAGTATTATTTGATTTCTTTTCATCTGGATCATCGTGAATATGTGCTTTCACTATGGCTTCCTCAAGTGTTTTAGGGTCTTGGGTCTTGACATGCTTCTTAAGCTCTGGTGTCAGACCACGTATAAATTCCCATACTTGCTGAAAGTTATCTAAGCCTTCCAACTTGAGGATAAAATCACGATAGTGAGATATATATTCAAGTAATGATGGATATTGGCGCATGGAACACGTGTCCCGAGCCGTCCAATTCCGATCTGCCTCATTTATAGGCAAAAATTCTTTGCAAAACATAGCTTCAAAAGCTGCCCAACTCTGTGGTATGATATTCTTCTTCTTGAGAGACATCCACCATTTGTAGGCCTTGCCTTCCAAAGTTAAACTCTTTTGCAGTGCTCTGACTACGTCCGGAGTACGCCATAAGGCGTGAATTCCATCCCACTTGCTGAGAGAAAGATATTCACTGCATCCTTATTGCGATTGCGGTCTTCTCCCTTAAAAGTCAGTGATTTGGTGTTTTTCAACAACTCATCCACCTCTTTTGCAGCAAGAGTGTGCAAAGTATCAGTAGTTGAACCCTGTCCCGGATTAGAAGGGCCTTGCCCCTATGTAGCAACGTGCTCATGCATGTGCATATCAATAGGACCCTTGGACTGATGTTGCATTAATTGGATCACTAACGTGGATAATTTAGTGACGGTTTTAAAGATTTAAAATTTCCTTCCATGACTGATATGCATGTCTAAAGTGCATGAAATTCTTGAATGTCGAGCAATTAATAGATGTCGCCACCTACCGTAGCATCGCGGGCACTCTCCGTGAGAGCGTCCGGCCACAAGCCATCATGGACATGATTAGGAATATTTTCCTCGAAATCAAAAGTCATATTGATAGCTGAATCCATGGTGACATAGTGTAGTGAAAGGAATAGTCAAAAGAAATACCTAATATTGATGAGTACCACAAAGGTTAATTAGCCTTGCTAATCTTGAAAAAATTGATATTGTCCAAGTTGGAATCGATCCCAAATGGCAGTCATGTAGGGAAATCCTTACCCCATTGTAGCCGAATTGAGTATGAGTAGAATTGCTTTTGATCGCAATGAATTTTGAGAAGTAATGTCACTTCTGACTCCCCTTGAGATGCTTTATTAATTCTCTGATTTTTGCAGATAGTACACAAAAATGCCTAGCTTTGCTCGGAGCTTCACAAGAGGGAGGGGTGGGGGGTACCCCGCTATGGGTACTGTCCCTTGGTTGGTGGAAACAAATTGTGGCCACTAACCCGAAATGGGTTGGGCGCCCACCGGGTGTGGAAAAAAAACTATTCACCGGCTATGGTGGCCCGCAGACAGCACGAGTGGGGAGCTTTTGCTCACCCCGCCTTGTATGGTGGTCGAGGACGCCTTTTACGGGCACGTGAAACGGTCAGCAAGGTCATGCGATGCCGTCAAGCCCGAGAGGGTGCAATTTGGTGCACGTCGCTTGTCGGCCTCTCCCCCTCGCAAGAGGTGTTGCCCACGCCATCGACTTCCTCACCCTCCTCACAGGGGGTGAGCTTCAGGGCCTCCTTGACCCCGACATGCAAAAGCATGCAAGAATTTGTGTGGCTCTCCAACACCACGGCTCGGTCTTCCCAAAAATAGAAACCTTGATGTGATACCTATGTTAGACAAGGGAAACTAGAACCTAGGAGTCCACCTTCCAACCACCCACTATATAGCATGGCTCCTAGCCCTTTACCCTAGTTGGAATCCCTTTCCACACTACCTAGCCCGGCCTTGCCCTTGTCTAGTCCGGCCTTGCCATTGTCCTGACAAAAACTGATCCAAACTCAAAAAGATTTCAGGGATATCCTAGAAATACCTTCATCCATAAGTGGTCAAATTTGGGGTCAAAAGCTCTACAATCATGGATTGCGATCCATATATCTTTCCCAATTTTTGAGTGGAACCTAGCCACCTTGATCTACATGTTATTTAGAGGCTAATTTCAAAGTTTCATCTCGTGTGGAGATCAAAACCCAATTCAAAATCCCAAAATTTTTCATGTACTATGAGAAAGAGAAAAAATTGACCTAATTTAAAATCCAAAGGGCCAAACACAAAACGTTTTATACCATAGCATCTAGTGGTTCTAATGTTTCTAATGGTACCAAGAAAACTCAATTTGGCCTCCAAACATGGATCGCAATCCAGGTCCCATTGTGATAGGCTTGGCGTGAATGTTTTCAAGACTCTAGTGGCTATATAAGAAGACATATCATCAAGTCCAATTTTGGACAAAATTGAGGGAACTTGGGTCAAAAGGCATCGAGATAGAAGACAATATCAAAACCCTAGATCAGACCTAGGATTTTTCTTTTGATCTTTCAAAATTATTTTAAATTAAAAAAGACTAGAGATATAGCTTGTATACTTGGATTATAACAATATCTCTAGAGATCAACTCTAAAAATGGTGGAACATGGATCATAGTCCATGTTCCCCAACCTCATAAATTGATTAAAATAGTATAGAGCCTATAAATGACCTTGTTTGGCTATTATCAAGATTTGAAGTCAAACATTTGAAAGAGGGTTATGGACCATGATCCATGTACCTCTTCATAGTGAGGGTGTTTGACTTGATCAGGCTGCAGATATCTCGAGTACATCTTTTATCTCATGTTTGAGATGTAAATACCCTTTGGAGACCAAGTTACAAGCAAAAGTTCTTCTGTCTTGGTCTTGAGACTGTTTTCATTGTTGTTTCAAGTGCAGTTCACCAAAATTTCTCCAACATTTTCTAGAAAATTCCAAATTGAGTCAAGTAAAGCTTGGATAAAATCCTAACATTTTCAAGTTTCTTAATGCCAAAATTTAGGAAAATTAGTTTCCATAGACTGAAGGGTCACAAAAACGTACCTCACTTTTGAGAGATCTGACCAAGGACAAAAAGTGGTAAGTTTTACTCAACCAAGGTCGACTTGTCAAGAATATCTTGAGAGTATTGAGTGGTCCTTAACCATGACAAATCATCCACCACTAGTTTTTCCTACTCAAATCAGAAACATGCAAACCACAAGAAATTGTGCACCACCTTTGATAGTGGATTTGCGAGAAAATGTAGAGATGTATCAAACGTACAATAGCAAACCTCAAGGCATGGATCATGGATATTTGGCAAGAAATTATATACCTCATTTGGGAGCACACTAGACATTATACACCTCAACTCAAATGCGCATGCCTATAAATAGGAGAGTGGCAACTGATGAAGACCTATAGGAGAAGCATTTAGCGATCAACAAACCCAAGATGAGATTCGTCAAAACCAACAAATCAATGAGAGTTATAATGCAATACGATCATGAGGATTTATATATATAAGTGTGTAGAACCCAATGCTTGAGATTTAATAGACCATAAGAACTACTATTATTAGGGAAATTTTGACTCTCAAAGGGCCCTATAAGGACTTGACTCTCTCTTGTCCAAAACGAGCGTATGGTAAAATTTTTACAAACAAAATCAAAACTTATAAGGCATTTTGGTTTTAGAATGTACTCGTTGAGATCTATCAGTTGATATATAGCATGGCATCAGATTTATTATATTCTAGGGTGATAGCATGTTTCGATGGTACCAAAAAAGAGTTTCTTGGAAACTCCTTTGGGAGGAGATGAAATGGGTGGTGGGTTATTCATTTTCATTTCATATAAAGGAAGATAAAATCTTTTTGGCTTGGAGGTTGGAATTTAGGCGGGCTGGAAATTCCATTTCACTTTAATACTAAATCTTAAAGTAGCAAACTGCCTACACATTCAAACTCCCTCTCACCGCCACTCCTCCGAGAGCTCTCTACAGCGCTACCTCAATGGGTCCCTCCAGCTCTTGTGCCCATTCTCTCTCTCTCTCTCTCTCTCTCTCTCTCTCTCTCTCTCTCTCTCTCTCTCTCTCTCTCTCTCAATCCTCCATAGCCACTGCAGGTGCTTGCAGGCATAGCACAAAGCCATATCAACCAGCTCCTCATTGCCAACCATATTCAGCTTCAACGAAACCTCTCTCTCTCTCTATGAGTACTATGGCACTATTTTGACTGTCTTCATTGTCTGTCAATAGCATCCTTGCATGTTCCACATGGAATCACATAATACTCATAATGGTAGTACAAACCCCCTTTACCTTCCTCCATTATCTGCTACATAGCATATCCCAAGGGATCCTCTGTTGAGTCTACGAAACTATTGGGATTCAAAGAAGAGGGAACAAAGAAACATGCAAAAAAGGATGGCACGATTGCATGAGAGGATGGTGACATTGATGAGTAAGTGGCCAAGAAAGTCTGTAGGACAGTTGCCAAGTGTTGGCATAATCAAACAAACGGGCTTTCCAAGGGTCTTGAATGGAGCATTCTACAAAAAAAATTTAGTCATCCAACATTCTTAGTGTTGCAACCTACATTAGAGAGAGTTGGGAGGCTGATTTTCTATAACATTTGTTATACATTGTTTGATGTGAAGACTCCTCGTTCAAATAATGAGCTATTTTTTAAACTGGCACTACAAGAGGTTATCTGCACTTGTGACTCTTTTAGTGACGAAAATACATTGGGTTTTTATACTCCCCGACGTCGCTAAGACCGTCGCTAATAGCATCCTCTACGGGAACATCGATATAATCGTCGCCATATGCGTCGCTATATGCGTCGTTATACGTGTCTCTATATAGCACCACATACAACGACGCTTGCAGTCCTTCTATAGCTATGCTTATATCGATGTTGCAGAACCTTATATAGAGATGGTGATAACGACGGCCGAGAGTAAATTTTTTTGGGTGGTAGGGCATTGCATGCCCTGCCACCCATCAACCATATTGAATGTTTCCAGTATAGAGTAAACCTAAATGAATCCAAGATAAGCCTAGATTCACCTTTGAAAGAAAGTGCAAGGTATAGACCCAAAGTAGTCACCCACAAGACAATATCACCGTTAACTCCATCATGCATAGTATTGTTTGCAGAATAAAGATACAAAATCAATTATCCACGTCATAGGAAAAATCACTTGATTGTTAAGCTTTGCAAATGTAATAATGTCATAAAATCTAATATCTAACCAACCCAAATGATTTTCTCGTATTAAATTGATCAATTGATGCGGGAACAAGTGTTAAGATATAGATATGTGCTTATAGATCTATCTCAACACGGGGCCAATAGTAAAGGGGCCCAAATGGGAGATGGTCTATCAAAGAGCAAGGCTAACCAGGGGAGCATAAGACCTTAGGGTTAGCTTCATTGAAGACCTCCAATAATGTGTGTAAAAGTCCTTTGACCTTAGGTAAGCTAGGGCTGAGCTTGAGGTGGGAACCCGGCCCAAGCTTGAGGTGCTTGTCGTGCTTGAGGCGCTTGATTAAGGTGCTTGAGGTGCTTGACTTGCCGCTTGATTAAGGTGCTTGAGGTGCCTTAACATGCTTGCCTGAGATGCTTGTGGGAATACCCCCTAGTTCAAGTGCTTTGTCATGCTTGGTGAGTAAGGTGCTTGAACACCTAAAGTCAAAAGCATCCCTACCAGAGAGGGGGCGAGCCCTTTTCCTAGAGATTAGATAGAGAACACACACTCACACACACAAGGGAAGCCCCAACTTGAAGAGGCAGCAAGGACACATGTCAGGTCCCTACCCATGTTACCTTCATGTGTTTCTTGAAGCCTATTGTCTAAGCTTCAAAGGGGTCCAATTATAACTTACTTGAATTACCTAATTGTTTTTTCATTTATCACGTCCTCTCTCTAAAAGGGGAAAGGGGGACACTTGTCCCAAGCCTACACCTAATGCTAGAAATGGCCCAAGCTTGTGATTGGCTAGGCTTGGCAAGAGCCAATGAGCTTCAATTATGAGCTAGAAGGAGGGGTCGACCTAGCAAGGAGGGGGCTTTCTTGAGGGGTATACTCACCCACACACACTCACAAACACTCTCATTGTGTACTATGCAAAGTGCAAGAGCTCCCTCTCCTTCTCCAAGCAAGTAGAGGTTGAGAGCCTACACCAACACTCTTGGCTATGGAGTGCAAATCCAACCAAGAGCCATGCTTCAATGCTTAAGCTTGCCATCTCCTTCTTCTTCATTACTATGCTATTATGTATGCTAGCTCAAGAGTTATGATAAGTGAGGAACTAGGTCTTTCTCCTATGAAATGTTTCTTCTTCCTCTTCCCTACCCTCATTCCCTGCTAGCTCTCTCCACCTTCGAAGGTGTTTGAGGTCTTGGGACTGAGGCTTGGGATAGTTAAAGATTTCTTCAAGTTTATGTTATGTTTGTGATGCATGAAGTTTTCCATCTTCATTGCATCACCTAGGTCACAAGGAACACAAAGAATGTATTGTAACAAGTCTCTCTTAATGGGAGAAATCATAATACAATTTCCTATTGGAGGGGGGACCGGCTCCACATAAATCCGGTCCTCAACTGTTGTCATGTTCTCTAAATTCTCTCTCTTGCAAAAAGTATTGTTCATGTCAAGTTAACTAATTGCTATGATTATGTTTCTATCTTCAATTATGTCTACCCGCTATGCTCACAAAGTTATTTCTCGAAAGTATTCTCATTAATTTCCACTACTCTCAAGTTGAATAGGCAAGATAGGAAACAAAGGAAGAAAAGGGCTAGGAAGAGGTCACCCTCTTCTCCTTCTTCTTCACCTTCCTCCTCTTCCGATCAAAGTTATGGCTATTCTCCTAGAGAATACAAGAGGGGAGGACATCGCAAATCATTTCCTGTATGGCAAAGGTCAAAAAGGCTAAAGAAGTTCAAGGAGGGAGGAAAGAGTATCTCTTTTCTCACCTACGATGGCACCTTTGGTGCTACCGACAAAGTGTTGGCCTTCATCTAGCAATTTGATGCAGCTTTTGGGGACGAGGGCTTCACAGAGTCCTCCAAGCTACGCCATGTAGCTATGCACTTCCAAAAATCAGCTCCTCAATGGTGGGCTAGCCTTCGTGGCAATGGAGAAGCCCCAAAGACATGGAAAACTCTACAAGTTTCCATCGTGAAGCAATTTCTTCCAAGCAATACTAAAGATAAAGTTCTTACAGAATGGCACGGCTTGAAGCTTCTCTCTCATGAGTCTATCAACAAGTATGTAGACAAGTTTTGGGATTTACATCTGAAAGCTACCGTCTTTCAAAAGATAGACTTTGCAGAGCAAAGACAACAATTATGTGTGGGATTACCTGAAGAGATGGCCGAATACATCAACTCTCAACGGCCCGGTACTATTACCGAAGTAATCCACCACACCATGGTTTCTTCACTCATCAATTTCCATCAAGGGGCTAGACGTAATGTCAAGCCCATGGAAAACAAAGATAAAAATGATGCAAAGGGGAAAACCAATGCTCAAAACAATTCCCAAGTCACTTCCAACAAAAACAACAACAACAATCGGTCCAAGGAGAAGGGAGTTTACAAAGGTAAAAAAAAACTCTCTCCTGAAGAGCTTGAAGATTTTTGCAAGGACCATAAGTGTTTCAAGTGTGGGGAGCAAGGACATGGCTATCGTTCTTGCCCCAAGAAGAATACTTGCAATGAAACTCCTAGGGCTTCCACCATCGAAGCTCCAAAATAGGATGCTCATTGCAAAGGATCATCACTCTCCTATGCTTGGGGAAAGGTTAGAGAGCATGATGCCTTCATCTTGTTTGACCCTTGCTCTACTCTCAACTTCATATCAATAGAGTTGGCCACCAAGTTGAGCATTCAAGCTTTTGAGATGGGAGATATAGTAGTGGCTGATGCAGCTTTCAAGGGACAACAAGCCTCCGTTACTCCCTTGATTGGGAAGTTGAGGCTTCATGTCCAAAGCTTTGTCGACAAAGAAGATTTCTTCATCTCTCCTCTCCAACATCAGGATGTTATCCTAGGGGCACCATGGTTTGATCGCATGGCTGCCAACATGAAGTTCCCTGAAATAAGAATTTACTTCACCTACAGGGGAAAGAACATGTATATAGTGATAGCCGTTTTTTCGGCTCTTTGTAATTACCACAGTGAGTTACCTCACCCTACCAAAATCACCCAAACACTGTGGCTATCCCAACCATTTCACTGTACATAGGCGTGCGTGAGTCATGGGACTTTTCCCATATCTTCTTAAAAAACCCTCAATTAGCTAGTCAGTGGGCTAGTTGAGCCAAAAAAAAATAAAAATAAAATAAAATAAATATAAGTATATTATGGCCCATGCGTATGTAAATATTTCTTTATATATAGGGCCTAAATAAAAGATTTTTTCATAACTATTTTGGTATTTATTTAAATATTTCTACCTAGGTGTGTGTTATTTATGCTCTGTACATTGCCTCACCATTACCACAATTTTTTCTTACCATTTTTCATACTCTTTATTCCATATAGAAATATTTTCATGTAAGCTTCTCTTATATTTGGTGTAACTCCACCCCAACAAAAATCCAAAAAAACTAGTTTTATTTATGTGTATATTTTTTCACTATTTTGATTTTTCCCTTCCTACGTCTATTTTGTTTTTTTCTAAAAAATTAGAACACCAAAAATATTTATCTTTTTATCGTAGCCTCATAATGAGAGAGATTTCTTTTGACCCCTTTATATTTTTTCCACTTATATTATTTATATTTGACATGTACATATTTTTTAGACCCCTCAATATTTGATTTTCTTAGTTGTACTATTCACTTATATCCTAATCTCAACAATATCTTCAATTATAGACCTACCAAATAAGGTCAAGGGTAGGTGGCATGCATACATGCACTATGGAGGGCTCACTCTTGGAGGTATTCAAAAGAATCATCCAAAGAAGGACCCCACAAGGACCTTGCAGTGGAAAAAAACGATCGGTTTTGCTGAATTTTTAAAGTTCACTTGCTCTCCGAATTTGAAAAGGTGATACAAACAAAAGTTGTAGCTCCTGGGCTGAACTTTTGCCTCAAATTTTTTCATATTTTTTTGAGCTACGAGCTGTGAGCTATGATTTTTTTAGTGGACCCAAGTTTTCCCATGCTATGCAGCCACACTCTCTCTTCCACTTTATCATTTTTCTCTTTCACACACACTTCTCCACTCATCATCCCCATCTCTCTCACCACTTCTCTCTGCACACTACTCACCTTCTCCTCAACCTTGAAGAATAAGAGAAACCATGGTGAACTCATACCTCCCACACACAATTCCATTCCAAAATTGACCACCTAGTCTCATTTTTCCTCCTCCAATTTACCCATATCTATCAAAAAAACCACAAAATTCAGCCTCTTCTCTTAAAAGACAGCATCATGGTGGTTGATTACTCAGCTTCAATTATCTTGTCTCTCAAGGAAGGTCAAGAGTGGAGAAAAAATGTACCGTCAAAGCTAGTGGACCGTCAATAGGCGTCAAAATCGGCCCTACTCAAGACACTTGGAGCATCAACCTTGTAAGAAAGCCACCTTTTCTTACCTCTTAAGAGTTTTTTTCTTCCTTATTTGTATCCTACATGGATACTCCCATTGTAAATATCCAATTCCATTTGTAAATTAATACTAACACTACTAACACTAACCCACTATGAAAAGTCCTATCACCTCCATTTCTCTCCTCTCTCTTTCCTCACCAACTTCTTGATAATTCCAAGCAAAAGAAATTAGATAAATTGCTGAAAATCTAACCCAACCATGGTTAGAGGAGTAACCCTAGCCTTCAAAATTGCTATAAAAGGAGGGTGTAGCTAGCACAAAGGGGGAGCCATAAGCAAGAGCACTATGCTATAGCTTGAGAAGCCAAGCTCAACCTCTTTAGAAGGAGCTCTTGAGTGGAAGCTCATTGTCATATGCATGTGCATGTGTTGTAATAGGGGATTAGCAAGGGAACTCTATGCCATTGTAAGAGAGAGAGTGATCATTCAAGTGAGAGTAGGAAATCTATCATTTCTCCTACTAGTGTAAGCCCAACATTCGCTGAATCAAAGAGGGTGGATTTGGACTAAGCTTGGATACTTTGTCTCCCTTCCAACGTGAAGTAATGGACAACAATGATGCGTAAGTGTCTTGGTTTTTTTTTGTTAAGTTCTTGATAGCTTGTCTCTGGTGTTGTCATCAATCTAGCCATAAATCCCACATACTGTAAGAGGGCGACAGGGTGGAGAGGACTCCTCTAGCCTTAAGACAGTGATTGGGGTGGCTTTTCTTGTGATGTGTTGTGATGAAATTTACGCAAGCTATGTTGAACAAATACTAATCTCACTTTGATTTGTCATGAGAGATTTGTAAGAAGGTATTAATGCAACAAGCACCCCCTCCCCCTTTCTCTCTCTTTCTTAAATATATAGTTGTGTTTCCTTGATCATTGCCGATACGTTTCAAAGCAGCCCGAGCACTATCTCTCTCTCTCTCTCTCTCTCTCTCTCTCTCTCTCTCTCTCTCTCTCTCTCTCTCTCTCTCTCTCTCTCTCGTGTTTTAGGGTGTGAGAGTATTCCATTGGTGTTAGGGTTAGTGTAAATTCCTTGCTTGTTTGTGGGTTGCTCTAACGATTCTCCTCTTTTGCGTCCTAGTTCGCTCTTAAACTAGGTGGTGTCCCTTGTGTAGTTGGGATTTGGCTGTGGGTTTGTTGTTTTGGTTTGTGTTGTGTTGTGCCCCAGCCCCATTGAGCAGCACGGGAGCCTTGAAGGGTGTCTAGAGGCCACTCTTCTTGTTGCCGGCCCCGGACCGCCTCAATAGATGCTAGTGAGCGTGGTCGCACTATTCCACTTGTAAATCCTCTTGCTTTTGATAAGTCAATGAAGAGCTCAGTTTCTGCATATATGATTTTTGTCAAAGAGTCTCTAAAAGATACTAATGTTTCATCAAATGTAAATGATAGGAATCAAGAAGAGTTAGACTTCTCTAATTTTCTAAAAGGATTCCAAGATGTGTTCATCGATGATATCCCTATGGACTTACCTCCAAAACGAGGGGACGATGACCATCGCATTGAGCTCCTTCCTGGAATCTCACCACCTAACAAGCCTCCTTATCGAGTCTCACAAGCTCAACAAGAGGAGATCATGAGGCAAGTACAAGAGCTGGTAGAGAAAGGGATGGTGAGGCCTAGTTCCTCTCCCTTTTGTTCTCCAGTCCTTTTAGTGCAAAAGAAAGATGGTACATACCGTATGTGTGTGGACTATTGAGCACTAAACCATATCACTATCAAAAACAGATTTCCCATACCTCGGGTAGAAGATCTATTTGATAAGCTACAAGGCTCTACCTACTTCAGTAGGATTGACCTTAAGAGTGGCTATCATCAAATAAGGATAGTGGATGAAGATATCTTAAAGACCGCGTTTTGCACAACGTTTGGTCTTTATGAATATCTAGTCATGCCTTTTGGCTTGACTAATGCACTAGCTACGTTCAATCATTTGATGGAGAAAAATTTTAGACCATATCGTAAATTCACTGGAGTGTTCTTTGATGATATCATCATCTACTCCAAATATTTGGAGGAACATAAGCAACATCTCCAAGTGATTTTTCAAGCATTGAGGGAGAACAAGCTTTATCTCAACCAAAAGAAAAGCGAATTCTTCCTTCAAGAGATTCAATACCTAGGTCATATTATCTCTAAGGATGGTATCCAAATGGATCCGTCAAAGTTGGAGGTAATAAAAGCATGGCCTAACCCAAGAAATCTACATGAGCTAAGAAGGTTTATTGGTATGTGTGCATACTATAGACGCTTCATAGCAAAATTCTTTCAAGTAGCAGGACCACTACACGACTTAACTAAGAAGAACGTTAAGTTTGTATGGACTGCTAAGGAGCAAAATGCTTTTGAAAAACTCAAAGAGAAGCTTACTTCCCAACGCACAAGCGGTTTTTATACAAACCGCTTGTGCGTTGGGAATTGTCGAGCAAGTGCAATTTATCACTTGGGACGTGGTTGCTCTTTTGGATCCAGAAAATGAAGTTCTAGAGATTTCTGTTTATCACCTTAGCTTTGAAGAATTTCAACCCTTCTTAGAGCTCATCAATAGTCTACCTTTTTGTTTTGATCAAACAAATCGAGACCTTATTGAAGCTTGGATAGCTGAAGAAGAAAACCTAGAGTGGTATTTTCTTACTTCTTCATTTGCAGGCGAGTGGTTCTAAATCTCTATTGTATCCCTTATCGTAACTCATGTTGTAATCTTTCATAATAATGGAGAGCCAATGCCAAATGTCTGGATATCCTCTTTTCTTTGGAGAGCATGGAGAGGATGCAGAATTATTTTTAGCAAATTTCAAGATTTCTTGCCGTATCAAGAGGATAGTAACCGATCAAGAACGTGTAGAAATGTTTGAGGTGGTCCTTAGGAAAGATGCTAGTACTTGGTTTGACTCTTTGCCTGAGGAAGTTAAGGGGAATTACACAGAAGTTTTGAATCGTTTTAAGAGATACTTCTTTGATCCCCAAAACACTCAAAAACTATGGCAAGACATTGTTTCTCATAAGCAAAAAGACTTAGATGACTACTACTTGTACAAGCAAGAGTTTCTACGTCTTTGGGCTCTATGGATACAAAATGTTGCTAACCCTGGTGATGGTGCAGAATTTTTTAAGAAGGAGAGGTTCATAGCCGGACTCTTTCTTGACCTTAAGGTAAAAGTTGAGGCGGGTGCACCTGCTACTTTTGATGCAGCGGAAACTAGGGCTGCTTAGAAATATAGGAAACTCAAGTGCTTAAGGGGAGAGGTTCCAATAGAAGGTCTTAGACCCAAAGGTAAGTCACAAGCATCAACATCGAGGGAGCTTCTTGAGGTAACGGCGGAAGTAATTGAGAAGTTAAATGAATCTTTAAGCAGCCTGTCAATTCACCTGGCACAAGCTGTAGGTCCAAAGGGACAAGCAAAGAAGTCTGAAGAGCGAGATCCACGACCTAGGAGAGTCTTGCAATGTTGGAATTGCGGAGAGTCTGGACATGGGATGTATAATTGTCCTTGGCCCCGTGGAGAGCCAGGGAGACCTAACTTGAATTACCCAGTGATGAATGCAGGAGAAGGAGCTGGTCAACAACCAAGGCTTCTACAAAGGCCAAATGGACCAAGACCACCTCCACAAGGGGTAGAAGGAGTTCCACCTTTGCCAGATCCAAATGTGCATGTGGTAGAGGTGACAAATTCAAATGAGTTTGACATGGAAGCCAATGGAATTAAGCGTGGCCGAGGGAAAGGTAAAGAGAAAGAAGGAGTCACATCAGAGAGTGACCATGGACAAGGCAAAAAGGCAAAGGAGACCAAGGAAACCAAGAGGACTCGACGTCGTATCAACCTCCAAGACTTCCCTCTTGGACATGGTATGGCTCCGTACAACTTGTTGGAAGACATGAGAGGTAAGGGTCCTGATATTTCATGGCCTCAATTTCTTGCATTATGTCCACAAGTAAGGATGGATTTAACAAGGGCAGTTAGCATTAGGAGAAAGTTAAAAGAGAGTGTGCCTGTTGTAAAAATTGCACAAGCTGAAATGAATGAGGACATTACACCGGTGCTAGAGTGTTACATCAAAGGAAGATTGGTTAGGAAAGGTCTAGTGGATGGGGGTGCACAAATTTGCATCATGACAGAGGGACTCATGCAAAGACTAGGCATGCACATCCATGAGACACCTGAAATCAAAGTCAAGATGGCAAACAATAGCAAGGCTAGGTGTGTAGGGATTTGTAAAAATGTCTTTGTAGAGGCCTTTGGCATTAAGAAAGCGGTGGATTTTTATGTTATGTCGACCAAGGGAAGTGGTTATCCATTTATCCTAGGAAGACCATGGCTAATGAAAATGCGAGCTTTGCAGGATTGGGAGAGTGGAAAGCTAATTTGCAGGAATGACAATCACAAGAAGGTTGTCTTTGACATGAAGGAGCAACGCCAAGAGGAGCTCCATGAAGAATCATCTCGAAGTGAGACGGAAGAAGATTGGACTGAAAACACTTCAGAAGAAGAAAGTAGCGGCAGCATTACTGAAGAGGAGTCCTCCATTGAAGTCATGGGGGTAAGGTTTAAGCCAAACAACCAGGAGACCTCTTCTCGAGGTTTGGAAGAGGTAGGTTCCCAAGAGAACCAAGAGGTGGAAGATGAAGGAATGTTAGAAGGTATGTTGTCTACAACACTTACAAAGGATGAAAGAGAGGAGTTCAAATGTGTGCTAAGGAAATTTCCGAGGATTTTTGCTAAAGACTACACCGATGTGCGTGGAGTAGATGTTGTTCAACACAAGATTGAGTTGAAGCCAGAGGCCACACCTAAGGCTCAAAAGCTACGAAGGCTAGGAGTCATTAAGGAGCAGGCTCTACTCAAGGAGGTAAGGAAGCTTCTAGCAGCAGGTTTCATTTATCCAGTGGAGAATTCAGAGTGGGTCTCTCCCGTTGTTGTCACTCCTAAGAAAAACGGCAAGTGGAGGGTGTGTGTGGATTATCGTCCACTTAATGAGGCAACAAAAAGAGATCACTTTCCCCTCCCATTTCAGGATGAGATACTAAATGAAGTAGCTAGTCATGAGAAGTACACTGTGTGTGATGGCTACTCGGGTTACTTTCAAATAGGTATCGCATTGGAGGATCAATTGAAAACAACCTTTATCACTCCTTGGGGTTGTTATGCTTTTAGAGTCATGCCATTTGGCCTGACAAATGCTACTGCAACTTTCCAACGCTTCATGAACATGGTGTTTCAAGCATTCTTTGGAAAGTCCATTAGGGTTTTTATTGATGATTTTTGCATTTATAGCTCAAAATCATTGCATCTACAAAGAGTAGAAGAAGGTTTAAAGAAGCTCTATGACATGGGAGGTCAACTCAACCCCGACAAGTGTCACATAGCTGAGGATGAAGTGATCTTGCTTGGTCACAAGGTTTCCTATAAAGGCATTGAGGTGGATCCTTCAAAGGCAAAGGCTCTTATTGAGCTCCCCTCACCCAAGAATCTCAAAGAGGTCATATCATTCATTCAAAAAGTGAAGTATATGTCACGCTTTATTCACTTAGCTTCGAAGTTGCTTCATCCTTTGCAAAAGTTGACACAACAAGTAGAATTTGCATGGTCTGATGAGCTTGAAGAGTATTTTTGTAACATTAAAGTCATTTTGTCAGAGCTACCAACACTCATGCCTCCTTGTTGGGAGTACACATTCTTTGTTAGCTCTAGTGTTGGAAGGGAAACAATTGGTGCTATGTTGCTACAACAAGATCCCCACAGTACAAGGATGCGACCCATCTACTTTGCTAGTAGGGTCATGAATGCTTTGGAGAGAGACTACACAGAAGCAGAACTCATGATGCTTTCTCTCATGTTTGCGGTGAGAAAGTTTAGATCCTACCTGCTACCAAAACCTTTTGTAATTCTCACTGCAGAGAATTTGTTCCCTTGGGTGTCATCTCAAATGAATCTTAGTACTAGGATCTCAAAGTGGATTATGGAGTTGCAAGAGTTTCAATACTCTTTCAAGGTAGAAGATAGTGTGCGTGCACAATTGGCAGGGATTCTCACTTATAGGGTGCATGAAAAGGAGATTAAGGTGCCTGAAGTAAAGACCCTACCATTACCACCACCAAAAAGTATTCCTAATGCTTTTACCTTGTTCTTTGATGGAGCTTTTCGTCGAGCCACAGGAAAAGCAGGGGGAGGGCTAGTGTTGCTCAACCCAAGTGGAGAGGTGGTCATGAAAGAGAAGGTCAATCTACCAGGTTCAGCTAGCAACAATGAAGCAGAATACGACACACTAATTCATGGTTTGAAGATGTGCATTGGCCAAGGGATACAACGCCTCATGGTAAAGGGAGATGCACTTCTCATTGTTAAACAGATTTTAGGTATTTGGGCATGCAAGAATGAAAGCTTACGGACAAAAGTTCGTGCCATTCGTAGATTGTTTAATCAATTTGAAGAAGTGCAACTATATCATATTCCTAGGAAACAGAATGAAGATGCCGATTTACTTGCACAGCAAGTAGTTACATGTGTTGAGAAAGAAGTGCAGGTCATCATGGTGGCAGCAACTGTCAAGCAACCGAGACACCAGGGATTGGAGTCAGTGGCTCCCATCATTGGCTACATTTTGGAGGGTGAGTTTCCACCAGACTTCACAAAAGCTCAGAAGAGGAGACTCATGAAGAAGGCAAGCGCATATCTCTTCCTAGAAGGCTCCCTCTATCAAAGAGGGAAGGATCAAGTGTGCAAAAGAGTACCAACTATCGAGGAAATTCTAGCCATTCTAAAAGGTTTGCATGAAGAGGCATGTGGTGGTCATTTTGCCCAAGAATCAACTGTGAAGAAGATTTTGCTTGCGGGGTATGTTTGGCCAAGCTTGCATGTGGATGTTCAACATTGGTTTAAAAGCTGTCACAATTGTCAGATAAATGGAAATAGAAGATTGGTGCATGGCCCGAGGCAAATAGTGCTTGCAAATGGACCCTTTGAAAAGTGGGGCATTGATGCTATGGGTCCTCTGCCTAGGACAAAAAATGGTAAACTCTACATTCTAGTGGCTGTAGACTATATGACTAGGTGGGTGGAAGCTCAAAGTGTGGCAAGAGTGAATGAGAGGACAGTTAGCAAGTTTGTGTACAATCACATTTGTTGCATATTTGACACACCTTTGGAGATTGTTTCTGATAATGGTCCAGGGTTTAGGAAGGGCTTTCTCACAGAAGTCTGTGAAGTACTTCACGTTCTACATCGTCACAGTACACCCTACTATCCCCAATCAAATGGTTTGGTAGAAAAAGCTAATGGTGTCATTGCAGGCATCATTAGAAAGATGGTGAAAAACAAGACAAAGTTGTGGGATGACTTCTTGGATGGTGCCTTGTGGGCGTATCGAACCACATATAGGGAAGCCACGGAGTTCACACCATTTCACTTGGTCTATGGTCAAGAGGCTTTACAGCCAATTGAACTAAACATTCCAACAATGCGACTTCATGACAAATCAACACAAGATGATCAAGAAACATGGATGGATCGGCTTCTTACCTTAGCTGAGCTTGAGTGGAAAAGAGAAGCAGCATATGAGTGCTACAAGAGGAAAGCCACACAAGCAAAAGAAACGCACGACAAGAAACTGAAGGACAAAGGCATCAAGGAAGGAGAGCTTGTGCTAAGGTATGACAATCGACTTGACAATCGTTTTGATGCCAAGTTTGAAACTAGATGGCAAGGGCCATACATAGTCAAGAAGGCTTTCAATTCTAGTTACTATCAGCTTATGGACTTGAATGGTAAAGAGCACTCCAGGAAGGTAAACGGGTATCGCTTGAAGCCCTATTTGAGTCGCCTTCTACCAAAGGATCTACCAAAGATCTGTCCAAAGGCCACTGTCTCATGTAAGTATTGTTACATGAAGCATGAGTGCAACTCCAGCCAAAATTCTGAGGGGCCAAACAATGAAGATCTTGTCAAGGACTCTGAAGCACTCTCTTTGGAAAAGATGCTCTATGATGGTACATGAATATACCATCATCCAGGGGGAGGGCTAATGATAGCCGTTTTTTCGGCTCTTTGTAATTACCACAGTGAGTTACCTCACCCTACCAAAATCACCCAAACACTGTGGCTATCCCAACCATTTCACTGTACATAGGCGTGCGTGAGTCACGGGACTTTTCCCATATCTTCTTAAAAAACCCTCAATTAGCTAGTCAGTGGGCTAGTTGAGCCAAAAAAAAAAAAAAAAAAAGTATATTATGGCCCATGCGTATGTAAATATTTCTTTATATATAGGGCCTAAATAAAAGATTTTTTCATAATTATTTTGGTATTTATTTAAATATTTCTACCAAGGTGTGTGTTACTTATGCTCTGTACATTGCCTCACCATTACCACAATTTTTTCTTACCATTTTTCATACTCTTTATTCCATATAGAAATATTTTCATGTAAGCTTCTCTTATATTTGGTGTAACTCCACCCCAACAAAAATCCAAAAAAACTAGTTTTATTTATGTGTATATTTTTTCACTATTTTGATTTTTCCCTTCCTACATCTATTTTGTTTTTTTCTAAAAAATTAGAACACCAAAAATATTTATCTTTTTATGGTAGCCTCATAATGAGAGAGATTTATTTTGACCCCTTTATATTTTTTCCACTTATATTATTTATATTTGACATGTACATATTTTTTAGACCCCTCAATATTTGATTTTCTTAGTTGTACTATTCACTTATATCCTAATCTCAACAATATCTTCAATTATAGACCTACCAAATAAGGCCAAGGGTAGGTGGCATGCATACATGCACTATGGAGGGCTCACTCTTGGAGGTATTCAAAAGAATCATCCAAAGAAGGACCCCACAAGGACCTTGCAGTGGAAAACAACGGTCGGTTTTGCTGAATTTTTAAAGTTCACTTGCTCTCCGAATTTGAAAAGGTGATACAAACAAAAGTTGTAACTCGTGGGCTGAACTTTTGCCTCAAAGTTTTTCATATTTTTTTGAGCTACGAGCTGTGAGCTATGATTTTTTTAGTGGACCCCAGCTTTCCCATGCTATGCAGCCACACTCTCTCTTCCACTTTATCATTTTCCTCTTTCACACTCACTTCTCCACTCATCATCCCCATCTCTCTCACCACTCCTCTCTGCACACTACTCACCTTCTCCTCAACCTTGAAGAATAAGAGAAACCATGGTGAACTCATACCTCCCACACACAATTCCATTCCAAAATTGACCACCTAGTCTCATTTTTCCTTCTCCAATTTACCCATATCTATCAAAAAAACCACAAAATTCAGCCTCTTCTCTTAAAAGACAGCATCATGGTGGTTGATTACTCAGCTTCAATTATCTTGTCTCTCAAGGAAGGTCAAGAGTGGAGAAAAAATGTACCGTCAAAGCTAGTGGACCGTCAACAGGCGTCAAAATCGGCCCTACTCAAGACACTTGGAGCATCAACCTTGTAAGAAAGCCACCTTTTCTTACCTCTTAAGAGTTTTTTTCTTCCTTATTTGTATCCTACATGGATACTCCCATTGTAAATATCCAATTCCATTTGTAAATTAATACTAACACTACTAACACTAACCCACTATGAAAAGTCCTATCACCTCCATTTCTCTCCTCTCTCTTTCCTCACCAACTTCTTGATAATTCCAAGCAAAAGAAATTAGATAAATTGCTGAAAATCTAACCCAACCATGGTTAGAGGAGTAACCCTAGCCTTCAAAATTGCTATAAAAGGAGGGTGTAGCTAGCACAAAGGGGGAGCCATAAGCAAGAGCACTATGCTATAGCTTGAGAAGCCAAGCTCAACCTCTTTAGAAGGAGCTCTTGAGTGGAAGCTCATTGTCTTATGCATGTGCATGTGTTGTAATAGGGGATTAGCAAGGGAACTCTATGCCATTGTAAGAGAGAGAGTGATCATTCAAGTGAGAGTAGGAAATCTATCATTTCTCCTACTAGTGTAAGCCCAACATTCGCTGAATCAAAGAGGGTGGATTTGGACTAAGCTTGGATACTTTGTCTCCCTTCCAACGTGAAGTAATGGACAACAATGATGCGTAAGTGTCTTGGTTTTTTTTTGTTAAGTTCTTGATAGCTTGTCTCTGGTGTTGTCATCAATCTAGCCATAAATCCCACATACTGTAAGAGGGCGACAGGGTGGAGAGGACTCCTCTGGCCTTAAGACAGTGATTGGGGTGGCTTTTCTTGTGATGTGTTGTGATGAAATTTACGCAAGCTATGTTGAACAAATACTAATCTCACTTTGATTTGTCATGACAGATTTGTAAGAAGGTATTAATGCAACAAGCACCCCCTCCCCCTTTCTCTCTCTTTCTTAAATATATAGTTGTGTTTCCTTGATCATTGCCGATACGTTTCAAAGCAGCCCGAGCACTATCTCTCTCTCTCTCTCTCTCTCTCTCTCTCGTGTTTTAGGGTGTGAGAGTATTCTATTGGTGTTAGGGTTAGTGTAAATTCCTTGCTTGTTTGTGGGTTGCTCTAACGATTCTCCTCTTTTGCGTCCTAGTTCGCTCTTAAACTAGGTGGTGCCCCTTGTGTAGTTGGGATTTGGCTGTGGGTTTGTTGTTTTGGTTTGTGTTGTGTTGTGCCCCAGCCCCATTGAGCAGCACGGGAGCCTTGAAGGGTGTCTAGAGGCCACTCTTCTTGTTGCCGGCCCCGGACCGCCTCAATAGATGCTAGTGAGCGTGGTCGCACTATTCCACTTGTAAATCCTCTTGCTTTTGATAAGTCAATGAAGAGCTCAGTTTCTGCATATATGATTTTTGTCAAAGAGTCTCTAAAAGATACTAATGTTTCATCAAATGTAAATGATAGGAATCAAGAAGAGTTAGACTTCTCTAATTTTCTAAAAGGATTCCAAGATGTGTTCATCGATGATATCCCTATGGACTTACCTCCAAAACGAGGGGACGATGACCATCACATTGAGCTCCTTCCTGGAATCTCACCACCTAACAAGCCTCCTTATCGAGTCTCACAAGCTCAACAAGAGGAGATCATGAGGCAAGTACAAGAGCTGGTAGACAAAGGGATGGTGAGGCCTAGTTCCTCTCCCTTTTGTTCTGCAGTCCTTTTAGTGCAAAAGAAAGATGGTACATACCGTATGTGTGTGGACTATTGAGCACTAAACCATATCACTATCAAAAACAGATTTCCCATACCTCGGGTAGAAGATCTGTTTGATAAGCTACAAGGCTCTACCTACTTCAGTAGGATTGACCTTAAGAGTGGCTATCATCAAATAAGGATAGTGGATGAAGATATCTTAAAGACCGCATTTTGCACAACGTTTGGTCTTTATGAATATCTAGTCATGCCTTTTGGCTTGACTAATGCACTAGCTACGTTCAATCGTTTGATGGAGAAAATTTTTAGACCATATCGTAAATTCACTGGAGTGTTCTTTGATGATATCATCATCTACTCCAAATATTTGGAGGAACATAAGCAACATCTCCAAGTGATTTTTCAAGCATTGAGGGAGAACAAGCTTTATCTCAACCAAAAGAAAAGCGAATTCTTCCTTCAAGAGATTCAATACCTAGGTCATATTATCTCTAAGGATGGTATCCAAATGGATCCGTCAAAGTTGGAGGTAATAAAAGCATGGCCTAACCCAAGAAATCTACATGAGCTAAGAAGGTTTATTGGTATGTGTGCATACTATAGACGCTTCATAGCAAAATTCTTTCAAGTAGCAGGACCACTACACGACTTAACTAAGAAGAACGTTAAGTTTGTATGGACTGCTAAGGAGCAAAATGCTTTTGAAAAACTCAAAGAGAAGCTTACTTCCCAACCAGTCCTCGTGCTTCCGGATCTCTCAAAGCCATTTGAGGCCCAATGTGATGCTTGTGGTGATTGCCGTGGAGCGGTTTTGCTTCAAGAAGGGCATGCCATAGCATATGAGAGCCGAAGGCTCAATGGTGATGAACGAGTCTTGGGCATTTATGAGAAAGAGCTTTTAGCTGTTCTACATGCCCTAGACACATGGAAGCACTACCTATTGGGGACTCCATTTATCCTACGAACCGACCACCAAAGTCTCAAGTATTTCATGACGCAGACCAAGCTTTCCGACAAACAAATGAGTTGGGCAAATTTTCTTTCGCAATTTAATTTCCATATTGCTCACATAGCTGGTAATCACAATCAAGTTGCCGATGAACTTTCACGATGACCAAAAGTTAATGCGGTGTCTATAGCTACTCACAATGATCTATCCTCTATGATAGATGAGTATGCTACTGACCCTCACTTTAGAGACATACTGTCAGCCCTTGCTTTGGGGAAGAAAGAGGAACCATTCACCTTGCAGGATGGTTATCTTCTCCATGACAATAGGCTATGTGTTACCCATTCTCTTCATGAGAAATTTATGTATGAATCCCATGCTCCTCCATATGCGGGGCATAGAGGTATTCAACCTACTGTCCGAGGAGTAGAGACGTACTTCTATTGGTCTACCATGAAAGTGGAAATACAAGAGTATGTATCAAAATGTGTAGTATGCCAAAAGACCAAGTATGATAGAGGGAAGCAACATGGATTACTCCAGCCATTGCCTATTCCAAATTCACCATGGGAGAGTATATCCATGGATTTCATCTTTGGATTACCCAAGTCTATCCATGGGAATACAGGAATATGGACAATAGTCGACATGTTTAGCAAGCAAGCACATTTTATTCCTGTCAAAAAGACTATTAAGGCACATCAAATGGCAACTCTCTTCATATCTCAGATTTTCAAGCACCATGGATTACCCACATCCATCGTGTCAGATAGAGATCCTAGAATGACCAGTAATTTTTGGAAAGGTCTCTTTGAAAATCTAGGAACAAGATTGAATTTCTCTTCGGCCTATCACCCACAAACGGATGGCCAAAGTGAGATAGCCAATCTTACGATACTCGATCTACTCAAGACTTATGTTACCAAAGTAGATCAACACTCACAATGGGAAAAGTACTTACCTCTTGTAGAGTATTCCTACAATAATACTGTATATACTTCTACGGAAAAAGCACCTTTCGAGATCATTGAGGGGAGACCTAAAAGTCCCTTACTACTCAAAGTACATGGGAAGATCTTCGCCGCTGATGAGTATAGCCGTGACGTACAAGAATCTTTTAAAAAGATTAGGGAGGCTATATCCATCTCTCAACAAAGGCAAAAAGCTGCTGCTGATAAGCACAGAAGAGCCTTAATGTTAAAAGAGAATGATTGGGTCTTACTCAAGTTTCCTAAGGCTCGATTAAGGCAAACGACAGGCAAAAATACTACGGGCCATCAAAAGTATTATGCTAAACTAGTGAGAGGCGGAAGTGAAAAAAATAGACCCGGTGGACTCTACACCAAGACTATGCACAATGGCCTCATCATGGGGGATACACAATAGGGGCACCACCTAGCAAGATATGCGGCTAGGACGCATACATATACACAATGAAGCATGCCATGGAAAACAATTTCGAGATCCACGCCCAAATGTGGAATGGGGTGGTCGGAGAATAAGGTGAGAGGAGTGGTGAGTGAGTGAGAATGGGCTCGCTACGCGTGCATGTAGTAAGGAAGATAACGAGGTCAGGGATACATGCATGTATGCTCACTTCTCATACAGAAGGTGGCGAATCCGCACACCTTAAGATGGAAGTAGCAAGATGATAGGAATATGAGAGGGAGAGAGAGTGTGTGTGTGTGGTGGCGAATCCGCACACCTTAACATAAGCCGAAACAAAAATGGCAAGGAACAAGAATATACCATACTCACAATGAGATGTATCCAAAGCGACACAAAGTATGGCACCAAGATGGAGTGTGTTGATTGCTTTCAAAAGATGAATACAATAGGCAGCGTATGGCCGGAAAATGAGAAGGGAACAAGATCGTAAGAGGCATAATGGAGAGATGGGAGTTGATGGCGAGGAATATCATGAGTGTGTCCACCCTTCTTCTTCTTGAAATTGTGCCTTCAACCCTTAATTACAAGTGGTGTGGAGGTGTGGTGCTCATCTTTTGTGCATGGTGATGGTGATGATGATGGTGTTGTGATTATGTGATTAGGGTTCATGCTACAAGCATGTAGCACAAGAGTGTGTATGGATAGGTGTGTGTGTGTGTGTGTGTGTTCCCCCCCTAAGTGAGCTCTCATGGCCTCCTTATATAGGGAAGGAGGGAAGGATTTAGCAATATTTCTATTTGAGGTGAGTGTCCCACTTTGGTGACTAGGAAAATGGGGTGCATGTGACTGTGGCTCCCATCTTGTCTCCTCATTATTTAAAATACCAGAGTCAATAGAGAGAGAAAAAGAGAGAATGTAGGTAGGATGTAGAGGATAGGAAATATTTACAATAGTCTAGCTTTGGATAGACATAAGCTTATTAGGGAGAGAAGAGAGAGGTAAGAAAATTATAAGAGAGGTTGTCGAAGGTGGATATTTGTTGATGAGGATGGATCTTCCAAAAAATGGTGATAGAATTACTCTAGACTACCCAAGACCTCATTAAAAGAGCCTTGTCTCTTGTAATCATGCTTGAAGACTTGTAGAACCATAGCCATTCTAGAAGGAAGAAAAGTGGGGATGGCCTGTGTCACCATTACACGAGAAAAATGGGGTCCACTACAAAAATCATACCTCCCTGTTCATAACTCCAAAAATTCTGAAAAAAATTGAGCTAAAAGTTGAGATCACGAGCTACATCTTTCATGTTGAACGCTCCTTCAGACTCGGGGTTCTTCTTTACTTCAAAAATTCAGCCAAATAATGTATTATTTGTGGCTGCAAAAGTCTTTTGGTGGTCCCCTTTGAGTGGACTTCTCTCTTGCCTTCAAGTGTAAGCTCCTTCATGTGTATGAAAACATGACCGAGAGTGTTGAAAAGATTGGCAATCATCTAGATGGAGGTATTATTGAAATTTGAAAGTGGGGTTGAGGTTTGAAAATGAAAACTAGTGAATAAAATATTTGGTAGAGTGGAATAATATACATACATGAAAAAAAAATATTAGAAAATACTAGAATATATATATTTAATATTTTTAAGATCAAAAGAGAGATCAACAAAGAAAGCTTACTTATTATGCTATATCGTGATTGATTAGCATAAGTATTATTTATTTAATAAAGGCTAAAACGTTAGTGAAAAAGGGAAGAAAAAATCAAAAGTAACTTATATAATAGGAAATACTTTTGGTAAAAGAGAAAAAAATATGGGGGGGCTCCCATGCATGGAAAAGCATGCCTCATTAGCCCTCCCCCTAAGGCTAGAGGTATTCATGCCTCTAGCGTTGTGCCTGATTCTTCTTCAATTGAGGTGGAGGAGTCTCCCTCCTCGGGGATTTCCATCATAGGTGTTTGATCAAATCTCAAAAAGTACTGCTTCAACCTCCATCCATTGACACGTGTTTTGTGGAGACTACTATCTGCATCCATCAATCGATAACTGCCATTGGCGTAGCGCTTTCTAATGACAAATGGCCCCTCCCATCTGGGTGAAAACTTTTTATCCTTCCTAGTGTCAAACCTGTTATCATACCGTAGGACCAACATACCTTTCTTGAGACCTTTTGCCCTAAGTCCCTTGTTGAAGGTAAGTCGACGTTGCTCTGGCTGTGCTGCATAATAGTTGATAGCATCTTCTCTGTCTAGTTGAAGCCTCTCTAGATCAAAAATGTGGTTGTGGAGATGAGCATTAGGACGTTCCACCTGCCCAGCTAGCACCCTGAGACTAGCCAATTGTACTTCAATGGGTAAAATGGCTTCCTTACCAAACACCAAGTGATATGGTGTGAACCCAAGGGATGTGCGAAATGAAGTGCGATAAGCCCAAAGTGCAGCCATAAGATGCTTGTCCCAATCACTTTTGTGATTGTTTACATGCTTAGTGATGATCTTGCAGATCATACCATTTACCTTTTCCACCAAACCATTGCATTGTGGGTAGTAGGGAGTTGAGTGTCGTCGTGAGATACCTAACTTCTCCATTAGCTCTCCTACAAGGTCTCGTCTAAAACCTGGTCCCCTATCAGAAATTATTTCAAGAGAAGTGACAAAATGGCAACAAATGTTTTCAAATACGAACTTAGCCACTTCCTTAGCTATAATCCGGGTGGTGGCAACTGCTTCAGCCCACCTGGTCATGTAGTCCACACCCATGATGATATAAAATTTACCTGATTGGCTCCTTGGCAAAGGCCCAATAGCATCAATTCCCCATTTCTCAAATGGTCCATATGAGATTATAGGAGTCTGTGGCTCATATGTGAGCCTCCTATCCCCTTCCTTTTGACATTCCTTGCATGTTTTACACCAATGATGCACATCCCTATGTAGACTAGGCCATACAAACCCGGCTTGTAGAATCTTTCTACTAGTGATGTCAAGTGCAAAGTGTCCTCCGCAAACACCATCATGGCAACTTGAAATGATTTCAGTGATCTCTCTAGAGAGAGGTACACGCCTAAGAATTTGATCCTTACCCTTGCAGTAGAGGTCGTCATTGATAAGGCGGTATTTTGTTGCCTTGCGCACAAGACACTACTTTTGGCCTTTAGTAAGATCCTTAGGACACTCTCTTGTGTCCAAGAAACTCATGATGTCAGGCATAGCATCGCTACCTTGGAAGAGAGGCAGCTTCAACTTGATAGCACCCACCACTGAAACATCTTGCAACTTCTCTCTAGCTAGAGCATCTGCTTCTTGATTTTCTGCTCAAGGACATGATGTAATTGTACAACTTGAAATTTCCCTAAAAGTTCCTTGACTTTGCGCAAATGGCCTAGCAAGATATGATTTTTACAAGCCCAAGTTCCTTGTATTTGTTTTATTAAAAGCATGGCATCACCAAATACATTTAACCTTTGAATGCCCTGTGTCACACACCACTCTAACCCAAGAGTTAAAGCTTGCATATTCTGCCTCATTGTTAGAGTGAGAATCCAAGAGATTCCCAATGGAGAAAACCTTGTCCCCTTGCTCGTTGAAGATGACAATGCCTGCTGCAGCTTTGTCCACTTTCCTCTTGTAGGCTCCATCAAAGAAAAGAGAGTGAGCCTCCTCTACATTAGGGACTTCCAGCACAGGTGTAATATCTTGATCATTTGGCTTTATCTTTAGCTTCTTTTCATAGTGGCGATGAGTGAGAATACCTCCTAGACTGGCCCTTGTGGAGTTCTCCACTTGCATTGTGTAGTCAAACTCTTGTAGCCTTGTGAGCCATTTGGAAATCCTAGAAGAAACATCCATGTGCTGCATTACATAAGGAAATACTTCTTCCATTGTTAAGATTATGAATGGTCTAGACAATAAATAAGAGCGAAATTTGGTGGTAGCAAACATTAATGCAAGCACCATGTGCTCCACTGCCGTGTATCCCTTTTCTGATGGGGTCATCATTCGACTAGAGAAGTAGATAGGACGCATGAAAGAAGTTTGAGGATCCTTTTGCATCAATACAGCCCCAAGTGTGTCATTGCCAACACTAGGGTTTACATAAAATGGCTCGTCCCACTTTGGAGGTGCTATGGTGGGAAGTGAAGCTAGAATTTGTTTTACCTCATTGAATTGTTGTTCATTTTCTTCACTCCAAGTGAAGATCTCTTGATGGGTAACTTGTTGTAAAGGGAGAACCACTTGGGAGAGCAAGTGAATGAACCTACTCAAATACCTCACCTTTTGAAGAAAAGAGACCAATTGCTTTGTTGTGGTGGGAGAGGTCAAAGCCACCAAGGCTTGAACCTTGCTTGGGTCAGCTTCAATGCCGTTGGCCGAGATCACATGGCCAAGAAGAGTAACCTTGCTTTCACCAATGTGGCATTTCTCCACATTGAGTTGGCCACCCAAAGCTCGTAGCCTAGCTAGACCTTCATAAACTTTCTCCAAATGAAGAGAGCGAGAGCTATAGATGCAAAAGTCATCAATAAAAACACGGATTGATTTTCCAAAGAATGGCTGAAAAACAAATGTCACATATCGCTGAAAAGTGGCTGGAGCATTAGTGAGACCAAAAGGCATAACTCTGTAAGCAAAACATCCCCATGGTGTGATGAAGGTTGTCTTCTTTTGATCTTCTTCAGCGATGCTAATTTGGAAGTAGCCTGAGTAGCCATCACATACCGTGTAGCGCTCATGTCCTGCTACCTCATTGAGTATTTTGTCTTGAAAAGGAAGAGGAAAATGGTCCCTCTTTGTGGCTGCATTAAGAGGCTTGTAATCAACACAAACCCTCCACTTACCATTCTTCTTTGGTGTGACTACCACTGGAGAAACCCACTCTGAGTCTTCAACAGGATAGATAAAACCGGCTTCTAGCAATTTCCTCACCTCTTTGAGTAGGGCGTCTTGTTGAATTACTCCTAGCCGCCTGAGCTTCTGCACTATAGGTTTACTTCCCTCCTTGAGCTTAATGTGATGTTGAACTACTGTGATGCCAGTGATTTTATCATATTCATCAATGAGAAATGTGGTAAAATTACTAAGCATCAAAATATAATCTTCACGCTCCTTCCCACACAACTCACTAGAGAGCATTTGATGTAGCTTACTTGCTTCTACCAGAGGTTGTATACCTGGTGTCTCCCCTTGGCTTGATGATGAGGCATCAGGTTGCTCCATCTTCTTAGGGTCCTTGAGAATGATCCCCATCACCTCAATGCTACTGTCACTTTCTTCACTCACTGTTGACTCCTCCTCTGAAGCGGTTGAAGATTCACCACTAGAAAACTCATCCTCGGAGGTTTCTAGATCCATGTCGCGTTGTTGACCTATCTTCATGTCGTAAAGTATTGGCCTCCCTTTTGCATCCTTCATCTGGATTATGCCGGTGTCCCAGTCCTGCTTAGCTCTCATAGCCATAAGCCAAGGCCTCCCTAGAATGATAGGATAGCCCTCCCCTTTGTGTGGCATGACAAAGATGTCCACATCTACCTCGGTGTTGAATGCCTTTATCCTAACTGCATTTATGACACCAACACATTGAACTTTTAAATTATTTGCCATTTTGGCTCGGCATGGTGCCAGCCGACTCACCTCTTAACCCTAACGGTGCATCATTTTTTCACTCATGACGCATATTTGTGCGCCACCATCGATGTAGATATCGGAGATGTGTTGCCCTTTTATGTAAGCATCCATCACTGGTAGTATGCCGTCTAGATTCCTCCCGGAGATAGCCCCAGATATCTTTGGCTTTGGTCGCCTCGTGTTAACCATCTTTGTCCATTGTCTCCTCACCCTAGGTGCTAGGTGAAGTAACTGGGGCCAGGTGAGTTTTGGGCCCTGCACAGAAACATCTTGAACCAAATCATATGGTTTAGAACATTCACCCAAAGAGAAATCTACAATGTCAATTTTACGTCATGACTTGGACGGCTTTTTTCTAGATTCCCCTTTAGTCTTCATCTTTTCTTCTTTTTGGGAAGATTCACCATGCCTAGCGCGTTTTACCCCAATAGAATCTACTCCTTTAACCTTGGTCGTATCCTCCTCCACTTTCTCCTTTCCCTTACCTTCAAGACTGATGACGTTTACTGTTTGATTGCCAACTGGTGGTGGGGGTAAGGGTGGAATGAGAGGTTGTGGTGGTGGTGGTGGTTGTAAGATTTGCACGGGTGGTGCTTGTCGTGGTGCCCTTGGTGGTGGTGGTCTTGCTCTTGGTGGTGAAACCTGGTTTTGTCTGGCTCCTCTGTTGAAATTCTGCCTCCGTGGTTGTGGACAGTAGTACATGCCATGACCATCCTCCCCACAATTGTAGCAGTGGTATTCTTGGTTTTGCCTTCGTTGTCCTCTCCCTTGCTCTTGGTTGCGATTGTGTGCATGCCCTTGTTGTATCAAATGGACTGAGAGATTCTCAAGTTGATTGGTGATTCGGTTGAGCAGGTCTTGTTGATCTTCAATTGGTTCTTGTGGTTGAATCCTCTGGGAGACTGTTGTAGGTGGTGCTAGAGGTGGTGGGGTCCTAACGGCTTCCTCTCCATCGATATTCCTGGCTTGTAGGTGCAACTTCTTGTCTTTAAGGCGGGCCACTTCAACTGCTAGCTCATACGTAGCAGGAAACCTTCCCTTCACCTTCTCTTTAAGAGTTGGCCATAACCCAGCCACAAACCGATCCTTCTTTAGGAAATCAGGTGCCCCCTCATCCTCTCTTAGCGATGCAACCCATTGCCCCCATAAATCTAGAAACTTTGACTCATATGATGCGTATTCCAGCATATTGCCCTACTTCAACTCTGTCAACAATTTCCATAGTTTCTCTGATGTTGTGCCCTCTCCAAAACGCTTGACAAAGGCTACCCTTAATAAGTCCCACCGTTCCTTGGTTTCTTGTGCCAAGGCATTGTACCATGATCTTGCCTCCACCTTCATTAGAAGTGGGAAGATGCGCAAGCGCGAAGCATCATCATCTCTCGCAGAGATGACACATGCTATTTCCAAGTTGTCTAGAAAGTCTGCAGCATCCTCGCCCACCTTACGAGTAAAGGTTGGAAATGCTACACTTGCCATGATTACTGAGAGAGAGCTAGAAAGACACACTTCTTAACTTGCAAATTTGTTTTTCTTCTTTACAAAGAGGCGTGTATACCCTATTATACTAGGACATAGATTAAAACTTCAAACGGTACATTGCCTTGTACCAAAGGTAAAACAAATGGCTGATCTGATGCCAGAACCTCAAAAAACCGCTCCCCACCCGGCATGGTGTCAATGACGTGCTGGTAGTGAATCTTCAAGTCCAATATTACCTTGATTGAGCGTACACGTGTTGGTATGTGTGGTCTGTCTTGAGGTAGGTTGTCCTGATTCATGTGAAGCTTAGAGGTGCTTAGTCACTGTCCAAGCTTGTAGGAGAGGGTGGTGTTCTTTCCTGAAACAAACTCAGTAGATCCCTAGTTTCTCTAGTGAGAGTGTGAGCCAATGCTTCTGTTATCTGTGCTGCAGCATCAGGTGCGACTTGAAAACTGACTATGATAATTACCTCGGTGACTTGAGTTACCCGATTCTCAAAGTAGAATAGTGTTGATTCTCTATTGTGCAAAGCTCCTTCCATTTTGTTGTTGTTGGTTGGTTGTAGGTTGCGGACATGGTTTCCACCTTCTCCTTCTTCTTCTTGGCACTTGGCCTATGTATATCCACTGGGTTTGGCGCGTTGGTTCACTCTCCCACTTCAAATCGATTACCGTTACACCTGGCACTCGAGCTTCGATGGAGATGCGGAGTTCGTCTAGTTGTGCTTGGAGCTCTTCTTTTTCTGTTGTCCAGTTAGAAAATCCTTCATACTCATTCATCCATTCACAATAGTGTAGGGTTTTCAGTCTTGTAAACTGAAGGGTTTCAAGAGCCCTCCTCAGTGGGCGCACCAAATGAGAGGCGGAAGTGAAAAAAATAGACCCGGTGAGCTCTACACCAAGACTATGCACAATGGCCTCATCATGGGGGATACACAATAGGGGCACCACCTAGCAAGATATGCGGCTAGGACGCATACATATACACAATGAAGCATGCCATGGAAAACAATTTTGAGATCCACGTCCAAATGTGGAATGGGGTGTTCGGAGAATAAGGTGAGAGGAGTCGTGAGTGAGTGAGAATGGGCTCGCTACGCATGCATGTAGTAAGGAAGATAACGAGGTCAGGGATACATGCAAGTATGCTCACTTCTCATACAAAAGGTGGCGAATCCGCACACCTTAAGATGGTAGTAGCAAGATGATAGGAATATGAGAGGGAGAGTGTGTGTGTGTGTGTGGTGGCTAATCCGCACACCTTAACATAAGCCAAAAAAAAATGGCAAGGAACAAGAATATACCATACTCACAATGAGATGTATCCAAAGTGACACAAAGTATGGCACCAAGATAGAGTGTGTTGATTGCTTGCAAAAGATGAATACAATAGGTAGCGTATGGCAGGAAAATGAGAAGGTAACAAGATCGTAGGAGGCATAATGGAGAGATGGGAGTTGATGGGGAGGAATATCATGAGTGTGTCCACCCTTCTTCTTCTTGAAATTGTACCTTCAACCCTTAATTACAAGTGGTGTGGAGGTGTGGTGCTCATCTTTTGTGCATGGTGATGGTGATGATGATGGTGTTGTGATTATGTGATTAGGGTTCATGCTACAAGAATGTAGCACAAGAGTGTGTATGGATAGGTGTGTGTGTGTGTGTGTGTTCCCCCCTAAGTGAGCTCTCATGGCCTCCTTATATAGGGAAGGAGGGAAGGATTTAGCAATATTTCTATTTGAGGTGAGTGTCCCACTTTGGTGACTAGGAAAATGGGGTGCATGTGACTGTGGCTCCCATCTTGTCTCCTCATTATTTAAAATACCAGAGTCAATAGAGAGAGAAAAAGAGAGAATGTGGGTAGGATGTAGAGGATAGGAAATATTTACAATAGTCTAGCTTTGGATAGACATAAGCTTATTAGGGAGAGAAGAGAGAGGTACGAAAATTATAAGAGAGGTTATCGAAGGTGGATATTTGTTGATGAGGATGGATCCTCCAAAAAATGGTGATAGAATTACTCTAGACTAGCCAAGACCTCATTAAAAGAGCCTTGTCTCTTGTAATCATGCTTGAAGACTTGTAGAACCATAGCCATTCTAGAAGGAAGAAAAGTGGGGATGGCCTGTGTCACCATTACACGAGAAAACTGGGGTCCACTACAAAAATCATACCTCAGTGTTCATAACTCCAAAAATTCTGAAAAAAATTGAGCTAAAAGTTGAGATCACGAGCTACATCTTTCATGTTGAACGCTCCTTCAGACTCGGGGTTCTTCTTTACTTCAAAAATTCAGCCAAATAATGTATTATTTGTGGCTGCAAAAGTCTTTTGGTGGTCCCCTTTGAGTGGACTTCTCTCTTGCCTTCAAGTGTAAGCTCCTTCATGTGTATGAAAACATGACCTAGAGTGTTGAAAAGATTGGCAATCATCTAGATGGAGGTATTATTGAAATTTGAAAGTGGGGTTGAGGTTTGAAAATGAAAACTAGTGAATAAAATATTTGGTAGAGTGGAATAATATACATACATGAAAAAATATATATTATAAAATACTAGAATATATATATTTAATATTTTTAAGATCAAAAGAGAGATCAACAAAGAAAGCTTACTTATTATGCTACATCGTGATTGATTAGCATAAGTATTATTTATTTAATAAAGGCTAAAACGTTAGTGAAAAAGGGAAGAAAAAATCAAAAGTAACTTATATAATAGGAAATACTTTTGGTAAAAGAGAAAAAAATATGGGGGGGTTCCCATGCATGGAAAAGCATGCCTCACTAGCAAAAAGATACTATGGTCCTTTCCAAATCTTGAAGCCCATCAATGAAACGGCTTATCAACTCAAGTTGCCCAACCATTGGCTCATACACAATGCCTTTCATGTAAGCCTACTTAAGCCCTACAAAGGAGAGCCACCAACTGAACCAATTATTGAAGACCGTCCCGAAGTTGAAGACCAAGAAAAGGTGCTACAACCCGAAGTTGTCCTTCCGCATGAAGACAAGGTACTACAACATGGTAAGATTATCCGACGGTATCTTATTAAGTTTAAAAATTATCCTTTTGAAGATGCTAGATGGATGCAAGGAGTACAACTTAAGGATAGTATGAACCTTGTCAATGCTTACAATGCTACATTAGAGTAAGCAAATGTACAAATTTCTTTTAAATGACTCATGTTTTTGTCTTATAAAACTAGTACTCTTTTTAATTGTGCACAAATTTAACTAGTATGCATGCTTAGAATCATGTTTGTGATGATGACGTCTCTCAAACACCAAGTAGAATTTGTCACTCTACTTTGAGAGAATGAAATGGACTAAAGAGCAAACATGCTTGCGGAAGCTATGACTCCCAAGTACCAAATGGATTAGTCATCCATCTTGGAAAGATGTCGTAGGGTAAAAAGGGATCCTCTACCCGCTAAGTACGATTGACTAATGACTAAGGCTTTATCTCTTCTACCTCATAGTGGAGGACGACTATGATTTCAAGAGAGAGGTAACGTCATAAAATCTAATATCTAACCAACCCAAATGATTTTCTCATATTAAATTGATCACTTAATGTGGGAGAATAAACGGGAACAAGTGTTAAGATATAGATATGTTCTTATAGATCTATCTCAACACGGCGCCAATAGTAAAGGGACCCAAATGGGAGATGGTCTATCAAAGAGCAAGGCTAACCAATGGAGCATAAGACCTTAGGTTAGCTTCATTGAAGACCTCCAATAATGTGTGTAAAAGTCCTTTGACCCTAGGAAAGCTAGGGCTGAGCTTAAGGTGGGAACCCGGCCCAAGCTCCAGGTGCTTGTCGTGCTTGAGGTGCTTGACTTGCTCCATGCTTGAGGTGCTTGACTTGACCCTTGATTAAGGTGCTTGAGGTGCCTTGACATACTCGCCTGAGATGCTTGTGGGAATACCCCCTAGTTCAAGTGCTTTGTCATGCTTGGTGAGTAAGGTGCTCGAACACCTAAAGTCAAAAGCATCCCTACAAGAGGGGGGGCGAGCCCTTTTCCTAGGGATTAGATAGAGAACACACACTCACACACACAAGGGAAACCCCAACTTGAAGAGGCAACAAGGACACATGTCAGGTCCCTACCCATGTTACCTTCATGTGCTGCTTGAAGCCTATTGGCTAAGCTTCAAAGGGGTCCAATGATAAATTACTTGAATTACCTAATTGTTTTTGCATTTATCAAGTCCTCTCTCTCAAAGGGGAAAGGGGGACACTTGTCCCAAGACTACACCTAATGCTAGAAATGGCCCAAGCTTGTGATTGGCTAGGCTTGGCAAGAGCCAATGAGCTTCAATTATGAGCTAGAAGGAGGGGTCGACCTAGCAAGGAGGGGGCTTGCTGGAGGGGTATACTCACCCACACACACTCACAAACACTCTCATTGTGTACTATGCAAAGTGTAAGAGCCAATGAGCTTCAATTATGAGCTAGAAGGAGGGGTCGACCTAGCAAGGAGGGGGCTTGCTTGAGGGGTATACTCACCCACACACACTCACAAACACTCTCATTGTGTACTATGCAAAGTGTAAGAGCTCCCTCTCCTTCTCCAAGCAAGTAGAGGTTGAGAGCCTACACCAACACTCTTGGCTATGGAGTGCAAATCCAACCAACAGCCATGCTTCAATGCTTAAGCTTGCTATCTCCTTCTTCTTCATTACTATGCTATTATGTATGCTAGCACAAGAGTTATGATAAGTGAGGAACTAGTTCTTTCTCCTATGAAATGTTTCTTCTTCCTCTTCCCTACCCTCATTCCCTGCTAGCTCTCTCCACCTTCGAAGGTGTTTGAGGTCTTGGGATAGTTAAAGCTTTATTCAAGTTTATGTTATGTTTGTGATGCATGAAGCTTTCCATCTTCATTGCATCACCTAGGTCACAAGGAACACAAATAATGTATTGTAACAAGTCTCTCTTAATGGGAGAAATCATAATACAATTGCCTATTGGAGGGGGGACCGGCTCCACATAAATCCGGTCCTCAACTGTTGTCATGTTCTCTAAATTCTCTCTCTTGCAAAAAGTATTGTTCATGCCAGGTTAACTAATTTCTATGATTATGTTGCTATCTTCAAGTATGTCTACCTGCTATGCTGACAAAGTTATTTCTCAAAAGTATTCTCATTAATTTCCACTACTCTCAACTTGAATAGGCTAATTCCATTACATTGGTATCAGAGGATTTGGTTTCTCTTTTCTTGCTTAAGAAGAGAGGTCCTTAAGTATCCTATAAATGGTTGATGTTGTTAATTATAATAGGGTAAGTGGAACTGGGATCTAATATCGGTTTTGTGAAGCCCACTATGTGGGGGATGGTGCACACCTCGGGAGCTTTGGACTTAATAATGGAGTCTTTTTAGACTTTCCTACGGCTTTACCATTATTGAGCCATAAGAAGTCCGAAAGGAGCTAGCCCTTGGCAACTCTGCTATGTTCAACCTACTCCTCTACTCTCTCTAATTAACCACTTTGAGCCGTGGGTGTAAATACTGAGGCGATCCGGGGCGGGCAACAAGAAGAGTGGCCTCTAAGCACCCTTGTAGGCTCCCGTGCTGCTCAATTGGGTTGGGGTTGGAAAAAACAACAAACACACACACAAACCCGCAACCTAGCCCTACACAAATTTGGGGCCCCACCTAGTTTTGGATGCGAACTAGGACGCGTAAAGAGAGAGAGAGAGAGAGAGAGAGAGAGAGAGAGAGAGAGATAGTGCTCGGGCTGCTTTGAAATGTATTGGCAATGATCAAGCAAACACAATTATATATGTAAGAAAGAGAGACAAGAGGGAGGGGGTGCTTGTTGCATTAATACCTTATTACAAATCTGTGATGACCGATCAAAGTGAGATTAGTATTTGTTCAACATAGCTTGAGTAAATTTCACCACGACACATCACAAGAAAAGCCACCCCAATCACTGTCTTAAGGCCAGGGGGTCCTCTCCACCCTGTCACCCTCTTACAATATGTGGGATTTATGGCTAAATTGATGAAAACACCCAGACACAAGCTATCAAGAACTAAAAATATCACCAAGACACTTACACATCATTGTTTTCCATTACTTCACGTTGGAAGAGAGACAAAGTATCCAAGCTTAGTCCAAATCCACCCTCCTTGATTCAACAAATGTTGGGCTTACACTAGTAGGAGGAATGATAGATTTTCCACTCTCAATTGAATGATTGCTCTCTCTCTTACAATGGCATAGACTTCCCATGCTAATCACCCCTATTACAACACATGCACAAGAATACGACAATGAGCTTCCACTCAAGAGCTCCCTCTAGAGAGGTTGAGCTTGGCTTCTCAAGCTATAGCATAGTTCTCTTGCTTATGGCTCCCCCCTTTTTGTGCTAGCTACACCCTCCTTTTAAAGCAATTTTGAGGGCTAGGGCTACTCCTCTAACCATGGTTGGGTTATATTTTCAGCACTTATCTAATTTCTTTTGCTTGGAATTATCAAGAAGTTGGTGGGGATAGATGAAGAAAAGAGAGAGGAGAGAAGTGGAGGTGATAGGACTTTTCATACTAGGTTAGTGTTAGTAAATTAGTAGAGTTAGTATTTTTATTAATTTACAAATGGAATTGGATATTTACAATGGGAGTATCCAAGTAGGATACAAATAAGGAAGAAAAAACTCTTCATAGGTAAGAAAATATGGATTTCTTACAATGTTGATTCTCCAAGTGTCTTGAGTAGGGTCGATTTTGGCGCTTGTTGACGGTCCACTAGCTTTGACGGTACGTTTTTTCTCCACTCTTGACCTTCCTTGGGATCCAAGGTAAGTTAACATGAGTAATCAATCACCATGATGCTGTCTTTCAAGAGAAGAGGCTGATTTTTGTAGTTTTTTGATAGATATGGGTAATATGGATGAGGAAAAATGAGACTAGGTGGTCAATTTTGGAATGGAAGTGTGTGTAGGAGACATGAGTTCACCATGGTTTCTCTTATTCTTCAAGGTTGAGAAGAAGGTGAGTAGGGTGCAGAGAGGAGTGTTGAGAGAGGTGGGGATGATGAGTGGAGAAGTGTGTGTGAAAGAGGAAAATGATAAAGTGAAAGAGGGAGTGTGGCTGCATAGCATGGGCAAACTGGGGTCCACAAATAAAATCCTAGCTCACAACTCGTAGCTCAAAAAAATATGAAAAAATTTGAGGTAAAATATCAGCTCACGAGCTACGACTTTTGTTTGTATCATTGTTTCAATTTCGGGGAGAATGTGATCTTTAAAAATTCAGCAAAACCGACTGTTTTTTCCACTGCACAAGGTCCTTGTGAGGTCCTTCTTTGGATGATTCTTTTGAATACCTCCAAGAGTGAGCTCGCCATGGTGCATGCATGCATTCCACATACCCTTGACCTTATTTGGTAGGTCTATAATTGAAGATATTGTTGAGATCATGATATAAGTGAATAGTACAACTAAGAAAATCAAATATTGAGGGGTCTAAAAAAATATGTACATGTCAAATATAAATAATATAGGTCAAAAAAATATAAAGGGGTCAAAATAAATCTCTCTCATTATAAGTCTACCATAAAAAGATGAATATTTTTGGTTTTCTAATTTATGAGAGTAAAAGAGAATAGATGTAGGAAGGAAAAATCACAATAGTGAAAAAATATACACATAAATAAAACTAGTTTTTTTGGATTTTTGTTGGGATGGAGTTACACCAAAAATAAGAGAAGCTTGCATGAAATTATTTTCATATGGAATAAAGAGTATGCAAAATGGTAAGAAAAAATATAGTAATGGTGAGTCAATGTACATAGCATAAATAACACACCATAGGTAGAAATATTTAAATAACTACAAAAATAATTATGAAAAATCCTTTTATTTAGGCCCTATATACAATGAAATATTTACACACAAATGGGTCATAATAAACTTATATTTTTAATATTTTTTTATTTTTTTGGCTCAACTAGCCCAGTGACTAGCTAGCTGAGGGTTTTTACGAAGATATGGGAAAAGTCCCCTAACTCACACACACCTATATACAGTGAAATGGTAGGGATAGCCACAGTGTTTGGATGATTTTGGTAGGGTGGGTTAACTCACTATGGAAATTACGGAGAGCCAAAAAATGGCTATCATTAGCCCTCCCCTTGGATGATGGTATATTCATATACCATCATAGAGCGTCTTTTCCAAAGAGAGTGCTTCAGAGTCCTTGACGAGGTCTTCATTGTTTGGCCCCTCAGAATTTTGGTTTGAGTTACACTCATGCTTCACGGAACAATACCTACATGAGATAGCTGCCTTTTGACAGATCTTTGGTAGATCCTTTAGTAGAAGGCGACTCAAATAAGGCTTCAAGCGATACCCGTTTACCTTCCTGGAGTGCTCTTTCCCATTCAAGTCTATAAGCTGATAGTAACTTGAATTGAAAGCCTTCTTAACTATGTATGGCCCTTGCCATCTAGTTTCAAGTTTGGCATCAAAATGATTGTCGAGTCGATTGTCATACCTTAGCACAAGATCTCCTTCATTGATGCCTTTGTCCTTTAGTTTCTTGTCAAGCTTCTCCTTCGCCTGCGTAGCTTTCCTCTTGTAGCACTCGTATGCTGCTTCTCTTTTCCACTCAAGCTCAGCTAAGGTAAGAAGTTGATCCATCCATGCTTCTTGATCATCTTGTGCTACTTTGCCATGAAGTCGTATTGTTGGGATGTTGAGCTCAATTGGTTGTAAAGCCTCTTGACCATAGACCAAGTGAAATGGTGTAAACTCCGTGGCTTCCCTATATGTGGTTCGATATGCCCACAAGGCACCATCTAAGAAGTCATCCCACAACTTTGTCTTGTTTCTCACCATCTTTCTAATGATGCCTGCAATGAAACCATTAGATTTTTCTACCAGACCATTGGATTGGGGATAGTAGGGTGTACTATGACAATGTAGAATGTGAAGTTCTTCACAGACCTCTGTGAGCAATCCCTTTCTAAACCCTGGACCATTATCAGAAACAATCTCCAAAGGTGTGCCAAATCTACAACAAATGTGAGTGTAGACAAATTTGCTCACTGTCCTCTCAGTTACCTTTGCCACACTTTGTGCTTCCACCCACCTAGTCATATAGTCTCCCGCCACTAGAATGTAGAGTTTACCATTTTTTGTCCTAGGGAGAGGACCCATAGCATCAATGCCCCACATTTCAAATGGACCATTTGCAAGGACTAACTGACGTGGACCATGTAACAGATGCTTGTTTCCATCAATCTGACAATTGTGACAATGTTTACACCAATGTTGGACATCCACATGCAGACTTGGCCAAACATACCCTAGAAGCAAAATCTTCTTCACAGTTAACTCTTGGGAAAAATGACCACCACATGCCTCTTCATGCAAACCTTTTAGAATGGCTGGAATCTCCTTGTTAGTTGGTACTCTTCTGCACACTTGATCCTTCCCTCTTTGATGGAGGGATCCTTCTAGGAAGAGATACGTGCTTGACTTTTTCATGAGTCTCCTCTTCTGAGCCTTTGTGAATTCTTGTGGAAACTCACCCTCCAAAATGTAGCTAATAATGGGAGTCAATGACTCCAATCCCTGGTATCTCGATTGCTTGACAGTTGCTGCCACCATGATTACCTACACTTCTTTCTCAACACATGTAACTGCTTGTTGTGCAAGTAAATTGGCATCTTCATTCTGTTTCCTAGGAATATGATATAGTTGCACTTCTTTAAATTGATTAAACAATCTACGAATGGCATGAAGATTAACACTAAGTTGGTAATGGGACACTTTTATGTCCTTGGACACTTTTATGTCCTGTTAAGTGACCATTTTCCTTGAATTATGTCAAGAGTTTCAAAATGGATTCTGAGGTGCTATCTATCTAGAAAGTTGTCTCATGAGCTGAAAAAAACTCGACATTTTTTTGGAGTATCAATTCCATCTTTAACCTTGTCCTTGCACAACATTTCACAACCTAAACTGTGTGAAAACACGGGTCCTGTTTTTGACTTTTTGCAACTATACCACTCTATAATTCATGTTTGTGAGGTTAGGAAATTTATCTCAAGTCCTGCAAAAATCCCCAATCTTATTTTTATGCAACAAAACGTAAGAAATGACTGTTTTTGATGAAAATGTACTGGTCCATCAAATTTGGAGACTTGGTGTGACCAAAAGATGAGAAATTTTACAAGTTCCTTATTTTTTCCATGTGTAGTAGGCCTTGAACTATAACCTCATGAAAGGATTTTACAAAATGAGTGGATCTACTATGGTTTTGGAGGTTTTTTTCAAAACACTGAAAGGACACTTTTATGTCCTGTTAGATTACCAACCTAGTGTTAAACAACCTCCTTAGGCTTTCATTCTTGCATGCCCAAATGCCTAAAATTTACTTCACAATGAGAAGTGCATCCCCTTTTACCATGAGATGTTGTATACCTTGGCCTGGTCGATTGACCTTCTTTTTCATGACCACCTCTCTCCTTGGGTGGAGCAATACTAGCCCTCCCCCTGCTTTTCCTATGGCTCGTCGAAAAGCTCCATCAAAGAACAAGGTAAAAGCATTAGAAATACTTTTAGGTGGTGGCAATGGTAGGGTCTTTACTTTAGGCACCTTAATCTCTTTCTCATGTACCCTATAAGTAAGGATCCCTGCCAATTGTGCATGCACACTATCTTCTACTTTGAAAGAGTATTGAAACTCTTGCAACTCCATAATCCACTTTGAGATCCTAGTACTAAGATTCATTTGAGATGACACCCAAGGGAACAAATTTTCTACAGTGAGAATTACAAAAGGTTTTGGTAGCAGGTAGGATCTAAACTTTCTCACCGCAAACATGAGAGAAAGCATCATGAGTTCTGCCTCCGTGTAGCCTCTCTCCAAAGCATTCATGACCCTACTAGCAAAGTAGATGGGTCGCATCCTGGTACTGTGGGGATCTTGTTATAGTAAAACTGCACCAATTGTTTCCTTCCCAACACTAGAGCTAACAAAGAATGTGTACTCCCAACAAGGAGGCATGAGTGTTGGTAGCTCTGACAAAATGACTTTAATGTTACAAAAGTACTCTTCAAGCTCATAAGACCATGCAAATTCTACTTGTCGTGTCAACTTTTGCAAAGGATGAAGCAACTCCAAAGCTAAGTGAATAAAGCGTGACATATACTTCACCTTTTGAATGAATGAGATGACCTCTTTGCGATTCTTGGGTGATGGGAGCTCAATAAGAGCCTTTGCCTTTGAAGGATCCACCTCAATGCCTTTATAGGAAACCTTGTGACCAAGAAAGATCACTTCATCCTCACCTATGTGACATTTGTCGGGGTTGAGTTGACCTCCCATGTCATAGAGCTTCTTTAAACCTTCTTCTACCCTTTGTAGATGCAATGATTTTGAGATATAAATGCATAAATCATCAATGAACACCCTAATTGACTTTCCAAAGAATGCTTGAAACACCATGTTCATGAAACGTTGGAATGTTGTAGGAGCATTTGTCAGACCAAATGGCATGACTCTAAAAGCATAACAACCCCAAGGAGTGATGAAGGTTGTTTCTAACTGATCTTCCAATGCGATACCTATTTGAAAGTAACCCAAGTAGCCATCACACACAGTGTACTTCTCATGACCAGCTACCTCATTTATTATCTCATCTTAAAATGGGAGGGGAAAGTGATCTCTTTTTGTTGCCTCATTGAGTGGACGGTAATCCACACACACCCTCCACTTGCCATTTTTCTTAGGAGTGACAACAACGGGAGAGACCCACTCTGAATTCTCCACTGGATAAATGAAACCTGCTTCTAGAAGCTTTCTTACCTCCTTGAGTAAAGCCTGCTCCTTGATGACTCCTAGCCTTCGTAGCTTTTGAGCCTTAGGTGTGGCCTCTGGCTTCAACTCAATTTTGTGTTGAACAGCATCTACTCCACGCACAACGGTGTAGTCTTTAGCAAAAATCCTAGGAAATTTCCTTAGCACAAATTTGAACTCCTCTCTTTCGTCCTTTGTAAGTGTTGTAGACAACATACTTTCTAGCATTCCTTCATCTTGCACATTTTGGTTCTCTTGGGAACCTACCTCTTCCAAACCTAGGCAAGAGGTCTCTTGGTTGTTTGGCTTAAACCTTACCCCCATGACTTTGATGGAAGACTCCTCTTCAGTAATGATGCCGCAACTTTCTCCTTCTGAAGTGCTATCGGTCCAGCCTTCCTCCGTCTCACTTTGAGATGATTCTTCATGGAGCTCCTCTTGGCGTTGTTCCTTCATGTCAAAGACAACCTTCTTATGATTGTCATTCCTGCAAATTAGCTTTCCACTCTCCCAATCCTATAAAGCTCGCAGTTTCATTAGCCATGGTCTCCCTAGGATAAATGGGTAACCATTTCCTTTGGTAGACATAACATAAAAATCCACCGCCTTCTTAATGCCAAAGACCTCTACATAAACATTTTTACAAATGCCTACACACCTAGCTTTGCTATTATTTGCCATCTTGACTTTAATTTCAGGTGTCTCATGGATGTGCATGCCTAGTTTTTGGATGAGTCCCTCTGTCATGATGCAAATTTGTGCACCCCCATCCACTAGACCTTTCGTAACCAATCTTCATTCATTTCAGCATGTGCAATTTTTACACAGGTGTAATATCCTCATTCATTTCAGCATGTGCAATTTTTACAACAGGCACACTCTCTTTTACCTTTCTCCTAGTGCTAACTGCCTTTGTTAAATCCCTCCTAACTTGTGGGCATAATGCAAGAAACTGAGGCAATGAGATATCAGGACCCTTACCTCTCATGTCTTCCAACAAGTTGTATGGAGCCATACCATGTCTAAGAGGGAAGTCTTGGAGATTGATACGACGTCGAGTCCTCTTAGCTTCCTTGGTCTCCTTTGCCTTCTTTTCTCATCCATGATCACTTTGTGATGTGACACCTTCTTTCTCCTTCCTTTTTCCACGGCCACGCTTAATGCCATTTTCTTCCATGTCAACCTCTTTTGAATTTTTCACCTCTACCACATGCACATTTTGGTCTGGCAAAGGTGGAGCTCCTTCCACTCCTTGTGGAGGTGGTTTTGCTCCATTTGGCCTTTGTAGAAGCCGTGGTTGCTGACTAGTTCCTTCACTTGCATTCATCACTGGGTAATTCAAGTTAGGTCTCACTGGCTCCCTGTGGGGCCAAGGACAATTATACATCCCATGACCAGACTCTCCGCAATTCCAACATTGTAAGACTCTCCTAGGTCGTGGATCTCGCTCTTCAAACTTCCTTGCTTGTCCTTTTGGACCTACAGCTTGTGCAAGGTGAATTGACAAGCTACTTAAAGATTCATTTAACTTTTCAATCACTTCCGCTGTTACCTCAGGAAGCTCCCTAGATGTTGATGCTTGTGCCTTACCTTTGGGTCTAAGACCTTCTATTGGAACCTCCCCCCTTAAGCACTTGAGGTTTCTATATTTTTCATCAGCCCTAGTTTCAACTTCATCAAAGGTAGCAAGTGCACCCACCTCAACTTTTATCTTAAGATCAGGAAAGAGTCCGGCTATGAACCTCTGCACCATCACCAGGGTTAGCAACATTTCGTATCCATAGAGCCCAAAGACGTAGAAACTCTTGCTTGTACAAGTAGTAGTCATCTAAGTATTTTTGCTTATGAGAAACAATGTCTTGCCATAGTTTTTGAGTGTTTTGGGGATCAAAGAAGTATCTCTTGAAATGATTCACAACTTCCGTGTAATTCCCTTTAACTTCCTCAGGCAACGAGTCAAACTAAGTGCTAGCATCTTTCCTAAGGACCACTTCAAACATCTCTACGCGTTCTTGATCAGTTACTATCCTCTTGATACGACAAGACATCTTGAAATTTGCTAAAAATAATTTTTCATCCTCTCCAGGCTCTCCAAAGAAAAGAGGATATCCGGACATTTGGCATTGGGCCTCCATTGAATCGGTTTCAAAATGACAACATGTTCTTGTTTTTTTTTCTTAAAAAAATTTACACAATAATATTTTCTAAATTACAATCTATTCTACAACAAAATAAAAATATTCACATCAAATGACCTATGATAATCAATAAGAGGCAGGATGACAGGGTTTGGTGATGCGAGAATTTCTCCTACTCTTTGGGCACCAAATATGAACACCATACGTTGTTGAAAATGGATTTTTCTACTAATTGCAATGTTTATTCTAATGTGTGGAGTGAAATCAAAGGGGAAAACCTCTATTCTTGGTCCATTATCCATTGTCTATGCATGACCTTATGCTTAAAACAAAACAACACTATAGACGTCCAAACTAAGGTCGTACCTAATGAGAGGCAAAATAAAAGGATTTACTGATGCGTTTACCTCTGCCAACCTAAGAGGACCTAAAATTCTACGAATTACACGTTGAAATTGTAACTTAGTACTAACAATTATGTGTATCTTTTGCCTTGCAATGGGAATGAAGGGATCATACAAATTCTCGTGATTAATGCAAGCTACTTGATTATGCTAAAGGTTGAGCCTACACAAAACATACACAAGCCGTCCTCCGTGGGGGCACCAATTTGAGGAGGTCTAGGGCGGGCAACAAGAAGAGTGGCCTCTAAGCACCCTTGTAGGCTCCCGTGCTGCTCAATTGGGTTGGGGTTGGAAAAAACAACAAACACACACACAAACCCGCAACCTAACCCTACACAAATTTATGGCACCACCTAGTTTTGGATGCGAACTAGGACGCGTAGAGAGAGAGAGAGAGAGAGAGAGAGAGAGAGAGAGAGAGAGAGAGAGAGAGAGAGAGAGAGAGAGAGAGAGAGAGATGGTGCTCGGGCTGCTTTGAAATGTATCGGCAATGATCAAGCAAACACAATTACATATGTAAGAAAGAGAGAGAAGAGGGAGGGGGTGCTTGTTGCATTAATACCTTATTACAAATCTGTGATGACCGATCAAAGTGAGATTAGTATTTGTTCAACATAGCTTGAGTAAATTTCACCACGACACATCACAAGAAAAGCCACCCCAATCACTGTCTTAAGGCCACGGAGTCCTCTCCACCCTGTCACCCTCTTACAATATGTGGGATTTATGGCTAAATTGATGAAAACACCCAGACACAAGCTATCAAGAACTAAAAATATCACCAAGACACTTACACATCATTGTTTTCCATTACTTCACGTTGGAAGAGAGACAAAGTATCCAAGCTTAGTCCAAATCCACTCTCCTTGATTCAACAAATGTTGGGCTTACACTAGTAGAAGGAATGATAGATTTTCCACTCTCAATTGAATGATCGCTCTCTCTCTTACAATGGCATAGAGTTCCCATGCTCATCACCCCTATTACAACACATGCACAAGCATACGACAATGAGATTCCACTCAAGAGCTCCTTCTAGAGAGGTTAAGCTTGGCTTCTCAAGCTATAGCATAGTGCTCTTGCTTATGGCTCCCTCCTTTTTGTGCTAGCTACACCCTCCTTTTATAGCAATTTTGAGGGCTAGGGTTACTCCTCTAACCATGGTTGGGTTAGATTTTCAACACTTATCTAATTTATTTTGCTTGGAGTTATCAAGAAGTTGGTGGGGATAGATGAAGAAAAGAGAGAGGAGAGAAGTGGAGGTGATAGGACTTTTCATACTAGGTTAGTGTTAGTAAATTACTAGAGTTAGTATTTTTATTGATTTACAAATGGAATTGGATATTTACAATAAGAGTATCCAGGTAGGATACAAATAAGGAAGAAAAAACTCTTCATAGGTAAGAAAATATGGATTTCTTACAATGTTGATGCTCCAAGTGTTTTGAGTAGGGTCAATTTTGACGCTTGTTGACGGTCCACTAGCTTTGACGGTACGTTTTTTCTCCACTCTTGACCTTCCTTGGGATCCAAAGTAAGTGAACATGAGTAATCAATCACCATGATGCTGTCTTTCAAGAGAAGAGGCTGATTTTTGTAGTTTTTTGATAGATATGGGTAATATGGATGAGGAAAAATGAGACTAGGTGGTCAATTTTGGAATGGAAGTGTGTGTAGGAGACATGAGTTCACCCTGGTTTCTCTTATTCTTCAAGGTTGAGAAGAAGGTGAATACGGTGCAGAGAGGAGTGGTGAGAGAGGTGGGGATGATGAGTGGAGAAGTGTGTGTGAAAGAGGAAAATGATAAAGTGGAAGAGGGAGTGTGGCTGCATAGCATGGGCAAACTGGGGTCCACAAATAAAATCCTAGCTCACAACTCGTAGCTCAAAAAAATATGAAACAGTTTGAGGTAAAATTTCAGCTCACGAGCTACAAATTTTGTTTGTATCATCTTTTCAAATTCGGGGAGAATGTGATCTTTAAAAATTCAGCAAAACCGACTGTTTTTTCCACTGCACAAGGTCCTTGTGAGGTCCTTCTTTGGATGATTCTTTTGAATACCTCCAAGAGTGAGCTCCCCATGGTGCATGCATGCATTCCGCATACCCTTGACCTTATTTGGTAGGTCTATAATTGAAGATATTGCTGAGATCATGATATAAGTGAATAGTACAACTAAGAAAATCAAATATTGAGGGGTCTAAAAAAATATGTACATGTCAAATATAAATAATATAGGTGGAAAAAATATAAAGGGGTCAAAATAAATCTCTCTCATTATAAGTCTACCATAAAAAGATGAATATTTTTGGTTTTCTAATTTATGAGAGTAAAAGAGAATAGATGTAGGAAGGAAAAATCACAATAGTGAAAAAATATACACAAATAAAACTAGTTTTTTTGGATTTTTGTTGGGATGGAGTTACACCAAAAATAAGAGAAGCTTGCATGAAATTATTTTCATATGGAATAAAGAGTATGCAAAATGGTAAGAAAAAATATAGTAATGGTGAGTCAATGTACATAGCATAAATAACACACCATAGGTAGAAATATTTAAATAAATACCAAAATAATTATGAAAAATCCTTTTATTTAGGCCCTATATACAATGAAATATTTACACACAAATGGGCCATAATATACTTATATTTTTAATATTTTTTTATTTTTTTGGCTCAACTAGCCTAGTGACTAGCTAGCTGAGGGTTTTTACGAAGATATGGGAAAAGTCTCCTAACTCACACACACCTATATACAGTGAAATGGTAGCGATAGCCACAGTGTTTGGATGATTTTGGTAGCGTGGGTTAACTCACTATGGCAATTACGGAGAGCCGAAAAACGGCTATCAATACTTAAGAACCGTTTTTCAAAGGCTAAGAGGAGTGGAAACTAAGGTTTTGAATTGCCAAAGCATACACTAAGTATATACATAAATTTTGTTAACATGGCTGACAATAATCAAGAGAGTAGAATGAACATTGATAGCTTTGATTTTGCACATGAAGGTGCTAATGATGATGCTCCGATGTTTGTGAATTATCTGGTGACTAGGTTGCAACAAGCTATGGGCAACCCTACTTTGCAAGCCGAAGTTACTCAACAACTTCGTGCCTATGGAATTTCCCTTCCTCTCAAAGAGGAGAGAGAGCTTAGGAGGCCTCTTGAAGAGACCCCCAAAAGAAGACTCTCTCTCATTCGAGAGGAGGAATCCAGAGAGAAAGAAAGCAATGAAAGTCTAAGTTCTTCTGAATATGTGGCTCCACAAAGATGGCGGTCTAGATGATCGCCTACTCCTCCCAAGAGGAAAAGAGCAACCCATAGTCCTTCTCCTCATCACTCTGAAAGGCAAGAGAGGAAACAAAGGAAGAAAAGGGCTAGGAAGAGGTCACCCTCTTCTCCTTCTTCTTCACCTTCCTCCTCTTTCGATGAAAGTTATGGCTATTCTCCTAGAGAATACAAGAGGGGAGGACATCGCAAATCATTTCCTGCATGGCGAAGGTCACAAAAGCTAAAGAAGTTCAAGGAGGGAGGAAAGAGTATCTCTTTTCTCACCTACGATGGCACCTTTGGTGCTACCGCAAAGTGTTGGCCTTCATCCAGCAATTTGATGCGGCCTTTGGGGACGAGGGCTTCACAGAGTCCTCCAAGCTATGCCATGTAGCTATGCACGTCCAAAAATAAGCTCGTCTATGGTGGGCTAGCCTTCGTGGCAATGGAGAAGCCCCAAAGGCATGGAAAATTCTATGAGTTTCCATCATGAAGCAATTTCTTCCAAGTGATACTAAAGATAAAGTTCTTACCGAATGGCGCGGCTTGAAGCTTCTCTCTCATGAGTCTATCAACATGTAGACAAGTTTTGGGATTTACATCTCAAAGCTATTGTCTTTCAAAAGATAGACTTTGACGAGCAAAGATAGCAATTCTGTGTGGGATTACCTGAAGAGATGGCCGAATACATCAACTCTCAACGGCCCGGTACTATTACCGAATTAATCCACCACACCATGGTTGCTTCACGCAGCAATTTCCATCAAGGGGCTAGACGTAATGTCAAGCCCATGGAAAGCAAAGATAAAAATGATGCAAAGGGGAAAACTAATGCTCAAAACAATTCCCAAGTCACTTCCAACAACAACAACAACAACAATCGGTCCAAGGAGAAGGGAGTTTACAAAGGTAAAAACAAACTCTCTCCTGAAGAGCTTGAAGATTTTCGCAAGGACCATGAGTGTTTCAAGTGTGGTGAGCAAGGACATGGCTATCGTTCTTGCCGCAATGAGACTTAAAGCATACTCATTGCGAGTATTCTTCTTGGGGCAAGAACGATAGCCATGTCCTTGCTCCCCACACTTGAAACACTCATGGTCCTTGCGAAAAGCTTCAAGCTCTTCAGGAGAGAGTTTGTTTTTACGTTTGTAAACTCCCTTCTCCTTGGACCGATTATTGTTGTTGTTGTTGTTGTTGTTGGAAGTGACTTGGGAATTGTTTTGAGCATTGGTTTTCCCCTTTGCATCATTTTTATCTTTGTTTTCCATGGGCTTGACATTACGTCTAGCCCCTTGATGGAAATTGATGTGTGAAGCAATCATGGTGTGGTGGATTACTTCGGTAATAGTACCGGGCCGTTGAGAGTTGATGTATTCAGCCATCTCTTCAGGTAATCCCGCACAAAATTGCTATCTTTGCTCGGCAAAGTCTATCTTTTGAAAGACAGTAGCTTTGAGATGTAAATCCCAAAACTTGTCTACATACTTGTTGATAGACTCATGAGAGAGAAGCTTCAAGCCGTGCCATTCGGTAAGAACTTTATCTTTAGTATCACTTGGAAGAAATTGCGTCATGATGGAAACTCGTAGAGTTTTCCATGTCTTTGGGGCTTCTCCATTGCCACGAAGGCTAGCCCACCATTGAGGAGCTGATTTTTGGAAGTGTATAGCTACATGGCGTAGCTTGGAGGACTCTGTGAAGCCCTCGTCCCCAAAGGCCGCATCAAATTGCTGGATGAAGGCCAACACTTTGCGGTAGCACCAAAGGTGCCATCGTAGGTGAGAAAAGAGATACTCTTTCCTCCCTCCTTGAACTTCTTTAGCTTTTGTGACCTTCGCCATGCAGGAAATGATTTGCGATGTCCTCCCCTCTTGTATTCTTTAGGAGAATAGCCATAACTTTCATCGAAAGAGGAGGAAGGTGAAGAAGAAGGAGAAGAGGGTGACCTCTTCCTAGCCCTTTTCTTCCTTTGTTTCCTCTCTTTCCTTTCAGAGTGATGAGGAGAAGGACTATGGGTTGCTCTTTTCCTCTTGGGAGGAGTAGGCGATCGTCTAGACCGCCGTCTTCGTGGAGCCACATATTCAGAAGAACTTAGACTTTCATTGCTTTCTTTCTCTCTGGATTCCTCCTCTCGAATGAGAGAGAGTCTTCTTTTGGGGGTCTCTTCAAGAGGCCTCCTAAGCTCTCTCTCCTCTTTGAGAGGAAGGGAAATTCCATAGGCACGAAGTTGTTGAGTAACTTCGGCTTGCAAAGTAGGGTTGCCCATAGCTTGTTGCAACCTAGTCACCAGATAATTCACAAACATCGGAGCATCATCATTAGCACCTTCATGTGCAAAATCAAAGCTATCAATGTTCATTCTACTCTCTTGATTATTGTCAGCCATGTTAACAAAATTTATGTATATACTTAGTGTATGCTTTGGCAATTCAAAACCTTAGCTTGAGTAAATTTCACCACGACACATCACAAGAAAAGCCACCCCAATCAGTGTCTTAAGGCCAGGGGGTCCTCTCCACCCTGTCACCCTCTTACAATATGTGGGATTTATGGCTAAATTGATGAAAACACCCAGACACAAGCTATCAAGAACTAAAAATATCACCAAGACACTTACACATCATTGTTTTCCATTACTTCACGTTGGAAGAGAGACAAAGTATCCAAGCTTAGTCCAAATCCACCCTCCTTGATTCAACAAATGTTGGGCTTACACTAGTAGGAGGAATGATAGATTTTCCACTCTCAATTGAATGATTGCTCTCTCTCTTACAATGGCATAGAGTTCCCATGCTAATCACCCCTATTACAACACATGCACAAGCATACGACAATGAGGTTCCTCTCAAGAGCTCCCTCTAGAGAGGTTGAGCTTGGCTTCTCAAGCTATAGCATAGTGCTCTTGCTTATGGCTCCCCCCTTTTTGTGCTAGCTACACCCTCCTTTTAAAGCAATTTTGAGGGCTAGGGCTACTCCTCTAACCATGGTTGGGTTAGATTTTCAGCACTTATCTAATTTCTTTTGCTTGGAATTATCAAGAAGTTGGTGGGGATAGATGAAGAAAAGAGAGAGGAGAGAAGTGGAGGTGATAGGACTTTTCATACTAGGTTAGTGTTAGTAAATTACTAGAGTTAGTATTTTTATTGATTTACAAATGGAATTGGATATTTACAATAAGAGTATCCAGGTAGGACAATAACATGGCTGACAATAATCAAGAGAGTAGAATGAACATTGATAGCTTTGATTTTGCACATGAAGGTGCTAATGATGATGCTCCGATGTTTGTGAATTATCTGGTGACTAGGTTGCAACAAGCTATGGGTAACCCTACTTTACAAGCCGAAGTTACTCAACAACTTCGTGCCTATGGAATTTCCCGTCCTCTCAAAGAGGAGAGAGAACTTAGGAGGCCTCTTGAAGAGACCCCCAAAAGAAGACTCTCTCTCATTCGAGAGGAGGAATCCAGAGAGAAAGAAAGCAATGAAAGTCTAAGTTCTTCTGAATATGTGGCTCCACGAAGATGGTGGTCTAGATGATCGCCTACTCCTCCCAAGAGGAAAAGAGCAACCCATAGTCCTTCTCCTCATCACTCTGAAAGGCAAGAGAGGAAACAAAGGAAGAAAAGGGCTAGGAAGAGGTCACCCTTTTCTCCTTCTTCTTCACCTTCCTCCTCTTTTGATGAAAGTTATGGCTATTCTCCTAGAGAATACAAGAGGGGAGGACATCGCAAATCATTTCCTGCATGGCGAAGGTCACAAAAGCTAAAGAAGTTCAAGGAGGGAGGAAAGAGTATCTCTTTTCTCACCTACGATGGCACCTTTGGTGCTACCGCAAAGTGTTGGCCTTCATCCAGCAATTTGATGCGGCCTTTGGGGACGAGGGCTTCACAGAGTCCTCCAAGCTACGCCATGTAGCTATACACTTCCAAAAATCAGCTCCTCAATGGTGGGCTAGCCTTCGTGGCAATGGAGAAGCCCCAAAGACATGGAAAACTCTACGAGTTTCCATCATGACGCAATTTCTTCCAAGTGATACTAAAGATAAAGTTCTTACCGAATGGCGCGGCTTGAAGCTTCTCTCTCATGAGTCTATCAACAAGTATGTAGACAAGTTTTGGGATTTACATCTCAAAGCTACTGTCTTTCAAAAGATAGACTTTGCTGAGCAAAGATAGCAATTTTGTGCGGGATTACCTGAAGAGATGGCTGAATACATCAACTCTCAACGGCCCGGTACTATTACCGAAGTAATCCACCACACCATGATTGCTTCACACATCAATTTCCATCAAGGGGCTAGACGTAATGTCAAGCCCATGGAAAACAAAGATAAAAATGATGCAAAGGGGAAAACCAATGCTCAAAACAATTCCCAAGTCACTTCCAACAACAACAACAACAACAACAACAATCGGTCCAAGGAGAAGGGAGTTTACAAAGGTAAAAACAAACTCTCTCCTGAAGAGCTTGAAGCTTTTCGCAAGGACCATGAGTGTTTCAAGTGTGGGGAGCAAGGACATGGCTATCGTTCTTGCCCCAAGAAGAATACTCGCAATGAGTATGCTTTAAGTCTCATTGCGGCAAGAACGATAGCCATGTCCTTGCTCACCACACTTGAAACACTCATGGTCCTTGCGAAAATCTTCAAGCTCTTCAGGAGAGAGTTTGTTTTTACCTTTGTAAACTCCCTTCTCCTTGGACCGATTGTTGTTGTTGTTGTTGTTGTTGTTGGAAGTGACTTGGGAATTGTTTTGAGCATTGGTTTTCCCCTTTGCATCATTTTTATCTTTGTTTTCCATGGGCTTGACATTACGTCTAGCCCCTTGATGGAAATTGATGTGTGAAGCAATCATGGTGTGGTGGATTACTTCGGTAATAGTACCGGGCCGTTGAGAGTTGATGTATTCAGCCATCTCTTCAGGTAATCCCGCACAAAATTGCTATCTTTGCTCAGCAAAGTCTATCTTTTGAAAGACAGTAGCTTTGAGATGTAAATCCCAAAACTTGTCTACATACTTGTTGATAGACTCATGAGAGAGAAGCTTCAAGCCGCGCCATTCGGTAAGAACTTTATCTTTAGTATCACTTGGAAGAAATTGCGTCATGATGGAAACTCGTAGAGTTTTCCATGTCTTTGGGGCTTCTCCATTGCCACGAAGGCTAGCCCACCATTGAGGAGCTGATTTTTGGAAGTGTATAGCTACATGGCGTAGCTTGGAGGACTCTGTGAAACCCTCGTCCCCAAAGGCCGCATCAAATTGCTGGATGAAGGCCAACACTTTGCAGTAGCACCAAAGGTGCCATCGTAGGTGAGAAAAGAGATACTCTTTCCTCCCTCCTTGAACTTCTTTAGCTTTTGTGACCTTCGCCATGCAGGAAATGATTTGCGATGTCTTCCCCTCTTGTATTCTCTAGGAGAATAGCCATAACTTTCATCGAAAGAGGAGGAAGGTGAAGAAGAAGGAGAAGAGGGTGACCTCTTCCTAGCCCTTTTCTTCCTTTGTTTCCTCTCTTGCCTTTCAGAGTGATGAGGAGAAGGACTATGGGTTGCTCTTTTCCTCTTGGGAGGAGTAGGCGATCATCTAGACCGCCATCTTCGTGGAGCCACATATTCAGAAGAACTTAGACTTTCATTGCTTTCTTTCTCTCTGGATTCCTCCTCTCGAATGAGAGAGAGTCTTCTTTTGGGGGTCTCTTCAAGAGGCCTCCTAAGCTCTCTCTCCTCTTTGAGAGGAAGGGAAATTCCATAGGCACGAAGTTGTTGAGTAACTTCGGCTTGCAAAGTAGGGTTGCCCATAGCTTGTTGCAACCTAGTCACCAGATAATTCACAAACATGGGAGCATCATCATTAGCACCTTCATGTGCAAAATCAAAGCTATCAATGTTCATTCTACTCTCTTGATTATTGTCAGCCATGTTAACAAAATTTATGTATATACTTAGTGTATGCTTTGGCAATTCAAAACCTTAGTTGCCACTCCTCTTAGCCTTTGAAAATCGGCTCTTAAGTATCTACACCCACGGCTCAAAGTGGTTAATTAGAGAGAGTAGAGGAGTAGGTCTAACATAGCAGAGTTGCCAAGGGCTAGCTCCTTTTGGACTTCTTATGGCTCAATAATGGTAAAGCCGTTGGCAAGTCTAAAAAGACTCCATTATTAAGTCCAAAGCTCCCGAGGTGTGCACCATCCCCCACATAGTGGGCTTAACAAAACCGATATTAGATCCCAGTTCCACTTACCCTATTATAATTAACAACATCAACCATTTATAGAATACTTAAGGACCTCTCTTCTTAAGCAAGAAAAGAGAAACCAAATGCTCTGATACCAATGCAATGGAATTAGCCTATTCAACTTGAGAGTAGCGAAAATTAATGAGAATACTTTTGAGAAATAAATTTGTGAGCATAGCGGGTAGACATAATTGAAGATAGAAACATAATCATAGCAATTAGTTAACTTGGCATGAACAATACTTTTTGCAAGAGAGAGAATTTAGAGAACATGACAACAATTGAGGACCGGATTTATGTGGATCCGGTCCCCCCTCCAATAGGCAATTGTATTATGATTTCTCCCATTAAGAGAGACTTGTTACAATACATTCTTTGTGTTCCTTGTGACCAAGGTGATGCAATGAAGATGGAAATCTTCATGCATCACAAACATAACATAAACTTGAAGAAACCTTTAACTATCCCAAGCCTCAGTCCCAAGACCTCAAACACCTTCGAAGGTGGAGAGAGCTAGCAGGGAATGAGGGTAGGGAAGAGGAAGAAGAAACATTTCATAGGAGAAAAAACTAGTTCCTCACTTATCATAACTCTTGTGCTAGCATACATAATAGCATAGTAATGAAGAAGAAGGAGATGGAAAGCTTGAGCATTGAAGCATGACTCTTGGTTGGATTTGCACTCCATAGCCAAGAGTCTTGGTGTAGGCTCTCAACCTCTACTTGCTTGGAGAAGGAGAGGGAGCTCTTGCACTTTGCATAGTACACAATGAGAGTGTTTGGGAAATGAAATGGACTAAAGAGCAGACATGCTTGTGGCATCTATGACTCCCAAGCACCAAATGGATTAGTCATCCATCTTGAAAAGATGGCGTAGGGTAAAAAGGGATCCTCTACCAGCTAAGTACGATTGACTAATGACTAAGGCTTTATCTCTTCTACCTCATAGTCGAGGACGACTATGATCTCAAGAGAGAGGTAATGTCATAACATCTAATATCTAACCAACCCAAATGATTTTCTCATATTAAATTGATCACTTGATGTGGGAGAATAAACGGGAACAAGTGTTAAGACATAGATATGTGCTTATAGATCTATCTCAACACGGGGCCCATAGTAAAGGGGCCCAAATGGGAGATGGTCTATCAAAGAGCAAGGCTAACCAATGGATCATAAGACCTTAGGGTTAGATTCATTGAAGAACTCCAATAATGTGTGTAAAAGTACTTTGACCTTAGGTAAGCTAGGGTTGAGCTTGAGGTGGGAACCCGGCCCAAGCTCGAGGTGCTTGTCGTGCTTGAGGTGTTTGATTAAGGTGCTTGACTTGCTCCATGCTTGAGGTGTTTGACTTGCCGCTTGATTAAGGTGCTTGATGTGCCTTGACATGCTTGCCTGAGATGCTTGTGGGAATACCCCCTAGTTCAAGTGCTTTTTCATGCTTGGTGAGTAAGGTGCTTGAACACCTAAAGTCAAAAGCATCCCTACAAGAGGGGGGGCGAGCCCTTTTCCTAGGGATTAGATAGAGAACACACACTCACACACACAAGGGAAGCCCCAACTTGAAGAGGCAGCAAGGACACATGTCACGTCCCTACCCATGTTACCTTCATGTGTTGCTTGAAGCCTATTGGCTAAGCTTCAAAGGGGTCCAATGATAAATTACTTGAATTACCTATTTGTTTTTGCATTTATCAAGTCCTCTCTCTCAAAGGGGAAAGGGGTGAAGGGGATCGGGGAGCACCACAGACGGAGAGTGAGAGAGAGAGAAGGAGACACACACACGATGTGGGTGGGGAGACTCCAAAGAGTGAGCAGCCCCCTATACACTTATGCTATGTATAAGGTATACAAGTCAGTGGGCGCCCAGACTCTGGGCGGCCGGGCAAGGCACATACGCCTATACCCCAACAACCTCCCACTTAAAGGCGACTGTGCCTTTAAGCAAGAGAACCTAGTCTAAAGACTACAAAAGGCGAGAGAAAACCGCTCTCAACCGATGCCCACTGGCTGGCTGTGATCGTGTGCATCCGGCTGTCCTGCTCCCGTGTAAGTCCATACACCACCAGACGTACCGCACACGTACTGCAAGTATGTACGCAATACCTGCATATCTCCCTCGTGCACTATGCCATCATCAGTCAACAAACGACTGACAACCCCAACTGCAAATGCTCCCACTGCAGCTACGATATCCGGTCTCAAGATCAACATCTCATACATGAGACCACCGAATGCCGATGCAATGCTAGCGGGCCCTGCTAGCTCTACGGAGCATACATCAACATATATATCCCTGGCAATAGGCATCTCTGACTGACAAGGCGTGTCAGTCACATGCATCTCCTGACTATCCGCAAAAGACGCATCAACCTGTCGTGCAACCTCAGAGCAAACCAGCTGCTCTAGGTGTCTGCTGGAAGACATATCCTGCACAACTATGTCCCCATGCTCACTGTCGAGCATAGAAAGGAATGACTGCATAATACCTGACATCTCAGCCTCCTCTGCAATCATCCACTGCAAACATGACCACTCAATCTGCTGTGACTCACTAGAGCTCTCATGCTCTAACTCAATATGCATAGACTCTTGCACAACGTCCTCCTGTCGTGACTCACTAGAGCAAGACCGCTCTACCTGTCTATCCTGCATAGAAGTATCTCGCACAACTGACTCTCTACTTTGCTCAGTCACTAGCAAAGCATGCGTGTTTGACTCTGTCACCTCTCTGTGTGACTGCTCAAGTCGTGCCCCAACTGTGTGCACAACGAGCTCACTACTCTGCACTCCATGCAAAGCATCCTGCAACCCACAAGCAAAAGAGACTCGCCTGCTCTCTCGCTCTCTACCTGGTTGCATGATCACAGAGACAACACCGTCTCTCGCGTGATCCACATGCAATGGGTAACCTGTACCACTCCTGGCACCTCTCGCAATCACTAGCGAACCCAAATGCATCACAAAATCTCGCTCTCCTAGCGAAATCTGACATCCACAATCTCTAAGCTGACCAATCGAGATCAAACTCACTGTCAAATCTGGTACATAGCGCACATGTCGTAACAAGTAAGATGCACCACTCGGTAATGACAGTCTCACATCTCCTGCACCTGCTATCGCATGCACCGATCCATCGGTCAAACGTACACTGCCAAGCATCCCGCTAGAATAGCTACAAAACCATGCACGATGCGACGTGACATGAAACATAGCATCTGCGTCTAGCAACCACTGCGAAGGGAGTGCACTATCCACATGTATAGCATCTCGTGCATAGCTCGAGGTAAAAGTGACATCCCCGTCACTAGTATACTCCGACACTACATGCCTCAACTGTCAAAGCAACTGAGTCCATGGCATCACTACATACATCTCGGAGACTGCCATGTCTCCTACGATGTCGCATACGACGAAAACAGCGCCATCTAACGTGTCCAGAATGACCACAATACCAACATGTTACCTGTCGGCGTGCTCGTGAATGTACATGTCTCACACGAGTCCGTGATGACTCAGATCTATCATACATATCATGTAATCTGCGCCAAAGTGCTCTCGAAGTAGTCTCATACATAACAAGAGCATATACAGATTCCGCAAGGTGCAAAGAGAGCGTAGATAGTGCCATCTCCTCTAGCTCCTGCCACTGATCGTCAGACATGTTTGAAGGTCTACCTACATCACCACTCAATGGTCGATGCAACCCTCGCTGTGTCAATGCATCAAGCATACACTCTCTCCATGCCGCAAAGTCTGACCCATCAAACACGCGCATCTGTGAGAGGTCACAATCTGATCGATCACCTGTCTCTGCCATGAGCACAATGTAGCAAACTAGAAAGCAAAACCACCTCACCAACAACACCTGAAAACTGTCTACCAATATGGCCAGAAACACAATGTAAAACCTGTGAGACACACTCCAAAATAGAGCTCCCGCAATGTCAATACAAGCCTCGCCTGCTCTAGTATCACACTGCAATCTGTGAGCTAATCACCAAGCCCACACTGTGCGGTATCGATGCATACACACACACAAATCTCCCACCTGCAGAGAACACCGCACACAAATGCTGAGTGCAACCCGTAATCTCTACCTAGATCGCATAAATGATGCGCATAAAACTCCTGGGAAAATTTCGCCAGAGTTTTGTCAGTAAAACGGCCACAAAACTAGTAACCAAATTGACTGCACGCTCAAAACCATGAGCAATCAAAGCGCATCAAACCGCACTCCAAATGCATGCACCAATCTCCACACTTTGCATACATCATTGCAAACACCTGCAAATCTAGTACACAAATATCTGCTCTACCTGTGACTGCCAAAAAACATGCTCGAGGCATACATTGCCGAGCTCAAAATGCAATCACATTAGTCTCCCTGAGCATCAAACCACATAAGGCATACATCGTATCCTCCCACCTGTGAGGAAACTTGCAGCAAATATCATTCTCACATCTGAGAGCAAACCATGTGTGGAATCCTCGACACACAATAAACAACTGCTGCTGCAGAAAACTCAGCATTCAGAATTTTAAAATTCTGATATGACGAGCGCGTCCGGAGCATGCCAAAACCCCAAGGTAGACTCCTGGATCATATGTATCCGAGTCCGGGTGTGAAAGCTATGCCAAAAACAGTGTTTTTGGGACCCGAGAGTGCACAAATAAACTTGCTGCTGTACCTGCTGTAATTCAAAACATAATTTCAGCAAATAGACATCACCATCGCGTCCGGAGCGTGCCAAAACCCTGACCTAGACTCCTGGATCATGTAGATCTGACTCTGTATGACGGAGCTACGCAAAAAACTGCATTTTAGAGCCCGAAAAAGGCAAAAACGAGTTGCACACAGTCTTGAACCTGCTCCTGCTCCACTCTGAGTGATGCAATGTCCTCTCAATGCAAGCTCCAACACAAGAGCTCTGCCACAACAGCATCCAAGCACTCGAATGTCAAGCTCTCCTCCGCCGAGCACTTCTCTAACGAGCTCCACTGAGCTCAAAAGCTCCTCTCACCAAGGAAGCCGCAACCGCCTCCTCGACCAAGCTTGACCACACCAAGCTCCTAAGCTCCAAAGACAATGCTCCTCAAGCTAAAATCTCTCTCCGTGAAACTCCGCGATCGAACTCCACCGTCGAGAGCGAGCGAGCTATCGCCTCGAAGCTCTCAAAGCCGTCGTGCTCTCCGCGGTCACCATAGCTCTGATACCAATTGAAGGGGATCGGGGAGCACCACAGACGGAGAGTGAGAGAGAGAGAAGGAGACACACACGATGTGGGTGGGGAGACTCCAAAGAGTGAGCAGCCCCCTATACACTTATGCTATGTATAAGGTATACAAGTCAGTGGGCGCCCAGACTCTGGGCGGCCGGGCAAGGCACAGACGCCTATACCCCAACAAGGGGGACACTTGTCCCAAGCCTACACCTAATGCTAGAAATGGCCCAAGCTTGTGATTGGCTAGGCTTGGCAAGAGCCAATGAGCTTCAATTATAAGCTAGAAGGAGGAGTCGACCTAGCAAGGAGGGGGCTGGCTTGAGGGGGATACTCACCCACACACACTCACAAACACTCTCATTGTGTACTATGCAAAGTGCAAGAGCTCCCTCTCCTTCTCCAAGCAAGTAGAGGTTGAGAGCCTACACCAACACTCTTGGCTATGGAGTGAAAATCCAACCAAGAGCCATGCTTCAATGCTTAAGCTTGCCATCTCCTTCTTCTTCATTACTATGCTATTATGTATGCTAGCACAAGAGTTATGATAAGTGAGGAACTAGTTCTTTCTCCTATGAAATGTTTCTTCTTCCTCTTCCCTACCCTCATTCCCTGCTAGCTCTCTCCACCTTCGATCGTTTTTGAGGTCTTGGGACTGAGGCTTGGGATAGTTAAAGCTTTCTTCAAGTTTATGTTATGTTTGTGATGCATGAAGCTTTCCATCTTCATTGCATCACCTAGGTCACAAGGAACACAAAGAATGTATTGTAACAAGTCTCTCTTAATGGGAGAAATCATAATACAATTGCCTATTGGAGGGGCACCGGCTCCACATAAATCCGGTCCTCAATTGTTGTCATGTTCTCTAAATTCTCTCTCTTGCAAAAATTATTGTTCATGCCAAGTTAACTAATGGCTATGATTATGTTGCTATCTTCAATTATGTCTACCCGCTATGTTCACAAAGTTATTTCTCGAAAGTATTCTCATTAATTTCCGCTACTCTCAAGTTGAATAGGCTAATTCCATTACATTACAAGAAAATCTATTTTCTTAGCTTATCATTAAAATACAACAAATGTAAAAGAGTAAAGTGAAATACTAACCATGCTGCCGCAAGAACTTAGAATGTCTATCACGGAGTTAAATCCCTTTCTGCCTACGTACTCGCGCTCGTACAGTGTGGGGTCACGTCTTCTGATCCCTGTTCAAAACATACAAAGAATCCATTGTGTTAGAATTTAAAAGTACAAATAGACGTAACTACCAAGCCTAAAGAGCAATGAAAAAAAACACTTACAAAAATCGGCCTCAAATGACGCCCACCCGCCACTCCCCAAGTGCTGCGAGCTCCCTGCCTCTACTCGCGCTTTGAATGCCTTCTTTGCTTCCACTTGTCAGAATTCTCGTGCATTGCTCGCTTTGCATTCTTCCAATCTTCTTTGTCCAACCAATCTAGTTTGTTCCACCCATGCTTTATTGCTTTTTGTACTTCAAAACGCTTGTGCTTGCAGTATTCGCGCATTTGAACCTTCATCATGTCTTCATTGAAGCGCTCATCCGGACTAGACATGGGAAACTTGGCATGCAGCATGCTAATGACTCTATCTTTTAATTCATTTCGAACTTCACTCCTAGTGTTTAGTATGTAGTGTTGAGAAACTTGAGAGCAAAGACTACACATGTGCAAGATCACCTTCTTGCCTTCGTCATCTAAGATGATGCCTCCAGTGATGTTGATCGAGTACAACAAGCCCTCCCGCCTGTGACGCATGAACTTAGGTGTCTTAGTAGGGGTCTTTAGTGATGTCTCAATGGGGGTACGAACGTCGGGTGTCTCCACTGGAGTGTGGGCCCCGAAGCGAGGAGTGTCAGCTAGGGTGACTCCCGGAGGAGTAGCTAGTGATGTGTAGTCAGGAACGTCCGATAGCCGTGCAAAACCTAGTATAGATGGTGATGACGTAGCTGGTATGGGGGCAGGCAAAGAAGGGGAAGGTAAGGAGCCTTGTCGAACAGGAGACAGTGTCGAGGCATTAGCGGTGGCATCACCACAGCAACCGTCCTCGCCACCACTAGAGCGTCCGTGCCTAGACGAGTGTGAAGATCATCTCGTCGACACTGAAGCTTCACATCGCAATGAATGCTCTGAAACAGAGGGAGATTGTAAAGGAGTTGGACGACGTGATGGTGCTCCAAAGCGATGACGCTCCTCGTACCACCTCCTTTGCTGGGGTGATAAATAAGAAAGCAATTCATCATCATCCATACCTGCATTAAACACACGAACATTTAATCTTAATATTGAATGGAGAAGAAAACATGGACAAGTTATAATCTATACTATAGATAATAGGGAGAGGGATTTCTCTGTAGAGAGAGAGAGAGATAGACAGACAGAGAGAGAGAGAGAGAGGACTCATAAAGGGGGAGGGACTCGTGTGTAGAGAGAATCCTGTGAAGTTATTGTGATTTTGTCTCCCGTGTGCATTCTATGTATCTTGTAAAATCTATGTCTTGGACAACATGCCTTGCATATGTAACTGTGACAAGACAATCTGGTCATAAATTTCATTTATTTTCTATTTGTGACATAGTTTTCTTGATTACTTTCGATAGTTCTTTATCTATCAAAGTCCGGCAAGTTATACTTGGCAACAACTCGATCTATAATAGATGGATCAAACTCACCAAATTCACGAACGTGCTTCAAAGAAACACGTCTTGTCCGTCGCACAGCATGCTTGCATTGGTTACAAGGACATAAGATCCTTGTTGAGAGATAGTTATTTTGATTGGACGGCCCCACATCCTCGTATACTCATAATGAATATAAAAACCTTACATCCTGGACATAAATTTAATCTTCTATTGGCATCCACCGTCTTCTCTCTCTCTCTCTCTCTCTCTCTCTCTCTCTCTCTCTCTCTTCACACTGTAAACTACCTCACATTCTCTAGTCACGTGCGATTTCCCCACACCTTGGTATAGAGGTGCCCGGAGGTCAGAACCACCGGGTTATAATCTCGTCTTTATTGGTCAATGCCTATATTTGTGGGTACGAGAAATCTACACACACACACGTCTACATGATAGTGCATGTAGTGGACAAAACTCGTTTGCGTCTTCTTTAGTTGTAGCAATTCACAGTATCTTAACATCTCTTCAGAGCAGATCCTTGTTCGAGGGATTAATTAGCACATTACATGTTGGCCTCCAATCTGAGTATCATGCCATTGAAAGTTTTCCAACTTAAGGTCGTATCCATAGAGAGGAAGAGAGGGATCACCGTTCGCTTAACTCTTTTTTTTTTTTAATCCCGAAGGTAGACTTTAACATAAAAACTAAATCCAAAATCTAATCTTAAATCTAAACTAATTGAACATATGGTGGTTCTAAGCTAATTGAACATATGGTGATTCTGAGCTAATCGAACATGGTTACTAGGTGAGCTAATAGGTGTCAGATTCTGATGGGAATATACATATTGTTGTGCACCTAGGGTTTTCTCTTTGGGCAAAGCCTTCATTGACATGCCCTGAATTCTAACCTAAATCTAATCTTCAATCTAACATAAATCTATATCTAATTTAATCTTAAGCTCAACATAAACCTAAATCTAATCTAATCTTAAATCTAACCTAAACCTAAATGTAATCAAACTTAAATCTAAATCTAATCTAATCTTAATCTAACTTAGAGAATCTTAAATCTAAAATAAATCTAAATCTAATCTAGTCTTAAACTCAACATAAATGTAAATCTAATCTAATCTTAAATATTAAACCTAAATGTAATCTAACTTAAATCTAACCTAGCCAATCTTAAATTTTGCCCTAATTTCAAATATAACGTAAATCTAAATCTAACCTAATCTTAAACTCAACATAAACCTAAATCTAACCTAAACCTAAATGTAATTTAACCCAATCTTAACAGTAGGTTGGTAACCTAACAGGACATAAAAGTGTCCTTTCAGGGTTTTGAAAAAAAACTCCAAAACCATAGTAGATCCACTCATTTTGTAAAATCCTTTCATGAGGTTATAGTTCAAGGCCTACTATACATGGAAAAAATAAGAAACTTGTAAAATTTCTCATCTTTTGGTCACACGAAATCTCCAAAGTTGATGGACCAGTACATTTTCATCAAAACAGTCATTTCTTACGTTTTGTTGCATAAAAATAAGATTAGGGATTTTTGTAGGACTTGAGATAAATTCCCTAGTTAACTTCAATGGGTTGGTGATCACAACATATGATTGATTCTCACTCACTATTTTTTGTTTTGCCAAAATAAATAGGTACAAAAAAGTTGAATTTTCACCATTCTGCAAACCTATCATCAAAGTTTCTATAGCCACGCTCAATACAAATAATATATGCATGTTTTCTTAGTTCCCTATTTTCCTTTGGGTTCATAAGGAGCCATGGAGCATGTCAAAAGAATAATACATCTCTTACCAAGGGGAATCTTGGGGACAAATATGAAGTGCTAAATACAGCAAACATGAAAAAACTGGGTTCAACATTATGAGTTGTAGAATCCCATAGAAACTATTCAATATCTAGCCAAATTTGATCCTTATGACTAGATATGGTTACTACCTACAAAATGCATGTAGTTGTCACAAGAAACTAACAATATTGAAAAAGCTATACTTGATATACTAGAATGTTTTGTTTTCTTCTATAATTGAAAAAATCAACCATCGTTGTCTACTATGCAAAATAGGGTATTAGGTGCCCCAAAACTCAAGGAATATTAGCTTTATGTTACAATATGCGACATAGAAAATCAAAAGTGCATTTGGATATCATGAAAGCCACCAAAAAAATCATAGAAGAGCTAAAATTGACTAAAAAACAGGATTTGACAATTTTTGTAATTTGGTCATAACTTACAACTTTAACATTTATTTCTCCCTAGAAGCATTAGGACATGTTGAGGACTACTAAAGATAGTTCTCTAGCATTATAGACCTCACAAACATGAATTCTAGAGTGGTATAGTTGCAAAAAGTTGAAAAAATCCAAAAACAGGACCCGTTTTTTCACACATTTTAGGTTGTGAAATGTTGTGCAAGGACAAGGTTAAAGATGGAATTGATATTCCAAAAAAATGTCGAGTTTTTTCCAGCTCATGAGACAACTTTCTAGATAGATAGCACCTCAAAATCCATTTTGAAACTCTTGACATAATTCAAGGAAAATGGTCACTTAACAGGACATAAAAGTGTCCAATTACCAACCTAGTGTTAAATATAATTTAAATCTTAACCTAATCTTAAGTCTAACTTAAATTTAAATTTAGCATAAATTTTAACTATAAGCTAAATGTAATCAAACTTAATGTTAGATCTTAATCTAACCCAATCTTAAATGTAATTTTAAATCTAACCTAACCCTAAATCTTAATATAACATTTCATTTCATATTTTTTCTCTACTTTTTATCTCTCTCTCTCTCTCTCTCTCTCTCTCTGTTTTCTCCCCTTACCTCTCTCTTTTCCTCTTCTCCCCCTCTCTCTCATTCTCTCTCTTTACTTTATCTCTCTCTCTCTCTTTTCCTCTCTTAATGTGTGTATGTATGCTTTGTTAATGCATGTGTGTGTGTATGTGTTTTTTGTTTATGCATGTGTGTACTCTCTCTCTCTCTCTCTATCTATCTATCTGTCTCTCTCTTTCAAAGACACGATGTGTGTGTGTGTGTGTGTGTGTGTGTGTGTGTGAGAGAGAGAGAGAGAGAGAGAGAGAGAGAGAGAGATAAAGAGGGGAAGGGAACATGAGAGAGAGGAGAGGGAAGGAGCATACCTAGCTCTCCTTTCTCTCCTCGTGTGTGTGTGTGTGGGGGGGGAGAGAGAGAGAGAGAGAGAGGGAGAGCGTAGAATTACCTATTTCGCTAGAGCGTTGAAACTCAGATATGAGATTTGAGTTTTTGGCGCTCTTGGTTTATTTTTTACCCCTGTCGGTGTCTCTATGAGCGTCGCATAAGCGTTGATATAAGTGTCTCTATGCAAGAAAGAAAGTAGTGATGCCGTGGATATTCACTTTTGAGCGTCGCTAATGTGAAGTACCTCTTGTAGTGGGGCTACTTTCATGGCATGCCTCAATGGGTCAATGCGGCTGACAATGTAATGAGCAATAATGATGTTGTAAAGGCATTATGACTTCATCCAATAAATTTTGTCGGAGCCAGTTTCCGGCTGCAAATTGATATGGAGGAGGGGTCACTTTCCTTACACACGTGTCAACGTCAACAGCATAGGACCAGTACCTTAACAATCAAAATGAGAGAAATCGTGTTTCAATTATGGTCAATGGAAAGCTGCATCTCCCCAAACAAGAAAGATGTCGTTCAAAAGAGAATCGGCAGGAGGGCACATGTGGTGCATCTAGTGCATCTCCTCGATTTACCTCAGGTATATCAACTAGAACCTCTTGAAAGTGTGTCAAAATGCTTTATTTAGCAATTTTGGGTGCTTGCAAAAGCTTTGAAATGCTTTATAAGTGTCTCAAAGTGCTTCAAAGTGCATCACTTAGAGCCTGCAAATGCTTGAAAGCGCCAAAAAAGTGCATCTATGTGTGCTTGAAAGAGCTAAAAAGTGCTTCATAGTATTTCAAAATGCTTCCAAAGTGCACTAAAGTGCTTCACGGTGCTTGAAAGTGCCACAAAGTACTTTAGAGTGCTTCAAAAAGCTTTCTAAACTCAAAAGTGCCTTGGAGTGCTGTAGAGTGCCATAAAGTGCCTCTAAATGCTCTCAAATAGCACTGAAGTGCTTTCAAAGAGTCCCTAAAGTGCACTTCAGAGTGCTTTCAAATGCCCAAAAGTGCTGAAAGTGTTGCATAGTGCTTCAAAGTGCTTTAAAGTACTTTAGAGTGCTTGACAGTTCTTTGAAGTGCCACGGAGTGCCTCACAACGCTTTGAAGTGCCACATAGACCTCGAAAGTGCTTTTAAAGTGCCACCTACTAGTTTAGAGTGCTTCCAAACTGCACCAATGTAGTTCAAAGTGCACCAAAGTGCTGGTAAAGTGCTTTAGTGTGCTATCAAGTGCCACAAAGTGCTCTTAAAGTGCATTGAAGTACTTTGGAGTGCTTTCAAGTATCCTAGAGTACTTTATAGTGCTGCAGAGTGCTTTGCTTGGCACCAAAGTGCATGGCAAGTTTCTTGAAAGTGATATGTGTCAAGTGCTTTAACACTAGAATGGTAACCTAATAGGACATAAAAGTGTCCTTTCAGGGTTTTGGGAAAAATTTCCAAAACCATAGTAGATCCACTCATTTTGAAATATCCTTTCATGAGCTGATAGTTCAATAACTTCTACATATGGAAAAAATGAGAAACTTGTAATTTTTCTCATCCCTTGGTCACTACAAGCCTCCAAAGTTTATGGACCCGTGCATTTTACCCAAAACAGCAATTTCTTACGGTTGATTGCATATAAATAAGAGTGGAGATTTTTGTAGGACATGAGATAAAATGCCCCGTTAACTTCAATGGGTTGGTGACCAAAACATATGGTTGCTTTTACCTCACTAATTTGTTTTTGGACAAAAAAAATAGGTACAAAAAAGTTGCATTTTTGCTGTTCTACGGACCTATCATCAAAGTTTCTATAGTCACGCTCAATACAGATACTATATACATGTTTTTTTAGTTCCCTTTGGGCCTTTGGATTGAAAAGGAGCATGGAGCATGTCAAAAGGATAAAGGATCTCTTACAATTGGAACCTTGGGGGCAATGATAAAGTGCTAAATACAGCAAACATGAAAAAAATGGGTTTAGCATTATGACCTCTAGAAACCCATAGAAACTACTCAATATCTAGCCAAGTTTGTAGTCTATGATTAGATATGGTTACTACCTACAAAATACACACAATTGGCCTAAGAAACTAGCAATATTGAGAAAGTTATACTTGCTACTCTAAAATGTATCGTATTCTTTAGCAATCAAAAAACTCAACCAACATCATATACTATGCTATATAGCATATTAGGTCCCCCAAAACTCAAGGAAGATTAGATTTATGTTATACATTACACTTACACAATCAAAATTGAATTTGAATATAAAAAAGGCCACCAAAAAAATCATAAAAGTGCTAATTTTGGCCAAAAAATAGGATTATGCAATTCTTGTAAATTGGTCATAACTTTCAATTTTAACACTTAGCTCTCCCTACAAGCATCAAAACATGTTGAGAACTATGAAGTCCTAACTTCTAGCCATCTAAACCTCACAAACATGAAGTTTAGAGTGGTATAGTTGCCAAAAATTGAAAAAAAACCAAAAACAGGACCCGTTTTTTCACACAGTTTAGGTTCAAAAATGTTGTGCAAGAGTAAGGTTAATGGTGAGATTGATACTCAAAAACAAAATGCTAAGTTTTTTTCAGCTCATAAGGAAACTTTGTGGATATATAGCACCTAGAAATTCATTTTCATACTCTTCAAATAATTTAAGCAAAATGGTCACTTAACAGGACACAAAAGTGTCCAAGGACATAAAAGTGTCTTGTTACCATTCTAGTGTTAGAGTACTGCAAAGTGATTAAAAGTGCCCCAAAGTGCTTCAGAGTGTTCTCCAAGTGCACTTTAAAGTGCTGTCAAGTGCCCAAAAGTGCTTTAAAGACTTGCATAGTGCTTGAAAGTGTTTCAAGGCGCTTCAAAGTACTTTAGAGTGCTTTACAATGCTTGAAAGTGCCACAGAGTGCCTCATAGTGCTTTGAAGTGCTTGAAAGTTCTTTTAAAGTGCCACCAAGTAGTTTAGAGTACTTCCAAAGTGAACCAATGTAGTTCAAAGTGCACCATAGTGCTGGTAAAGTGCTTCAATGTGGTATCAAGTGCCACAAAGTGCCTCAAAGTGCACTAAAGTGCTTCAGACTGCTTTCAAGTGCCCGAAAGTGCTTTACAATGCTATAGTGTGCTTCAAAGGGCACCAAAGTGTATGACAGGCTACTTGAAAGTTCCACATGGTGGTTCATAGTAATATCAAGTGTCCTAGAGTGCTTTAAAGTACTGCAAAGTACTTAAAAGTGCTTAAAAGCTCCTTACAGTGCTTCAGAATGTGTAGTGCTGCAATTAGATTTCAGTACTTTATAGTATTTTTACATTTATTTTGTGTGGCAAACGGATTTGTGCATACAATTCCAGGAGGCTAATCCTAACATAAGGATGTCCCTTAACACTAGAATGGTAACCTAACAGGACATAAAAGTGTCCTTTCAGGGTTTTGGGAAAAATTTCCAAAACCATAGTAGATCCACTCATTTTGAAAAATCCTTTCATGAGCTTATAGTTCAATAACTACTACATATGGAAAAAATGAGAAACTTGTAATTTTTCTCATCCCTTGGTCACTACAAGCCTCCAAAGTTTATGGACCGATGCATTTTGCCCAAAACAACAATTTCTTACGGTTGATTGCATATAAATAAGAGTGGGGATTTTTGTAGTACCTAAGATAAAATGCCCCGTTAACTTCAATGGGTTGCTGACCGAAACATATGGTTGCTTTTACCTCACCAACTTTTTTTTGCGAAAAAAAAAGGTACAAAAAAGTTGCATTTTTTCCATTCTACGGACCTATCATCAAAGTTTCTATAGTCACGCTCAATAAAGATACTATATACATGTTTTCTTAGTTCCTTTTGGGCCTTTGGATTCAAAAGGAGACATGGAGCATGTCAAAAGAATAATGGATCTCTTACAATTGGAACCTTGGGGGCAATGCTAAAGTGCTAAATACAGCAAACATGAAAAAACTGGGTTTGGTATTATGACCTCTAGAAACCCATAGAAACTACTCAATATCTAGCCATGTTTGTAGTCTATGATTAGATATGGTTACTACCTACAAAATAAACACAATTGGCCTAAGAAACTAGCAATATTGAAAAAGTTATACTTGCTACTCTAAAATGTACCGTATTCTTCAGCAATCAAAAAACTCAACCATCATCATATACTATGCTATATAGCATATTAGGTACCCCAGAACTCAAGGAAGATTATCTTTATGTTATAAATTACACTTACACAATCAAAATTGAATTTGGATATCAAGAAAGCCACCAAAAAAATCATAAAAGTGCTAATTTTGGCCAAAAATTAGGATTATGCAATTCTTGTAAATTGGTCATAACTTTCAATTTTAACACTTAGCTCTCCCTACAAGCATCAAAACATGTTGAGAACTATGAAGGCCTAACTTCTAGCCATCTAAACCTCACAAACATGAAGTTTAGAGTGGTATGGTTGCCAAAAATTGAAAAAGCCAAAAACAGAACCCGTTTTTTCACACAGTTTAGGTTCAAAAATGTTGTGCAAGAGTAAGGTTAATGGTGAGATCGTTACTCCAAAAAAAAATGCTAAGTTTTTTTCAGCTCATAAGGCAACTTTGTGGATATATAGCACCTAGAAATTCATTTTCATACTCTTTAAATAATTCAAGCAAAATGGTCACTTAACAGGACACAAAAGTGTCCAAGGACATAAAAGTGTCCTGTTACCATTCTAGTGTTAATGCTTTGAGGGTTTGAAGCCATACTTCGTATGCAAGTTGAAGGGCCGCAACACTTGCTGTTGTGAATACCATGTTCAGCTTGTTTACTTGAAGGAAGGCATAAATCAGATGTGTCATGGAAAATACATGCTACATGGAACGTCATGCTTTTGTAGGTGTCTTGTGTACAACTCGAGCGGTGGAATAGCGCAACACACAACATCAAAAACAACTTGTTCATCATTGGCAGAACTATGGGAGTCTGTATTGTGTCCAAAGCCAGCTGATAGTGCTTTTCACCGCAGCAAATGTCTTTTGGAAACATGACTGATTGCGGGATTGAAAGGCTCTTGTTCTGTCCCGTTGAAGAGAGTGATGGCATCTCTAGAATGAATCTCAAGCTTTTTGACAAGGTTCCTACACAAGAAAGGGATGAAGAAGGTCTAGATAAATGTCAAAAAGACCTCGTGTTCAACAGCTGAGTTCGATGAGTATCATTTTTGTGCTCTAAGGGAAACTATGGAATTTCATCAAACACAACTACTTGTATAGGTGGCAAGCTGAATAGTTCAAGAAGCGTTTGGCCAATTTTCCTGACGATGTAGTGGTGTCTATAGTGGATTTTGCAAGAAATTACTCCTTCAAGGTACAGAACGAGATCTAGTCAATGCATTGGTATTCATCTCAGGTCACAATCTTTGTTCACATTTCATACTTACGTAATGCACTTGGTGCTATACAAGAGACGAATCACTTCTACATCTCTGACAACAAGACACATGACACTTTGTTTGTGCAGCACTGTTTTCTTTTGCACAATGAATGGCTAAAAAGACACGGCTATAGTGTCAAGCGACATGGGTGTGGTCCGATCGTGCTGCATCACAATTCAAAGCAAGGAGGCCATTCTATTTTGTTGCACAATTCTTCAATATGATAGGCGTCGAAATGACTCACAATTTCTTTGCTTCAGGCCATGGAAAAGGTGAACATGACGGGGCTGGTGTAGTGGTCAAAAGAGCCCTCACACATGAGTAGTGGAAATTTGGCGAGTGGGAGCTACATAACACTTCAAGCGTTGTTGCATTCCTCAATGCAACTCTTTGAAATCAGTGGGGCCACAGACAACCAAGAAAGTGGATCGTGCTTTCTGGGAGGTCAAGATCGATGATGTTGATAGAGTTATAGAGTGGGATTGCAAGCTCATAGAAGGGTCTTGATCCTGGCACTGTGTCAATGGCTACAGTCATATGGATATGCACGGACTAAGACACAGATTTCTCTCTTGCTTTTGCGATGCTTGCATGAAAGGTCAATGGAGGAGATGTGCCAACAAAGATTATGTGCAGGGGTGGGTATACTTTGCAAATACAACCCACAGTTAGGGAAGAAAGTGATGGAGAAGCTTCGATGGAGGATGAGGATGAATATGTCCCCATGTATGCTGGCCACCACAATGACCTGAGCGATGCCTTGATGGTTGGCGATAACTTTGCAGTGACTGCAAAGGAGTCAGGTGCAGACTTCTACGTCCTGAAATGCACCAACACAAAGCTCCTAGGCAAAACAAAGGAAAAGGATCAATGGAAAAATATCATTAAGAAAAATTCGTATGTGGTTGAGGGCCTAGTCTATGAGAAGGTAAATGGACGAGATGATACTTATGTCCTTTTGGACAGCAAGCCCACTGCTCTAATCTACTCCCATCTGGTGCGATGCATCATGTTTGCCATGTTTTTGAGGGAAGGTGAGCATAATGTTTATGATATGTCAAATGAAATATTCGAACAAATCTAAAACAACATGCCCCCAGAGGAGAAATTGTACGATTTATCACTGTAAATTTGACTTTGGCCAGTACTTTGAACAGTAGCTAGCACTTTTTTTTATAATAAAATAAAAAGGAGGTAGTGAACTATTACTTTTATTATAAAAATAAAATGGAGGCAGTGAACTTGGCCAGTTGAACACCACTTTACCAGCCCCCAAAAACGCTTAAAAGCACTTTTGAGCACTCTACCAGCCCTCTGTACGACTTGACCATCTCTTTCGACCACTTAGAACCATCGAGCCAGCACTTTTAAGCACTTTATACTAATTGACATGCACTATGAACGACCTGCCCACACCTAAACCACTTGGCTATCAATTTATACCACTTGAAAAGCACTCTGAACCACTTGACCAACACTTTGAACCACTTGACCAACCCCCTGAACCAGTTGGAAAACACTTTGTTCCACTTAACCACAATTTACCACCCCCCTGAAAAACAAGACTAGATCTTTGGATCACTTAGGACCTTTTGACCAACACTTTAAAACACTTTATACCACTTGACAAACCCCTTGAACCACTTAACCACCCCCCTGAACCACTTGGCCAACATTTTAAACCACTTGACAATCATCTGAACCACATCACCAGCACTTTGAACCACTTGTCCAAACCCCTGAACCACTTGGACAACACTTTGTACTACTTGACAACCACTTAACAACCACCTGAACCACTTGACCAGCTCTTTGGACCACTTTGGACTACCTGACCAGAAGTTTATACTATTTGACAAGCACTATGAAGCACTTGACCATCTCTTTGGACCACTTAGGACCACCTGACTGTTAGGAAATAAGATGTAGCTAAATAGATAATTGAGTAGATTACTTAATGGAGAGAGACAGATTTACATACACGAGATTATAGAGTAGAGAGAGAGAGAGAGAGAGAGAGAGTACACACGATATACGTGGTTCACCCAATGTGGGCTACGTCCACGGGAAAGCAGCCACTCAATGGCTTTAGTACTTCAAAACAAGAAGTAGTTTACAAAGGGATTATACCCTTAATGGAGCTCCCGCCTTGCTTCACTCTCACCACCTCACACTCACCTTGTTGCATCAACTTCACACTATGAAATGTGTATAGAAGTGGCATCCTTTTATAGGCCAAAAGGGTTTCCCTCTCTCATGAGAGGCAGCCATGTGTAGCTGCCCTTGTGTAGATAAGTCCAAATCGGACCCTCCAATCTGCCCAGGTGTGGCCGCCCTTGAGAAGACAAGTCCGCTTTTGAATTCGGCCATCGGCCACCAGCCATTGACTTCCGACCACCGGCCACCGGCCATTGACTACCGGCCACCGGCCAACCGACGGTTGTTTTCCGACCACTTTCTGGCCACCGTCCGGCCATAATATTCCGGCAAAAAGGAATATTCCGGCGAGGGAAAAAAAAGTTTAGGGGGGCTTCCGCCCCCGAGGCCCCTAAAGTTGCCCATGGTTTTTGTCTGTGAAAATTTTGGTTTTCGGTGAGTGATTTACCTTCACGTACGATGGCTTCTCCTCATAATGGGGGCCTTACAAATGTGCGCTTTTACCATAGAAAATTACAAGGGTAAATCAGGCTCCATACTTAACAATCTCCCACTTGGAGACTAATCTCCAAACCAAACCTGTGACTACTTTCAATTCTGGCTTCTTATCCTTGAATGCTGATTGAAGATGAGCAAAAGCTCAACTTCTCCTTGTTGAACACCTTTGTAAACATGTCTGCAGGATTTTCACTTGTATGCACCTTTCCGAGCTTTAGGTGTCCCTCTTCCAAAAGAGTGCGTATGAAGTGATATCTCACCTCAATGTGCTTTGTCCTTGAATGAAAGGCTGAGTTCTTCGCAAGATGGATAGCGCTTTGGATATCACTGTACAAGACACAATTGTCTTGTTTGAATCCAAGCTCTTCTAAGAATCTGTGAAGCCATAGAATCTCTTTGCTTGCCTCCGTCATTGCTACATACTCTGCTTTTGTGGTAGAAAGTGAAACCACTTTCTACAGCTTTGAAGCCCAGCTTACTGTTGTGCCTCCAACCGTGAACACATAGCCATTAGTGCTCCTTTGAGTATCTTTGTCACCTGCCATATCTGCATCAGCATACCCTTCTAGAAAAATATCAGTTCCTCCAAAAAACAAAGAATTTGTTGTTGTCCCTTTTAAATACCTAAGTATCCACTTCAAAGCTTTCCAATGCTCTTTACCTGGGTTGTCCATGAGCCTACTCACAACTCCCACTGCACGTGCAGTGTCTGGTATTGTCCAGACCATAGCATACATTAGAGAACCTACCGCTGCAACATATGGAACTTTAGACATATAGGCTATCTCCGCTTGTGTCTTTGGACACATATCCTTCGTTAGTTTAAAATGATCATCCAAAGGTGTAGAAACTAGTTTTGCATTTTGCATTGCAAACCTTTCTAGCACCTTCTTGATGTAATCTGCATGAGATAGCTTTATTGTCTTCTTCGTCTTGTCCCTTGATATTTTCATACCAAGTATCCTCCGCCATAACTCCCACTCAATTCAAGGAATCCTTTCCTTGAGATAATTTAGCTATGAGCAAACCTTGCTCTGATACCATTTGTTAGGAAATAAGTCGTAGCTAAATAGATAATTGAGTAGACTACTTAATAGAGAGAGACAGATTTACATACACGACATTATAGAGTAGTTCACCCAATGTGGGCTACGTCCACGGGAAAGCAGCCACTCAATGGCTTTAGTACTTCAAAACAAGAAGTAGTTTACAAAGGGATTATACCCTTAATGGAGCTCCCGCCTTGCTTCACTCTCACCACCTCACACCGACCTTGTTGCATCAACTTCACACTATGAAATGTGTGTAGAAATGGCCTCCTTTTATAGGCCAAAAGTGTTGTCCTCACTCATGAGAGGCATCCATGTGTAGCCGCCCTTATGTAGATAAGTCCAAATCGGACCCTCCAATCCGCCCATGTGTGGCCGCCCTTGAGAAGACAATTCCGCTTTTGAATTTGGCCACCGGCCACCGGCCATTGACTACCGGCCACCGACCAACCGACGGTTGTTTTCCATCCAGTTTCCGGCCACCATCCAGCCATAATATTTTGGCGAAAAGGAATATTCCGGCGAGGGAAAAACAAAGTCTGAGGGGGCTTCCGCCCCCGAGGCCCCTAAAGTTGCCCCTGGTTTTTGACTGTGAAAATTTTGGTTTTCGGTGAGTGATTTACCTTCACGCACGATGGCTTCCCCTTATAATGGGGGCCTTACAAATGTGCGCTTTTACCATAGAAAATTACAAGGGTAAATCAGGCTCCATACTTAACACTGACCAACACTTTGAACCACTTAAGACAACTTGACCAGCACTTCTGACCACCTGACCAACACTTTAAGGCACTTTATACTACTTGACAAGCACTATTGACCACCACCCACTTTAAACCACTTGACCACTTAACCAATACTTAACACAAATTCTAGTTGACAGCAACAGTAACACTTGACATTCAAATTTCTTCATAGTATATTCATGTTTAGATACAAGAACAATTTGATTTACAAGGAGTTAGCTTTTTCAAGGAGTAAAGTCACTTAGTGGAATTCTCTGGCCATTCTTGCCAAGGTGGTTGCTTATGATTGGTTGTTGGACCTGACATTTTTGGTGCAATAATTTCTTGTTGTGCTCATACTTTTCCATGTGTGAGATTCTAGTTAATTTTCTCAAGTTCATTTGTCTTGGCATCAAATGGACATTCCCTAATAGTCTTGGCTCTGTCAGGAGTCAACCCACTATATTATAAACGAGCCAACATCTTCTTTGAGGAAATTTTCCCACTGTCTCTCATTTTGTGTAGGGAGGTCTTGTAGGATGACCTACTCGCAACGCACAAAATTGTCAAATCGTGGATCGGCAACCCGGATAGGGCATGGAAGCACGAGCCTAGGATGTATAGACATAGAGGATTCAAGGGATCCTTCTACTCATCATAGAGAGAATCCATGGAAAGGGATTCCTCTAATCAACAACACATTCCTACTTACTAATCACTTGCACACAATCATGTGGTTGAAATTAACCTCTCAAATAAATCACTCTATTCACAACTCTTAATCACACAACTACACAAGCATGCAATTAACATACCTACTATACATTAGTGTGTCCATTCCGGCACAACCCCTCAATGCGACTACGTATGCACACACACTAACCGCACACCTTGTAGAGAGAGATGAAGAGAAGGAAGGCATAGCCCTCGCACGCCATGGCCAATGGTGTGGATAGAATAGATTAACTCAAAAAAGGGATTAGGAGATCTACCATCACACTCCACATAATCAAACAAAGAAGAATAATAAGAAAGAAAGTGTCATTGATTATTAGAAATCAAGAGCTACATGGGCATGGAAAGCCCATGAGCCTCATGACCATCCACTCTACAAAGAGGAGAACTCACCCAAGAATGGCTTCTCATTAGACATAGGGCTCTTTTGTAGCTTTGGGCCTCAAATCCTTCAACTATGGGATAAAGTTGAGCTCTTTAGCCTAGAATTATACAACTTTGAAACTCCTAAATGAGCCCAAGGACCTATACAATGAAAAGGAAATATTGTGCACTATAGCGCATCCACAGCTTGGTTCATAATTGGTGTAGCCTGTGTTAGCCGCTTTCTTGCTCTTTAAAAATGTAATTATTGGCAAATTCAACGATGGACATAGTTGTATCGGGCAAAAATCATTGAAGAAACTCCTTAAACTGTTCAATAGGCCACCCGAAAATGAAATTGTGTTTAATGAACTTCTGAAGGTACGTATGAAACATATAGAGAAGCTCACTATAAGGTAGTTTCTTCTGCAAAAGATCCTTTATTTTATTTTTTATTCCTTTTTTATTGCTATCAGTAATGTCGTTAGCATCAAACACTATTTTGACATCCTCAAAAACTTTGACGAACACCTGTAAATCCTTCTCCACAAGCTCTGTTGGACGCAAGGAAATTTTTTGTTGTTGCAATCAACACAGCTACCCATTAATCAACTGTACTTGTGAAAAGCTGCATCTGTGGTCTTGAGGCACAAAATGGATTCACATAAAGATGTACTACTCTTGTATGCATGGTAAAAAGCATTGCAAGAAGTAGTGTGTAAATCATGGGCACACACTCAGCATGTGCAATCACTTGCAACTCCCTGTAGGCAAAAACACTTCTGGCACATGTGATTTATTGCTTCCCATGAATAGGTAATTTTCACATGCACAATGCAGCAACATGTAATTCTTTCCTTCAGCTTGCGCACAAAATATGGCTTAAGATACTCAAAACATTGTATTGCTGAATTGGAACGTCTAGATATGTATCCTTGAACCTTTCAAACATCTCCACCTAAAAAACAACACAATGATTAAGTGCCAGTGAAGTGATAAAAACATCGCAAGGGGTACTAAAAAACTTCTAGTGAGTGCTAGAAACCAGGTATGTAGTCCAATCACCAAAGCACAACAGTGCTACAAACCACTAGAGTACTGGGAGAAACTTCCCAAGAAGAGCTAGAAACCTCCCAAGCAGTGCTAAAAAAATAATCTATCACTAAAACCCTCTCAAGAACTATTGATCACCATTTAGTTTCTACTCAAAAACACCTAGTCAAAGCTACAAACCACCTTATCATAGAGCTACCAACCCAATGCAACAAACCACATAGTCACAATGAAAAAAAATTCAACAAGCAATACAAACCTACCAAAAACTACTAGAAAGAACCTAGTTACTGATTTCTAAAAACTTGTCAAGGATTACTAGATAACACCTAGTTAGTTCAACAAAACACATAGTGATAGATAGAAACTAACTAGTTAGTTAGCAATAATGTTGTGAATTGTGTTAAAAAGAGAGGTTAATCTTCTAAACCTATGGTATGTCCAACATATGAGTTGGATGTTTGATCTAAGTGTGTTTATTCCTACGTGGTTACGAAAAACACCTTTTTTGCACAGAGAGACTTGTTTCGGTAGTCCAGAACTCAAAAACAATGTCTTTCACTTCATCAATAAGACTGCTCCTACATTTCTATCTTTGGCATGTTTCTAATGGCAATGATCCATCCTCTTCTTCTGCCTCATGCAATGTGGAGCTGAGTAGAAATTCCTCATGTGGACATCCAAAACTCTAGAATCTCTTGCAATGTTTAGATCCATCAATTCAAAAGACCCATCTTTGTTCACTAGCATCAACATAGCTAATGTTTCAAGAAAAGCTCATTTGAGGATCTTGGTTGCTTCACAAATGTTAGGGTGTTTTGAATATTTGAGACAAGCACTGCTTGAACAACTTGCAACTCCCTTGAATCTGTAACATCCTTCAAAGACGGTGTGGTGCCGTGGCACGTACATAGTGTGAAATAAAGCATTCACCTCACTCTTGACACTTCTCGATGTATGCAAGTAAAAGAAATCATGTACATATGTGATATACGTTGAAGCGTCTACTGCGGTCATTATCATGTACACACCTATCCGGGGAGTCGTGGCCTTGGATGTAGCGCATTTGCATGCTTTTCCACTTTATAAGATGCTTAATTTGGTTTTACAATGTATATTTTCCAAGTATTTCATGGTGGCACACTCATCTCGTCTATAAAGACTAATGCGAGCAAAAATTGCCAAAAATAGCAGCTAGTAGGCGTCGTTGCAGAATTGCATGGAAAGTGACCCAGAATGGTATATTGATGGAAAATGATTCTTATCTATGATTTTTATGCTTATGAGAGTGATCCCACAAATTTAGGGATTTTTTTGACTCCGTTTGGGATTTTTCGCATAAAAATGACATTTTTTGGGTCAAAAATGAACTGAAAATGACCTAGTTTTTGTCCAAAGTGGCAAAATGGCCCAAAAATTAACACATGAGTGGAAAATGCCGTGGGGAAGAGAGAGAAGAGGGCTTTTTACAGAAAAAACCAGCAATTTTTCTCTACTGTGTAATTGCTTCCATGGTTGCTCAATCTATGTGTAGGGCAGTCCCGCCTCTTCGAAATCTTGTATCTGAGCTAGTGAGGGAGTGAATTAGGGTTTCCCCTTATCAAAATCGTGTGTGGGATTCACTTTCAAATCTCTTAAATCTCTGTAAATTCAAAAAATGGTCTCCATGAAGGTGGAAGTTCGTGTATTCCTTTCAGCTGTTTGATGTTACGACTATGTAATTGGGGGGGAGGCTACATGATACCATCTAAGAGGTTTGGGTTTTGATTGAGATTTGTTCTTGTATGAGCATTGAGGTTTCATGGCTGAAACTTTGGTGTTTTTAAATGGTCTTTTTAAGTGAAATTGAATGTGGTTTGGTGATCCTCTCATCATAATCTCGACTATGCAAACAAGCAATTTCCAAGCACGATAGGAAAGAGGGTTTGTGACTTTGCTGTCACGAACGCTCCTATATTTTTTGTCACCCTTAGAAAGAGGGTTGGTGATTCTCCACAAACGCTTTTTCACAAAGTGTTTTTGACTCTCATCACGAACTCTCACAGCCAAAGGTTTTGCACCTTCCCAACTAGATCGCACACTTTCCAACATTACTAGTTAACCCGACGCGAAGCAGCTGGGATGGGGGTTCAAATACTTGTTTTGAAAGGTTTAATTGCAACTAATTAAAGCTATGGATCAACAATATTAACAAGGCATGTGTTTTGATCAAGGAACAATGCAAATGTTTCAAGCATTCGCCATGTTTATGCAACAACAACAGGCTGTAGAAAGAAGGGAGGTGTCAGCAACCAAAGCCCTTCAAGCTATTGTGAACAAAATGGACCAATTTGAAGGGAAAGATGTCACAAAGTTTCTTCGTGGTTATGTAAACGAGATGGAGCTACAACGGGTTCCAGACGTGGACATGATTCGTAGTTTTGAGCTTCTTGTGGTCCCCGAGATTAGAGACCATGTAAGGGGAATCAGGGAGGAGCATGGAGAAGTTTGGGAGAAATTCAAATAAGCCTTAAAGGAGGAATAATTCATGGAGTACTCTGAAAGGGTTACAAAAAGGACCTTCTTGGAATGGGTTTCAAATCCAAAAGAAGGACTTTCCATCACCGAACTGTTGAGAGAGTTTGAGCGACGCTACGCTCAACTGTCAGGAACAGAGCGGGCTACTTTGGATAGTGAAAAGATCAAATTTTTCCTTCAAGCTGGAGGTCATGAGCTCCAAGAAAATCTAGAGCTACTCCTTGAAGACAAGGATACAGAACAGGGTCTAAAGGCTGAGTGGAAAGAGGTTGAAGACGCAGTCTCATTGCTTGCTAAGAGGCAACGTCGTAGGGACAAGATGGTGGTGAATGGTACTACCTCTCCTCCGAGCACGTCAAAGATTCCACCAAAGCCTAATGTTGTGAGTCAAAAAGGTAATAATTCAATGCTTGATGAGCTTGTTAAGGGCATGCGAGAAATGAATTAAAGCTAACAAGGCTTGAAGAAAAAGGACAACCTGCTGCTGCAGGACAAAAATCCCAAAGCAAAGAAGGATTTGTGCACATATGGATATGGTGTGATGGCACGGACCATGGCATAAGGGATTGTGACAACTTTAGTGATGCCTTAAAAAGAGATCTTGTGTTTTTTAAGGATGGCAAGATCCATCTGCGGGAGACAAGTATGCCATTAGGAACTAACTTTGGAAAAGGAGGTATGCAAAAGTTCTTGGAGGATATGGCAAATAATCATGTTATTTCTGCAGTGGAGGCTGCTACCTATGGGGCAAAGATAGAGATAATTCCAAAGAAAGTGTTAAAGTATACTCCAGATGATTGTGAGGAGGTTGATAGATTGTGGCCATATGCAGTAGCCTCAGCCGGAAAAGGGAAGGTAAATAAACAGGTATTACATGAAGCCGGTGATTGCATACGCCCTACAACAGGTTGGGATGACCCTGTGGACTCTTTATCAGTGCATGCCTATCTTGCAAAATGCTATAACAATGAAGCAATTGTGGAAGAGAAGTGCAGACGTGAGAATGGAGATGCAGGTCCTTCTACTTCAAAGAGGGTTACAAGAGCTAGTGGAAGAAAGGATCTAGGACCTTCTTATGAGGCTCCACCACATGTGCCTCCTCCTCCTGAGATTCCTATGGAGGAGGCATCTATAAGAAAGAATAAAGAGCAAGGAAAATCTAAAGCAAAAGGCCCTGCATACAAACTACAATCTGAAATTGAAGCTGCCACAAACTTTAAGCAGGTATTGGAGGAAAGGATTTTGAATAGAAAAGTTGAGTTTACCTTGGGTGAGGTTCTTGGCATTGCTAAACGCGAGTTTCATGAAGAAATTATAGATATCATAAAAAGAAAGAGGAAAACTCTCACTGAGTCTATTCCTTCACAGTTTGAGGGTGAAGGGGAGTCACTTAAGGCACATGGAATACATGTCCAAGAGAGTGATTGTGATGAAAATGTGGTAGGATGCTACCAGTATTCTCGAAGAGATGCACATGCTCGATTTGCAGATGATGATGATGATGAAGCCTCCTATAAAAGCCACTACTCCAAAAGTCATTGGGCAAGAGCTACAACAGAAACCTTAGTCAAAGTGGGTGATCTTGAGGAGCCATATGTTGCATTGATAGATCATGGCTAGGTAAGTGTCCAATAGACACAGACCATGGGTGGATAATTAGAGCTGCAAATAACTCATCAGGGGAGTTGTATGGGGCTTGTCCAAATGTGAAAGTGACGATTGGTAATGTGAAGGATGAGCAAAATTTCTTTGTGCAGGAGATGTCTACCTATCCTCTTATCCTTGGGCAGTCATACATCACAGCCGTTCGCATGGAAACAAAGGTCTTGGATGATGGTTCTGCTTATGCTAGGGTAAAGAGCAGAGATGGGAAGCGAGCTGTGCAATTTTTTACTGTGTGTGTGAATCACGAGAGTAACCACAATAGTCTTCGCGAGTATCCCCTACCAAAATTGAACAAAGAGTTCAAAGAGTACAGGGAGACAAGGGTTTTTGGCCATGTACCATTGTGAAGCGGGATTGCAATGGTACAAGAAGAAAAAGATTCTCGCCTGACCCAAAGCAAGAAGAAGATTTTTCTACAGGTTTCCAGGGATTAACTGAGCATGGGTCAGTATGTTTTATGAAGCTTGAGGATTTGAAAAGAAGTGCGCGACAATATGTATATAGTGTACAGAAATACATGAAAGAAAATGGTTTCATAGAGGATAGTGAATGCATTTCAGGTTTCTTTGAACAAGTTTTTCATTTAGATACTATGCTTGAGCTCGAGGCTATAATGGACTCTAGCATGCAAGATGGAACCCACATTGTGGAAGTATGCTCTATGGAAATGTATGATGTGATCGAGTCTTTTGAAGATCAGAAATATTTCAATGCTAATGAAGGATCGGAAGTGCATGTGGAAACCAAGTACAAAATGGTGGCAAAGAAAGTGAGACCAGTGGCCTTACCTTTACCATCAGATTGCAAGAAAAAGCTAGAGCAAGCTTCTTTGTAGCCAAGTCTCAGGGATCCAAAAAGGACTGGATACAAGTTCACAATGGAATCCCTCAAAGAGATAAAAGTTGGCTGTGAGGTGTTTTTGACAGAAGAAGAGAAGAAGAGTTTTAAAGAAATGCTTTCAAGACATGGTAAAGCTTTTTCTTTCCAGCCACATGAGATAGGGTGTGTTGATCCTAATGTTTTTGCACCTATGGTGATCTTCACTATCTCTCATGTACCTTGGAATCTATGCCCAATTCCGGTTCCGAAAGCACATTTGCCAAAGTTAATAGAACTACTCAATGAAAAGATTAGCATGGGTATCTTGGAGCCTTCTTGTGCGCCATATTCAAACAAGTGGTTCACTGTGCCTAAGAAGAATGGATCTTTGCGGTTCATACAAGATATGAAACCTGTAAACAAGGTTACCATCAGGAATGTGGGTACATGACCTATAGTGGATGAATTTACAGAGGAGTTTGCAGGAAGTTCAATTTACTCAATGGGAGATCTCTATTCAGGGTACGATCAGTTTCAACTAGATATTGAGAGTAGAGATCTGACAACTATGAAAACACCTTTGGGAGTGGTAAGGATGTGTACCTTACCTCAAGGAGCAACAAATTCAGTTGCACATATGATGAATGGGATGAACAAGGTTCTACATGAATTCATACCTCAAATCACGATGCCGTTTCTTGATGATGTGCCCATCAAAGGTGTGAAGACAAAGATAAATATGAATCTATGGATTCAAGGGGTTGCCGTAAGTTTGTTGCAGACTATATCGAAGATTGTGAGTCCTACAGGGATAGGATGGGGAGTAGGGCAAGATTATGATGAAGGAAAAAGGTATGTGGTGAGATTTGGAGCCAAGATTCTGAGTTCTTGCCAACGCGATTATGCACAAGTAAAAAGGGAACTATGGGGGGTGGTTACAACATTGACGTGTGACAAGGAGTACTTGATAGGGGCATCAGTGGTTGTGGAAACTTATTGTTTGCCTCTTCTTGGAATGATCGAAAATTGTTCGACTCCTGATATTGCAATGCTGTGATGGATAGCCTACATAAAGTCCTTGAATACTAAGTTCAAGCATATTGCAGGGAAAGACAATCCAATGGCAGATATGCTATCTAGGTTGAATTGATGTATGGTCAAAAACCTGTGATGCCAATTGAAGATGTAGTTCTTACATGGAATGTATTGCCATGGGAATATGGAATGAGTAGAGAAGACCTTCTTGCATTGTGCATACGGCAACTAGAAAGAAGGCCTGAAGACATTGAGCTTGCAAAAGCTCGACTAAAGAATGCAAGGTTGAAAAACGAAGACAGATTTGACACGATGCATAGGCTTAGACCGAAAGACATTGAAGAAGGTGATTGGGTGTGGTGTACGATAGTATCCTTGAAAACCAGCACTCTACAATAAGGAAGATCGCAAAGAGATGGTTTGGTCCTATGTTGTCAAACATGTGCATGGAAATGCAACTTACACCTTGCGTGAACTGGATGGGACAAAACTCAAAATTCCCATTACAGGAAAAAGAATTAAATTATTCAAAATAAGAGGGGATTATGATCCATTTTATGCACAACCAAGTGAAGAGGATGATGAAGCCAGCTATATGCAAACTGAGGATGAAAGTGAGAATATCGCATCTGACCATGAGTTTTAATGCTCTACAAATGTTGTTGTGACACATACCGAAGGATGTGCAGGTTCAGAGGGGGTGGATGTTGTGTCGTGGACCGTACATAGTGTGAAATAAAACATTCACGTCATTATTGACACTTCTCGATGTATGCAAGTAAAAGCAATCATGTACATATTGTGATATACGTTGAAGCGTCTACTGTGGTCATTATCATGTACATACCTATCCGGGGAGTCGTGGCCCTGGATGTGGCGCATTTGCATGATTTTCCACTTTATAAGATGCTTAATTTGGTTTTACAATATATATATTCCAAGTGTTTCATGGTGGCACACTCATCTCGCCTATAAAGACTTATGCGGGCAAAAACTGCCAAAAATAGCAGCTAGCAGGCGTCGTTGTAGAACTGCATGGAAAGTGACCCAAAATGGTATATTGATGGAAAATGATGCTTATATATTATTTTTTTCTTATTCAAGTGATCCCACAAATTTAGGGATTTTTTTGACTCCGTTTGGGATTTTTCGCATAAAAAATGACATTTTTTCGGTCAAAAATGAACTGAAAATGACCTAGTTTTTGTCCAAAGTGGCAAAATGGCCCAAAAATTAACACATCAGTGGAAAATTCCGTGGGGAAGAGAGAGAAGAGGGCTTTTTACAGAAAAAACCAGAAATTTTTCTCTACTGTGTAATTGCTTCCATGGTTGCTCAATCTATGTGTAGGGCAGTCCCTCCTATTCGAAATCTTGTATCTGAGCTAGTGAGGGAGTGAATTAGGGTTTCCCCTTATCAAAATGGTGTGTGGGCTTCACTTTCAAATATCTTAAATCTTTGCAAATTCAAAAAATGGTCGCCATGACGGTGGAAGTTTGTGTATTCCTTTCAGCTGTTTGATGTTACGACTATGTAATTGGTGGCGAGGCTACACCATGAAAGAGGTTCGGGTTTTGATTGAGATTTGTTCTTGTATGAGCATCGAGGTTTCATGGCTGAAGCTTTGGTGTTTTCAAATGGTCTTTTTAAGTGAAATTGAATGTGGTTTGGTGATCCTCTCATCATAATCTCGACTACGCAAACAAGCAATTTCCAAGCACGATAGGAAAGAGGGTTTGTGACTTTGCTGTCACGAACGCTCCTAGATTTTCTGTCACCCTTAGAAAGAGGGTTGGTGATTCTCCACAAACGCTTTTTCACAAAGTGTTTGTGACTCTCATCAAGAACTCTCACAGCTAGAGGTTTTGCACCTTCCCAGCTAGACCGCACACTTTCCGACAACGGATGTAGGAGGAATTGATCAAACACTTGTTTTTTGATTGTTGATTTTAGGCCCCTCCTGCATGTATCAAAACAATGTGCCACCTCGTTGCAAATCTTGCATATGTTTTTCTCACTAGTATCATTTTTTTTGGTAGAGCAAAGTGGGTCGCTTAGTTTTGCTTGCTCTCATTACACTCAACCTTGTATTTCCTAATGATGTCCCTGTTCAATATTTGCATGATTTGCAACGTAGTTCTTCTTATGGATATACACAAGTCTCTTTAGATTGCATTGTACCAGCTCTGCACACATTTCGAGATGATTGGAAACTATCCAAAAACATCTAAATGGTTGGTAGGAGCTTCTTCTGGACCATCCTCCAGCTGTGCAGACACTGTAGACATTTGCAAATGGTTAGTAGTAGCTTCTTCAACACCTACCTCTAGCAAAATGCTCTACGCATGCGTGCGTGCGCGTACCTTTGTGTGTTTGTGTGTGTGACAGAGAGAGAGAGAGAGATAGATAGATAGATAGATAGATTTTATTATCGTCCTCGGAGGTCAAATATGACCTATGGGACCAAAGTTACATGTGATGTAGTATGTGTATGGCTGATGAGTGACTCTCGATGCTCCAAAATTGTAGTGATGAGAGTCGCAATGGAGAGCCCACACTTTGGCTGGGAGAGGAAAGCGTGTAGGTCTAAGTTATGACTGAAAATGTGAGAGAAGCAAGTTCGGATGTGATCAAAAGCTGAGCACTCTAGTAGTGTGTGGTACTCAGACTCTTGAACTTGCAGTGAGCATAATGTGCACAATCGATTTGACTCTTCTCCATGCCCCAACGCCCTATCTCGCATCGAAGGAAATGGGAGCTAAGCCGAATTGCTGCGATAGTGCGTATCGCGGACAAGGGAATAGGCTCAAGCATGTAAGTGTGAGTACGGTTTCCTCTCTCAGCGAAGAACATGGTTTTGTAGTTGGGGGCAATATAGGTGGTGTAATGTATGAAGCGTGACCCACCGGATTTCTCCCAAGCCGTAATACATTCGCGTTGTAGAAAAGCTTCATTCACTTGAGAGTCAATTGAAGCATCATGTAGCAAGTGTAATGCATCCCATCTCCCAAACCACTTCTTTATGTCTTGCATCCATCCCGTGCTCAAGATCTTGTTTTTATGCGTCTTTTGAACTTTTTTGCTTGCTTCCCATGCAATTGTAGGAAGTCGATGTGAGGGGGTTTGACGCATCTTTATCATGTACTCCACAACCCTTTCCATGCCCATAACCTCAATTGGAAAAGATCCCGACTCAAGAAGTAGGAGCATATATGGTGTTTGTGTCTTAACTTGGAGAAAGTTTGTAAGAAAATGCTTTTGGACATTCTCAAACTCTTTCCAAGTAGACTTTGAGATGCTCCCGCCCCACACTTCAACTCCATAAAGAAGAACCGGTTTCACCAATGCATCAAAAAGATACTTCTTGGGAACCCAACACTTGATGTTTCCCACATTACACATGTTCTCTTTCCCGCTTCCAAACGACGCATAGCACATTCATGCCACTTGTGATTGGATGGAACCTCAAGGACAAGGTACTTAAAGCTCTCAACAACTTCAAGTGTCTCGTTGTTGTACACAATGCATGGCTTCTCCTTATGGTTGGTTTTCACAAGCATAACCTTTGTTTTGGATTCATTTACAATCAGCCCACTATGCAAGCAAAAGTTCTCAAGGACAACCATAAGCTTTTGTGCATCTTCTAAAGTGTGTGCTAGAAGCACTACATCATCCGCATACAACAGAAGCATGATTACCGCATTGCAAATAGTGACCTCTTCAATGCCTTCTTCTTGCATAAAGTCAAGTACCATTTGTTCCAATTGATCGATGCATAGACCAAAGAGAGTTGGTGACAATGGACATCCTTGTTTAACCCCAATAGTGCTTACAAAAATTTTGAAATTTCTCTTCCATGTGCAATTGACAAATCACCTTCTCATAGATTCGAGAAACCGCAAGCATAAATCACTTGGCACTTGGAGTTCTTCCATCCTTCTCCACAAATTGTTACGTGGAATCATATCAAAGGCTTTCTTAAAGTCCACAAAACAACAATACAATCGCTTGCCTTTCAACCGACTTTCCTCCATGAGAACACGAAGAGTGCCAAGATGATCAATGGTGCTATGGCATCGACGAAAACCCGCTTGTCCCTTTGCACGCTTGTCATTCTCTTCAGCCCAATCACTCAATTTCATCTCCATTATGCACCCAAACAACTTTGCCATAAGAGACCCAATCATTATAGTCCGGTAGTTGCTTACATTCTTTACATCCCCTCCTTTATGCAAAGGCTTAACCGAATTAGTACTCCAATCATAAGGCATATCTTTTGCGTGATCTATCTTTGTTGATACCATGGAGATGCTTTATGGCAAAGAATTCTTCCGCACAAGAACAAATAGCGTTCTTGAAAGCTTCCCATTTAGTTTCCAATGGTGCATCACATTGAATCTTTGTCATCCCATGGAATGCGGGGGTTGACATTGATGAACTAACAAGCAAAGCCGATGTTGTACTTCTTGTTGAAACTTGGGAGCATGATACACAAAGGATTAATGGCTTGGAGGATTACAATGTACATTCATTGATGTGGTCAAAGAATCTCAAGCAACAAAGAGGACAAGGAGGGTTGGCATGTAAGCGAGAGAGAGAGAGAGAGAGAGAGAGAGAGAGAGAGAGAGAGAGAGAGAGAGAGAGAGAGAGAGAGAAGTTGTTTCTCTGTGTGCTCTAATCATTAGGAAATTTCGGAGGTCATTTGGAGGGCCATATGAAGAGAGAGAAAAATAGAGCGCGTCCAATGAGCATGAAGGCTACGTTACGTAGGAAAGTACGTGGAAAGACTCAAAAAATAGGAAAATAGCATAAAACTTTCACGAAACTAGGATTGTAGCATAGTAATTTCCTTCCTTTTACCGAGCTTTTAGGTGCTTGCGTGTGGTCCCACTTCTGATATTCTCTTATGGTCATTAACGTACTGGAGGGTGACCATTAAGCCCGCACAAGATATTGGAATTCTAAAACACTTTCCCTCCATTAGAATGCTTTCAAAGTGAATCTCCCTCCACTAAAGCTTTTCTCTGAGAGTTATGGCGTCCACGTCTTCTCGCCCAAGAGCCTCCAGGTGTTTACTGTCTCTTACACCAACAACCAACAACGGCACTTTGCCTAGAAGGCCAAGTAGTAGCATATCCTCAATTACAATACGAGCTTTAATAAGTGCAGAGAACCAATGGGTTGGACAAAGGATAAACAAAGGTTCATGGGTCCTCATGCAACCAAGAAGACCCAAGAGGTCTAGTGGTATCAACGTTTACCGCTCAGCATGGAAGGCCAGGGTGTTGGATTTCAAAGTTGAAATCGGCAAAAGATCTGTAAAGGAAGTTCTTGTTCAGCATGTGTTTACCCATCCAGAGGTGATAGCAAACGGTGGAAATGTATCAGATATACATCAACCACGTTGCAATTGTAAGTACTCTTGACATGTGAACTTACTGATACTCTCATTATAACTTTTCTTATATATTTTGCAATGTTTGTCCCGCTTGTTATGAGTAATGTCTCCACTCTTCACAGCTCAATTACATTAGATTTGTCATTTGTACTTATTGATACTCTTAGTTTAACTCTTCTTATATATATTGCAGATGTTTATCCCTCTTCTTATGAGAAATGGGAACCTGTGGAGTGCATAATATGCCTCTTCCATGTTGTACATGCCCACATTGGTTCTCTACAGTACTCAGAGAGGAGCAGCAAAAGACTGGCTGATGAGGGAATCTTTTTTTATGACCACTTTTACCAACTCAGCTCAGAGAATAAGAATGGCATGTTGGTGAAAGTGCCTCTACCAACCGATTGGAACACTGTGGACTGGCCAGTTCCCGAGGAAACAATCGTGGAGGCAATGCGAAGTAAGCTCTACAAGGATATACAAAGGTCTCTACGTAGCTCTATTCCTACCAAACTGGTTAGAATTGCAAACTTTTGTCCTGTTGCACTCTTCATAGAGCTGTTTCATAGCTACAACATCAGAGTTACAAAAACTATGTTCATGTGCAAGTCATTTCAGCAGTCATCCTGTGACAAACTTCTTGACAAAGGATGGTATGCAAAGGAAGAGATTGGTTTACGGTGCGAGGTCGCGCTTGATACTCTAGTTGTCAAGTACATGATTGCAAGCCAATCACTGTTACTCTCATTTTGGTATATGCGATCACAAATGCTAAACGGTAAGTACATTCCTATGGACCAGGTTTTTGCAGGTTTGGAAGATAATCCTACTGTGGATGTGGAAGTGATTGATAAAGAGCATGGCCTACTATTGGTGGTTACAATAAGGGAGCTATGCAGTCTTCAGCATTTGCGAAATGACATCATTGAAGAGTCAATGGACAAGGAACTATCAGATTTTTCCTTTTTCTTAGTTGGGCGTAAGGTGATGCGGCGAAGGGAAAAAGATATTTTGTGCAAAGAGTTGGATGGTCGGGTTGAAGTAGTGTCAATGTAACAGATATTCTTGTAAACCCAAGTGTATACAAATGACTTTCAAGACATGAAGTTTATTGATCTCATTTTTCAATTGTGCCCTGTGAAAAAGTGTGCTTGAAATACATTTCTTTACCACGTCAAATCTCTCTCTCTCTCTCTCTCTCTCTCTCTCTCTCTCTCTCTATATATATATATATATATATATGTTAGACAAGACAAAGACAGATAGAAGAATCATCTTAATTCATTAGAAAGTACAAACTCGTCCGTGAACAATGGACTGAGATACAATTTTTGTAAGTATGGAATCAGAATGTCTTCAAGGTAAAAATGGAAGGAATGCCCCTCGAAAGAAGGTGGTGAGATAGTTGTTCCCGGCAGATTTAGTTCTCCCTTTTCAGGAGTATCATCAATTAGTAGTGTATTAGTTGCATCAAAGGGTACACCGATTTGGCTAAACGGTTTGTACAAAAGAGGTAATCCTGGTTTTTTAGGGTGGTAGTGGCCCTCAACGGTAACGCATTTTCTTTGATCATACAAAAAGGCAAAATCTGACGTGTGAGCTTGGCATACACTGCAAACTATTGCAACTAGTGGCGACAAGTTTTGCCTTTGCATTGAAGACCTTATGGCAACTCTGAAGTGCGGAAGAAGAAACTCAATAAATTCCTTGGTTCCTGGACGAACCACGACTCGACAAGTTCTCATCCGAAACGTTTGCAAATCCTCAAAGGGTCCTCTGTCACCGAGAGGCACCCGCATCAGCAGCAATCCATTGACGTCCAAGATAATCAACCTGTGTAAAAGTTGACAAGTACATATAAGTAGTTAGAAGCTGAACATATTTTGCCATACTTGAATAGACATTACCGGAACAACCGTATCTACAGGTAGCAAGGGTCCATACTGGGTCTCTGTAGTGTTCATGTCGTTGTTGCTCTCCTCCGCTTTATCTTCATAGTCATCATTCACATCTTCATCAGGGGTCTCCCCCATGGCCCTTTCTGCCTCATTCAAGGTTGATCGGCTTGCCTCATACATCCTTGCTTGATCCATATCATTTTGCTCATCCCTAGGCCTGCTTTCCTCATCCATATCCTTTTGCTCATCTATAGGCCTGCTTTCCTCATCTTGGGTTTCAGCCATAGGCTCTTTTGGCTCCTCCACTGGCTGACTTGGCTCTTTCATTGTCTCCTCCGGTTGAACCTTAGCAGCTTCCATATGCTCATTTGACCTTTCCTCATCCTCGGCTCTTTTATCTTCTGCTGATATGACACCCTCGGCCCGATGCGATTCCACTGTATCGGATGTAGGGGATTGTCGTGGTGGCACGTCATGTTTTGTAAGATCAATAGTGCGCTCATCCAAGCCGCTATCTTCAAGCTCTCTAGGGCTAGACATAGTAAGCAAGTGTTGTATTAAACTTACCCGGTATCTTTGCAAATAATCATATGTGTAGTTTTTTAAAGCACTCTGCAAAATTGAAAGACCACATGGTGAGAATTCTTTTATAGACTAAACCAAAACTAACTGAATGCATTGCCAAATGGGTACCTTAGTCATGAAAGGTTTTAATGTAAAGTAGCTTTGCAGGACATATTCTGCATGGAGAAGACATCTCCAGCCGCAAGAATTCCCATCGGTTTGATTTGGGACAGGTACTTCTTTGATTGGGGCCTTGTATAATTCATACCTTCCACATAGCTTGCCATAGGCAAGCAAACCTCTTTATACAACTGCACAAAGCAATGTCAAGATGTTAGCATGAGGCTTCAAATTTACATGGATATCTATAAGAAACACTTTCTGATACAAAACACTTACAGCCTAATTTCAGGGTGGGTTCCTTTTATTGAATTGAACACCCACACTGCTGGTTGGTCAACATCAAGGCATATGAGACTCCAGTGATGGTTGTTCTCATATGGAAAGATGATCACAGTAACTTCCAGCATAGCACAGTGGAGAAACCAACTCTCAAAGGTCCCAGATGGACTGTTCTTTTTCTAATAATTACAGACATTTGTGGATCAAGGAGAAACACCTCTGTGTGAGTGTGCAGTGGGAGTTGACTTTTGATCAGGCTGCAGAGACTCTACCTGAGTTAGCAAACCTATTATCTGAGTTTTCAAAGCTAGCAAGATAGTAACACTTACTTAAGACAAGCATAGATAATTGTGTCTGAAATCTGAGCATCTGGATTCTGCAATAAATCAATGTC